>NC_073743.1:26478535-27176035 GCF_023634155.1 Falco peregrinus
AAGAATCGAGATGGGAAACTTAATTGAGGACCCACTCGGAGTGGCAGAAAGATTAAATCAATTTTTGGGACCAAACCTTTATACTTGGGATGAGATGTAATCTATCCTTGGTCAATTATTTACTACCGAGGAAAGAGATATGATTAGACGAGCAGGAATGAGACTGTGGGATGCTCAACATGCCCAGGGACCTCAAGCAGATATTAAATGGCCACTTCAAAAACCTAATTGGGATAATCAGGATCCGGTGCATAGAACTCATATGCAGGACCTAAGAACTATAGTAATTCAGGGGATTAGAGAAGCAGTACCCCGTGGCCAGCATATCAATAAAGCATTTAATGAAATGCAAAAGAAAGATGAAAGCCCTACTGAGTGGCTGGAACGACTGAGGAAAGCCCTTCAGCTGTACTCTGGGGTAAATCCAGACGACCCTTTAGGGTAAGCGCTCCTCAAAACTCAGTTTGTGGCAAAATCTTGGGAAGATATCAGAAAGATGATTGAAAAGTTAGAAGACTGGCAGAATAGAGGGTTGGATGAATTATTGAGGGAAGCTCAGAAAGTCTACGTAAGGCGGGAAGAAGAGAGCAGCAAGCGACAAGTAAAAATGATGGTAGCAGCGGTCAGAGAGGATCGCAAAGGGCGGACTGGTGAACACAGGTCTGCTGGAACGAAACAAGGGAACGTAGTAGTAAAGAAGGAACAGAGATGTTGTTTTTACTGTGGAAAGAAGGGACATATAAAGAAGAATTGCAGAGAAAGGATCAGGGATGAGGAAATATTGAAAACGGAATAGGAGAGTCAGGGGCTCTATATCTTAGGGGACCGGAGTCATCATGAGCCCTTGATAAAATTAAAAATAGGTCCCCATAAACAAGAGTTCACCTTTTTAGTAGACACTGGGGCTGAGAAATCGACTATTAGGCGAATACCTGAGGGATGTAAAGTTTCCCCTGAAAAAGTACAAGTAATTGGGGCAAAAGGAGAACCCTTTAAAGTAAGCAAAATCAAAAATGTGGTATTCGAAACTGAAAATAAATTTGGAATGGGTGAACTCTTGCTCGTTCCTGAAGCAGAATTTAATCTGTTAGGACGAGATTTAATTGTTGAATTGCAATTAGAAATTAAAGTAAAAAATCAAGAACTAACGGTGTCTGCCTATCCTTTGACCGTGGATGATCAAAAACAAATTAACCCCGATGTCTGGTACTCTCCGAACACAATTAGTAGACTGGAAATCCCACCGATTAAAATCCAAATTTCCGAACCCCACATACCTGTGAGGGTAAGGCAATATCCCATATCCCTAGAAGGACGGAGAGGATTAAAACCAGAAATTGATCGATTGTTAGCACAAGGAATCTTAGAGCCTTGTATGTCACCCTTTAACACCCCCATTCTGCCTGTAAAGAAACCAAATGGGAAATATCGGCTCGTACATGATTTAAGGGAAATAAACAAAAGAACTATCACCCGGTTCCCTGTAGTAGCAAATCCATACACACTGCTAAGCAAGCTAGGACCCCATAACTCCTGGTATAGTGTGGCTGATTTAAAGGATGCCTTTTGGGCCTGTCCACTGGCAGAAGAATGCCGTGATTATTTTGCCTTTGAATGGGAAGACATAGAGACAGGCCGTAAACAGCAATTGAGATGGACCGTGCTCCCCCAAGGGTTCACTGAGTCCCCTAATCTGTTTGGACAGGCCCTGGAAGAGCTCTTAAAAGAATACCAAGTACAAACGGGAAACGTGCTGTTACAGTATGTAGATGATCTGCTCGTAGCAGGGAATAATAAGGAGGATGTAAGAAAAGAAAGCATTCGACTCCTAAACTTTCTTGCACAAAAGGGACTACGGGTATCACAAGAAAAGTTACAATTTGTGGAGGAAAAAGTGAAATATTTGGGGCATTATTTGTTTAACGGCAAGAAGATATTGGATCCAGAGCGCATTAAAGGAATTCTGGAATTACCTATGCCTGTCACTAAGAGGCAAATTCGGCAGGCATTAGGGCTATTTGGGTATTGTAGGCAATGGATAGAGAACTACATCTTTAAAGTTAAATTCTTATATGAACAACTGTCTAAAGACAAAATACCCAAGTGGACCCCTCAGGATCAAGAGCAGTTTGCCAGTCTCAAAAAGGGAGCTAAGTCAAGCACCGGTTTTAAGTCTCCCAGATTTAAAGCGGCCATTCCATTTATTCGTTAACATACATGAAGGAACAGCATTCGGAGTATTAACTCAGGAATGGGCCGGACAAAAGAAACCGGTGGCATACTTATCAAAGCTGTTGGACCCTGTGAGCAGGGGTTGGCCGAGTTGTTTACAAATCATTGTTGCTGCTGCCTTATTACTTGAAGAAACGATTCGTATTACCTTTAATGGAGAAGTTGTCCTATATGCGCCTCATAATATAAGGGGGGTGCTTCAACAAAAAGCAGAAAAATGGCTTACAGATAGCCGACTACTAAAGTATGAGGGAATACTCATAGAATCTCCAAAACTATCCCTAAGGACTATCGGAGCGGTTAACCCTGCAGAATTTCTATACCCAGGGGAAAGTACTGAGTTAGTACATGATTGTCTTCAAACGATTGAACAACAAACACGAATTCGACCAGACCTAGAAGAAGAGGAATTACAACATGGAGAAATAATTTTCATAGATGGGTCATCTCGAATAGTGGAAGAAACAGCTGTCCGGACTGCTGAGCGTGGATGGACTCATGCCAGTCGCATTAAAGGCCCAGTGACGAGACCCCACTGGAAAGTAATCAGTACTCCAGGTGACACCAAGATAACCCTGAAAAGATAACGTAATGATAGAGACTTTATTTGATTATTTTGCCGCATTGCCTTTTGGTATAAAGTGTGTATTGCTGTTTATATTTGCTATAATTATTTCTTTTTTATCTATTATATATGGAAGCGTACAAAGTGTGTTGAAGGAAATTGCTAAACTTATGCAACCACACAATATTGAATATAGAAGATATGCTGATGTAAATAATATATGTACTCTAGATATACGAATTAGGTGTAATAATTTGAACTGCAATTGTTATCCATTTGCTTGTTTCAGGTGTAAGGTATGCCAGGATAAATGGTGGACACACTGTGAATGTAGATACCCTCCGATAGGAGTTTACACACAGTGTTGGAAAAATCCAAAGAACTCTCACTGAGTGGAAATTAAAACAATTAGAGTCTAAACAAGAAATTATTCGAGAATCCCATGAGTGGTGGGAAATTTTTGCCAAAGGAATAAACCCTCAATATTATTGTTACCACTCCAATGAACCAGTCCCCTTTATAGCTGAAATCTTGGCTATAAAGTGCAGAAGGGAAGTACTAACCGTGTTTTGCTTTGCCCCATTAGTTAAAGCTGCAAAGTGGGAAGCCTATGTAAACAGGCAGAAAGCCCGAAACAGCTGTTCTCCTGAAGAATCCCCTTGCTGCCGAGAAGATGGTACACCCCGTGGCTCGAAGCAACCGAGTCGACGGGCAAGGCAGAGGAGGAACAAACTGTGGAGAAAAGAACCAGAACAATGGGACACAAAAGCAACAATGGCCGAACTTCCCCAGGACTGGTAAAAATATACTTAAATTGGCAAAATTGACAGACACCCTTTTTCCTGTTATGCCGTTAGTTCTGTTATTGATAATAACCCAAGCAGATGGAAACCCTCATGAGCCAATGAGCTGGAAATTATTGCAATTAGATACAAGCCAAGTCGTTGGTGAATTTCAAGGACCTGGCAGCCCAACATTCAACGTAACTCCATGTCAACTAATCGGGCAATTCACTCCTGTATGCAAAAGACAAGGATGGCAAGGTAATAAAAGTTCAACTTATTTTTGTCCTGCCTCTAATCCAGGGAAAGAATACTGTAATTACCCTGGACATTATTATTGCGCATACTGGGGATGTGAAACAATGGCCCTAGAATGGGGAATTAATAATGATAAATATTTGAAAATTAGTTGGGGACCCCAAGGCTGTAACCCACCTTCATATACTTACAATGGACATATATTAGGGGGACAATACTCGTCAAACTGTCAATATCTGGAAATAAATATATCAAGTCCTACAGATGATAGTTGGTTAGTAGGAAAGATGTGGGGAGTTAGAATCAGAGAACCAGGGCCAGACCGAGGGGTTTTTATTAAAGTAATAAAGGAAAAGCTTCCACACGATCCCTTACCAGTAGGACCAAACCTGGTCCTGAATCCACCCACTTCCTCTGAAAAAAAGGTTGCCCCCGTAATTGTTGTAACCCCTTCTCCAGACTCCCTTTCGGAAACAACTAAACACTGTGACTGAATTTTCTTTATCCAGGGATCTAGAGTTGTCAGAATCCAACGACCCCTTATGGAATCTAATGCAAGCCTCTTATCGTGCCCTTAATGAAAGCAAACCAAATTTAACTGAGGAATGCTGGTTATGTTATAATGTTAAACCACCATATTTTGAGGCAATTGGAAAACCAGGTAGGATTCAATGGTCTAATGGTTCAAACCCACGAGAATGCCCATGGGATGACCAGAGGAACCATACGCAAGGAATTACTATTCAATTAGTAACAGGTCAAGGAAAATGTATAGGTACAGTGCCCAAAAAGTATCAGCCTTTGTGCAACCGAACAGTCACTAACACCAATATAAAGAAACACAAGAATCAAAATGACAAATGGGCTATCCCGACACCAGGAGCTAAATGGGTTTGTTCAGACATCGGAGTAACGCCTTGCCTATCCCTAAATGTGTTTAATCAATCTCAGTTTTGCGTACAGGTGATTATTGTTCCTCGTCTGATCTATCACACCTCTGAGGAGGTGCTACGCCACTTTGAAGGAGACCTGAATAGACAAAAACGAGAGCCAATTACAGTGGTAACCCTAGCTACACTACTGATAGCGGGTGGAGTTGGAGCAGGTACAGGCATAAACTCCCTAGTAAAAAGTCAGGAATTACAAAGTTTGCAGATGGCTGTAGATGAGGATTTAGCGAAAATAGAACAATCTATCCAAAATTTATCCACTTCAGTAAAGTCTTTATCAGAAGTAGTGCTGCAAAATAGAAGAGGATTAGATCTATTGTTCTTAAAGGAAGGAGGGTTATGTGTAGCTCTCAATGAAGAATGTTGTTCTTTTGCTGACCATACGGGAGTAGTCCAGGATACCATGTCTGAACTCCGGAAAAGGTTAGATCAACGTAAGAAGGATCGTGAGGCGGGCAGGCCATGGTATGAAAACTGGTTTAATGTTTCACCTTGGCTAACCACTTTGTTGTCCGCTTTAGCAGGACCGCTTATCATGTTGATTTTGGGACTTATATTTGGGCCTTGTATATTACGCTATATTTTACACTTTATTAAAGAACGGTTTGACATAGCTAAACTGCTTATTTTAACTACGAGGTCTGGGGCAAAATATAAGAGTGTATCTATTAATGAGGATGAAGATTGTTGTGGATGCGTTATGCCACGTGAGAACTATGCCTATTGTAATTGTGAGGTATTACCTTGTGAGTGTTATGATAAATGTTGGGATTGTGGAAAAAGGTTTGCTTGCAGTGCCGAGAATGAAAGTAGTGTTTAATAAACAATAAAAGGAAAAAAAAGAAAAAGGGGGGATTGTAAGAAACTATGGACTAGGGTATTGTTTATTAAGATTTATGTTAAGCCCAATGTAAAGGTTAGGCAACAAAAGATATGAAATCGCTTATGCAAACAGCCACCAGACACCGCTTGTGTAAGATAGGATAACCGCAATCGCTTACACAAACTAAACCAGATACCGCTTACAAACTAAACCAGATACCGCTTGTGCAAGATAAGATAACTGCCAGATGTCCAGGAACCGACAGAAACAGGACAAACAACCCCATATAAGGACATATGAGTGAGGGGTCAACTATGGGACAAAGGAGGAAGACTTCTTACTTCGGCCTCAACGACCACCAGGAGGCAGAAAACGACCCCCTAACAACAACTGAAGCATGCGCAGAGTACCTCCACTACTTCATGAACACGGAAGTAAAGATGTATAAAAAGGGACTGTTTGAACTGCTCAGGACGGCAGTTGGTGGAGCGCAGACTCCCCTGCCGTCCAGCGCTGGTTTTGCTCATATTCTACTTGCTATAATTAATAAAATTTTAATTGGATTATGATCCGTTGTGGTCTCAATTTATAACAAAAGGGACACCTGGCATATCAAAAGTCGCTCTTCTTTTAGCAGCTTAATATGATTAAAAGTATTATCTGCTCATCAAGGCTGCATAGTTGTGTGAGAAAGACACCTGGAATGAAGAAAACAGGATCTTTGGCAGTATAGGAGGCAGAAAAACAGCAGCTGAGCTGGGAACTGATGACGGCAAGAATATCAACAATTTTAATGATGAGACTAACCGCTTGTATGCTTTTAACCAATTAGTATCTGTATAGCATCCTGTGAACAGTGTAACCAATAGAATTAAGGTGTGATGTGTGTCTTGTGATAAACGCAGTCATGATTCATGTCAAAATAGAATATAGTGTGATAAGTGTCATTGTTGTACCCTGTGTAAATCTAAAATAGTTTGTGACCGTTATAACCTGTATCACAATTGTAATGAATAGGCGCATGTGCTTCTCCTTTAAGACAATGTAAAAACTCCCCCTTTCCCTGAGGCAATCGCTACTTAGAAAAGCCCGCCAAAGTAGACAAAGAAAGCATGCCTGGGAAAGCCCGCCAAAGAAGACAAAGACCCTGAGACTTCAAAAGCGCGCCAAAGAACGACCCAAGTACTCTAACGACCCAATGGAGAAAGAGCAGGACGAATATCCGGCGAGAAGAGATTGGTCACGATGCTGGTATAAAAGATGCTGCTTTTAGGACTCAGGTGTGCATGTGGTGGAACTAATTGAGTTCTCCGCGCACCCAGCGCTGTTTTTGCTTATTGTTTCTCAACCTAAATGGATTGAACCCAAAATAAAATTGTTTTAATTGTTATTGTTTATAACAGTATGAATATTAATATTGTATATAAGTTTGCAGAAACTTAAGTAAAGCGTCTTCAACTAGGATCACATTGATATGTCGTTGGGTCTGTGATTTTGCTCCTGCAATTTGCGCCCGAACGTGGCTTTACATTTTCGCATCGAAAATGAGTTCGCGTTGAAAGCGAGGACACAGGAGGACCCGACCGGAGGACTGACCAGCCGGACTGGTACGGGGAAGTCAGAGGAGGGCTCACGGAAAGTTGCTGCAGCGGATCACCCAGCGAGGTGAGCGGTCGGGGGGGGGGGGGGGGGGGGGGGGGAAGAAAAATGGGAAATAATTTGAGTAAAGAAGAAGAAGCGGTTGTAAAACTCCAACATATTCTCTCGAAGAGAACAGTTAAATATGATGAATCTCGCCTAAAGTGACTACTTGCATGGAGTAAAGAAAGAAATTTATTAACTGGAGTAGAAACGGGTTTTGAACTATGTACTTGGGAGGCAATTGGAGCTGCTCTGTGGGATGAGATCAGTGACGGGTCTAAGGAGGTGAAAGGGTTAGCTACCCTCTGGAAGCTAATTACATCGACCTTGCAAGAAACGAAAGCAGAAAGAATGTTATCGATTTGTTAATAAGTTAAGATTGATTGACTTTATTTGATTGATTAATTGATTTTATAAAATAATTTTATAAAATTGAAAAATAGAAGGATAAGAAATATTTTTAATGAAACTTATAGTTGCACAGTAAAAGCTGCTATGAGATCATCTGTATGTCTTGTACCAAGGCTAGAAGAAGGGGCTGGAACCATTGTTAAAACTTAGGTAATCACTTTAGGGTTTGAAAGGTTTCTTTGTATTTGACCAGTCTTCTGTATGTAGAAGTGTATTGAAATGTCAGAATATGAGATTAATGGAAACCGGGGAGAGTCGACGGGAACAGCTTGTAGTTACCTGCCAAGAAACTGTGAACTTTAGTAAAAGGTAATTCCGGCAGGGGGAGATCGCGACCACCGACTCATATACCACCTACCCAAATCGTACCCCAGACCCATTTCTAGACCTTTCTAAGCTCTACTGCGCAGAATCGGATAGAGGAGAATATGTTAATGATTTATGGGAGATATCATGGTTATTCATGAATACTTAATGAATATGTATGAATAAGTTCTATATATGGTGTCTGATTTTGAGACCTGGTGTGCGTTGATCGTGAGAGGACTCACTCACGCACCCGGCCGTCAATAAAGAAGTGTCTGCTTATCTACATCACATTGGTGTCAATAAGTTTTTCATTCCGAGATTTCGGTAACAGTTTTGGCGACCCAGATGGGACCTCGCTGAAGGAGACCGGACGAGTCGGGGACCTGATCGGTTCCAGCCGGCACCGAGGATTTCTCGGGGATACCCATCGATCCCCGATCCGTAAGGCTCTTCGCGACGTTCCCTGGATATTTGGTAAGACACTTCTTTTTTAATTGTAGTAAGTGGGTGGGAGTCCCACTAAAGTAAGTAAGTAAGTGCACTAGAGAAAGTGGGGGGCAGTCCCACTATAATAATTGTATGGGAAAGAGTGGGATGGAGTCCCACCAGTGGGTTGGAGTCCCACTGAGTAAGTCTGCCTGTCAGACGCGGTGAAAGCTGCGCAGGGTTGGACTAAAAGGATCCTTGTGGAAGTGGAAGCCTAGGCGTCTGCCCGTAAGACATAAGCGAAAGCTATTGCAGGGTTGGACAAAAGTGGAAACAAGAGAAACTATATGCTATAGTGTTCTCTAAGGTAGTGCCTCTAACAAGAAGTTAGAAGAAGCTTTTGTTTTTGTTGTTTTGTGTTTGTGTATTAAGAAGAAAATTAAGAGGTATAATATTGTGTTATATGTTTGTTTAAAGTAACTGTGGGAAAGTGTGAGTGTGGCTGTAAGGGTGAGATGTGCAATTGAGCATGAAAGCAAGTGTGGAGTGTGGATCCGCGGATCGGAGTGACAGAGTTGAATAATTGTGTATTGTACTGTGAGTAATTACACCATGGCAACTAAGTTAACTCGGTTGTTTAAAAGTAAAAGCATGGGTAATCTTGTTGTAAATGACAAAATCCCGAAAAATTCTTTGTTGGGATGTTTATTGGCACATTGGGGAAATTTACAGGATGATCTGCAAAAGAGCCAGATGATTGAGTATTGTAATAATTTGAGTATTGTAATAATTTGAGTATTGTAATAATTTGAGTATTGTAATAATTGGTGGCCTTTGTATATATTGGATGATCAGGAAAAGTGGCCCACGAATGGGACACTGAATTATAACACTATTTTGCAGTTAATGCTGTATTGTAAAAGAGAAGGGAAATGGAATAAAATGCCAGATGTGGATTTGTTTTTTTACTTAAGACAAAGAAAGGATTGGCAGGATGAATGTAAGCTAACTATTAGAGATAATTTGGTAATGGCTATAACTTTTGATAATAAGAAAGTGAAAAAAAAAAATGTTGCTCAACCTGTGAGATTGGGAGTGGATACAGGAGCAACATTTTTTATATTAAACACCTGTAAAGGAAAACCTGGAACAAAAACAGGCCATTCCTGCAACCCCTGGATTTGAAATTTGGAAATAAGATAATTACACATGAATTTTTGTATGTATCAGAATGTCCAATACCCTTCTTAGGAAGAGATTTGTTATCCAAATTAAATGTACAGATTGTTTTTGACGAAGGAGAAGTTTTCTTGAAAATACCTGAGTCAAAAACGGGAGAAATCCTGATGATACAAGAAAAAGTAAAGGAACAAGAAATTCCACCGGAGGTGGATTTGGCAGTGATCCCTACTGTATGGGAAACAAATATTCTTGGTAAATTGAAACTAGCAGAACCTGTTAAAATAGATTTGAAGGAAGGCACAGGAACAGTGAGAATTAAACAATATCCAATCAAACCAGAAGTGAGACAGGAAATGAAGAAATTGATTGATAAATTTTTGGAGTATAAAATTTTGGAAGAATGTGAATCTGAGTATAATACTCCTATTTTACCAGTCAGAAAACCATCGGGTGAATATAGACTGGTACAAGATTTGAGAGCAGTAAATCAAATAGTTAAGGACATTTATCCTGTAGTAGCAAACCCTTATACACTGTCAAGAGCGTTAAGGGAGACTTATCAATGGTTTACAGTGCTTGATCTAAAAGATGCTTTCTTTTGTATACCTTTGGAAAAGGAAAGCAGAAAACTGTTTGCTTTTGAATGGGAAAATCCTCAAACCGGGCAAAAGATGCAGCTGACATGGACTAGATTACCCCAAGGATTTAAAAACAGTCCAACTATTTTTGGAAATCATTTAGCTAAGGAACTTGAGATCTGGAAACAGGATAAATCAAGACCTGGGCATTTACTTTTACAATATGTGGATGATATATTGATTGCTACAGAAGAAAGATTTACTTGTATACAGGTGACTATTGACCTCTTGAATTTCCTGGGACTAAATGGGTATAAGGTATCCAGGAAGAAAGCCCAAATAGCCTGCCAGACTGTGATATATCTTGGCTTTGAGATTTTAAAAGGACGATGACAATTAGGAAAAAATCGCA
Organism: Falco peregrinus; assembly: GCF_023634155.1. NCBI lineage: Eukaryota > Metazoa > Chordata > Aves > Falconiformes > Falconidae > Falco > Falco peregrinus. The sequence goes on from NC_073743.1 coordinate 26,489,105, forward strand.
AAGAAGCTATTTGTGGTATACCTGAGCTGAGAAATATTCATGAACTCAGAGCATTTTTGGGAATGACTGGGTGGTGTCGCCTTTGGATCATGAACTATGGGCTAATAGCTAAACCGCTGTATGAGGCCCAAAAGAACTCTCCCTTTGTATGGGGCCCACAACAACAAAAGGCTTTTGTAGAGTTGAAACGTGCCTTAATGTCTGCACCTGCCTTGGGACTGCCGGATCTAACCAAAGATTTCCAGCTGTTTGTACATGAAAGACAACACCTTGCACTGGGCGTGTTAACCCAGAGGATAGGAAGCTGGAAACGACCAGTCGGATATTTCTCTAAACAACTGGACACAGTGAGTAAAGGGTGGCCAAACTGCCTTCGAGCAGTGGCAGCAACAGTGATGCTCATACAAGAAGCTCGGAAATTGACTTTGGGAAGAACAATAACAGTCTATGTTCCACACATGGTGATAACTGTCCTAGAACAGAAGGGGGGACATTGGCTGTCCCCCAGCCGAATGATGAAATACCAGGTGGTATTGACTGAACAGGATGATGTGATTCTAAAGACAACTAACCTGGTAGATCCTGCAGTATTTTTAAGTTCCATACAGGAAGAAGGACGACTGGAACATGATTGCTTGGCTACCATCGAGTATGTTTATTCCAGTCGTGAAGATCTGAAGGATGTGCCCTGGGAGCGACCAGACTGGGAATTGTATACTGATGGAAGCAGCTTTATGGAGCAAGGAGTCCGATACGCTGGATATGCGGTAACAACAGAGACTACAGTTATAGAAGCAGGAGCATTGGCGAGTACCACATCAGCCCAAAAGGCAGAACTCATCGCTTTAATTCGAGCCTTAGAATTAAGCAAAGACGAGAGTAAATATCTGGACTGATTCAAAATATGTCTTTGGGGTAGTGCATGTCCATGGAGCTCTGTGGAAAGAGAGGGGGTTATTGTCCTCTCAAGGATCAAACATCAAGCATCAAACAGAAATTTTATGATTATTGCAAGCAGTTCAAAAGCCGGGTCAAGTAGCAATCATGCACTGTAAAGCACATCAGAGTGGAAATATAAAAAGAATAGTTGGAAATAATTTAGCTGATAAAACAGCAAAAAAGGTAGCAAAGAAACAAGCATCGCAAATGGCAATAATTCCTTTTAAAACAGTAACCCTTCCTAGGGAAAAACAGATATTTAGAAGAAGATGACAAATTAGGTCAGTTATTAAATGCTAAGAAAACCTTAGCTGGATGGTGGATAACTCCTAATGGACAGGTAGTAATTCCACCTCTTTTAATGAGAGAGATAATTTAAACAAGGCATCAAGAATGTCACTGGGGAGCAGAAGCTTTAGTAACATCTTTATGAAAATAAGTAGTATCAGTTAAGATGTTGGGAACAGCTAAAATAGTAACTGCAAAGTGTGAAGTATGTTTGAAAAATAATCCAGTGATTAACAAAAAGGTTCAAATGGGTAGACTGAAATCTGGTGTAGAACCTGGAGATTATTGGCAAGTAGATTTTTTAGAATTACCCAGACAAAATGGGTACTGGTACATCCTGGTAGGGGTTGATATTTTTACAGGATGGCCAGAAGCCCTTCCCTGTCGCACTACACAAGCAAAAGAAGTGGTGAAGTGGTTATTACAAGAAATAATTCTGAGATTTGGAGTCTATTGGAATTTCCTCTGACAGAGGTCCACACTTTGTTGCTGAAGTAGTCCAAAGTGTTAGCAAAGTATTGGGTATTAATTGGGATTTACATGCGTCTTGGAGACCACAATCTAGTGGGAAAGCGGAAAGGATGAATCAAACTTTGAAACGACAAATAAGTAAAATTTGTCAAGAAACCAGTCTAAAGTGGCCTCAGGCACTTTCATTGGCATTATTATGAATCAGGGTACAGCCAAAGAGTGGAACCTCAGTCAGTTTTTATGAATTATTATATAGAAAAACATATGAGTCTCCAGAACCAAATCTAAACATATATGTAAAAGGAAAACAAGATGTGTATAACTATTTGGTTTTTTTAAGGAAAACTTTGGCTGCAATTTGGAGTGCAGTAATTTGGAATAGACTTTATTCCAGGAAAATTCAGTGCATGATTTCCAACCAGGGGACTATGTCTATGTGAAGACCTGGACCTCTGAACCTTTGCAGGAGCACTGGAGAGGACCTTCCAGATACTGTCAACCACTTTTACAGCTATCAAAATTGCAGAATGGGATGTTTGGATACATTATACTCGAGTGAAGAAAGCATCGTGAAGAAAGCACCTATTCCGTGGAAGATTGTCAATCGTGACCCAGAGACTTTAAAATTGACTTTGAAACATGTCTAATTTTTATATTGGATTTTATTTTGGTCGGTAGTGATTGGTGGGATCATGGGCCGGCTTGGTGGACAGAAACAAAAGACAAGTAGAAACAGAACAAGTGATTGACATTTCCAAACAAATGGCTGAGGAAAATTTGATGGTAGGATTGATTAAAGAATTTGCCAATTTACAAAACGTCACGCAGATCACTGCTTGTTTACCAATACCTAAGGCAGTAGGTGAATCTATTCCATGGGGAATCTTAACCATGAATTTGACCAAATTAGAATATGAAAATGAGACGATGGATTGTAAACAAGAACCTAGGAAAACTTGGAAATTGTAAAAGGTTAAAGTTGGAGAAGAATCACCAGTATATTCAACCATGTGGGAATGTAAAGGACGATTTGTAGCTAAACCGGGATTAGAGGGAGATTTAGGGAACAAGGGATGGTGTTATTACCCTAAAATGGCTACAACAAACACCAGTGTATGGGTAACCGAGACAAGATGTGAGAAAAAGAATCGAACCCTACAGGAAAAGGAAATAGTTTGGGATTCAGTTTGGTCTATGACCTTATATTCCCATTTTTAGTATATGGCAAAAACTCCTTGGTGTTTTACATGGGAGGGAAAAGTGTTTTTAGTATTACCCTGGGTCAATGACAGAACAACTTCATTAGGAGAAAAAGAGAATAAAATAGTACCATGGTGGAAATGTGAAAAAGTGTATGATTGTAGTAATGTAGACTTAGTAATCCAAAGAATTTTTCTGTTGGCTGTTGCTTTGAAATATGGTTGTTTTTGTCGAGGTCTTAAGAATACTCTCAATTTAACCAGCACTTTTACAGTCAGAAGAGGAACTTTGTTTAGTTGCAGAAAAGCTACTATTCAAAGTCCTGGACATTTAATTTGGGCATTGAGTGATGGAACCTGGACAACTCATCTACCATTAGATGGTAAAGTGAAACAAATTATTTTAGGCATGTCAACATTGTGTCCAATTTGGAAGCAATCACCATTTAAAGGATCCTTAGAGAATTTAGAATTGAAACGAATAAAGAGATCTGAGATAAATGATGATATTTGGAATGATCCATTTATAGGAGTGAAAACTGGTTGGGCACTTGAATCACTTTTAAATCTTACAGCTTTATATAGAAACAGAGCATGGCTCTATCAGTTAACTGGTCAAGTGGAAAAATTAGCAAACGTTACCAAAAAGGGGTTTAAGGAATTGAACATACAATTATAGGCGACCTCCAGAATGACTTTATAAAATAGAATGGCACTAGATATGCTCCTACTTAAAGAACATGGAGTATGTGGATATCTCAAGGATAAACTGGACCACTGTTGTATCCACGTTCCAAATGTCACTCAGGATGTGGAACATGATCTAGACCTATTGGGAAAATTGAAAAAGAAACTGAAACAATTCAAAAGGATATGTTAGAAGATTGGCTTGGGAAAATTTTTAACAAATTAGGATGGAACTTGAGCTCTTGGATATAATCCATAATCAAAACTTTGTTTTTGTTATTGATTGTCTTTTTGATGATCATGTTAGTATATGTATGCTTGAAGAAGCAGTTTACCAATAGGATTGCAGTCAATCGTATGATTATGAGAGAAGTACCTACTAGTCCACCAAGTTATAGCCCACCACCAAAATATGTTAAAACAAAAGATATATGAATAATGTGAAAGTATTGAAATAATGATTTTCAACACTTTCAAAGGGGGGAAATGTTACCGATTTGTTAATAAGTTAAGATTGATTGACTTTATTTGATTGATTAATTGATTTTATAAAATAATTTTATAAAATTGAAAAATAGAAGGATAAGAAATATTTTTAATGAAACTTATAGTTGCACAGTAAAAGCTGCTATGAGACCATCTGTATGTCTTGTACCAAGGCTAGAAGAAGGGGCTGGAACCATTGTTAAAACTTAGGTAATCACTTTAGGGTTTGAAAGGTTTCTTTGTATTTGACCAGTCTTCTGTATGTAGAAGTGTATTGAAATGTCAGAATATGAGATTAATGGAAACCGGGGAGAGTCGACGGGAACAGCTTGTAGTTACCTGCCAAGAAACTGTGAACTTTAGTAAAAGGTAATTCCGGCAGGGGGAGATCGCGACCACCGACTCATATACCACCTACCCAAATCGTACCCCAGACCCATTTCTAGACCTTTCTAAGCTCTACTGCGCAGAATCGGATATAGGAGGAGAATATGTTAATGATTTATGGGAGATATCATGGTTATTCATGAATACTTAATGAATATGTATGAATAAGTTCTATATATGGTGTCTGATTTTGAGACCTGGTGTGCGTTGATCGTGAGAGGACTCACTCACGCACCCGGCCGTCAATAAAGAAGTGTCTGCTTATCTACATCACATTGGTGTCAATAAGTTTTTCATTCCGAGATTTCGGTAACAAGAATGGCTGCCTCATCGGCGTTTGTTGCCTTGTCTCCAAATACTGGAGCTTGTCCAAAAACTGCAAGTGGAGGAATTAGTATTTTTGATGCTGTAGATTAGGGGTCCTCAAACTACAGCCCACGGGCCAGATACGGTCCCCCCAGGGTCCACAATCCATCTCCCGGCATTTACAGACACCCACACCCCCCCCTGCCGGGGGTTGGGGGGGGAAACCAAGCAGCCGCAGATGACCTCCTGCCACTTGATCCGCGTGCTGGCCTACGCAGCCCCTAAGCACCCGCCGGGACCGGGCTGGAACCAGCGCCTCGTCCTCGACCTGCCCCCCCCCCAGGGGGCGCCTCTCGGTTACAAACCGCGCTGCTGCCGCCCCATCCTCCCCCTTCTCCTCCTCCTCCTCTGAGATGCGCGGCGGGCGAGAGGTGCGGGCATCTCCTTTGCCCGGGCAAGCTCAGTCGGCAGCCTCTGCGCTGCGAGGTCCAGCCAACTCGGGCGAATCGCCAGAGCCCCGGCACGGCAAAGTCCCTTCTGGCCACCCTGTCCGGACTGCGCAGCCGGGCTGAGGAGGGGAGCGGCGGCATCAGCGAGGGGGGGCGGCTCCCCTGTCTCTCCCTCCCTCCCTCCAGCTCCCAGGCAGGACAAGCGAGCCAGCACCAGTGGGAAGCGCGCGCACCATCATGTCAAAAAAAAAAAAAAAAAAAGAAAAATCGATTCCAAGTGCAGGGTATTCCAAGAAAAGTAGACTTCTGGTTATTTTTTTCACGGAGTCCAAAGAAAGAGCTGTTTGATATGCCAGAATTCAGTGTCTGTGTTCAAGGAATACAATTTGCGTTGACACTGCGAAACTCAACATAAAGATAAATATGATTCTTTGGTCAGACAAGTGAGAAAAGATAAAATATTAAGACTAAAACATGGATTGACAACTCGGCAAAATACTTTTGTGAAGCAAAAGCAGCTCAATATATCATCACTTCGAGCAAGCTATCAAGTTGCCAAGCTCATAGCACGCACTGGCAGAGCATTCATAGAGGGACAATCTGTTAAAGAATGCCTTCTTTCTGTTGCCAAAGAGATGTGTCCAGAGAGTGTACAGTGAGTCTTTCAGGACCTACAATTACACGAAGGATTGAAGAAATGGGGGAAAATTTGAATCTGCAGTTGCAAAACTCCTCAAAAATCTTTGCTATTTCTCATTGGCGCTTGACAAAAGCAATGATATTCGTGATTCTGCACAACTTCCAATTTTCATTTGTGGGACAAATGATTCTTTCGAAGTCACAGAGGAGCTTGCTGCACTGAAAAGCATCAAAGGAACAACTACAGGAGAGGATCTCTATGAGAAAGTTTGCCAAACTATGAATGATTTGGAGCTGGACTGGGGTAAACTATTCAGCGTGACAACTGATGGTGCTCCTAGCATGGTGGGGTCCATGAAAGGAGTGGTTGCACGCATTAACAAAGAGATGGACAAACGCAGCCATTCACATCCAATAGCCATACACCGCATCATCCACCAACAAGCACTGTGTTGTAAATCACTGAAGCTGGACTCTGTCATGAAAATTGTGGTTTCTTGTGTTAACTTCATTAGAGCTCATGCACTAAACCACAGACAGTTTCAGGAATTTCTGTCTGAGCTAAATGTTGCCTATGAAGATATTCTGTACCACACAGAAGTCCGTTGGCTGAGTCAAGGGAGAGTTTTGAAACGATTTTATGACTTCCACAGGTTTATGATTTTGTGCTTTCTAAAAACAAAGAAGTACCAGAGCTCAAAGATGCAGAATGGAAATGGCACCTAGCATTTCTGACAGATGTAACAGAGCTACTCAACTATTTCAATGTCCAACTTCAAGGAAAGGAGAAGCTCATCTGTGATATGTATTCACATGTGAAAGCATTTCAAGTCAAATTAGACCTGCTCATTAACCAAGTAAAGGAGGAAAACTTCTGCCATCTCCCCACAACTCAAAACCTGTCTGCAGAAAAACCAGCAGTTGCATTCCCAAACAAAACATGTATGGATGTACTAGAAATGTTGCAAAGGGAGTTTCAAATTAGATTTAAAGAGCTTCGTCTCCATGAACAGGACATACAGCTTTTCCGGAACCCATTTTCTGTTGACATTGAAACTGTTGATCCGATTTACCAAATCGAATTGGCCGAGCTACAGACTTGTGACTCGCTGAAAGATGCATTCAAATCAAGCAGCCTTACTAATTTCTATGCGTCTCTCCCCTCAGAGACATATCATAATCTCAGGAACTACGCACTCAAAATTGCAACCATCTTTGGCAGCACCTATGTCTGTGAGCAGACTTTTTCCCGAGTGAAACATCTGAAATCTCCAATCAGATCCAGATTAACTGATGAACATTTGCATCACTTGCTACGACTAGCAGTGACAAATATGGAACCTAACATTGACCATCTCATTAGCCAAAAGCAGGCCCATAGTTCACATTGAAATATTATTTTTTTGTTGATTACAATTGTCATTAATTTTAAATATTGCATTCTTTTTCCTGTTTTTTGTGCACTACTACAAATAAAATATGTGCAGTGTGCATAGGAATTCGTTCATTTTTTTCCAAACTATAGTCCGGCCCCCGACAGTGTCTGAGGGACAGTGAACCGGCCCCCTGTTTAAAAAGTTTGAGGACCCCTGCTCTAGTGAGTCGTTTGCCACAGTCTTGAAGGGTCCTAGAGAGTCATATACTATATTGATAGCTTTTCAGAATATTTTGCAGCAACAAGTCAAGCATGAGGAAGCTCAAGGGTTGCTTTTAAAACAGCTAGTTATGATAATGCCAATGAAGACTGCAAATGGGCATTGCTGCCCTTTTGCAATCGCAACCCCACCATGTGCCAAATGTTTATAACACAACTCACAGCAAACTGTAACTCTCATGTTGAGTTCTGGAATGCAGTGTAACACATTTTTGCTTCTCTAATCTCTTCTGTAGGAATAGTACACGCTCTTAACTTGCTTAGTAAATTAGGCTGCTAGCTTGCTAAAGAAAGTAATACTACAAATACTGCCTTTTTTTTTTTTTTTTTTGGCTTATTAGCAGATGTCGATTCTGTCTGTCATATGTTGCTACAGAACCGAGATGCTATTGATTTTTATTGTTAGCACAGGGACATGGGTGTGAAGACTTTGATGGGATGTGTTGTATGAATCTGAGTGACCACTCTGAATTAATTCACAAAAGCATACAAAATGTAAAAGCCTTAAACAAAGATCTGCAGCAGAGCCAGGGGTGGGATGCCTTTGGTCTCTTCTCATGGCTGGGAAACTACGTAAAAGCCTTAAAGAAAGATCTGCAGCAGAGCCAGGAGTGGGATGCCTTTGGTCTCTTCTCATGGCTGGGAAACTTTGCGCCGTGGGTCAAAAGTATTGCAGGATTTATTATAATTGCCTTAACCGCCTTATTGATGTTTGCCTTATGTCTCCCATGTCTTTTTTCCTATTCTCAGTGTTTAGTTGATCATAGCATAAATGAGGTCATGGTCTGCAGGAGGGAGCCTGGGAAGCAAGACCACAAGTAACAATCAATTGAAAGGAATGTGCTCGAGCTTGTGGCTCACAAGCCCTGGTGGTAAGAGACATGAAAAATTGCTGAAGGGTATAGAAACAGGGACTAAGTGTCAAGTTGAGACTATACAGGGAACAAGGTGGTTGGTTAGTCAGCTTGCTCAAGGACATGGTACAAGAACTGCAGACATTATTATCTTTAACTGTTGCTGAATTGCTAAATAGCTAGTGTGAGATCTTCGTGCAAGTTGCCACATAGTTATAGAATACGCAAGTTTTTGGACCAATCAGAATAAGATGTAACAATTGCTTGTGTGTATATAATCATGCTATTAGGCTAATTAAAGTGACATTTGCTTGCATCAAGCTGCGTCCTGTCTCTCAATCGCGGCAATGGTCACCCAGCTTACATACAACCTTTGCCTTGTCTCAATTAGCAAGCAAAAGAGAAGAGGATAGAGAATGTCTGAAGAGAGATATATGAGAGAAGGATGGAGAATGTCTGATCTGGCAGGAGATGAGAGAACAGCTGGATATTGTGAAGGAGGGTGAGAAAGATAAACATGGTTATCTAGTAGCAAATAGGTGTCTGCATGCTTGTAGTGATATATAGCTATGTAACTGCATGAATGGTTTCTGCCCTGAGCCTGGTGGTACATATGGTTGAAATTTGTATTTGGGCTTAGAGATAAATATGAGCTTCTCTGTACAATAAAGTGTCTCTGGTTGCATCAAAACAAAACAACAAAACAAACCAAAACAAACAAAAAAAAGGAACAAACAGTCCATAACATGTTAAAGCAAGCTTTTTGAAAAACAAAATTGTAGAGTAATGGAGACAGTGGGTTGTTTGACATTGATAATGTGCGGCGAATGAAGAGACGGGACGCAGCTTGATGCAAGCAAATGTCAATTTATTGTACAGAAGCACGCATTTTTATACACTTTCAGAAGCTGCGCGTTTTAAACAGATTGGTTCTTGAAGCTAAGCCTTGCATACTAGGCAATCCCTGATTGGTGGTTAACTACCAGCAATTAACCGCAAGGTGTTACCTTTCCTTGGCGCCATCTGTCTCCCACTCCCCTGTGCTCTGTAAACATGCCCCTAATGTTAATTGTTGTCTAGACAAGCTCGAGCACATTCCCCTCAGCTAACTGATTGCCGCGCATGGTCCTAGTTTCCAGACCGCTCCTGCATCTCCCCCTTCCTGTTGCACAAAAGAACCCCTGAAACTGAGCAAAAACAAGGCACAAGTAATAGAACAAATAAAAAGCCAATTAAGACATATTATCAATGTCAAAATAACCCACTGTCTTTGTTCCGTATAATTTTACAATTTCCCCTTTTTGTTTTTGAACAGCTAGTACCAGGTTTGCCATGTTCTGCAGGGCCCTTGCAAACATGACAGCAACCAAGGTAATAGCAAACAAACAATACTGCCAATTGAGTGAATGGATGCCAAAAAGGCTGAAATTTTCTCAGATTTTGTTAACATGTTGCTGCAATGGGGCGCCTAAAATCCATGCAGCACATACCATCAAAATCCTCACAGCCATGTCCCTGAACCAACAACAAAAAGCAGTGGCAATTTTGACTCACATTCTTAACTGCCTACCAAACAAGGTGATTTAACTCTTTAATGCTTTCCCTGCTGTTACTCTGGATAAGAGAAGAACCGCTGCGACACGTTCCCATCATAGCCTCCTACTACATTAGCATCTACAGAAAGACAATTATCAACAAAGTGTAAACAATATCAGCTTCTTTTGGATTAACATTATACATAGATGGAAGGGCACACCAAACAAGAACTGGTTCAGTCAAAAAGTTCGAAACATCGCATGCCTTCTCTGAACATACCTCTGGGGTCATTCCCTTCATTCCCTCTCTTTTTTATGCAAAGAGAAACACTTTTACCATAACAGAGAAGCCCCTATTTACATCTCTGAGCCCGGACACAAACCGCAGCTGTATGCTCCACCAGGCTCAGGGCAGAAATCATTCATGTAGTTACATAGCTATATATCTCTACAAGTATGCAGACACCTATTAAACACTAGATAACCATGTTTATCTTTCCTAGTCTCCTTCACAATACCCAGCTGTTCTCTCATCTCTTGTTAGGTCAAATATTCTCCAGCTTCCTCTCCTATATCTCTCTTCAGACATTCTCTATCCTCCTCTTTTTTGCTTGTTAATTGCGACAAGGCAAAGGTTGTGTGTAGCTGGGTGACCATGACCTGATTTATGTGACAATCAACTAAACACTGAATACAGGAAAAAAAGGTAAGGGAGACATAAGGCAAACATCACTAAGGTGGTTAAAGATAATTATAATAAATCCTGTAATACTTTTGAGTCATGGCCCAAAGTTTCCCAGCCGTGAGAAGAGACCAAAGGCATCCCGCCCCTGGCTCTGTTGCAGATCTTTGTTTTAAGGCTTTTAAGTTTTGTATATTTTTGTAAATTAATTCACAGTGGTCACTCAGATTCACGTAACACATCCTATCAAAGTCTTCACACTTGTGTCCCTGTGCTAATAATAAAAATCAATAGCAACTCGGTTCTGTAGCAACATATGATGGACAGAATCAACATCTGTTAATAAGCCAGAAAAAAAAAATAGTATTTGTAGTATTACTTTGTTTAGCAAGCTAGCAGCCTAATTTACTAAGCAAGTTAAGAGCGTGTACTATTCTTACAGAAGAGATTAGAGAAGCAAAAATCTGTTATGCTGCATTCCAGAACTCAGCCTGAGAATTACAGTCTGCTGTGAGTTCTGCGTTACAATCATTTGACACATGTTGGGGTTGCGATTGTGAAAGTTGCCCGTTTACAATTTTCATTGGCATTATCACAGCTAGTTGTTTTAAAAGCAACCCTTGAGCTTCCTGATGTTCGACTTGTTGCAAAATATTCTGAAGTCAATCAATCAAGTTAGTATTAAAGTTAGTGACTCTCTAGGACCCTGCAAGACTGTGGCAAGACTCCCGCATCCTGACTGCTTTAATAGCCATCTCATTCATTTGCAAACAGTTGTCCCTGGCATACCTTGCCTGAGTCACAGAATCGGCACAGTTAATTGCTCCAGCCAACTGCTCATAGTTAACAGCAATTCCCCGATTAAGGTTTTCAGTCAAGGCCACTACACATAGCTCACAAAAATCAAATAACCACATCATATACTGCATCAGTTAGTACCATACAAAGCCATAACTTCCAATCATGCAGTGTGAGTGTATAAGGCTCTGCCATCACTTCAAGAAGGGACATAGCAAATGTATTATGAATCCTCCCTTCCCGCACTGCTTTGCTTAATTCTTTAACAGCCTCGTATTGCACAGGCTGCCACTCTGCAGGTTGATTTGTCTGACAAAATACTGAACATGCCCTAGCGACTCCCAAAACCCATCACTGAAGTGTTTCCCACTTGCATTCCTGCCACCAATCCCTCAGACTCGCTTTCACCCTCCCCAAAAATACAATCAATGCATCAGGAGAGACGAGGGGGTGGGGAAAAGGTCTAGCTCCTTTTCTGGATCTATAGGACCTGGATCAAAAGGTTTATCAGTGTCAATAAAATCATTGTCCGAGTTGTCCTGTTCCCGTGCTTGGTCCTGTGTTGTGAGGGTCGCTGCAATCAGTGACAGAAGCTTTGGGGGCAGAGGAGGTGTGGACAGAATCGCCATCGCTGACGGTGTCTTGAGAAGAGTCGCGCTGTCGGTGGAATTTACAGCTTCCTCTGGTTTAGCACCGATAGTAGAATTAGTCCACACTTGGCAAAGAGTAGTCAGAATTTGCCACCAAGATGTTAAATGCATTCCCGACACGGAGTTCCCCTCCGCGGCAGCATCATGCAATTGGCTGCTGTCTGTACACACTTTCATTCTTTCAAAGTCTCTAAAGTTTCTTGGCTGCTCACCTGTCTCGATGAATACAGGTGTTATCCTCGGGGTTTAGGTTGTCTGCCTGGTCCAGACAACAAGACGATCATTCAGCCAAGCCGTCTCCTCCGGAACGCAGCCCTCTTCCACGAGCTGTCTTTTTTCTGTCCTTATTCTTCCAAGGCTTTGGGACACCACCATAGGGGTCACCATTTGAGGAGACTGAGGCACGGACTCCCTGATCTGACTAGAAGACCCTTCATGAGTCCATATACGTCTCTTTCTGGGGACGAAGCCTGATTCCCCATTACGGATTTCCCACAGCTCACCTCTCAACTCCGGAGGGATTTCAGGCCGGCTCCTGCTTCCTTTCAGCAGATCATTCAAAGTTCTGTGGGATTCGCTGCATGTTGCTCAGATAGGCGATTCGAGAGCCCTTCACATTAGATCCTTAAACGCATCACGTCGGGGTCACCAATTTGCGGCGAATGAAGAGACGGGACGCAGCTTGATGCAAGCAAATGTCAATTTATTGTACAGAAGCACGCGGTTTTATACACTTTCAGAAGCTGCGCGTTTTAAACAGATTGGTTCTTGAAGCTAAGCCTTGCATACTAGGCAATCCCTGATTGGTGGTTAACTACCAGCAATTAACCGCAAGGTGTTACCTTTCCTTGGCGCCATCTGTCTCCCACTCCCCTGTGCTCTGTAAACATGCCCCATCATGTTAATTGTTGTCTAGACAAGCTCGAGCACATTCCCCTCAGCTAACTGATTGCCGCGCATGGTCCTAGTTTCCAGCCTGCTCCTCCAATAATGTGCAGCTGTAACCTTGGTTTAATGATGTGCAGCTATTATCCTGCAGCAAAGAAGTAAATAACTTTGAGGGAGTATGAGAAGAAACCTGGATGAAACAAAGGAGGAATGTGATCTCACCTCTAGAAGATACGGAAGCAGCATGAACAGCAGAGTAGCCTATAGTGAACAGCGGCTGGGCGCGTGGACAGTAGTGTTTGACCAATAGTAAAGCTTTTAGCAACGTGTGTGCAGAGTATAAACTTATAAAATCTTTAAGTAACTAAGAATAAAGGTCTTTGCTTTAACATTCTTGGAAAGTCCATGCCTCAATTGCCACAGTTTAAGAGACTGAGTAAAGAGGTCTTAGAAAGGGAAAATTGCTAGCCATACAGCCAGAGCTAGGCAGCCTTTTTCAAAAAGATAGCAGTTGTGGGGAGAAAATGTGCAGTTTATATTTTAGCAAGGGACTAACGCAGATGTGCAGAGTGGTAGGATTAAGGTTGTATAAGCAACTTTTGTAATAAAGTTATTGAAAGACTTATTTAAAAGAACAACATTTAGACTGCAATGTAGTTGCTTTAAAAACCAGAAAAGTCCCAATAAAACCAAACTTCTGAACAGGGTTAAGACATGCTTTCTCCACACAAAGAAGTAAGACTAACAAGAGGCTAACTGTAGCCATTTGTAGCACCAAAGATGTTATGAAGCCCTCTCAATTGTAGTCTGGAGCACTCAGGGTAGTGTCTCTGAAAATCTTGCTGCTTGCTTGTACTTGGTAAAGAACTTGTTATAGATCATCTGTTAACCTTATCAGACGCTTATAATGTAAGAAAAACTTCATTTGACTTTAGCAGGATTATGATTTTGAATGCCTATTAAAAGGTGAAATCCTATTTTTACAGAAAAGAGGACCTAGAGATTATTAAGGACAATGTTGCCGGAATAAATAAAACCTTTCTGAATTAAGGTTAAATAAAATGACTAAACTGTTACTTAGATATAAGTATCTTCTATTGAGAATGCAGCTTGACTATCTGGCTTCTGTTTTGTATTCTTTTGTAGCAAGGCTCAGTAAATTTGTTCATAGTGCTGTTGTCCCCTTTTGTTGTACTTAGACTCTAAATTCAGCTGGCTGGCAGCTCTTACACAGAGGGGAACAAAGAATAAGAGAGTTGTGATACCACAATGTAGCTATTTAATGGGATTCTCAGCTTACATGAGTCTGCCACTGAAACATATTACCAACAAAATGTTAACTATAAATAGTTCAATTAGTAAATATATTGTGACATTCATTATATACTACTTCAGTGGCCAAGGAAAATACTTGCATGGTGGAAGAGAAGAAACTTTTTTTTTCTCATATAGAACTTTTAATCCCAATTAAAAAGAAACAAACAAAAAAACCCACCTCCCACCCAGAAGAAAGCCTTAAGAGAGATGATCAGTATAGGAAACTTACTGAAATTTAACCAATTGGGCCTAGTAAGCAGCTGAAAAATAAATCTGAAAGTTTTAAGTATTAAGTAATGTCCACTTATCAGGGCCAGGTGTTGCTTAAGTTCTAAAGGCTCAGAAGCAATCTAAATATGGTATATGTATTTTGGGATTCTTTTTATCAGTAGAAAAAAAATTCTTTTACATAGATAACAGGCATTGTTATTTGAGAAAATTAAACCTGTTCTTGTATGCTTGTAGTATATCTGTGCCTTTTATCTTATTTTGCAAACAAAATTAAGTCATTTGTAGTCATATGCTTCCATTACCAGGACCTCTTCCTCATTTAAGTTCTTAAAAGACTGGAGAATTCTCTTGGCCTTTACTGGTCTGTAGGTTTTGCTCTTCTCCACTCATTTAATTGGCTTTCCTTGATAGATTGGCTGGTGTCCAAACACAATTTAACTACTTCAATTGTTAAACCTAGAATGGTGAATAATACACTCCTCCAGTTTGTCTAGAAACACCCCCCCCCCCAAAAAAAACCAACAAAAAACCCAAAGCAACTCACGCAGACCTTTTGCAGTCTTTTTAATCAGATGACACTAGATGAAATGTTGTCTAAACAGTTTTCCTGAATAGTAGAATTTTAATCATGAATTAGTTGAAGACAGCAGTTTTTAAGTGATAGAAATTAACACACACGCACACAAAGGAGAAAAGTAACAGTAGAGATGAGTTTATGGGATTTGGTTTTCAACCAAGAAACCAACTTTGACGATGCAACAAAGAATCACATGGGAGGTGGGCTGTCAGAAATTGACTTGCAACAGGGCTTTCATGACAAACTGATTATGATTTTGTTTTAAATGACTGAGACATCTTGACTGAGATGTACAAGCTGTTTATATAGAGTTTGAGATTAAAAGTTGTGAAAGTATTTTCTGTGAACACAGGAAATATGTAATAGTAGACTCTAAACTGAAGTAAGTGTATAAAGCTTTATAACATAAGTCATGTTATGGTGAGTTATGGTCATTGGTGATTCCCTCCTGTGTGGAACAGAATCACCCATTTGCAGACCGACCCACTTTTCAGGGAAGTTTGCTGTCTCCCTGGGGCCTGAATTAGGGATGTCACCACAAGACTGAAGACCCTAGTACAACTTTCAGACTTCTATACATTTCTGCTCTTCAATATTGCGGCGAATGAGGAGACGGGACGCAGCTTGATGCAAGCAAATGTCGGTTTATTGTACAGGAGCACAACTTTATATACACTTTCAAAGGCTGCGCGTCTTAAACCAATTGGTTCCTGAGGCTAAGCCTTGCATACTAGGCAATCCCTGATTGGCGGCTAATTAACAGCAAGATGTTGCCTTTCCTTGGCGCCAACTTTGGCGCCATCCGTTTCCCGCTCCCCTGTGCTCTGCAAACAGGCCTCATCATGTTAATTGCTGTCTAGACAAGCTCATCATGTTGATTGTTGTCTAGACAAGCCCGAGCACATTCCCCTCAGCTAACTGATTGCCACGCATGGTCCTAGTTTCCAGCCTGCTTCTGCATCTCCCCCTTCCTGTTGCACAAAAAGAACCCCTGAAACCGAGCAAAACCAAGGCACAAGTAATAGAACAAATAAAAAACCAACTAAGACATGATATCAATGTCAAAATAACCCACTGTCCTTGTTCCGTACAATTTTACAATTTCCCCTTTTTGCTTTTTGAACAGCTAGTACCAGGTTTGCCATGTTCTGCAGGGCCCTTGCAAACATGACAGCAACCAAGGCAATAGCAAACAAACAATACTGCCAATTGAGTGAATGAATGCTACAAAGGCTGAAATTTTCTCAGATTTTGATAACATGTTGCTGCAGTGGGGCGCCTAAAATCCACGCAGCACATACCATCAAAATCCTCACAGCCATGTCCCTGAACCAACAACAAAGGCAGTAGCAATTTTGACTCACATTCTTAACTGCCTACCAAACAAGGTGATTTAACTCTTTAATGCTTTTCCTACTGTTACTCTGGGTAAGATAAGAACCGCTGCGATACACGTTCCTATCATAGCCTCCTACTACATTAACATCTACAGAAAGACAATTATCGACAAAGTGTAAACAATATCATCTTTCTTTTAAATTAACATTATACATAGATGGAAGGGCACACCAAACAAGAACTGGTTCAATCAAAAAGTTTGAAACATCAAACATCGCATGCCTTCTTTGAACACACCTCTGGGGTCATTCCCTTCATTCCCTCTCTTTTTTATGCAAAGAGAGACACTTTACCATAACAGAGAAGCCCCTATTTACATCTCTGAGCCCGGACACAAACCGCAGCTGTATGCGCCACCAGGCTCAGGGCAGAAATCATTCATGTAGTTACATAACTATATCTAAACAGTAATCTTCACACAGTTTTTATTTCATTCTGTAGGGTCGGTGTCGGTATCAGTTGTCTGCAATAAAGGTTCACGGAAAGGTCTTACATTCTTCGCTGGGATCCATCTAGGTCCTTTTTCTGTAGAGACACAAGCATAACCTTTTCCCCATGTAACAAGAGGATATGGTCCCATAATTTTACCTGTTTCTGGATCTCGGACCAATACTGGGGCTTTAACCCGTGCCTCGAAGGAGGCATTTGCAGTAAAATGTCGAACTATCGGTGGATTGTTATCTATTAAAGAACAATTCAAAAAATTAAAAACATACAATGCTTTCTGTAACCGTTCCTCCGGAATAGCCATTCCCATTCCCCCTTTTTGTTGTTGTAATAAACGCTTTAGAGACTGATGAGACCGTTCAATGAGAGATTGACCGGTGGGGGAATGAGGAATGCCAGTAATATGAGTTACACCCCATAGGGCAAAAAAGGTTTTGATAGTGGTTGAAACATAAGCTGGACCATTATCTGTCTTTATCTTTAAGGGAATACCCAAAGTAGCAAAAGCACGCATTAAATGTCTACGAACATCTCGTGCCTTTTCTCCTGTGTGACAAGAGGCAAACATTTCATGTTGTGTCAAAATAGTTTTTGTAGACTGGTTAGGTAAAAAGATCCATTCAATGATTAACAGGGGGTCCGAGTTCTGAAGGTCCCATTGAAATATCAGGGCATAAGGCTGTCGTACAGGGTTTAAAATAATCAAGTAAAAAGGTAATTCAGGGGCCCATCGGTGGGCCTGTCGAGAAGCGATAGCCGAGGCAACCTTTTGTAAAGATGTATCTGCTTCAGGGTTAAGATTACGTGGAGAACAAAGATTAGTGTCCCCTTTTAGTAGGTCAAACAAAGGACCCAAGTCTGTATTAGAAATTCCCAATAATGGTCGAACCCAGTTTATTGTTCCCAGTAATTTTTGTGCATCATGCAGGTTTCTTACATTGGTATTGATCTGCAATGGTTGAGGAATAATAGTTTGTGCTCTTATTCGCCAGCCCAGATATTTCCAAGGGGGAAACTTTTGGACCTTTTCTGGTGCTATACAGAGACCTGCCGAATTCACGGCATCTGTGACAAGGGCTACAGCTTTCTCCATGACTTCGTGTTGTGCTGCCACTAAAAGGTCATCCATATAATGATACAATAACACAGTAGGCATAGCATTTCGGACAGGACTGAGTATTTTCGCAACATACCATTGACACATTGTAGGGCTATTTTTCATACCTTGTGGCAGTACAACCCACTGATATCTCTGCAACGGAGCTTGCATGTTGATGCTTGGAATGGAAAAGGCAAATTTTGGTGTATCATCTAGATGCAATGGGATACTGAAAAAACAATCTTTAAGATCTATGACAGTTAGATGCCAGTGTCGAGGGATCATAGTTGGAGACGGGAGCCCGGGTTGGAGGGCTCCCATATCTTCCATAGCATCATTAATTTTTCTGAGATCATGGAGCAAGCGCCACTTGCCAGTTTGTTTTTTAATAACAAAAACTGGTGAATTCCATGGGCTGGTAGAGGGCACAATGTGTCCTTTGGACAGTTGTTCTGAGACTAAGTTTTGAAGTGCGCGAAGTTTTTCCAAAGGAAGGGGCCATTGATCCACCCAAATAGGAACATCAGACTTCCAAGTTATTTTTAGGGTGTCACGCACTTCAATGGCCCCATCTAAAAATGTGTACGGATAGACATTCCCCATTGTGACAATACATCACGTCCCCACAAAACCATAGGGACAGGTAGCACAAAAGGTTTAACAGAAGCCACATGTCCCTCTGGTCCTTGAATTTGAATTAGTTCCAAACTCTGACGACTATTACCGGTCCCCCCTATCCCAGCCAGTGCCTGAGAGACATTAGTCAGTGGCCATTGCGGAGGCCATTTGGCTTGAGAAATTACTGTGACATCTACTTGACGTTCCAAAGCCTGTTTTAGTCTATCAATAAACTGCATATAAGGTTCTCGAGACTCCTGAGTGATGTTAGTAAAAGCTTTTTGTGGCTTTTGTACATCAGGAACCTGGAAAAAAGCCTTTTTTGCCTCTTCTCTAATTGCCTCGAGAGCCGCACGGGGGCAGTGTTGAGCCTGTGTTACCGGATCAACATGTGCCCCGGTGCCCATAAGATGTTCTATTGTTAATGCAGCTAATACAGGATCATTATGATTAACATACGTGAGCAGGAGTGCTTGCAGTCCTCCTCTCCAATGCGACTCCCACAACGTATACTGAGTCGGGGTTAGTAACAATCGTGCTAAAGATTTCAAATCATGAGGAGTCATGATATAAGTATCAAACACAGAAGATAACAGGCTTATAAAATAGGGAGAAGAAATACCATGTTCCGTAACCGTGCGGCGCAGTTCTTTAACAACCGAAAAAGAAAGAGCCTCCCATCGTGCTCCCCCTGCCCGACCCTGAGAATACAAGACCGGAGCAACTATAGTTTTAGCCATGTCCAAATCCCCCTCCTTTAAGGCTTGTTTCTTTATTTTTGTCCACACATCACGTAGATCAGGAGGGTATAAATCAGGTTCTTTTTCACGGTCTATCGGTCCTGGGTCAAAAGGATCTTCTTCTGGCGGATACCCCACTGCATTGACACCCAGGGGTCTAGAGCACTGTGACTTAGAGGCTGATGAGGAAAGAGCTGTAGGAGCTTGCGATTCCTCCTCCTCTCCTTCCTCTGCTTTCATAGTCTCAAAAATAGCTCTCCACGAAGAGAGCAGACGGTGGGACTCAGTATTGCCCTTTGTCGCAGAATCCCATAATTTCACCCCTGTGTCGTCCCAAAGTTCCCGCGTAAAAATTGTAGATGCAGTCACTGCGGGCATATTTACTTGCACCCACCTGAGCATTGCTTTAAGGTCTTGTCCAGAGATATTTTTCTTATGTTTATTAAGAAGACCTTTCATAAGCTCATAAACGTCTCCTTCTGGGGACGAAGCCTGATTCCCCATTACGGATTCCCCACAGCTCACCTCTCACCTCCGGAGGGATTTATGGCCGGCTCCTGCTTCCTTTCAGCAGATCATTCAAAGTTCTGTGGGATTCGCTGCATGTCGCTCAGATAGGCGATTCGAGAGCCCTTCACGTTAGATCCTTAAACGTATCACGTCGGGGTCACCAATTTGCGGCGAATGAGGAGACGGGACGCAGCTTGATGCAAGCAAATGTCGGTTTATTGTACAGGAGCACAACTTTATAAACACTTTCAAAGGCTGCGCGTCTTAAACCAATTGGTTCATGAGGCTAAGCCTTGCATACTAGGCAATCCCTGATTGGCGGCTAATTAACAGCAAGATGTTGCCTTTCCTTGGCGCCAACTTTGGCACCATCCGTTTCCCGCTCCCCTGTGCTCTGCAAACAGGCCTCATCATGTTAATTGCTGTCTAGACAAGCTCATCATGTTGATTGTTGTCTAGACAAGCCCGAGCACATTCCCCTCAGCTAACTGATTGCCACGCATGGTCCTAGTTTCCAGCCTGCTTCTGCACAATATGGGTACAAATGATGTTGCAACAAAAAGTCTGAGGTCAATTAAAAGAGATTTTAGAGCCCTGGGAAGAATGCTAAAACATTTGGGAGCACAGGTAGAGTTTTTCTCTATCCTGCCAGTAATGGGGGGAGACAGAAGAAACAGGCAAGCCCAGGATATCAATAACTGGCTCCAGGACAGGTGCCTCCACCAAAACTATGGGGTTTTTAAACCATAGAAAAGCCTTTGAGAGACAAGGATTGCTGGAGACAGATGGGATCCACCTGTCCTGATGGGGAAAATACATCTTTGAATGTAAGCTGATACAGGACTGACTGAGAGAGCTTCAAACTAGATTCAATTGAGGAAGGGGATACCAACAAGATTGCAGTAGATAAGCCTAGCATTGGCATGACATCACCTGAGGGTGGCAATGCTAATGGGAATATTTACATGGCTCCTGGGAGCATGGAGGGCTCAGGAGCATAAATCCTTGTACACCAATGCACTCAGTATGAGAAACAAACAGGATTAACTGGATAGGGATAGAATGGCCTGAAATTCCCATTGCCACCAGTTTACTTACTAACTGAAGAACTCTCTTTGCACTCTCCCTAGCACTAGTAATCATAACTAGTGTATTAACAAACTTTACAGATCTCTATAAGGACCTTTCCACTCCCTTGAAGAAATGAAAATACACTTGTTTTCAAACAAACAAAAATTATGTAGAAAGATCAAACTTGTGATTTCGATGACTGTAGAAGTCTAGCTCTGATATGTCTGGACTCCACACAGAGGAAACTCATGCATTTATCGAGGCTCAAACTAATCTAATTCAATGAGGCAGAACTAATTCCAAAAACAAGAGCAGGGCACTCCCTATTTGATATAATCCACTTCCATTTCTATACTATGCTGCTTTATCATGGGAACAATTAACAAGAGACATGGAAATGTGTCAGTTTATACAATTTAAGCTCTCTGTAGACTTTCCATGCTAAAGTTAAATTTCTCATTGTATTCTATGTCCTAAATCAAGCAGCAGAGAACACCAAATAATCCCAAAATCACATTAAACACTCTCAAACACAGAGCCCAAGAAGCAAATTAATTCCTAAAGTTAATTTAATAAACATGCCAACAATGACAACAAAAACTTCAGCCAAGCATGCAAGTGTGTAATGAGAGGGCTTAGGAGCATAAATCCTTGTACACCAATGCACTCAGTATGAGAAACAAACAGGATTAACTGGAAGCGTTGGTCAGCTCCCAGAGCTACGATGTCATTGGTATTAGTGAGACTTGGCAGAATGAGTCCTGCGACGAGCGAGGGGAAGCAAGCAGCCGACTCAATGTGAGTGATAGAGCAAGCTTCGATTTATTACGGCGCGATTATGTCTTATATACAGTTCCAGTTAATTATGCCTACAAATCATCTGCTGATTGGCTAAGCTCTAAAGGGTTACACTTTCATACGTCCTCCTATTTGCGGTTTCTGCGGATAGCTAGCTACATATATTTTTTTTTCCTCTCTTGTCTACGCGAATTCCTCAAAGTTATTTACAACATTAGGCACAAGGTCAGCATGACCTTATCTCTCTTCCCTTTTTAGCAAGCCTGGTAATTTTCCATTTTTAGCAAGTCTGGTAATTTCTCGCTGCGGCCTAGCTTGGTTCACTCCAGACTTATGTCAAAAGCTGTATCACACAGTCCTTCTATGGAACCGTGGCCGTTCTCTTTCATCCATTCTGCAACAATTCCCCCTTTTTCTTTTTGGACAAGGAAAACTGATCCAGTTACACGCTCAAATAATTTTCGAATACAAGAGAGAGCACAGCTTAAACATATAAATCCAATGAAAACAATTATTACTATAAGCAACACACTTTGCAACAGTCTTTTTAACCAGCCTCCTATCCCAAGCCAATTTGTTAAGCCTTCAAGGCCAAAAAATCCAACATCTTGTTGAATTTTTTGAGAATGTTCCATCAATTGTTTGATTTCTTTATGTATGGAGCTTGAATTATCTTCAAGGTCCATACAACACATGCCTTCAAAATCTTCACAGCCATGTCCATGTGCTAATAGTAAAAAGTCAATGGCCATGCGGTTTTGCAAAACAGCATGTTGAACAAAAGTTAAACTATCAGCTAGGTCTGATAGAACTCTGCTGGTGAGGTTGGCTTGTTTAACCACCCAACAAGACAGCGTTTCTAAATTTTTGTGGGCCCGAGCAGCGGCGGCACCTGGGATAAATAACGAAGCAAAAAATACCTCCCATTTGTTCCAAAGTTGAACGTTATCATCACAGGTTACCAAGGATCTGGGAAGTGTCTCTTCTCCATCTCACTGGATTTGATTTGTTAGGATGAAAATGTGGTAAGGCTAAACTCAGACGACTGATGGTACATGGGCCACCTACAGGCATTGAGGGTATTCCATTCCATGCTCTATTACCACAAATAAAAAACAAACCAGGGGGTAATTTCCTAGGATATAATACTCCAGGTGCAGGATTAGATAGATTTCGACTGGTATGGTTACACCAAACACTCCAATTAAACTGATTCTTAATTGGATATACGGGAGTGATAGCAGTTGTACTACAAGGCATGTTAGAGGCTTCACCAGCACAAGGGTACCGGGAAGAATTCAAATATACACAATAAGAGGCATTTAGTGAATCGACTAGTTCGATTTCTTGAGGGCTAGGACCAATAGGGAGTTTGTCATCCCAGTTATCAAATTTTTCAAAAAAGCTGCTCATATTATTACCTCGAGCCAATATGGTAACTTTTGGCATCTGGTTAAGAGACTGGTTAAGGGCGATCCAATCTGAGTCATTTAACGGCACACCTACTAAACAAGTTAAAAAGGGTACGCTAGGGGTTGACAAACTTGCACAAAACGTGGTTGTGTTAATAGCTCTACTTAAAGATACCCATACATTTTCTCGCAAATCAAACAATGATTTAGGCACAAAGGCTACAACTACGACAACAAAATTAATTAACACAACAATTCTCAACATTATGCTTAAAATATAGCTAAAACAATATTAATAAATCAATCACGAGTTGACATTGGTTACTGGAGCATCAGTCACTGCTGCTTTGGTCCATTTTGCTGGGATCCACTGCGGCCCTGTGGGGGTAAGTACACACATATAACCTCTTCCAGCATACTTTACTTCTGCTGGCCCTTTCCACAAACCAGCTGAAGGATCCCTATACATAACAAACATTGGAACATCATCTTTACATGTTTTAAGATACCCATGTAACCATGCGGGTGATTCTTGCTGTTCTGCAAATATACATAGATGATTCAACACAAAAAGAACTTTAGCAAGTCTCTCTTGTACATCTTCTCAAACTTTTGTAAATATTGCATTAATGTCTGATGTCTTCTTTCAATGATTGCTTGTCCCGTGGGAGAGTGAGAAATACCTGTAATATGTCGCACTCCCCATGCTTGACAAAAACGTCTCATTTTTTCACCGACATAAGCAGGGCCATTATCAGTCTTTATTGTCTGTGGCACTCCCATGACAGCAAAACAACTTGTTAAATGCCGTATTACATGGAGTGCTCGTTCCCCTGTTTGTGCTGTAGCCCATACAAATTTACTATATGTATCAATTGTAACGTGTACATATTTTAATCTGCCAAATTCAGCAACGTGAGTGACATCCATTTGCCACAACTCTCTGGCTTTAAGTCCTCTGGGGTTCACTCCGATACCTAGTCCCGGTCCATGATGACTGCACGTAGGACAAGCTCGTACAATTCCTCTAGCTTCTTCCATTGTAATGTCAAATTGTCAATGCAGTCCCCGTGCGTTTTGGTGAAATGTGTTGTGTGATTCTCGTGCTTTAACAAACTCGCTTAGTGGAGCTGCTACAGACACGAGCTGGTCAGCGCGCGCATTCCCTTCCCCCAAACCTTCAGACCATTTATGACTTCTAATATGTATAACGCAGTAGGGTTGCGTGCGCTGCTGTATTGCTGACAACAGTTGCCTAAGGAGTTCAAACAGCCGTTGACTTTGCACTTCTTTAAGGCGAGCATCTTCAATTCGGCTTACGATTCCTGCAACATACATCGAGTCCGTTACAATGTTTAACCTCGCATGTATCCATTGGGTACATACCCATACAACAGCAGCTAGCTCTAAAGTTTGTAACAAATCTCCTGCTTTCGCAGGAAGGATTTGGTGGTGCCATTGATTGTTCTCGTGCCATGTTGCTGCTGCTTTTCTTGAGCGTTTCCCTGCATCCGTATAAACTGTGATAGCATCCGCTAAGGGTCACTCACTTCGTTTCGGACGCTTTAACCAGTCATAATTACTAATCCATTTTAATATAGGTGCTTTTAAAGGCTCCACTTTAATCTCCAGAGCTTCACTTAATAAACTTAACTGTAAAGCTGATGAATTCTGCAACCACCACTCCAAGTCTTTTCTGCGTATTGGTAGATACACGACATTTGGCTCCATTCCGGTAATTTGTAAAATTCGCGTTCTTCCTTTTCGAATGATTTCTGCCAAATTTTGCGTTTTTTCTTGGATGGTAGTCTTTGGTTGCATTTTGGTAAAGATCCACTCTAATACTCTCACAGTCTCCCCCTTTTTCTTTTTGCACTGTGTAAGTGCACCAATAAAGTGTGAGGGACCGTTTAACACAGTGAGGTCTACAGGAAGATTAGGGTCAATTTGATCTACTGCACGCTCTACAACCCGCTCACTGAGTTGTTGAATCATAACTTGTTGATCCTTAGAAACAATAACAGGATTAGATGGATCTGTTCCTTTTAATAAAGGTCATAACACGTCTAGTTCATCATTGGTGATGCCTGCTACTGGGCGTAGCCATTGGAGGTCGCCTAATAACTTTTGAGCATCATTGAGGGTATGCAGATCTTTACAAATGGTTAATTTTTGTGGACTCACTTGTGACTGAGTAATATTCCAGCCAAGATATTTCCATGCGGGTGAACGCTGGACCTTTTCAGTTGCTATGACGAGATTTTGCATCTCTAACTGTCGTTATAAAAAGGTCTCCTGTTGTTCAGTGAAAGGCTGTTTTTGAGCAAATAGAATATCATCCATATAATGGTAAATAATAACATGAGGCCATGCTTTTCGAATAGGTTGGAGAGCAGCATCAACAAATAGCTGACACAGGGTAGGGCTATTTTTCATGCCTTGTGGTAACACAGTCCATTCAAATCGTTGGTCAGGTCCCTCCCTGTTAACCGATGGCAATGTAAATGCAAATCCTTGAGTGTCATTGGGGTGTAGCTGAATTGTAAAAAAGCAGTCTTTTAAGTCAATTATTAATAAATGCCATTCGGTGGGCAACATAGCAGGATTAGGAAGACCCGGTTGTAAGGCTCCCATTGCTTGCAGTTGTTGATTCACTGCTCGTAGATCATGTAAAAGCCGATATTTTCCTGATTTTTTCTGGATTACAAATATCGGTGTATTCCAAGGACTGGTTGACGGTTTAAGATGACCTTGTGTTAACTGGTCTTGAACTAGCAAATGTGCTTGTTGCAGACTTTCCTTTTTCAACGGCCACTGTCCGATCCAAACAGGCTCTTCCGTTAGCCATTTCAAAGGAATCAGGAAAGTCCAATTGACAGTGACCGTTCCTAAAAAGGTGAATTTGTGGTAAGTATTACTCCTAATTGATTCAACACATCTCTTCCGATGAGTGCATTCACTCCACTCGGTAAGGGCATAACAGTAACATGTAGTATCGCTGTTTTTCCATCTATGATGATTTGTATTCTTTGTTGACTGCGCTGAACAGGCGCTATTCCCCCTACTCCTTCAACTCCTCCAGGGACGTGTTGCAGTGGCCAATAAGAAGGCCACTGACCACGCGCGATGATTGTGATATCGGCACCAGTGTCCAAAAGTGCAGTCAGGTGTTTTTTATCAGTCCCATGTACAAGAATAATTTGGGCGAGTGGTCGTTGATTCATAGGTACAGTCAACATCGCTAAGCCTCCTGTGGACCCAAAACCATCTGTCCCGCGATCGTGATTGGAGATTGCAGACATTTGGTGAGTTAAGTGTTGGAGTGGTATTAATTGAGCAATGTGACTACCTTTAGGAATATATATAGGCGGAAAACTTGTTTGAACAACTATAAAAATTTCTCCTTTATAGTCACAATCAATAAGTCCTGGTAAAACAAAGAGTCCCTTGAGGCCACTGGAAGAACGACCCAGCAGCAAAGCTCCATGAAGTTGTCCGTTTATCATTATAGGTCCTTTGATTCCTGTGGCAACTTTCTGCGGACGGTTATCAAGTAGAGTAATATCTATTGCTGTTGCCAGATCCAATCCGAGGCTCCCTCGGGTTGCTGGTCATAAATTTGTGGCTGGTTGAAGGCGGGAGGTGTTGGTTGTTGGTTGGGGAGCTGGTTGGGGACAGTCATCGTCATGCAGGTTGCTGGAGCCGCTATTGGGGTCGGCGTGCCACGACTCCTGGCGCTCCGCTTCCCATTTCCCGAACGCCGGCAAGCTGCGGTATTATGATTATTCATTCGACAGTTTTGGCACCATACTTGGCGTTCTTGACACTGCCGGCGCGTATGACCCGAACGTCCACAACGAAAACATGTATAGTCCCTTCGATGGTGTATTCTGTCTCGACGTTCATCCGGAGGTTTCAGTGGAGCGAGGGCTGCAAATGCTTGCTGCTGAGCCTTAACTAAATTGTCCCCTACCTCTTTAAGCGCTTCAACTAACAGAGCTTGGGCTCCTACAGGAACCCTGCTCATTCGCTCTAACATGGTTTCAATAGAGGCATCCAGAGGAAGAGTAACAAATGCCTTTTGTATAAGGGTTACAATTTTCCAGCACACATTGTCTTAACAAAGGTCCTTTCATAAAGTCAGCCATATCTGCACGATTAATAGCATCTGTAACCCTATCTACAAAAGAGGCAAAAGATTCATCCCTTCCTTGTTTGACTGACATATATGAGAGCGTAGCTGGTGTAGTTTTGACTTTTTGTAAGGCTTCTCGTGCTAGCCTCATAGACTCTAATAAGACATCTGGGCCAGATTGCATCTGCATTTCTACAGAAGCAAAGGGCCCGGTTCCCATCAATTGTTCTACTGTTAAACCCGCTAAACGATCATTCGGTGCACGAGGCATATGTACAGACAGTTCACAAAGTTTCTGCCAATGGGCTTGCCATAACAACTGTTGTGATTGTTTCAAAATGAGTCTCATTATATTTTTAATGTCTTCTGGACAAAGCATTCCGCTACTCCAAATATAGTTTAACATTTGCCTTGCAGGTTCGCCATGTAAACCTGACTCATTAACTGTACTCCGTAACTGATTTAATATTTTCCAGTCTAAAGTATGATGTTCTCCTGTCATTACTCCTGCATTATCAACAGTGTAAATTACTGGATAGGCTTGATGATTAATTTGAGCTACGACATCAAAGTCTTTTTGTTCCATCGCTTCTCGGACTATTTTGTCCCAACCGACTCGAATTAGTCGTGGCTGCGGGTGAAGGCAAGGCGATTTAAAAGTTCTATTAGCTGAATCAGACTTTAACTTCCCGTCGTCTGCCCTCTCATTTTTGTCACTTGTCTCCTCCTCAGTTTCGCTTTCTTGTGATTCTCCCTGCACCTCCTCTTGAGGTGGTGCCGAGGGACAAGCTTTTTCCTCCGGAGGAGGAGGGGGAGGAGGATGGTCTGAGGGTCGGCGAACAACAGGAACAGGGATTCCCGAGGCAGGGGGGGTAAAATAATCACCTCCTGCCGTAAGACGCCCAGCAGCCGGGTCAGACCGTTCGAGTCGGCTGGAAGCAGCTGCTGCCATTTGTTTTTCAACTTTATATCTTTTTAAACAATTAATAACTTCTCTCCAAGGTTTCATTAATTTCTTAGCAGCTTTATCATCATCAATTACTGAATCCCATAAACAATCCCCATAATTACACCATTCTTCTACTTCAAACATATGCTCAGGATCTGCAAAATATCCTTTTGCTTTACCTAATGCAATTAACCCGGCCAGATCTTTTAAAGGGCCTACTCCCCGCTTTTCTAAAAAGCATTGTAAAAGCGCTAGCGCTACCTCTTTTTCCATTGCGCACTCATTAAAGTCCTCTTTGTTGCAGCCTTTTCCCTTGGGTAGCAGCTCACGGACGGCGAACCCCTTCTTTAATTATCCCGGGCTCAAGCACGGATCGGGTACGATGCCAGCATCAGCCGATCTTCTGCTCTCTGGTCGCTGCTACCAGTGCTTCTCTGTCCTCGCTGTCCGGTGAAGAACAGGGATTGGGGGTCCCTGTTCGGGCGCCACTTGCGACGAGCGAGGGGAAGCAAGCAGCCGACTCAATGTGAATGATAGAGCAAGCTTCGATTTATTACGGCGCAATTATGTCTTATATACAGTTCCAGTTAATTATGCCTACAAATCATCTGCTGATTGGCTAAGCTCTAAAGGGTTACACTTTCATACGTCCTCCTATTTGCGGTTTCTGCGGATAGCTAGCTACATATTTTTTTTTTTTCCTCTCTTGTCTACGCGAATTCCTCAAAGTTATTTACAACATTAGGCACAAGGTCAGCATGACCTTATCTCTCTTCCCTTTTTAGCAAGCCTGGTAATTTTCCATTTTTAGCAAGTCTGGTAATTTCTCGCTGCGGCCTAGCTTGGTTCACTCCAGACTTATGTCAAAAGCTGTATCACACAGTCCTTCTATGGAACTGTGGCCGTTCTCTTTCATCCATTCTGCAACAGAGTCCCATGATTGGGGTGCTGGGATGAAGGGCTACAGGCTGTTCAGGAGGGATAGGCAGTGTAAGGGCTCTTTCTGAAATCTATGCAGGCTTTTCCTGTTTGCTCTCAAGCACTGGATGTGGAGAAAAAGAAAAGGCCTTGTTCATTGTCTGGGTGCCAGACTGCAGAGTGATTATGGCTTAAAACATAGTGAGGAAGCAACTAGCACTAAATCTGGCTCTCAGAGCTCACCTGCAAATTACTTCTGTGCATACCTGTCTGCAATGAGGGGCGTGCCCAAAGCCTCCCAAATCTTAAATCCTGATCTAGGAAGAAGAGACCTCCACAGATGAGCATAGAGGGAGTGAACAGCTCAGTGGAGTGTAAACTAGCTGCAAAGGTGCTTTGGTGCATGTGGACATTTTCCAGAGCAGAACTTGGGTAGATAAGCAATTGTATATAACCAGCACTTATGTATGCAATAAAGGTTCTCACTTCTTCACTGACTTGGAGTCTGTGCCTTCATATGCCACAAGGCAGGGCAGGCAAGGCAGAGATGTTGCACTGTATGTAAGGGAGAGAGGCTTGACTGTACAGCCCTCGCAGTTAGTGATGATGTGGTTGAGAGCCTCTGGGTGAGGATGAGGGTGGTGGAAAACAAAGGAGATGTTGTAGTGGGTGTCTACTAACGATTGCCCAGCCAGGATGTCAGCGCTGATGAGTTACTCTATAGGATTGGTAGCCCTCGTCCTTATGGGAGATTTCAACTTCCCAGACATCAGCTGGGAGTACCATACTGCTGTGATGAGCAGGTCTTGGAAGTTCTTGAAGTTTGTAGGAGATAACTTCTTGTCAAAGGTACTCAGTGAGCCAACTAAGAAAGATGCCCTCCTAGACTTGCTAATTGTGAATAGAGAAGGACTCGTGGGGGGTGCGATGGTAGGTGGCTGTCTTGGCCACAGTGATCATGAAATAGTTGAGTTTAGAATTTTCAGCGTAATGAGAAAAAAGGACAGCAGAGTTGCTACCTTGGACTTCAGGAGAGCAAACTTTAAGCTATTCTGGGAGCCACTTAGCAGAGTCCCCTGGGAATCTACTTTTGAGGGCTTAGTAGTCCACGAGTGCTGGTCAGTTTTTAAGAACCACCTTTTAGAAGCACAGGAGCAGATGTAATCCCACTGTGTTGAAAGTCAAGCAAGCAGGGCAGAAGACCAGCTTGGCTGAACAGGGAACTCCTCATGGAGCTCAAGAGGAAAAAGAAATTGTATGATCTCTGGAATCAAGGTCAGGCTTCTCAGGAAGATTACAGAGCCGTGGTTCGTATATGCCGGGAGAAAACACAACAGACCAAAGCTCAATTAGAGCTGAAACTGGCCAGTGTTCTGTTAGATAACAAGAAAGGCTTTTTGACGTATATTAATAGTAAGAGGAGGTGTAAAGACAACATTGGACCGTTACTTCTTCAAGATGGTTGTTGTGGTTTAACCCTGGCCAGCAACCAAGCACCGTGCAGCCACTTGCTCACTCCCCCTCACCCAGAGGGATGGGGAAGAGAATTGGAAAGGAATGTGAAACTCGGGGGTTGAGATAAGAACAATTTAATAGGTAAAGCAAAAGCCGCGCACGCAAGCAAAGCAAAGCAAGGAATTCATTCACTACTTCCCATGGGGAGGCAGGTGTTCAGCCATCCCCAGGAAAGCAGGGCACCATCACGCGTAACGGTTACTCGGGAAGACAAACGCCGTAATGCCGGATGTCCCCCCACCCTTCTTCTTCCCCCAGTTCATATACTCAGCATGATGTCATATGGTATGGAATATCCCTTTGGCTAGTTTGGGTCACCTGTCCTGGCTGTGTCCCCTCCCAATTTCCCGTGCCTCCCCAGCCCTCTGGCTGGCAGGGCCCAAGAAACTGAAAAGACCTTGACTTAGTAAAACATTACCCAGCAACAACTAAAACCATCAGTGTCCTATCAACATTGTTCTCGCACCAAATCCAAAACACAGCACTGCACCAGCTACTAAGAGGAAAATTAACTCTATCCCAGCTGAAACCAGGACAGTGGTCATCTGACTATTAGGGCTGAATAAAAAGCGGAGGCATTCACTGCTTATTTTTGCCTCACACTTTAATAATACTGGTAGACCTTGGGCTGGCTGGTCCCCTGAGTCAGAGGACCATGAGTGTGGGAAGAGTGGCTTTCCACTTGTGGATGCTGAAATTGTAAGGGACCAGCTAGATCAGCTGAATGTTCACAAGTCCATGGGGCCTGATGGGAGTCATCCCAGAGTACTGAAGGAGCTAGCGGATGTTACAGGAGGACCCATCTCGATCATCTACCAAAGGTCTTGGGAGTCTGGGGAGGTCCCTGCTGACTGGAAACAAGCTAGTGTTATTCCAGTCTACAAGAAGGGCGTGAGGGAACTACAGACCTGTTAGTCTGACCTCAGTTCCTGGAAAAATTATGGAGAAGATCATACTCTGGGTACTATTGAAAGGCTTCTAAAGAGCAATGCAATCCTCAGACTCGGTCAACATGGGTTCACAAAGGGAAAGTCCTGTCTAAACAATCTGATCTCCTTCTATGATAAGGTCACCCACCTACTGGATGAAGGGAAGGCGGTAGACGTAGTTTTTCTGGATTTTAGTAAGGCTTTTGATACTGTCCCTCACAGCATCCTTCTGGACAAGTTGTGCAGCTGTGGGATGAGTGGGTTCATTGTGTGTTGGGTGAAGAACTGGCTGAAGAGCAGGGCTCAAAGGGTTGTAGTGAATGGAGTTATATCTGGCTGGCGACCAGTCACCAGCAGTGTTCCTCAGGGTTCAATTCTAGGGCCGTTTTTGCTCAATATATTTATCAGCAATCTAGATCCATTAGCAAGTTTGCTGACAATACCGAACTGGGAGGTGCTGTTGACTCTCTTGAGGGACAAGAGGCCTTGCAGAGGGATCTAGATAGATTGGAGCATTGGGCTATGATTAATAGGATGAAATTTAACGAGCCCAAATGCTGGGTTCTGCACATAGGATGGAGTAACACCAGACACAAGTATAAACTGTGAGAGGAGTGGCTGGAGAGCAGCCCTGCAGAAAGGGATCTGGGGATGCTGGTTGGCAGCAGGCTCAATAGGAGCCAGCAGCATGCCCTGGCAGCCAAGAGGGCAAACTGCATCCTGGGGTGCATCAAACACAGCATAACCAGCCAGTCAAAAGAGGTGATGACCCTGCTGTATTCAGCGTTGGTGCAGCCTCACCTTGAGTACTGTGTGCAGTTCTGGGCCCCACAATTTAAGAGGGATGTGAAGATCCTTGAATGCGTCCAGAGGAGGGCAACAAAGCCAGTGGAAGGGCTGCAAGGCATGTCCTATGAGGAGCAGCTAAGGACTCTGGGTTTGTCTACTTTGGAGAGAAGGAGTCTGAGGGTCAACCTCATTGCTCTCTACAGCTTCCTGAGGAGAGGGAGTGGAGAGGGAGGTGCTGATCTCCCTGGTATCCAGTGACAGGACCTGTGGGAATGGTTCAAAGCTGCACCAGGGGAGGTTTAGATTGAACATTAGGAAGCATTTCTTTACCTAGTGGGTGGTCAAACACTGGAACAGGCTTCCTAGAGAGGGGGCCGATGCCCCAAGCCTGTCAGTGTTTAAGAGGCATTTGGACAATGCTCTTAATTAATAACACACACTAACTTTTGGTCAGCCCTGAAGTGGCCATGCAGTTGGACTAGATGATTGTTGTAGGTCCCTTCCAACTGAAATATTTTATTCTTGTCTCATCTAGTCTTTTTTATATATAGCTTATCAGAGGGAAAGGAGGAAATTCCAGGAAAACTATTCATGAAATAATCTAGGAATGTTAACTTCCTTGCCTGATTTACATCTGTCAGGCAAACCTTTTTGGTCACTATAGGTGAAAATTTTTTTACTGTGGAATCATAACACAATCTTCTAGGAAAATAAAACCTTGCAAAATTGTGTCAACCTGTTTATATATGTGTGTATGTATCACTACAAAACTGCACTCCACTAGGAAAACTGCACCAAGAAAATTTTTAAAAAAGAAACTCAAACCAAACACACACACATACACACTAACAATGTGTTATGTAAGTGATGTTGCTTAATACTAACTTAAAATAAAGTGCTATGGGTAAGTCATGATTCAAAGAAATAGAAGATTGAACTAAAAATGAGCTATTAAATTTTTGCAGTTCAAGTGATTTATAGCTTTCCTCTGTGCTAGGATTTTCTTTTTCTTATTTATTGGACTCTGGTTTCTCTAAAACTAAGGCTTTTCTCAAACAAGAAAGCAGATGGTTATCTTGATTGCATTATTTCTTCATGGTGAAGAAGTGCTTAAGAGTGAAACTTATTAAAAATTTAAATGCCTTATCTTGATGTTGCTCTGTGAGAATATGCCTACCTAAAAAGGGAAGTAACCTAGATACGTCCTTCTTAAGTGCAGGTTCAGTCTGTTAATGCTTATTCTTGTGATGGCTCTGCTCTAGGTTCCTGTGTTGTTCGAGATGCTACAGGGAAAGTTAATAATACCATTATCACCAAGCTGAAAAATTGTACTACTGCAGCTTGCAAATTAAACTATGATTTCTCATCCTGTCAGACAGGGTGTCAGTATGGGCTGATGAACAATTTCCAGGTATGAAATGTTCTCTTAAATTAGTATAATTGGGTTTGTGCTTTTTTTGAAATGCATATTAACAACAACAATAAAATAATTGGTTAAAAATGTCTGTCTCCATAAATACAAGGTTAATCTGGAATAGTTCAGTGATACACTTGAGCTAGTATGTAGAACAGCAAGGTAACCATGTTTAAAAAAACAAACCAGAACACCTTTGGGTATTTATATGCAGATGGTATAAATATTTACTCTTCTCCCGAGTAAGCTGCTTAGGTTAGTGGTGGTATTGCAGCTTGCTCCATTTAGATAATTGAATGTCATAATTCACTGACATGGATAGATGTGCTCATTGATAAATAGTGAGGTGTAGTAATTGTAGGAGGTATCTGTCAGTAACTTCTTTTTTGGTTCTGTTTTTTTAAAACTTGAAATTTCCTAGGAAATGTACTGACTTTTTAAAATATTACATATCAGTCACTATCATCTTTAGTGGTAAGGATTTTGTGAGATTTTTATAAGAACTGGTGTTATACTTTAAAAAGTTTGAAGAGTAGTGAGTAGTATTTTATCAATCCTGTGCACTTTGTGCTGCATTCAGTTCTTACAGCAAATTTTGGTTTTAGTGCTTAGGCAGATGTGGTTTTGAATGCACTTGCTGGATAGCAAATGGATGATCCATAGTGCAATTTAACTATGGAAAGCTTAGATGACACTAAGAACTGTGGGTGAGAGGCTTAGAATTCCACTCACTGGGATGGTAACAGTCTTGCATAGGAAGACCATCTTTAGTTCTTGTTGCAGTTATTGCAAATGAAGTCCTTGCAGGCTTCAGACATTCCTCTGTTCAGTGTCACAATGGCTGTGAGCTGGTAAAAGAGTAACTTCAGGAAACTGTTTGGGCTCTGTAGCCTGAGCTTTTATCTAATTCTAGTTAAGTTCCAACACGGAATAAAATAAATGCAGAATTCGGTCACATAACTATTTTAAAGTATATAAAATGGGTTTTTTTGAAACTAACTGATTTTGGATGACAGTCAGAAGTAGCATGAAACTAAATTCCAGAATCAGTGTAAAAGTTCTACTAAAACACTCTTCTTGCAAAGGACGTAGGCTATAAAACATTGCAAAATAGTTGGGGGTGGGGTGTGGGTTGGTGGTGAGTACAGTATAATCCATATACATTATATTAAAAAAACCCAAACCAACAAACAAAACCACAAAAAAACTCCAACCCTAAGATAATAGAGAAGCTACTGTTTGTTTTCATGCAGCTTTACTTTTCCTCTACAATGGCTAGACCAAATAACTGAAACTCCTGCTGCATATCAGCCCTTCATATTCTGTATGCACTCTGCTAGAGCTATCTGCATAAGTGGGCTTCTAGGTTTTGTGGTTATGAGTTCTGGATTATGGTGTATAAATTGAGTGGTTTCTTTTAACACCATGGCATACTGGTTCTACTGGAACAGGTTGTATGTGTGTGTCTCTGCAAATGGGTGTGGGGTATCTCTCCTGGGCATGCCTCCCACCCTTTCCTTGGCCCCTCCCCCCGTTTTGCTGGGCATGCCCCATCTCAGCCTCCCTCTCTTTTCCTGGGTGTAGCCCTCGTTGGCCCATACTCTTGTTTCCTAGGACCTGGGCCTTGCCCTCCAATCGTGGGTCTTGACTGGATCCACCTCCTGCTGAGCCTCACATCCCACACCCCCACCTCGGTCCCTGCCATCTTCTCATCCTTTTGGCTGGCTCCTGAACCCTAGCCTCGCAACCCCTTCTCCTTGAGCCTTGTCCTCTTCTTGCCCTTGCCCTCACCATGTCCCTGGTTCCTCAGGCCCTGCCCTTAGCTCGTCCTCCTCTCCTTGGCCCTTGCCCTTGCCTTCCTCTTGCCCCCGGCTCCTCAGGCCTCTCCCTGCCTTCCTCGACTTAGATCTTGCCCATCTTGCCTTGCCTTGCCCACTGGCCTGCCTGTCTCACCTCACTTTGGCCTCGCCTGTCTCACTTTGGCCTTGGGCCTCCCTCTGGGTCTCACCTCAGGCCTTGCCTTGCCTGTCTTGCCTCAGGACTTGCCTTGCCTGCTGCCTCACCTGTCTCCCTTTGCGCCTTGCTTTGGCCATGGGACTTGCCTCATCCATCTTGCTTTGGCCTTGCCTGTCTCCCCTTGGGCCTTGCCTTGCTCATCTCACCTCTCCTTGGGTCTCAGGACTTGGCCATCTCACTTTGGCCTCCCAATTTACCCTCCTTGTCTTGGGCCTCACCTCACCTGCCACCTCACCAATTTCCCCTTTGGCCCCGCCCACCTTGCTTTGGCCTCAGGCCTTGCCTCACTTGTCTTGCATTCCCTTGGGCTCTGAGCCTTGCTGTCTAGCTTTGGCATCCAGTCCTTGGGCCTCCCCATGCCCGCCTGACCCCTCATGCCTGGCCTCATCCTCCTCTGCCTGGGCCTCACCTTGCCCTTCTCTTCTTGAGCCTTACTTCAGCCCTGGTCTCACCCTTGCATTACTGCCCATGCCTCACCACCCTCAGGCTGAGGCTCACCCTGCTCTCGCCCTCCTCTCGCCTCGCCACCCTTGGTCCGAGGCATGAACTCGCTTCATCCTCAACTCGCTGCCCTCGGGCCGAGGTTTGCCCCCACCTTGCCCTTGACACCCTCGCCTCGCTCCTCGCTTTCCCCTCACCTCACTGCCTTCTGGCCAAGACTCACCCTCACCTCGCCACCCTTCAGGCCAAGGCTCACCCTTGCCCTTTCCTCACCTTGCCCTTGTCTTGCCCTCGATGCCCTCAGGCCAAGGCTCGCTCTCGCATTGGCAATGCTCTCTCCTTGACCGAGGCTCGTGCTTGTCCTTGCCCTGCCGCCCTTTGGGTTGAGAATCACCCTCGCCTTGCACTTGGGCCAAGGCTCGCTCTTGCCTTGCCCTGGCTTCACCCTCTCCTTCTCTCACCCAGAACTCCTTGCCTCTCCCTCTCCTTGCTGCGTCATCTTGGGCCAAAGCTTGCCCATGCCTCACCCTCACCTCACGGCTCTTGGACCAAGGCTCACTGTTGCCTCGCCCTTCCTTTGACACCCTCTGGCTGAGGCTCGTCCTTGCCTTGCCCTCACCTCATTGCCCTCAGGCTGAGGCTTGCCCTTGCTTCACCTTCGCCTCACCCTCACCTCATTCTTGTCTTGCTGTCCTCATGCCAAGATTCACCTGTGCCTCACTTTCAGTGCCCTCACCTCTCCAGCCTCTGGTGTTGCATTGCCAGCCTCTGGCCTCACATCGCAATTGCCTTGCCCTCACCTTGCCAGCCTCAGGCCGAGGCTTGCCCTGACCTCACCCTCGCCTTGCCTCCCTCGGGCCAAAGCTCACCCTCATGTCACCCTCACCTCAGCACCCTCAGACTGAGGCTCAACCTTACCTTGCCCTCGTCGCCCTCAGCATGAAGCTTGCGTGCAGTTCACCTCCCTCAGGCCGAGGCTCAACCTCACCTCGCCCTTGCCTTGCCCTCGTCTTGCCCTCGCCTCGCTGCTATTGCCTTTCCTTGCTTCGCCCTTGCCTTGCTGCCCTTGGGCCGAGGCTTGTCCTTGCCTCACTGTTGCCTCGCTGCCCTTGGGCTGAGGCTTGCCATCACACCAGGCTTGCCCTGGCCCTGCCACCCTCAGGCCAAGGCTCGCCCTCACCTCACCACCCTCCAGCCAAGGCTCACCCTGGCCTCACTACCCTTGGGCTGAGGATTGCAATCACCTCGCCAATATCACCTTTTCTCATATCACCTTTTCTCGCCTCTCCCTTGCCTTGCTGCCCTCAGGCTGTCTTGCCCTAACCTCACCCTCGCTTTGCTCTTGCCCTCACCTTACCCATTCCTCACACTCAGCTTCCTGCCTTTGGGCAGAGGCTTGCCCTCACCTCGCCCTCGCCTTGCTGCCCTTGGGCCAAGGCTTGCCCTTATGCTGAGGCTTGTCCTTTCCCTGCTGCCTTTGACCCAAGGCTTGCCCTCACCTTGCTCCTATTGCTTTTCCTTGCTTCACCCTCACCTCGCTGCCCTCAGGCTGAGGCTTGCACTTGTGTTGCCCTAACCTGAGCACCTTCAGGTAGAGGCTCGGCTCCCCATTGCCTCGCCAACCTTGGGCTGAGGCTCACCCTGGCCTGTCTGTCACCTCGTGCCTTGTTCTTTCCCTGCTCCCACCTCTCGCCACCCCTGTGTCCTTGGCTCTTGCCTCACCCTCACCCCATACCTGGCTCCTTGCCCCTTGTCCTGACCGCTTTGGGCCTTGCCATTGCCCTGCTTCCTTGGGACTCACCTTGTTGCAGATTATCTTAAGATTTTACTGAACCTTTCTATATTTTGTGTTTATGTAACAGTTAGTTATAAGAACATTTTGATTCTAAGGAATTAACCTTCATGATAGAATTATGTTAGCACTTATTAACCAATGACGTATGAATCACTGTGCTGCTTGTTATCCGAGACTGTTACTTGAAGTCCCTATGCTATAGACCATAATACCCTTAGTCTTTACTCTCTAGACCATAACCAGAGCACCCTGGTTCTATTGTGTATAGGATGAGTTATTGGACAGCTTGGCAAGGCCGATATCCAGCCGTCCAACTTGGCAACAAAACTTACTTTTAAGGTGTCCTGAAGTGAACTACCTTCATTATAATACTAAAAATCACGCCCACAGGTCAAGAAGACCCCTTGCCCAGGTGAAGACCCTTCCCCTGCGCAAGCGTAGTAACAGAAAAGGATGACACAGCAAATATTACAATTCTATGCAAATTTCTAACCAATCATTGTAACTGGGAGTGTACAAACTTGTAATTTTGTGTATAAATGTAATGGTAAAATCTACACAGGTGTGCTTGATTTGTGGCGATGCCACCGAGCACCCAGCGCTGCAATAAAGGAGTGCCTGCTTCTTAATACTACGTTGGTGTTAAGAGGTTTGATTCCCGATTTTGGTGACAGCTTTGGCGACCCAGATGGGACCTTGTGAGTGAGATTGGAGGGGACTGAGTGCTGATCGAGCTCTGGCCAGCACCGAGGATTTCTCGTGGAGAACCATCACCCTCGACCCATAAAGCTCCTCACAACATTCCCTGGAATGAGGTAAGGCACTTCCTTAAAAAAAAAAATAATAATTGTTTGGTTGTATAGCCTGCCCATAAGGTGCAGCGAAAGCTGCGCAGGGTTGGGGCTCAAGGGTTCCAGATTTGGTTGGTCTGCTCGGCATAAGCAAAAGCAGCTATCAGGTTAGACATTTGTTTGGTTTGCCCATAAGTCATAATCGAAAGCTATTGCTGGGTTGGACAATTTTTTTGGTTGTGTACACATTTGGTTGAACAATATATATGTGAATTATCGTCTGCCTAATTTTTAGGTTAGACATTTGGTTGTAATATGCACATATATTGATTTTAAAGTTTACATCTAAGTTACAAGTGGGTAACTGCTGAAACTTGGAAAATTTGAATGTTATCTGTTCTGTTGATGTTCTGTTGAGTGTGTGAGTGGGTGATTGAGATGTGCACGAAGTGAGTGTGGAGTCCCCATACACTGTCCCAACATCCCACGAGGGGCTTGGTCAGAGAAGGACGAAGTGTTTGATTTGATCGTTATATAAGGTAATAACTAAAAGAAAAAAAAAAAAGAGAAAAAGAAGAAAAAAACCCTGGTAACATGGCAACAAGACTTATAAAATTATTTAAGAGTAAAAGTGTGGGGAATTTAACACTGGATGAAAAGATACCGAAAACCTCGCCTGCTGCGGGCATTTCGGGCGAGCGGGAGTCAGATTCAAATACTCACAGAGTTCAAGATCTGATCCGTTTATTGTACAAACCAGGTAGACTTTTATAAGGCATTCTATAAGCGTGCAATAATGTGATTGGCTATTTTACAAGCGTATAATAATATGATTGGTTAACAATTGTTTACTGGGAAGATTTCTGTTTCTGCTTGTTCTGGCATGTAGGCTCCTTTCTGCGGTTTCCCAGCTCCTCTTATCACGTCCCGTTGGCCTTGGTTTTGTGCCAACATCTGCAATTTGCTCCTTTTTCTTCATCCCACTGTTCTGGTCGCAACCTCGTCTTATTTCTTCAGTATTTTTCCACTTGCTTCAGAGTTCAGTATAATCATTCAATACAGCAAGAGCCCCAACACCTCCCCCTTTCTTTTTAAATACAGCATTAATACTGCGTTCCACACAGCTCTGAAAACATTGTAAAAGGCAAGGCACTAAAAGTAACAAAAGAATAACAAACAACAATATAGACAGACCTTGTTTCAATAAATCCCTCAACCACCCTCAATTCTTGTTGAGGTAAATAAATTGATACATTTAAACGGTAAATCAACTGTTGCAAAAAATACGTATTTTTAACAAGTGTAGTATTCCACCAGGTACAGTTATCACTAAAGCCAAAATTCGTGTCATTATACTTCTTATCTAACCAACCCCAATATGATTGATTTATAGCCGTATAGTTTACTCCCAAAGGCTCAAAAGCTAGTTCAAAGCAGAAACGCATTTCTTGTAGGTGACATCTGAAGCACTTTTTTTTCCTTTTTTTTTTTCCTTTTTTTTTTCTTTTTTCTTTTTTTTCTTTTTTTTTTCTTTCTTTTTTTTTTCTTTTTTCTTTCTTTTTTTTTTTTTTTTCTTTTTTCTTTCTTTTTTTTTCTTTCTTTTTTTTCTTTTTTCTTTTTTTTTTTTCTTTCTTTTTTTTTGTTTTTTCTTTTTTCTTTTTTTTTTCTTTTTTTTTCTTTTTTCCTTTTTCTTTTTTTTTCTTTTTTCTTTTTTTTTCTTTTTTTTTTCTTTTTTTTTCTTTCTTTTTTTTTTCTTTTTTCTTTTTTCTTTTTTTTTTTCTTTTTTTTTTTTCTTTTTTTTCTTTTTTTTTTTTTTTCTTTTTTTTGGGGGGGGGGGTTTGTAATCAAGTCCGTATTTTTCCTTGAGAAGCTTAAGCTGTTCCTCTTGTTTCAGGAGAGTTTCCAACTCTGATTTGTCGAATAGGTCCGTATTTCCCAAAGATATCATACATTTCCTCCGCTGTGATTTCATACGGCAGGTTCCGAATATAAAGGATCCGATTGACCTCTGGGGGCAGCCAGATGTTAGCTCGCTTGGCCGCTTGCATTGCCATGGCGCCGATCGGAGGGGGGGAGTGCCGCCTTGGAGAGAATCCGCGGCCGGGACGGGGCCTGCCGGGCCGCACGCCGCCGCTCGCCGCTTGTTCCTTTTCAGGACACCAGGGTGGTAATTCATCATCTAATCCCCACGCTATTCGTTCAGCAGTGGTCAGTACTGGATAAGCTTTGGATGTATAATCGGGGGGATTTTCACACGGAGGTTGTCCCTCTGGCTCTTCCTCCGACTGAGCAGTAGGATCGCCGGGAGACCGCACTGCAGCCTTAACAGCTGCAGCGACTTGAGCCTCGCCGTGTAACTGCGCGACCATACCCCGTACAGCTCGATACGTGCGAGCCAAAGTCTTTACCCCCTTAGTCCCAACTTGCACAGATTCCCATAAGTCCTCTCCTACTTTCTTCCATGTTTCATTATTATATACATCTTGCGTAGAAGCAAGGTAACCACGGCAGCGACTCCAACATAGCAGATCAACTACTGCCTGCCGTGAGACTGGCGTTTCAGTTTTTTCTGCCAGTTTCATCAAACTGTCTACGATTGCTTTTCCACCACTGATGCAGTGATTCCCATCCTGCTTAAATTTCCTGACTCACTGGTCAGCCGTGCACGTTCCGCCTTTCTTCGGGCGCCCAGCTCTCTCTCCGCTGGCAGCAGGATCCTCGCCGGCTCCGCAGCTCGTAACACGATCCTTAATGAATCCTCCTGACCTTTTAACCGATCCTGTCGACCCTCATCGGATCACGTCGGGGGTCACCAGATGCTGCGGGCATTTCGGGCGAGCAGGAGTCAGATTCAAATACTCACAGAGTTCAAGATCTGATCCGTTTATTGTACAAACCAGGTAGACTTTTATAAGGCATTCTATAAGCGTGCAATAATGTGATTGGCTATTTTACAAGCGTATAATAATATGATTGGTTAACAATTGTTTACTGGGAAGATTTCTGTTTCTGCTTGTTCTGGCATGTAGGCTCCTTTCTGCGGTTTCCCAGCTCCTCTTATCACGTCCCGTTGGCCTTGGTTTTGTGCCAACATCTGCAATTTGCTCCTCTTTCTTCATTCCACTGTTCTGGTCGTAACCTCGTCTTATCTCTTCAGTATTTTTCCACTTGCTTCAGAGTTCAGTATAATCATTCAATACAGCAAGAGCCCCAACACTCGCCGTTAGGATGTTTGTTAACACACTGGGGTATTCACCCCATGAAGATTTATGAAAAAATCAAATGATAGAATATTGTAATAATTGGTGGCCATTGCACATTTTAGAAGATCAGGAAAAGTGGCCAACTAATGGAACACTAAGTTATAATACTATATTGCAATTGATGCTGTTTTGTAGGAGAGAAGGGAAATGGAATGAAGT
The DNA here is from genome assembly GCF_023634155.1 of Falco peregrinus. Lineage (NCBI taxonomy): Eukaryota > Metazoa > Chordata > Aves > Falconiformes > Falconidae > Falco > Falco peregrinus. The sequence continues at coordinate 26,531,349 of NC_073743.1, forward strand.
CCCATATGTGGATTTGTTCTTTTATCCGAGGCAACAAACGATTTGGCAAAAGGAATGTAAATTGATCAGTCAGAATAATCTAATAATGACATTATATTTATGGGACAATCAGTGCCAGATATAAAGAGGATTTTAAACTGGGAAATGAAGGAGTCAAATTTCTGGTTGATACTGGAGCAACGTATTCTGTATTAAATGTTTGTAAAGGGAAACCGGGAAATAAAACTGCAAAAATAGTTGGAGCAACAGGGAAAGAGGAAAACAGGCCATTCCTACAACCCTTGGATTTAAAATTTGGATATAAAATAATTACACATGAATTTTTATACATACCAGATTGTCCAATACCTTTGTTAGGGCGGGATTTACTATCTAAGTTAAATACACAAATAGTTTTTGAGGAAGGAGAAGTTTTCTTAAAAATCCCAGAATCAAAACCAGGAGAAATGCTAATGATAGAAGAGAAGGTGAAAGAAATGCAGATACCCCAAGAAGTGGATGAGGCTGTCATGCCAATAGTCTGGAACACAGACATACCTGGCAAGTCTGAGGCAGCACAGCCTGTAACGATAGAATTAAAGGAACAGGCAAAAACGGTAAGAATTAAACAATACCCAATCAAGCCGGAAGTGAGGCAAGGAATTAAGAAGTTAATTGATAAGTTTCTAAAATATGGGATTCTTGAAGAATGTGAATCAGAATATAATACTCCAGTCTTGCCAGTAAAGAAACCTTCAGGTGAATACAGACTAGTTCAGGATTTAAGAGCTATGAACCAATTGGTTAAAGATATACATCCTATTGTTGCAAGCCCATATACACTCTTAACTGCATTAAGAGAAAATTATCAATGCTTTACAGTGCTTGATTTGTGGAGATGCCACCGAGCACCCAGCGCTGCAGTAAAGGAGTGCCTGCTTCTTAATACTACGTTGGTGTTAAGAGGTTTGATTCCTGATTTCGGTGACAACCTCACCCTCTTCCACCTTTCCTTGGCTCTTGCCTAGCTTGGGCCTTGCCCCAGTCTCCTTGGCCCTCACCTCATCCTCACCTTTTATTCAGTTCCTTCACTCTTGCCTTGCACTCTTTGAGCCGTGCCTCAGCCCCGGCTTCTTTGGCTTCATCTCCCCCAGCTCCTTGCCTCCGGCTGTTTTGGCCTTGCTAGCATGCCCTAAGGTCCTCAGACCTTGTCTCACCACCAGCACACCCTAAGCTCCTTGGGCCTCAGCTCGCTTTGTCCCAGCTCCTTGTCTCTGGCACCTTGGCTGTTGCCTTACCCTCCTCTCCTTGGGCTTCTCCTTAGCCCTCCCCTAGCCACCAGCTCATAGGCCCTTGCCTTGCTCTTGCCTTTCCCCGGGTTCCTTTGCTTTCATTTCACTCCTCCCCTGGATCCTTGCCTTTTTTTCACCTTACCCTGTCCCTGGCTCCTTGGCCCTTACCCCACATCCTTTGGGCCTCACCCCTGGTGCCTTGCTCCCAGCTCCTTGGGCCTCATCTCACCCTGCTCACAGGTCCTTGGCTCTTGCCTCTACCTCACGTCATCATCCTTTCCTTGAGCCTTGCCTCTCCTTGGCATCACCTTCCTTTCCTGGGCCTTGCCTCACTCCTTTCTTAGGCCTCTCCTCACCCTCTCCTCTGCCTCACTCATTCTCCTTTCCTGAGCTTCACCTTCCTCTGCCTCATCTCATCTTCCTCTCATTTGGTTTTTCCTCCTTTCTTAGTACTTTCCCTCATTTTCCTCTTCTCATCCTCCTGTTCCCCTCCTCATCCTCCTTTCCTGGGTTTTGCCTTACCTTCCTCTTTCCTGCATCACCCTTCTTTCCTGGGCCTCACCTCACCCTCCTCTTCCCCACCTTGGCCTCCTTTTCTGGGTTTCCCCTTTGTCTCACCCTCTTTTCATGTACCTTACCCTCCTCCTTTCCTGGACCTCACTCCTGCTTTCCTGGGACTCTTTTCCTGGGTATGCCCCTTCTCTGCCTCCCCTTATATATTTTGGGCATTCCCCTTGTGGTGGGTTGACCCTGGCTGGACACCAGGTGCCCACCAAGCCACTCTATCACTCCTCTCCTCAGCTGGACAGGGGAAAGAAAATATAACTAAAGGCTTGTGGGTCAAGATAAGGACAGGGAGAGATCATTCACCAATTACTGTCACAGGCAAAACAGACTCAACTTGGGTAAATTAATTTATTCTCAATAAAATCAGAGTAGGATAATTAGAAATAAAATCATATCTTAAAAAAACTTTCTCCCATCACTCCCTTCTTAACTTTACTCCTGATTTTCTCTACTTCCTCCCCCTGAGTGGTGCAGGGGGATGGGGAATGGGGCAATGGGGGCTGCAGTCAGTTCATCACATTGTCTCTGCCGCTCGTTTCTTCTCAGGGGGAGGACTCCTCACACTTTTCCCCTGCTCCAGCATGGGGTCCCTCCACAGGAGACAGTCCTCCATGAACTTCTTCAACGTGAATCCTTCTCATGGGCTGTGGTTCTTCATGAACTGCTCCAGTGTGGGTCCCTTCCATGGGGTGCAGTCCTTCAGGAACAGACTGCTCCAATGTGGGTCCCCCGCAGGGTCACAAGGCCTGCCAGAAAACCTGCTCCAGTGTGGGCTCCTCTCTTCATGGGGCCACAGGTCCTGCCAGGAGCCTGCTCCAGTGCAGGCTTCCCATGGGATCACAGTCTCCTTTGGGCATCCACCTGCTCCGATGTGAGGTCCTCCAAGGGCTTCAGGGTATCTGCCCCACCATTCATCTCCCTGGGCTGCAGGCGGGGCAGCCTGCCTCACAGTGGTCTCGCTGTCATTGGTTCTATCAGACATAAGGGGAGCTCCTAGCAGCTTCTCACAGAAGCCCCCCCTCCCCCCCAAAAAACAACCAAAACCAACACCACAACACAACCACCTTGCTACCTAAGCTCAATACATCTATGTTGGACTGAGACAGGTATTCACTCACCCCATGCTGGTCTGGCTAACTCAGGGAGACATTCACACTCTTTTAATGAACTCAGGGAGAAACATTTACACTACCAGTTGATCCACCCAACTGTGGATAGCTGTTTATCTAAAAATAGGCCACCCTCTGGTCCCCTTTGTGTTGATATAAAGCCAGCTTTCATTGCAACAGCTGTGGTCAGTCACACCCTACATTATTGCCTGAGCTTCATGGGCTCATCACCCTTGCCCATCTCTTTCAAGCCTTCTTCAATTGTAGGGGTTTTTTGGTCAGTCACAGACTGGACTTCAGCAAAGCATTCAACACTGTTTCCGAGCAATCAATCACTGGAACAAACTCCCCAGGGATGTGGTAAAGTCCCCATCATTCTATAGAGGTTTTCAAAATGCAGTTGGACAGAGCGCTAGATAATCTCATCTAGGCTGCCTTTTCCACGAAAGGTTGGACCAGATGTTCTTTCAAGGTCCCTTCCCACCTGAGCTGTTCTATGATTCTTTCTGTGGGTGTCTGTCCCTCTCTCTGGGTGTCTCTGTGGAGCGCATTGCTCTCTGTTGGTGCGTTTGTGGGTGTGTCTGTGGATTCCTCTCTCTATGGGTGTCATGCTCTGTGTGTGTGTGTCTCCAGGTATGTGTTTGTCTCCAGGTGTCGTGCTCTGGAGATCATGGTCTGGTGCTGTGTGTCTCTGGTGGTGCCTCTCTATCTGGCTGTTCATGGGTAGTTGTTGGTGTCTCTCTGGCTGTGTGTGTGTGCATACCTCTCTCTGGCAATGCCTCTCTGGCTGTGTGTCTGTCTTTGGTGGTGTTTCTCTCCAGCTCTGTATGTGTGTGTGTGTCTCTCTCAGTTTGTCTCTGGCTGTGCGTTTTTATGTCTCTGTGTGTGTGTCACTGTCTTTGTGGGTGTCTATCTGGCTCTGTGTGTGTGTGGGTGTCTCTCAGTGTTTCTGTATGTGTGCATGTGTGTCTGGGTATGGCTGTCAGTATCTCTGTTGCTGTTGGTTTCTCTGCATGGGTGTTTCTCTGGAGGATGTTTTTCTGGTGGTGTCTCTGTGTGTTTGTGGGTGGATGCCTCTGTGTGTGTGTGTCTCTCTCTGTCTGGGTCTCTCTCTCTCCCTCTGTGTCTGTGTGGTCAGGTGTCATTGAGGGTGTGTCCCCTCGTGTGTTTATCTGTTTTCCTGCCTCTGTCAGCCTCCATCTCTGCCTCTGCCTGTGTGTCTATGTGTTTCTCTGTCTCTGGCTAGCCATCTATCTGTCTGGCTTGCTGCATCTTGTCTCCCCCCACAACTTTGGAAGAAGCTTCCTAATGTCTTTTACAGTGGTAACTTGAGTTGTAACTTACTAGCTTGTATAATGAACAAGTGCTGTCTGCATACATCTTAGATTTTTCTAAAATTTATAAAACCAGATTTAACATTAAAAAATGAATAGTATAAATAAATGAAGCAATGAACAGAACCTGGAAAGAGAATGTAACATCTGAGTAGATTATAAGGACTAAATTGCAAGGAGTCAATACAAATGTTGTATAGTATGGGCCTTGAAATATCACTTTTAAACTGGATGGAAAGAAAAGCGAGGGAACAGATTTCTAAACATTCTGTCCATAAGAAGTCCTTCTTGATCAAGCCATTTTCACAGGAAACACAATTTTCATGCTGCATCTACTAAGATTTTTCTGTGTTTGTTTATTATGTTCTTAAACCAGCTCTTTTCTGAAACATTTGCCAGTAGAGCATTTATACTCTTAATTTCTCTTCCAGAAATATATAAAATTGAGCCTGGCATTTACAGCTGTAACACTTTCTGTAGAGTGTAAATCTACCTTAATCCTGGACATAGAAAGAATAGTTTAATCTTGTGTAACCGAGTATGAAAGATACTGAGATAATACAATGGGAAAGGTTAATGAAGTGTTAGTAGTATGAAAACATTCATGGTATTTTTAACTAATGAGTATGTCTGAGTTGTATGAATAAATGCCTGTCCTACCATAACATTTTTTTGGTGAAATTAAAATATACTTCAGGAAATCCTGTACTTCATTACTTAACCTACTGACTATAACAGCTACTTCATCACTCTCCTCTTATGCATCCACAGATCTTTCATTTTTTTTTATCCAAGGAATGCTTTGAATTGACCAGTGAAACATAATGTAACCTAGAAATTCAATTTCCTATGTGAGAGGCCCAGCAGTCTTTGACTGTCTGATCTATAAAAAAATGCCAAATTTTGTCATTAGTTCAGCCCTAGGAATATGAATATAATTTCCTCAGCCACTTGTATATTGTTTCTGGGAGCATGCCCTACTTAATAAGATTGCTTGGAACAGCTGGATTTTACAATTTGAAGTGGCAGTAACTTAAAAACTAAACAATTCTGCATTCTTATTCTCCCTTTCCTCCAGTCCCCATTCTGCTATTCTAGAAGTTGCTAGGATGAAAGAGGTATATATTCAGTGCAAATGATGCAGAACGTCATTCTGACACTTATTATAGAATCAGAATGGTTTGGGTTGGAAGGGACCTTAAAGATCATCTAGTTCCACCCCCCCCCAGCACCATGGGCAGGGACACCTTCCACTAAACCAGGTTCCTCAAAGCCCCATCCAACCTGGCCTTGAACACTTCCAATGATGGGGCATCCACAACTCTCTGGGCAACCTGTGCCAGTGTTTCACCACGCTCATAGTGAAGAATTTCTTCTTAATATCTAATCTAAATCTCCCCTCTTTCAGTTTAAAGCCATTCCCCCTTGTTCTATCACTACATGCCCTTGTAAAAAGCCCCTCTCCACCTTTCCCATAAGCCCCCTTTAGGTACTGGAAGGACGCAATAAGGTCTCCCTGGAGCCTTCTCTTCTCCAAGCTGAACAACCCCAACTGTCTCAGCCTGTCTTCATAGAAGAGGTGCTCCAGCCCTCTGATCATCTTTGTGGCCCTCCTCTGGACTCACTCAACAGGTCCATGTACTTCTTATGTTGAGAGTTCCAGAGCTGAATGCAGTACTCCAGGTGGGGTCTCATGAGAGCAGAGCAGAGGGGAAGTATCACATCCCTTGACCTGCTGGCCATGTTTCTTTTGATGCAGCCCAGGATGCGGTTGTCTTTCTGGGCTACAAGCACACATTACTGGGTCATGTTGAGCTTCTCATCCACCAACACCCCCAAGTCTTTATCCTCAGGGCTGCTCTCAATCCATTCTCCAACCCAGCCTGTGCTTGTGCTTGGGATTGCCCCAGACCACATTCAGAACCTTGTACTTGGCCTTGTTGAACTTTATGAGGTTTGAGGTTTGCATGGGCCCACCTCTCAAGCCTGTCAAGGTCCCTCTGGATGTCATCCCTTCCCTCCGGTGTGTCAACCACACCACACAGGTTGCTGTCATCAGCAAACTTGCTGAGGGTGCACTCAAACCCACTGTCCATGTCGCTGACAAAGATGTTGAACAGTACTGATCCCAGTACACACCCCTGAGGAATGCCACTCGTCACTGGTCTCCTCATGGACATTGAGCCATCGACTACAACTCTTCGAGTGCAACCATACAGCCAATATCCACTGAGTGGTCCATCTGTCAAATCCATGTCTCTCCACTGGAGAGACAAGGATGTTGTGTGGGACAGTGTTAAATGCTTTTCACAAGTCCAGGTAGATGACGTCAGTTGCTTTTCCCTCATCCACCTTCACTGTAACCTTGTCATAGAAGGCCACCAAATTTTTCAGGCATGATTTACCCTTAGTGAAGCCATGTTGGCTGTCACCAATTACCTCCTTATTTTTCATAGAATCATAGAATCATTTAGGTTGGAAAAGACCTTTAAGATCATCAAGTCCAACCATTAACCCAGGACTGCCCAGTCCACCAGTAAACCATGCCTCTAACCACCACGTACACATTTTCTGAATGCTTCCAGGGATGGTGATTCCACCACCTCCCTGGACACCCGGTTCCAATGCTTGACCATCCCTTTGGTGAAGAAATTTTTCCTGTGTGCCTTAGCGAAGTTTCCAGGAGGATCTGCTCCATGATCTTGCTGGGCACAGAGGTAAGACTGACTGGCCTGTAGTTCCCTGAGTCTTCCTTATTTCCGTATTAAAAAATGGGGGTTATGTTTCCCCTTTTCCAGTCAGTGGGAACTTCACTGGACTGCCACGAAGTCTCAAATATGATGGATAGTGGCTTATATTCCACTTAAAGGCCAGGCATCATGCTGGGATTGGTCCACTGACTGAAATCATCAGATTTTCAAGTTGTTAGCAAATTAGTTAATACTGGCTGTCTTCAAACAGCCTAGTGTCACGGTCCACTCAGTGGACTCATGATGGTTCGTTAACTATGATCTCGAAGCGCAAAAATCAAGGCGACCACGCCAAGGGGTTATGCTTCAGTTAAACAGCACAATTTTATTGTTTGCCCGTAAAGCGGCTTGTGATAGGTAGAAAGACAGAAAGTAAAGGAAAGGTAAAGTAAAAAGAAAAGGAAAGAGGATTATAGCTACCACCACGGGTCCAAGGCATCCCTATGGTCCCAGGTCGAGGCAGCGTCCCGCCGGTCCTTCTGATCGTCATGATCCTTGGTGGGGAAGATCTCCAAAGTTCAGTTACTAAGAAGCCATCTTTTTATGACAAGCAACACACGTTGCTCCTCCTCTGGTCCATGGATTGTTGCTAGCCTCCGCCTTCTTGAGCCAGGTTATCATGCGTGTCCAAAGAGGAGTGCCCGAGGCGTGGTTTGCCTCAGAGGCGGGTAGCTTCAGACCAGGAGGTGTGTTTTTGTATTATAATGATATTATAATGAAGAAAGTTCACCTGAAGTTTATGTTTTCTGGTTCGTTGTTATGACCACGATCGTGATCCATCTTCTGGACAGCTGTTATGCGGCCTTATTGTAGTTGTTCCTTTCAGTCCCAGGTGGCAAGGAACAGCATAGTACTCCTCGTACCGTGCAGTTCTCCTTCCCAGGGTGCAGTTGTTCCTTTCAGTCCCAGGTTGCAGGGAGCGGCATAGTACTCCTCGTACCATGCAGTTCTCTTTCCCAGGGTCTTTGTGTCTTGGTGTCCATGAGGACCACATTCCATCTCCAGGTCTCTGTTGGCAATGTTGAGACAATATTGTTCTCTTTAGACTGACTCTTACACCTAGGTGTTGGGATTTTTTTTTCATAAAGAAAATTAATCTGAGTATTGAACCGTAACTGTTCTCTAAATACAAAGTTCTGTATCTTAATTCACTTGACACATGCAAAACTGGATGCAGCTACGGCAAGGGAGCAGAGCAGTATAATGGTAGAATAAGGTCTTCAGACAGAAGCTGCTTTCGTTTTTTTGGTGTTTTTGTCTTATCAACATTGTTCCATTACACTAAGCCTACTGAGCATTTGTCACTTTGTTAGTCATCTAGTCTACCAAAAGTTGCATATTATATTTCACTCACCGGAGTTACAAAGACATCCTAGGACATGACCTTGGGGGCATAGGAAGCAAACTTATCCTATCCTTGTGATTTTGAATGGCAAACAAATTTAGTTTCTAGTGATAGAAATGTTGAGAAGCAGATACACAGACAAGACAAACTTTCCCAAGATGTTCCCTGACTTCAGTGTTTTTGTCACTTGGGTTTCCTGAGACCATGTTATTCAGTGCTAAGTTAGTCAAAATATGTAACAGCTTCCAATGCATTTTTCTTCCATTAACTTCTTTTCCAATCTTTTTATGAGTCTATGGACACTAATGCCATAGATTCATGTGACTGGAGAATTACATGGTTGGGCTATGTATTGTGTGAAAAGTTGCCTTCTCTTGTTCTGAAACTAGGATATGCTTATCTCACCTGATTTGCCCCTTTGTTCCTGTACTGGAAGAGGCATTAAAATGAATGCATGATATTCAAAAAGCTTTTAACTGGAGGGTACACAGTATTATATTTTTCTGTTTGTGTAGTTAATGTTGACATCTATCTGTATAGTATACTTTGTCATGTGCTTTTAAAAAAAATTATGCCTTGCTTTCAGGTGATGAGCATGGTATCAGGATTTGCACCACTGATTTCTGCAGGTATTTTTTCAGCCACCCTTTCTTCTGCATTAGCATCTCTTGTGAGTGCACCTAAGATTTTTCCAAGTAAGTATGGAAGCAAAATCATAATCTTTTAAAGAATAATTAAGTTATGAATCAGAATTTTGGAAGACAACTCTGGTATATAGCTTGCTACTGTTCTTAAATATAGTTAGAATATAGTTCATCCCAAATCTTGCGTTTTCAGTTAGTTTGTTAGAGGTAAGCTGTGGCATAACTAATGTTGCAGGAGTCTACAAACTCCTTTAGATGGCTTTTGTTAGAACAGAGACCAAGGATCGAATTAGCTGAAATGATGGTTACTTTTGTCCTATTGGCCATATGCCCTGGGACATTTCTACATAGTAGTCCATCTCTGCTGCTGTCCTTGTTTCTACTCTGAAGAGCAAGGAAAACATAGACTCTAGATATTCTCATAATTGTTTTCTCTCAGCACTAAGAAATGTTTAAATTTTGTGTCAATGGAACACATGCAAAGATTAGATATCCGATTAGTTCCTTTCTAGAAGTAAACATAGAAGAAAACAGCATTAAGTAAAACTTGTAGCTGTTGAATCTTAAGCCTCAGATAACACGTTATGAAAATAACTCAATATAACTGTACCAGTATAAGTCACTTTACATTGATTTTGATGGTGTTCCTGAAAGTATTTTGGTTTACCTTCTTTTTAACCCTTTAATTTAATTTTAACGACTTCTCTTTCATTCAGTAAAACTTTAGTATCCTCTAACAATCTTTTTCCCCGAAAGTTCAGTAAGGAGTCAAACATGGAAAGGGTTTTGTTGCAGAATATAAATGCAAGTGTTGAAGCAGAGAATTAATTTTACATTGCACAAACTTTCCAATTTCTCAGGAAACACTGTTTTGTCTCTAAAGATTCTTTGTTATTGTAAGATGCCAGTAAAGTACAATAGTCAACCACTTGCAAAAAAGCAAAGCTTGTCCTTATAGGTAGAAATTACTGAAGAATGTAAGAAATGCAAAATGCAAAGACAATTACAAATAGAACACGTTGGCTATAAACCTTCTTCTTTTTGGAAGATAATGTATGTAGTGAAAGACCACATTAGTAAGCATTAATAAGGATACATTTTTGAACAAAATGCATATTAACTTTTGAATCTTTTTTTTTTTCTTAGGCTTTGTGCAAGGACAGCATTTATCCAGGATTTCTGATGTTTGCTAAAGGATATGGGAAGAACAATGAACCACTGAGAGGATATCTTCTAACATTCTTAATTGCTCTTGGATTCATATTGATTGGTTAATTTTAAATTATAATAAATCCAATATCCTTTTGTCCTTATGAAGCATACTATTCCATCTCATGAGTTGATAACAACGTCCTTGAGGTTTAATGCTCAGTTTGATTTTAAGCCCACATTCTAAATCTGTTTAGTTCTAGGACTCTCTTCTCCTGTCTTCTAGATATAGCTCTATCTAGAATTAGAATAAATCTGAACTGTAGCAATACTGCATTTAATCATAGCAATTTGTAGACTAACACGGCACATTCTGCAATTTGATCACTGTTCTTTGTGATGGTGGGAGTACAAAACCAAATACTTTGTACCATACTGCTTCAAGGAAAGGAGAGCATCGAGCTCTTTCATCTCTCACTGAAGAGGGAGTACTCATCACTGTTGCCATAGGGTAGTGGTCTATAACAGTACACTAACATTAGTACTGTTGATTCAACTCTTCATTTAAAATAAAAATGGATAGTGTTAGTCAAATTGCTCACACTAACTTTGTCTGCTGTTACCATTTGCCATACTTGATTGTCTCTTAATCTTATTAGTCTCTTGTTCTGTGCTGTTTGAGAAATGAGGTTTCAGCTAGAGACATACTGCATATATATTAATGCTCTGTCCACTGCTTCTGAGGTTCTTCAGAACTCAGTACATTGCTGCACCTTTTGATCAAGCCACACAAGGAAAGAAATCTCCTGAATGAATTATTTTGAGAAAGCATGTAGCACTTCAAAACAGTTGATAGCATGGAAAACCATGTAGTTTTTTTGGGTGAAAGTTTAATTTGCAATTTCTAGATGCAGAAATACATCTTATAAGGTAGTAAGTTAAATGTCTCGTTTAGTTTAGTTATTAAACATCTATTTTACTTTCATGGTGCATCTGAATTACAAGCTTAATATGTTTCTGTTAGCTTGGGTTTTCTGAAATTTTGAGGACTAAGTGATCCATGCCTAGTAAAGCTTGAGAGCTACTGATTTTGGCCATCATTGCTAAGAGAACACAAGATAATTCAGTATTTATTCAGAAACTCTCAAATGGATCTCTGATGACATCTGCCACTGTTGTATCTCCTTTCTGTATTTACGTTTCTTTAAGGACTATCACTTGAAGAATGCTTTCTTGCTAATTCAGTATCTGGAGTTCAAGACCCACCCTTTTCTCTTCTTTGGATTTATCTCAATATATTTAGCCTTCCAGTGCAGAAGAAACTGGAATTGCAAGGTAGTATTGCCATATTTTTATAGCCTTTGTTTGGTGTGGGAGACTAGTTAGAATAAAGGAAGAAGTCAAATGACAATACTTGTAGAACCAATGGAACTTATGCTCAGTCCTCTATTGGTTCATGATGAAATAATGTCACTAAAAGGTTCTCATCTACTGAACTGGTAAATAACATTATTTTTTTCATAGCATTTGCATAACTCAATGTCTACATAACAGGTGTATATGTCTAATACAGTTGTTAACCTTGTGTGTTTTGGGGGTGGTGGTGTCTTGGGGCTGTGTATTTACCTGATCTTGGATAAACTTGTGACAAATAAGGGCGTAAAATGGTGGCAGATCAGTACTTCGACATATTTGCATTCTGCTAGGATACATCTGTCCTTTTTCTTTTAGTGTAAAAATACCTAGTCATGTGTAAATGCTAAAAACACACACCTAGAACCAGTTAGTATGTGATAAAGACACTTGATAATTCCTGTTATACTACCTTCAAAAAAAAAAATCAACTGTGTAATGCAAGTTATTGCCAAAGGTTCTAGTAGCCTGTTTTAATAGATATATGTGGGCATTTCTCGAGCTAGCTCGACAGCATCAGTGAGTGAAAACTGACCTTGGGAGAGAGACATAGTTATGCTTGTTGGAAGGAAGCCATGGGAGCAAGAAGAGAAACTTTAAGATACGGAGTTGTCTGCAGAGCTTGTGGCCTTGTAGATAAAGGGAGTTGCTAAGTTGCTGTGTCTGCAATAGAAAAAAGAGCTAGAATGGAAAATTACTGAGCATAGTTACAGGCTGATATGTCAGCCCGCTGTAAAGGTATAAAAGGCTAGCTTGATTTTAATAAAGTGTCTTCTTCAAGGTATCTTTGAGTCTTCGATCCGCTCTCGGAGTCCGTGCATCAATACACCACGAATGGTGCCCAACGCGAGGCCCGAAATTGACTAGCTGTTGATCTGGTGGTGTAGCAAAGCCGAACTACAGGACTACATGCTGAAAGGAAGAGTATCCAGTGCGCTCAATTACCTATCGCAGGATGAAGGTAAGTGGCTGAGTATGGGGACTGCTTTAACAAAGGAGCAGAGAACCGTTTTACAAGTTTTTACTAACATTCCTAAGAAGTATGGGAAGAAAATAGATGAGCAAGAATTAAAACGCATTCTTCTATGGGCATCAAAAGCTGACCCATCTGTTAATACCACTAACATTTATACTCCAGAGATTTGGGATAAAATAGGCATCCATCTATGGGACTGCTACAAAAAATTATAAGGTAGCAGCTACTTTGTTGAGCCCTTGGTGAATTATTTTTGAAACTTTAAAAGCTCATGCTGGCTCACAATCAAAGGAAGCGGAAACAGCTTCTTCAGCTCCTTCACTGCCACACTCTTTAGCAGACGCTGCCGTAAGACCAAAAACTAAACCTGCTGCTACTGCTCTTGCGGCTCTGCCACCTGATACTCTCGATGATGACATGGATAATCCTTTTGACCCAGAGCTTACTGATCCAGAAAAAGAGCCTGAATTATATCCTCCAGACCCTCATGATAAATGGGTGGCTGTAAAAGGGGAAGCAAAGCAAGCAGGGGATACAGATGTGCTGCGTGCTTTCCCTGTGGTGTATGTGCCAGATCAAGATCCGCAATGGGAAGCTCTCTCGTATGCTTTTATTAAAGATATCAGGAGAACAGTGACAGACCATGGGCTTGGGGCTCCTTATACTACTCATTTAATAGAGTCTCTCTGTGATACTCATGTGTTTACCCCTAATGATTTTAAAACGTTGTTTCACTTGATAATGACGGACATGCAATACACTATGTGGGAGTCAGAAACGAGGCAGCTTGCAGGCATCCAAGCTACTGAAAACTCAGTGTTGGGGGCACGTGATCCATTGCGAGCGGTTAATGTAGATGTATTACTAGGGCAAGCTGATCATAGCACCAATGCTGCGCAAGCTAGGATTTGCCAGGCAGGTTTGCAGCAAGTAAAACAATAGGCGTTCCGTGCTTTGAAAACTGTCCCTGAAGCAGGTAAACAGAGGCAGCTTTTTGTCAGAATTAAACAAGCAAATGAACCATTTATGAAATTTTTGGACAGACTTAATGAGGCTTTGGAAAAGCATATTGATAATGAGAAAGCACGTGAATATATTTTTAAACAACTTGCTATTGAAAATGCCAACCCTGACTGACAGAAAGTATTATGATCTTTAAAGAATCCTAGCATTGATGATATGTTGAATGCTTGTATGAATATTGGGTCTAGACAGCATGATTTGTCTCTGATTGTGGAAGCATTTGCAATGCTATCAGTTAAGTCACAGCAATGCTTTTCGTGTAGTCAGTACGGCCATCTACAAAAGAAGTGTCTGAAAGCAAAAGTAAATAATAAAGGGGGTCCATCTGGAATCTGTCCGTGCTGTCGTAAAGGGCATCATTATGCCAATCAATGTCAATCAAAATTTGACTGGGATGGCCAGTCTTTGACCTTACTGGGAAACCCCAAGTGGAGCACCACGAGGGGTTGCGCTATGATAACAAATTACCCCTCTGAATGGCCCCCCCGGAGCTGCAGCAGTCTGTGCACCGGTACAAGTGGCAGCACCAGTATACGGATGAGATCTTAATTGCTGCAGAATCAAAACAGACAGCCCAAGAAGTGAAACGGCAAGTAGTCCAAGCAGTCTCGACAGCGGGACTCAAAATTGCAGAAGAAAAAATACAAGAAACACCACCTTGGTGATATTTAGGATGGAAAATATCAGAACAAAACATCCAACCTCAATGTATCACCTTGCAAACAGAAATAAGGACTCTGAACGATTTACAGAAACTGTTTAGGAACCATAAATTGGGCTCGTCCTCTCTTAGGGATATCTACTGAAGAACTCCACCCCCTCTTTAAACTATTGGAAGGAGATCCAGACTTGATGTCTCCTTGAACACTTATCCTTTCTGCAAAAACTGCTCTTGATAAAGTGGTGGTAAAATTAGCAGGTCAAGTCACTCATAGGCAAAAAATGGACCACCCTACCTATTAGCCTTTTCATTTTTTATTCAACTTTTCAACCCTATGGTCTCTTATCACAGTGGGTTCCGCAAGACATATATCCTTTGATTATTCTGGAATGGATATTTTTACCACATAATTTTGGAAAAAAAGTTACCACAGCTATTGAAATGATAGCTATGGTAATTCAGAAAGGAAGAGAGCGTTTATTAACTTTAGATGGTGTTGAACCTAATATTATCTATTTGCCTCTTGATACAAAACAGCTAACTTTTTTAACTCACCATTCTTTTGTTTTTCAGTGTGCTCTAGCGAATTTTACAGGACATATAAGTATTCATTTCCCAGGACACAAAATTATACAATCCCTGCACTCTCTTTCTCTTTTACCTACTTCACAACTAGCTATCACACCAATAGCTGATGCCCCTACAGTATTCACTGATGGGTCTGGCAAGACAGGCCAAGCAGTGATAGTTTGGAGAGATGATGAAGGAAACTGGAAAAGCAACATACATATTGTCACAGGATCGCCTCAGGTAGTAGAACTCTCTGCAGTAGTCTGTGTTTTCAAATTATGGACCACCCCAACAAACATTATCACAGATTCTGCCTGCGTGGCAGGCCTTGTTTCTAGGCTAGAATGCTCCTTTTTGAAGGAAGTCTCACACAAAGCCTTATTTGCTCTTCTCTGGGAGCTCAAGTGGCTCCTGGATCGACAGGCACATCCATATTTTATACAACATGTATGCTCACATACCTCCCTACCCGGCCCCATAAGTGAGGGAAACACACAAGCAGATAGGCTTGCAGGTACCATGCAGGTCTTACCTGACAGTTTTGCACAGGGTCATTTACCTCATGAATTATATCATCAAAATGCAAAAGTACTGCAACGCACATTTCAACTGACTCAAGACTAAGCGAGGCAAATTATACAATGGCGTCCTGATTGTCAACAAGTTTTGCCTGCACCGTTGATCAGAACTAATCCTCAAGGTCTTTCATTACTTGAAATTTGACAGATGGATGTTACTCATGTACCAGAGTTTGGCAAGTACAAATATGTCCATGTCTCTAACGACACTTTTTCATCTTGTATTTATGCATCGGTACACTCAGGTGAAAAAGCAAAAGATGCTTGCAGACATTTTATTATGGCCTTTGCCACCCTGGGAGTTCCAATAGCTATAAAAACAGATAATGGCCCAGGCTATATAGCGCATAAGACACAGACATTTTTTCAACAATGGGGAATTCAGCGTATTACAGGCATTCCACATTCTCCCACAGGCCAAGCCATTATCGAACGCACACATAGCGCTCTTAAAACTATGTTGCAAAACCAAAAAAGGGGGAGTCTAGGGTTAATCCCACAAGAGCATATAGCTAAAGCCTGTTATGTTTTGAATTTTTTAAATCATTGGACGGAGGATGGACCTCCTATACAAGGTCATTTTGGCTTACATAATGCTTCAAATTCTAATGAGAAAGCCCAAGTTATAGTAAAAAATTTACAAACAAATCAATGGGAAGGTCCTTTTCTGTTATTAACTTGGGGTAGAGGGTATGCTTGTGTTTCCACAGGTTCTGGCCCAAGATGGGTACCAGCTTGATGGATCAAGCCATCGTTATCTCAGTCATTGCCATCATCTGTGCCATGATGTCAGCTGCATCAATATGGATCCCGCCTCAACCCAAAACCAACATCTGGGTAACCTTGTCCAATCGCACAGGACAGGACACACTATGCCTGTCAACTGCTTCTCCAGAAAATCCTTTTACAACCTGTCTGGCTGGCCAACCTGTTGATGATTGGCCCGTCCCCTCAGATAAACAGATCATAATTCAGGGATTTGGTGATGTGTTTAACAATTGGGATGGTTGGGTTCCATATTTAGCATATGGTGGGATTGAACCACAGGAACTGGATTTATTAGGATCTGTAAAAATGGATTATTGTGTATACTTCAACTAAACAGGCAAATATGATATAAAAACGATTCAATGGTTAAATGCTACCATACCTGCATATAGAAATGCTAGTGCTTGGTGTAATTATACTTCTCCTAACATATCAAAGTCTAGCAATCGTCCACTTAAACTGCCTGCAGGATTATTTCTAATTTGTGAAGACCATGTAGCATTGGAAGGTTAACTTTGTGAACACTCAATACATCCATGATTATAACTCATAAGTTATGCCACCACAAATGCACTATACATGCCTTTAAAACTGATTGTAAAGATAATATGGAATCTTGGAGCCCTAGTGAAATTATAGCAGCATCTATATTTGCTCCAGGAGTAGGAACAGCGCAAGCGCTAACCACCTTGAATAAGCTTGGCTGCTGGCTTGCAAAACAAACTAATGCAACTTCATTAGCCCTGAGTGGACTACTGCTAGACGTTGATTCAATAAGACATGCTATGCTGAAGAATAGAGCTGCAATACATTTTTCTATTATTAGTGCAAGGTCATGGTTGTCAGGATTTTGATGGACTTTGTTGTATGAATCTGTCTGATCATTCTGAATCTATTCACAAAAGTATTGAAGACCTGCAAGGAGGAGTACAGAAACTACAACAAAGTGATGGTTTTAACATTTTCTGAAATCTTTTTGGTAGATTAGGTTTAACTGCATGGATAAAGAGCTTATTACAAATAGGTGTAGGGTGCTTATTCATTTTTATATGTATTCTGATCTGTATTCCATGTGTGTTAAAATGTGTGCAAACTCTAACAGAGCATTGAAACAAGCCTTTTTTATATATATATAAAGAAGGGGGAGATGTGGGTATTTCTCGAGCTAGCTTGATGGCATCAGTGAGCAAAAACCAACCTTGGGAGAGAGACATAGTTATGCTTGTTGGAAGGAAGCCATGGGAGCAAGAAGAGAAACTTTAAGATACGGAGTTGTCTGCAGAGCTTGTGGCCTTGTAGATAAAGGGAGTTGCTAAGTTGCTGTGTCTGCAATAGAAAAAAGAGCTAGAATGGAAAATTACTGAGCATAGTTACAGGCTGATACGTCAGCCCGCTGTAAAGGTATAAAAGGCTAGCTTGATTTTAATAAAGTGTCTTCTTCGAGGTGTCTTTAAGGTGTCTTTGAGTCTTCGATCTGCTCTTGGAGTCCGTGCATCAATACGCCACAGATACACTGGTACAAGCATCTTCAAACGCTCCTTGAGACACTCTTTTAGATATGGAAATGTTTCTAATTTTCTCCTCTATTTAAAAAATATGCAAATTAATTTCAAATGTGTTGGAAAATTAAAAGTGTAAATGTGTCAAAGTCCTTATTTTGTACAGTACTTAAACTGATGTGCATTATTATGAAATGTGATGTAGAACACTGAGGAAGGAAGATGAACGAACAGCTCTTACCTTCCCTTGGAACAGTGATTAAATTTTCTTCCTTTCTTCCCTCCCCTATCCTATTGTGACTAGGTTGGCATCTTGCTTTCAAATACTACAATATGTGGATTTCTCTTGTTGGAGCTATTCTGTTTTGCATTGTAATGTTTGTCATTAATTGATGGGTAGCACTTCTAACATACGTCATAGTCCTTGGACTCTATGTCACTTAGAAGAAACCAGGTATGTATAGGGTTTTCTTCTGGTTTTGGTGTGGGGAAGAAGGGGATAGAGGAAGGAAAAGGTCATGTTATTTAGAGAAAAATGAGAGAATTCTATTTGGATGACTAGTTCAAACTTCTGTTTCAGACTTTCCAGTTGTAATGAAATGCAATTATGCCTGTATATTCATTGCTGTTTTCTTCCTCCTCCTCTGAGTATATCAAGATCCACCCAATTCAAATGTTTGCCCTTAGACATAAGCATTTGAATGAAAGTTAGAGAGAAAGGTGCGTATAAGAAGAGCTTGGGTTGCAATGCTGAAGGCACCAGAAAAGCATGTTTTGACAGGAAATGAAAGGGGATGCTCCTGTACTCTTCTGAATTGGAAATGTATTTGTGTAGCATTTGTGGGTTTTTTCAATAAACTATCCCTGTAGCTATGAACAATTTATATACTTTCTTCCTTCCCTTTAAGAACACTATATGATTATAAGTGCAACATGGAGCAGGATTGAGCCAAAGTGTTCCTGAAGTTAAAAACAAGGAAAAGGCAAAATCCTATGTTGTGAAGGTTATAAAGTACTTAAATAATATATCAATCGTAACTAGCAAAATTGGAACATATATGGGAACAACTAGAGAGGATACTAAGAGCTTTCATTTCCTCATAAAAATAATATTCTAAAAGGAACTGCATAATCTAGTCTGTCCTCTTTATTCCATCAAAAGTTATTCATTGAAAGGATTTGACTTAATTTAGACAATGCCTTGCAAGGTTACTTTACCTTTGCTGTCATTCAGAATAACTAAACATCTTATTTTTTTCCAAAATGTTAATTTTTTTAACTCTGAAGTTGACAGTCTTTGAAATGTTGGAAGCAACTCAGTTCTCTTTTTCCTCTCGTTTTCCTCTCCTTTTCTTATCTTTTTCCTCCTTTTTCTTCTTTAATATAAAATATCAAACTGTAACATCTATTGGACATCTTCTACAGAAATTTAATCTTTAAATAGAATTGCCTATTTAGTTGTAGGGTCTTTTAGCCATTTGGTGTTCAACATTCATTTTGTGATCATGTAGTCTTATGTTGAACTGCTTTAAATAAAATATTGAAACTTCAAATCATCCCACAGATGTGAAATGGGGATCCTCAACACAAGCTTTGATTTATTTGAATGCACTACAGCATTCTATTCGTCTCTCAGGAGTGGAAGATCATGTGAAAAACTTCAGGTAACAGTTTATGAATGTATTAAGGACATAAGAAATTACTTCTGCTATGTAGCCAGTAGGGTATGGCTGTTTCCTATCATGGCTTCCATTAAATTGCCTGTTCACCTCCTATGGTTTGTAATAACGGGTTGTAATAACTTTTAATAGCACTATCTTAGCTTCTGGGCATATCTACATTAGTATTTTATTTCTGATCAGGAGTGCACTTGAGAAGCAAGTCTGTTTACTGCACTTCAGTTTGTATCATGAACTGGTGGTCTTGGGGCACGTAAATTGCATTCCTTTTTGATGAAACTAAATTGAAAGATTTGCTCCAAACTGCTAATGGGCATTCAGTCAATGTGATCAGGCTAAAACTGATCTAACCAAAAATCCCTGAAATATGTATAATACGTATGTTGTGTCCTCAACACTAGCTGATTCACGTTAGGGATATTCTTCTGCTGCAGTGCAGCAATGATAAACAGGCTACACTAGCAGTCTTCACACAACTGAAGGAGTGAACTGATTTTTTTCATTAGCCAACATGGCTGCCCAAGAAGTGTCCTATTGAAGTAGGTAATTGCCTATCCTATAGTATGTATGCTGCTTTTATGGAATGAGCTATTCCAGAGGAAAGGTGCTTCAAAAAAATTTAACAGAAGGTATTGATTACTTAAACTTTCCTCTAAATAGATAGAATCATAGATTGAACAGGACTTCACCAGGTGATCTTGTCCAACCATCCACTCAATTGGCTTAGTGCAGAGACATCTGCAAAGATAGAACCAACTTTGTTAGATCAGGATGCTCAGGACCACACCCAGTCAAGTTTTGAGTATTTTCAAGGATGGAGATTTTGCAGCTGCTCTAGGTAATCTTTCCCAGTGTTAGACCACCCTCATATTTTTTTTTTTCCTTAATGTTGGAATGTCCTACGTTATATCTTCAGTTACCCCTTATCTTTTTTTTCCTGTGCACCTCCAGAAAGAGTCTGGCTCCATCGTATCTATAGCCTCCTATTAGATAACTAAAGACAATACTGAGATGCCTTCATTTGCCTTCTTAAGACTGAATTAACTTAGTTGTCACCCTTCCCTTGTACATCATGTGCTCTAGCCTCCAAATCTTGGTTGATCCTTTGTTGTTGACTCCTCTCTTTTCAAATTGGGTGGTTACCTACTACATGCTGTGTTGCAGCACCAACAAACAAGTAGGCTACAACAAAGCTTTACCATTGGTCAAATTCTACCATCTGTGCTGTATCTCCTTCCTCCAGAGGCCAGACCACACTCCTCCTCCTCCATCCAACCTCCTCTCCCACAATCCTCAGGGCTATTTAACCACTTAGCAGGAATGAGCTACAGCTGCACATCATCCATGTCAATCAACCCACTGCCTGCGAGGCAAGGCCACAGCTGCATGTTATCAATGCTAATCAACCCACTGCCTTCATTCCTCTACAATTCTGCCCAAGCCTGGCATAGGGTTTATACTATTGACACTTAGTCGAGCAACTCATCCCTTGCATCTACAAGTCTAAGAAATGTCTTATTCTGTCATAGTTATGCTCAGTGTGCTAGCAAATGAATCTAGCTACTAAAATCTTCTGTTGTTTACAGAAGGGAATTTGCCTACTTAGAGCATAATTTAAGGAGTGAGTTTTAGGAGAGATTCTTGATACAGGTGCTATTTGCTGTCGAGGTTAAGTCCAGAATCCAGAACCTGGCAGCGATGGAGTATTTTTCAAAGAAAAGATTGATAATATTGCCTGTCATTTGGGGAAAATACACCAGTTCTGCCACCTAGCCTCTCTTGGAGGTGACTAAAATTAAACAAAACAAAAAATAGGACAGGTACTCACAATGTCTGTGTTGCATAGATACAGATATTTGAAGTAAGATGTCAGCCAATTATGATAGGTATCAGCACAACCCCAATGTATATTATAGTAAAACTGTAAATTACCAATATATTAATATGGATATTAATGAACTTTCCACTTCTGAAGAGCTGGATGTTGTAAGCATAAACTGCAAAACTTGGAGTCGAATTATGAAATTACTGTTCTTTCTGAAGTTCTAAGACTATGTGACATTAAAATCTCTCATTATTTACAAATATCCTACTATTACATCCAGTCATATTAATGGGGGAAAAAAAAAAAAAAAAGAGTCTGACTTAAGAAAAAAAAGAATCTCTGCTCTGATGCTTGGAATACCTCCTCCCTCTGCTTCTTCACTGACCTTGGTATCTACAGAATTGTTTCTCTCACACTTTTTCTCACTCTTCTTTCTCACAGCTGCTGTGCGGTGTTTTTTACCCTTTCTTAACTGTTATCACAGAGGCACTACCAGCTTCACTCATTGGCTCATCTTTGGGCTGCAGTGTGTCTGTTTTGGAGCTGACTGCAACTGTCTCTGTCTAACATGGGGGTAGCCCCTTTCCCTTCTCAGAGCCACCCCTTCTGCCCCACCTGGTACTGAAACCTTGCCACATAAACCCAATACAATAGCTTTTTGAGTTATAAACTTCTCTAATAATTTTCCAGAGGAGGTATAGATCTCCACATGAGCCAGTTAAAAGTACTCTGGCTTTAGGAGTACTTTTTTGTTACTCTTTTTTAGACTGACACTGATTTCTAACCCATGGCAAAAAATGTTTTGAATTGTAGAGGTACATCCTAAAACTAACTGGTTCTAGTATGGAAAATGAACTGCAGCTGTTGTAGGGACTGAGACAGATGGACAAATTACTTTTAGTGATTCTTATGGTTTAAAAAAATTTTTTCTGAAATGAATGAGACTGTATACTTCAACTTCTAAAATTTATTATAAAGATCAATTAATAATGAAATAATGGATGAATAATGAATGAATAATGAATAACTTATTTCACTTACAGTAGTTTGGTTGTTCCTTCTGAATGATAGCAATAAAAGCATATGGCTCCAGTTCTGTTGGACAGAGAATCTAAGCCAGAACATGTAAAAGGATGTGACTTAAAAGATGGGGGAAGAAATTTATCCCTCTTAGTCTTGTCTAAATTCTGTTTCTGATCTTTTAAAATGTTTAAATATTCAGACTTAGTGGGATTATTAAGTTTGGAACCAATTAATCATACATATGCTGACAATTGTCAGATTGATCTTGTCCTAATTTAACATAATCTTCTAAAAGCAGATGATGGTATTACCTCTCCTATGAGGATTACAGTCTCGTGGCCTCTCTTTTTTACAAAGTAAGATAACAAAGCTCCAGAGGAAATTACTTCTAACCATTTTTCCCCCCTATCCACAGTTATTAGACCTCAGTGCTTAATTATGACAGGTGCTTCAAACTCACATCCAGCTTTGCTTCACCTTGTCTGTGCTTTCACCAAAAATGTGGGCTTGATGATCTGTGGCCATGTACATATGGTAAGTGTATTCTTTCTTTTTACTTAAAAATTACCTTGACTTTTTTACAAAACTGTCATTTTCTTCAAGTGAAAGACGTTAGTTTCCTGAGAAGTGCAAAAACTGTGATTTACTGGTGGGATCCACTCATGCAGGGGTCACCACCTTTGCAGTTAGGTGTGCTACACCTTTAAGGAAGCTAATATGGCAGTTAACATAAACATCAGGATGTTGTGCTTTGCATCACTTTTTATCCACTTCTAAATGAAAGTCCTGCAGTAGAAGTTGTGTTTTAGGATATGCGTATGTATGGTATGGGAGGAAACAGCAAAATTAGTATCTTCGATCATTTGATATTTAAATGCTTTGGAAGACTTGTAGGAGTAAAGTGAATACTGGAATACAATCTGGGCCTTTTTCTGTCCTTGTGTCATTCAGTCTTGTGCTCTCTCATACATTGGACAGAGCAGTCAGTCAAAATGACAGCAGTATACAGCTAACTGTCTAAGTTAGTGCTGTCTTCTCTGAAAGAAAACATTTTTCTTTCTGCAATAGATGGAATTGCATTTCTATCTCATACAAGTTACCACAAAGACTGGGATTTATCATAAGCAAATACATGGACACTTGATTAGTTTTGTATGAATGAGGAAACTTGGACTCTCAAAAATCGCAGCAGAAACTTGTAAATTGTGGCTTTAATCTTTAGTTGAAACACAGAGTCAAATCTTAAGGTAGCTTTCTCCAAAGCTGTAAGACTCACTGCAATACACGGAGACACAGAACGGTTGAAACTGGAACATGAAACAGACTAGAAGCAGAAATATTTTGGACTGGTCTTAATCAAGCTGCAGATCTCAAACTTTCATCTGGATATTTTCCCACATCATAGAATCATAGAATGGTTTGGGTTGGAAGGGACCTTAAAGATCATCTAGTTCCAACCCCCCTACCATGGGCAGGGACACCTTCCACTAGACCAGGTTGCTCAAAGCCCCATCCAACCTGTCCTTGAACACTTCCAATGATGGGGCATCCACAGCTTCTCTGGGCAACTTGTTCCAGTGCTTCACCACCCTCATTGTAAAGAACGTCTTCCTAATATCTAATCTAAATCTATCCTCTTTTAGCTTAAAGCCATTCCCCCTTGTCCTATTACTTACATACCCTTGTAAAAAGTCCCTCACCAGCTTTCTTGTAGGCCCATTGGTAAAACAATGTAAAAATAAATAGTCATATAAAGTGGTAATGCAATTTAAAATCTTGGAAATTTGAGGGGATGTCATGGTTGAACCCCAGCCAGCAACTAAGTACCATGCAGCTGCTCACTCACTCCCCAACCCCCACCCTGGTGGGATGGGGAGGAGAATCAGAAATAGGTAAAACCCATGGGTTGATATAAGAACAGCTTAATAACTGAAATAAAGTAAAATAATAACAACAACAATTGTAATGAAGGAGAGAGAGAGAGAGAGAAATAAAATCCAAGGGAAAAAAGCAAGTGATGCACAATACAATTGCTCACCACCTGCTGACTGATGCCCAGCCAGTCCCTGAGCAGCAATCGTCCCTCCCGGCCAACTCCCCCCAGTTTATATACTGAGCATGATGTTCTATGGTATGGAATTTCCCTTTGGCTAGTTTAGGTCAGCTGTCCTGGCTCTGCTCCCTCCCAGCTTCTTGTGCACCTCCTCACTGGCAGAGCACGGGACACTAAAAAGTCCTTGATTTAGAGTAAGCACTACTTAGCAACAACTACAACATCAGTGTTATCAACATTATTCTCATACTAAATCCAAAACACAGCACTGTACCAGCTACTAAGATGAAAATTAACTCTATCCCAGCCAAAACCAGGACAGGGATTTTGATAGCTGTGTGGAAGCTAGAAGTCCAGGGAAGAAGTGTAGGTAACTAAGTCAAATTACTGGGTTTGTAGGAAACATAAGAGACTAAGCCAGTTCTAAATCTCCCTTGATGGTAAATAGAACACAGTGGTAGTCTTAATGTCTCAGGCAGTTGTTGCTTTTTGCTCCTCTAACCTGCTTCCACAGTCTGATCTTGGATTAGCAATGCAGACTTCATGTTGTGCTTCTATATGTTGTACTGAATCTCACAATAAATAGTTTTCATAGAGCTGCAGTAGAGGCACTACTGTGACAAAGGCTTTCTGAAATAGCAGTAGGAGGGAGCAGTAGTAGGATTATGTATAAATGTAGGCAAATGCAGTTTCAGTACAGCTTGAAACAAATACTCCCATAAAACCTAATATTAAGTCATCTTATATCCATGTATGTTTTGTTACAGAGCCCTTTTCTTCTAGACTTATGTTATGCTTTGGAGGACAAATTTATGCCACAAGCTAGTGAAGTGGTTGTGCTCTGCAGGAACAAGAATGTTTAAGGTTGAGGAACCCTTATCCTAAAAATGAGAATGTGGTCCACTCTTTATTGTTGTTGTTAATGAGTGATATTTCATTGGGTTGGGTTCTTTTTGACAGTGGAAAACATGTTTTGAGGTCCTTCAAGTTTTATTTGGATTCTAGCAGTGAAATAAAACATTCTGCTTTATTATGACTGATGCTTATATTTCTTGTTCCCTCTCCCCCTTCATTTCCTTCTTTTGAAAGGGTTCTAAGAGGCAAGCAGCGAAGGAACGGTTAAGTAATCTGACCAAGTACCAACAAAGGCTTATTAAAAACAAAACAAAGTCCTTCTATGCACCAGTGCATGCAGAGGACTTGAGGGAAGGAGGACAGTATTTAATGCAGGTACACCTGTGTTGTGGTTTAACCCTGGCCGGCAAACAAGCACCATGCAGCCGCTTGCTCACTCCCCATCACCCAGAGGGATGGGGAATCAGAAAGGAATGTAAAACTCAAGGGTTGAGATAAGAACAATTTAATAGGCAAAACAAAAGCCACGTACGCAAGCAAAGCAAAACAAGGAATTAATTCACTACTTTCCATCAGCAGACAGGTATTTGGCCATCTCCAGGAAAGCAGGGCTACATCATGCCTAAAGGTTACTTCGGAAAACAAATGCCATAATGCTGGATGCTCCCCCCCCCCCCCCCCCCCCTTCTTCCCCCAGTTTATATACTCAGCATGATGTCATATGGTACAGAATACCTCTTTGGCTAGTTTGGGTCAGCTGTCCTGGCTATGTCCCCTCCCAATTTCCCATGCCTCCCCAGCCCTATGGCTGGCAGGGCCCAAGAAACTGAAAAGACCTTGACTTAGTAAAATATTACCCAGCAACAACTGAAACCGTGAGTATGCTATCAACATTGTTCTCACACCACAACATTGTTCTCACACCAAATCCAAAACACAGCACTGCACCAGCTACTAAGAAGAAAATTAACTCTATCCCAGCTGAAACCAGGACAACCTGTTTCATGTTTGTTTGGGTTTTTTTAATGGAAGTGGTGAGGATGGACATAAAAAAATTAAATGTTTTTATACTTTGCATGTTGAAGTGTTTCCATTATGCAAAGTTATCCTAAAACTTTGAAAGATACTTGTATGCTTAAAAAAAAAAAAAAAAAAAGAAAACTATTTTTTAAAAGTAAGTTACTGAAACAACTAATTTGTGTTCTCCTTAGGCTGCTGGTCTGGGTAGAATGAGACCCAACACCCTTGTTCTTGGATTTAAGAGAAACTGGAGAAAAGCTGACATTAGAGATGTTGAGACCTATATAAATTTTTTCCAGTAAGCAGAAAATGCAGAAATGTGGATAATTCTTATTACCAAATGAACAAAAATGAAACATAAGTAAAAGAATTTTTATTTCAGGAAGATCAGTTACACAAGCTTTCTTCTAATTGCTTTCAGATGCTTTCTAGTTTTCCACATTGCTGATCCAACAATCTTCAATCCAGTGTTTTTTTCTGATATGGAAATTAATAAGTAGCTGTTTTACAGTTTGAACAGAGTAAATTTCTATTTAATAACCCTTTCTGCATCTAGAGAGCATTGTGGCAGCAGATTGAGATTTAAGAGTTACAGTCATTGAGGATTAAGTCTAGAAAATGAATCGACCGTTATGTTAACTTTTCATCTTCTAGTTAAACCAGTAAAATATTCTATTGGATTTGTGTGGCAAGGTTTTGGTAGTGGGGGGGCTACAGGGGTGGCTTCTGTGAGAATCTGCTAGAAGCTTCCCGTATGTCTGATAGAGCCAGTGCCAGCTGGCTCCAAGACGGACCTGCTGCTGGCCAAGGCCAAGCTGATCAGCAACAGTGGTATTGCCTCTGTGATAACATATTTAAGAAGGGGGGGGAAATACTGCAACTGCAGAGAGAGGAGTGAGAATATGAGAGCAACAACTCCACAAACACCAAGGTCAGTGAAGAAGGAGGGAGAGGAGGTGCTCCAGGTACCGGAGCAGAGATTCCCCTGCAGCCCATGATGAAGCAAGCTGTCCCCCTGCAGCCCATGGAGGTTAATGGTGGAGCAGATATCCACCTGCAGCCCATGGAGGACCCCATGCCAGAGCAGGTGGATGCCTGAAGGAGGCTGTGATCCCATGGGAAGCCTGCACTGGAGCAGGCTCCTGGCAGGCCTTGTGACCCTGCGGGGGACCCACATTGGAGCAGTCTGTTCCTGAAGGACTGCACCCCATGGAAGGGACCCACGCTGGAGCAGTTCATGAAGAACCACAGCCCATGAGAAGGTTTCACGTTGAAGTTGTTCATGGAGAACTTGTCTCCTGTGGAGGGACCCCATGCTGGAGCAGGGGAAAAGTGTGAGGAGTCCTCCCCCTGAGAAGAAAGGAGCAGCAGAGACAACGGGATGAACTGACTGCAACCCCCATTGCCCCATTCCCCTGCACCACTCAGGGGGAGGAGGTAGAGAAAATCAGAAGTGAAGTTAAGCCCAGGAAGAAGGAAAGGGTAAGGGGAAAGTGTTTTAAGGTTTAGGTTTTATTTCTCATTACCCTAGTCTGATTTGATTGGTAATAAATTAAACTAATTTACCCAAGTTGAGTCTGTTTTGCCTGTGACAGTAATTGGTGAGTGATCTCTCCCTGTCCTTATCTCGACCCATGAACTTTTTGTTACCTTTTCTTTCCCCTATCCAGCTGAGGAGGAGTGTAAGGGACAAAAATAAGTTGACCTGGTAGAGTAACAAGACTGAATTGGCAGAACTGTTAGTGTACAGATAAGCGGCCAAATTTGGCAGTGAAACCGCAAGTGTGTGAACAGCTCATAATGAGCAACTGCTTTGCTACATGTAGACAAATTCCCAGGTGCTCTGCTGTATGTAGGCACATTCCAGGGCAGAACTTGGGTAGATAAGCAATTGTATATAACCAGCACTTATGTATGCAATAAACGATCTCACTTCTTCACTGACTTGGGGTCCGTGCCTTCATATGCCACAGAGGGGAGTGACAGAGTGGCTTGGTGGGCACCTGGCATCCAGCCAGGGTCAACCCACTACAAATTTTTATTGTAAATGATACACAGCACTGGACACCCAAAGTAATACAGTAGCCAACAAGCAGATGGGAAAGGAAATCCCAGTGTAATTTGTCAGTTGTGAAGGTCCAACCAGTTCTGATTGAAAAAATTAATATAATATCTTTCACTACTAACATATTTAAGAAAAACAAAACTTGCTTCTCACACTTGCACTTATACAGAGATTATTTTGTTGTTGTGATATGCTACTTAAATTGTTTTAGTTGTGCTTTACCCTTGTTGGTTACCATGCCTTTAAAAGAAAGAAGGGAAGAAGGATTACAGGTAGAGATTAAAACAAACCAAACTGGGATTAGAAGGGAAAAAAAACCCCAAAACCTCTCCCACCACCACTACCACCACCCCAGGTCCTTAAGAAAAATGCAGGACTCCCAAAGGCAGTGAAAAATAAGGGGAAAATTTGGTTAATTTTTCTTTGTGTGGAGGGGATCCACACCCACCCCCATATTGATTTGTAATGGCTTGTGCTGGAAGAACTCTTAGGGCCATAAAGTCATGTGGCTCTCCATATCCACAACAGGAAAACCTCAGGATGTAGCAACTATAGGTCAAGCATATTTTTGAAGTTTGAATTTTTAAAATTTCTGAAGAGCACAATAGGAACACATCTCATCTGCAGAGATTTAAAAAATTAAAGAATGTTTTAAAAATGTTAACTGATGGGAAAAAGATTTTTATTCCTATACCATAGTCAATTTTTATTGCATTTATTATGGAATATGTTGATACTTTGAACATTTCTCATCAAGTCTTACTACTTTTAAAGAATAGCGTTTAATGACGGAAATCTTGTGGTATTTCTGTCTGAGGAAAGGACATGGGATTTCTCGGAATCATTTATCTGATTTCAGAGGGCTGGAGCACCTCTTCTATGAAGACAGGCTGAGACAGTTGGGGTTGTTCAGCTTGGAGAAGAGAAGGCTCCAGGGAGACCTTATTGCGTCCTTCCAGTACCTAAAGGGGGCTTATGGGAAAGGTGGAGAGGGGCTTTCTACAAGGGCATGCAGTGATAGGACAAGGGGAAAATGGCTTTAAACTGAAAGAGGGGAGATTTAGATTAGCTATTAGGAAGAAATTCTTTACTATGAGGGTGGTGAAGCACTGGCACAGGTTGCCCAGAGAGTTGTGGATGCCCCATCATTGGAAGTGTTCAAGGACAGGTTGGATGGAGCTTTGAGCAACCTGGTCTAGTGGAAGGTGTCCCTGCCCATGGCAGGGGGCCTGGAACTAGATCAGGAGTCCTCAAACTTTTTAAACAGGGGGCCGGCACGCGGATGAAGTGGCAGGCAGTCATCTGCGACTGCTTGGTTTCCCCCCTCAACCCCCAGCGGGGGGGGGGGGGGGGGGGGGCGGGGGGGTTCTGTAAGTACCGGGGGCCATATTGAGGACCCTGGGGGGCCGTATCCAGCCCGTGGATCGTAGTTTAAGGACCCCTGAACTAGATGATCTTTAAGGTCCCTTCCAACCCAAACCATTCTATGATAAATGAATTATAGTTGTTTTAATGAGGTATGTATATTTAAAGTGCTGATGATTAATGGCTAATGCAAACTGGATTATATGACTAAGTTCATATTTTTATCTTTTAAATCTTGATTTTTCTGTCCTTCCTTTTCCTCAGACTTTTGTTCATTCATTTGTTCAGGCTTATTGCTTGTTTCTACAGTAATTAATTTTCTCCTAATTTATTTTTTAAAGGGGTAAGTTCCCCCATCAGATATAATGGAAATAAGCACATTAAACTTGTATCTAATTTAATTCTGAATTAAAATTTCATATCTTTTTTTAAGCCCCAAATGTTTTGGAACACTTCAGAAATGTGTAGCCTGCAGATCAAGGAGATGTCCTTGAAATAAATCCCATTTTTTGATGGAAGAAATCAAAATTTAGATTTCCCAATGGATTTTGTCATCGTCTCTGCAGAATTCAACTGACTTGTTCATGTTTCTTTTATTTAATGACCATTTTGTATAGGTGAGACAGAAAAGGGAACAGATAACCTTTATGTATGTTGCATTTCAGGACATGGTGTTCAGTTCACTAATGCAGTTGATAGTTTGGAGTTGAAACTAAAATTGTAACAGAAACATATGATTTGGAAGTTTAAAATGTAGTTTAGTCTCTAAAATTTGTTCAAAGAGGGTGCATAAAGTAGGTTTCTGGGGAAAGAATGCATTATAAAAGTGTTTTATTTCTGTTTCTTTTGTGTAGTGATGCCTTTGACATCCAGTATGGTGTAGTTGTCATCCACCTAAAAGAGGGCTTGGACATATCTCACCTTCAGGGACAAGGTAATATTTATTTTATTTCCTCTGGCAAATAGCTGTTATTTTAACACCACTTTCTGAAGATGTTAAATGAAGAATTTGTTTGGTTTTTTTAGCGAAAACCAAAATCACTCTTTTCATAGAATAAAAATTACTGAAAGGAATAGGTCTGTGTGGTGGGTTGACCTTGGCTAGCTCCCAGGTGTGTAGAGAGCTTTATGGCAAGTGCTGGAGGCCACGATGCCTGTGAAGGACCTTGAAGGCTAAAGAAGAAAGAAAGATAAGGTTGGCTGAACGCCCGGAAGACAAATGGGATACGAAGCAAGGCTGGAGCAGATGTGTGATGCCACGTCTTGGCAGCTGGCTGAGAACATGAAACTCACAGAGGTAAGAAAGAAGAGAGAAAAAAAAAATGCAAGAAGTTCAGTACGTTTGTAGCTTAGTAATTAACCAATTATATGTAGCCAAGAAGTGTGTGAACGGTATTGATTAACCAATGATATTTTAGTATGTTGCGCGTGAACAACGAACGAGAATATATAAGCATGGGGTTTGGACTAATAAAGGGTCTTCTGGTCAGATTCAGGAGTCCGTGTCTCAGTCTCCCCAAATGGTGATCCCTATGGTGGAGTTCCAAAACCTTGGAAGAATAAGGACGGAACTGAGCGACAAAGACGACAGCTCGTGGAAGAGGGCTGCGTTCTGGAGGAGACGTCTTGGCTGAACGATCATTCTGCTGGCTGGACCAGGCAGACAACCCAAACCCCGGGGACTAAGGAAACTAAGGAAACAATGCCTGTACGCATCGATACAGGTGAGCAGCCAAGAAACTTTAGAAGCTTTAAGAAATTTTAAGAAACTTTAAAAAATGGGTTCAAATATGTCTGCAGAAGAAAAAAGTATATTAAGGGTGTTTCAGCATATTTTGCACAAAAGAGGAATTGTATATGAAAAAAGTAATCTGGGACTGTTGCTAGCCTGGTTAAAGAGCCAAGGCACCCCAGCAACCTCTACAGAAATATTTGATGTTAAAATGTGAGAGTCAGCAGGAGAGCAAATTTGGGAAAAGGCATCTCGAGGAGACTTGAATGCTAGTCAGGTAATGACTACTTGGAGATTAGTGTTCGAGACATTGAAAGAGATGCGTGCAGAAAAACAGCTTGCAGATATTGCTAAGGAGGCTTGGTCGGAGACTGAGAAGGGGCAGGAAGCCAGTGTAACAACAAAACAAGATGTTGCTCAGCCGACGGAGCCGAGTGAGAGCAAGGCTGACACTGAGCATGTTTCTGATGAACTAGAAGGAGCAGTCGGAGGATTCAGATGAGGATGGACAAGGTGAAAATCTGTTAAATTTACGATTGGAGGATTTACAGTTAAAAAAGGAACAGTCAAAAGTAAGGAAGAAGCAAGTGGTGCGGCAGAGTGCTAATAAGGAAAGCAACAGTGATAATGAAAATGATATCGGGAGACGGATTAAAAAAGAGTGGAGGGGAGTGCACTTGGAAAGTATGAAAGAGGGAGTGCACGTGTTTCCCATGGTATTACAAGATAGACACCCAGGCCAATATCAGGCGTTTCACTGGGAAATGATTAAGGAACTACAGAAAACTGTAATGCAAAATGAACTATATTCTCCTTTCACACAAACTTGATTAGAGAATGTGATGATGGATCCGCAGCTAGTGACTGTTAGAATGGATCCGTGACAAAGTGCTGGACTTTCCACCTGATGGCACTTTGCAAATTCCTGCCTGGTAAGTGGTCAGCAGACAATTGTATGATGATGCTGCGCAGGGGGACTCCGCGTCGGGAATGCATTTAGCACCTTGGTGGCAAATTCTGACTACTCTTCGCCAAGTGTGGACTAATTCTACTAACAGTGCTAAACCAGGGGAAGCTGTAAATTCCAACGACAGTGCGACTCTTCTCGACACACTGTCAACGATGGTCTCTGCCCCCAAAGCTCCTGTCACTAATTGCAGCAACCCTCACAACACAGGACCAAGCACTGGAACAGGACAACTCGGACAATGATTTTATTGACACTGATAAACCTTTTGATCCAGGTCCTATAGATCCAGAAAAGGAGCTAGACCTTTTTCCTCCCTCCCCCGGTGCATTGACTGTATTTTCGGGGAGGGTGAAAGGGGGTCTGAGGGATTGGTGGCAGGAATGCAAGTGGGAAGAGCTTAAGCGAGGAGATTTGGGAGTCGCTGTGGCATGTTCAGTATTTTGTTAGACAAATCAACCTCCAGAGTGGCAGCTTGTGCAATACGAGGCTGTTAAAGAGTTAAACAAAGCAGTGCAGGAAGGGAGGATTCATAGTACATTTGCTATGTCCCTTCTTTAAGTAATTGAAGAGCCTTATACACTCACACCACATGACTGGAAGTCATTGCTTTGTATGGTACTAACTCTGATGCAGTAAATGATGTGATTATCTAATTTTTGTGAGCTATGTGTAGTGGCCTTGACTGAAAACCTTAATCGGGGAATTGCTGTTAACTATGAACAGTTGGCTGGAGAAAATAATTGTGCCGATTCTGTGACTCAGGCAAAGTATCCCAGGGACAACTATTTGCAAATGAAGGAGATGGCTATTAAGGCAGTCCGGATGCGGGAGTCTGGTTGAGCCTCTAGTGAGTCGTTCGCCACAGTCTTGCAGGGTCCTAAAGAGTCATATACTAACTTTATTGATCGGCTTCAGAATATTTTGCAACAAGTCGAGCATGAGGAAGCTCAAGGGTTGCTTTTAAAACAACTAGCTATGATAATGCCAATGAAAATTGTAAACGGGCAACTTTCAATTGCAACCCCAACATGTGTCAAATGATTGTAATGCAGAACTCACAGCAGACTGTAACTCTCAGGTTGAGTTCTGGAATGCAGCGTAACACATTTTTGCTTCTCTAATCTCTTCTGTAGGAATAGTACACGCTCTTAACTTGCTTAGTAAATTAGGCTGCTAGCTTGCTAAAGAAAGTAATACTACAAATACTATTTTTTTTTCTGGCTTTTTAATAGATGTTGATTCTGTCCGTCATATGTTGCTACAGAACCAAGATGCTATTGATTTTTATTATTGGCACAGGGACATGGGTGTGAAGACTTTGATAGGATGTGTTATGTGAATCTGAGTGACCATTCTGAATTAATTGACAAAAGTATACAAAACTTAAAAGCCTTAAACAAAGATCTGCAGCAGAGCCAGGGGCGGGATGCCTTTGGTCTCTTCTCACGGCTGGGAAACTTTGGGCCGTGGATCAAAAGTATTACAGGATTTATTATAATTACCTTAACCACCTTATTGATGTTTGCCTTATGTCTCCCATGCCTTTTTTCATGTATTCAGCGTTTAGTTCATTATAACATAAATCAAGTCATGGTCACCCAGCTACACATAACCTTTGCCTTGTTGCAATTAACAAGCAAAGAAGAGGAGGATAGACAATGTCTGAAGAGAGATATAGGAGAGGAAGATGGAGAATATCTCACCTAACAGGAGATGAGAGAACAGCTAGGTATTGTGAAGGAGAGTAGGAAAGATGAACATGGTTATCTAGTGATAAATAGGTGTCTGCATGCTTGTAGTGATATATAGCTATGTAACTGCATGAATGGTTCCTGCCCTGAGCCTGGTGGTGCATGCAGCTGCGGTTTGTGTCCGGGCTCAGAGATGTAAATATGGGCTTCTCTGTTAAGGTAAAGTGTCTGGTTGCATTAAAAAAAAAGTGACTTTAATAAGACTTAGAAAAACAATTGTGAACATAAGAACTTTTTCCAGTTACTCTTCTGTTTCTAGAAATATGCTTTTTCATCATGTGTGTTTTTCGGTTAAGGGGTAAAATGTGGAAACTAGATGTTAGGATGACAACTGCAACCTAATCTAATTCCAAGCAATTTGCGATAAAATGGACTTCTGAATTTTGTTCATAAATTATAATGGAGTGCTACATATATATAAATGCTAGAACATAACCCTATTTCAGTGTGACCAGAATTTAACATACAACTGCATCAGCATATTGACAGAATATCTTTTGAATTATTTCTTTTTTTTTCTTAACCTCTAAATTGGGAACAGCTCAAGGTGAAAAGACTGTGCTGGTGCTTCAGAAGGAATAAGTGTTCTTTGTGTACAGGTGAATTTAACACAGCTGAAAATTTGTTTTGGGTTAAAAGTCAAATATCTGTCACACCTTCATCACCACCACCACAACCTTTAAGGTCAGTGGAAAAAGTATTCTGTACTCCGTTGCAGCGGTGAAACTTCAGTTGAGCTGCATTAGTTTGTGTACTTAACTGCAACTCCTTTGGTGAAAATGAAGTTGTCATAGAAGTTAGACTTTAACTTGAGTAACATACCATTTGATACCTTGTAAGTGAGAAAGATTGTGTCCCGACAGCATGCCATTTCCCATACTTGTGCCTAGAATTATACTTGAAATCAGCTTGCGTGTTAAGTTTAAATGTAATCACACAGATATCTCAAAGTCCACAAAGATACAGTACTGCTTAGGGTATTCTTGCAGTATAGCAGGTGCAAAACCAGTTTTAAAGTTATGATCTAAAGAAGCGTTTTCTTTCAGGAACACCATTTTTCACTTCTAATAGATCATACACAATACAACATAATATCTCTCCATAAAGTGTCTTGTGGATAGAACGCATTCTACAAATTTGTATTAGAAATAGATGTTTGTATATTTAACCTGATGAAGTTGCCTAAGCTAAAGGATCATGACCTAGGTATTGTTATGAAGCTCAAAGACAGTGACAACAGTGATGGAGAAGAGTGATTTAACATGTAGTTGATTTATGGTTCATACAGGACTATATCATACTACATTTAATTCCAGTAATGATCTAAAGGTGTCCGTTCAGCTGTTTGTTTAGTTCTAAGTTTTCATTGTATGCTTTCAGGTTCTTTGAAAAACAGCAATAACAGTTGAACAATTATTTCAAGTACAGCTTTGTTCTACACAATTTCCACTTCCATGCTTTAGAATGGAGGCACAGTGGAACACTCGCCCAAGTGCAAGATTTCAAGAGCTTTTAAGTAGGTTTTATCTCTTTTTTTTTTTAGGATAGAAAATGTTTCTTAACAGCTTATATATAGAATTTTCAGGTTAAACACAATTTCTCATGCTCATTTATTTGATTAGAAGTTTCTGATGGAATATTATAATAAAATTTCCATAGCTTATTGCATGTTCTTATAAATAATCATAAACCTATATGTAGACCTCTGTATGAAATGCGCTGATAAGAAAAGTTTTACATTTTGTGAACCTGATTGAAATGTACAAATGTACACATAAAATAAGGCTAAAATTGGTAATTAAGTAATGAGAAAAAAAAATTAAAAAATGAACAGTCCATAACATGTTAAAGCAACTTTTTGAAAAAAAACCAAACCAAAACAAAACCAAAACCTAAAAGGGGGAATTGTACAGTATGGAGACAGTGGGTTGTTTTGACATTGATAATGTGCAGCTGTGGCTTTGCTTTGACGATGTGCAGCTGAGATCTTGCTGCAAAGAGTTAAATAAATTTGAGGGAGTATGAGAAGAAACCAGGATGAGACAGAAACAAAGGAGGAATGTGATCTCACCTCTAGAAGATAAGGAAACAGCATGAACAGTAGAGAGTAGCCTATAAGTGAACAGTGCTAAGGAATGCGTTGTATGAACCTTTCGGACCATTCGAAGTCAATTCACAGTTAGTTACAAAAATTGAAGGACATGTCAAATGACTTACAGCATGAACTATCAGGAGATTGGTTGCGGAATCTTTTTAAGTCATGGGGAATCACCAGATGGTTGCAGGAGCTTACAATACACAGAGGAATGTTGTTATTTGTAATTGTAGTTATATTGATGATTATTCCCTGTATGTTGAATTGTATAAGATCTATGATTCAAAAGCAGTTTAACCTGTATGTTGTTTCTGTTCAAAATAAAGAAGGGGGAATCGTAGAGAGCTTTATGGCAAGTGCTGGGGGCCACGATTCCTGTGAAGGACCTTGAAGGCTAAAGAAGAAAGAAAGTAAGATAAGGTTGGCTGAATACCCAGAAGACAAATGGGATATGAAGCAAGGCTGGAGCGGATGCGTGATGCCACGTCTCGGCGGCTGGCTGAGAACATGAAACTCACAGAGGTAAGAAAGAAGAGAGAAAAAAAAATGCAAGAAGTTCAGTACGTTTGTAGCTTAGTAATTAACCAATTATATGTAGCCAAGAAGTGTGTGAACAGTATTGATTAACCAATGATATTTTAGTATGTTGCGCGTGAACAACGAACGAGGATATATAAGCATGGGGTTTGGACTAATAAAGGGTCTTCTGGTCAGATTCAGGAGTCCGTGTCTCAATCTCCTCACAGGTGCTCACCAAGTCGCTCTATCACTCTCCCTCCTCAATAGGACAGGGGGAGAAAATACAAAGAAATGCTTGTGGGTTGAGGTAAGGACAGGGAGATCACTCACCAATTACTGTCATGGGCAAAACAGACTTGACTTGGGAAAGATTAATTTAATTTATTGCCGATTAATAACAGAGTAGGATAATGCAAAATTACATCAAATCTAGAAACACCTTTCCTCCACTCCCATCTTCTTGCCAGGCTCAAAATCACTCCAAAATCTTCTGCCTCCTCCCCCCTCCTCAAGTGGCACAGGGGGATGGGGAAAGGGGGTTGCAGCCACTTCATAACTCTTTGTCTCTGCTGCTGTTTCTTCCTCATGCTCTTCCCTTGTTCCAGTGTGGGGTCTCCCACAGAATACAGTCCTTCATGAACTTCTCCAACATGGGTCCTTCCAATGGGCTGCAGTTCTTCAAGAACTGCTCCAGAGTGGGTCCTTTCCATAGGGTGCAGTCCTTTAGGAATGGACAGCTCCAGCATGGGTCCCCCACGGGGTCACAGGTCCTGCCTGAAAATGCACTCCTTCTGGGTTCCTCTCCATGGGCTGCAGTTTCTGCCAGGACCCTGCTCCAGCATGGGACATCCACCTGCTCTAGCATGGGGTCCCCCACAGGCTGCAGGGTGGATATCTGCTCCACTGTGGTCATCCATGGGCTGCAGGGGGACAACCTGCCTCACCATGGTGTTCACCATGGGCTGCAGGGGAATCTCTGCTCTGGCACCTGGAGCACCTCCTCCTCCTCCTTCTTCACTGACCTTGGTGTCTGCAGAGTTGTTTCTCTCACATATTCTCATTCCTTTTTCCCAGCTGCTGTTGCACAGCAGTTTTTACCCCTTTTTAAATATGTTATCACAGAAGCACTACCACTGTCACTGATTGGCTCAGCTTTGGCCATCGGCCAGTCCATCTTGGAGCTGGCTGGAACTGGCTTTGTCCAACATGTGGGCAGCTTCTGGTGTCTTCTCACAGAACTCACCCTTGAAGCCTCCCTGCTACCAAAAACCTTGCCACAGAAACCCAACACAGCCTGACATCTGTAAGAAGTATACCCTATGTTCAGCAACAGAATTTTTTTTAATATATATACAACTATCTTTATGTGTAAGCTGTATGTACTTGCTTCCCAATGACTTAATGTTACTGAAAGAAAGAGGCTACCAAATTGACATCAATTACTTAAGACCCTAGTCTAGAAATTAAGAAAATATTTTAGCAAAAGTTGCATGAGCCAGTAATACTGTTATGTATTTTTTTCCCCTTACCTTAGCAGCTTAGAGACCTCAACAGAAGTCTGTCTTAAGTTTGGAAA
This sequence comes from Falco peregrinus, assembly GCF_023634155.1. Lineage (NCBI taxonomy): Eukaryota > Metazoa > Chordata > Aves > Falconiformes > Falconidae > Falco > Falco peregrinus. The sequence goes on from NC_073743.1 coordinate 26,569,534, forward strand.
GGTTTTGTATTTTCAATGTAGAAGACTTGCTTGCACTTTGTAGGTATTTCTCTTAAGTCCACTAGCATAATTTTAGTTGCATTTCGAGCACAATCATGAAGGAAGCCTTTGAACTTCATTGGCAACTGTCTACTGAATTGATAATGTATAATTTGTTTGTAGCCTGCTCCATGCAGTGTGGCTACAATGAGGAAGACTGCTTGTGGCATGCAACTCATGCTGTGTAGGTGGCACCCTGTGGAAAGAGAGGATGTTTTTTCCTTCCCTGGAAATATACAAAGGTGTTAGGATTTAGGGAGAGGCAGAGAACTTATTGCTATGTACAAGAGGGCAAAGCAGTATGAGAAAAACAGTAAGGAGTGGCCTGTTTTTCACACAGGACACTGCTGAGATTGGGAAAGCATAACTTCAAGGTGTCAGAAAAGTCTTATTAGTATCCACAGGGGTCTGTGTTGAGTTTGCTTCAACTCAACCATCAAGTAGCTCAACTGAAGCCAATCCTGGAAGAAAACTTGGTGGTCTGGGCCGTGGCTGGGGCCTTGTCTAAGGCTCATCCTCCACTTGGGGTTAGACTTTGTATTTTTTCTCCTTTTGCATGGAAAATGTTGCACCAATATCCTCCCCCCACATATGTTTAAACAAAAACCAAGGTCTCCATGTCAGATAGAATTAGTAGTGTGACACCATTAATATAATAGCAGAGAATGTGATAACTTTACCACACGTTTCATACTTAAGGCATCTTGTCAGCCATAGAGTTCCATTAGCAACACTTGAAAAACTCTTTTGCTATACAAATGCTTAGTTAACATTATTCTGGTATCAGTAGCTGTCTTTTGTAATTATTGTTTCTTTTATTAAAGTTGGGGGGGGGGGGGTGGTGTCCTAAAGGCTTTTCCTTTTGATCAAAGGAGGAAAATTTTTGCTAAAATGAGAAAAATTTCTAGCCAATGTTTCTGTTTAGCTCTTAATTTTTTCAAATTCTATTTATGCCAGAGGTACTGTGTATTGATACTTTTACATTTTTAAAATATGCATATAATATAAACATGAAGTTTGTACTTTCTCAGTAGTAGCTAGCTGTTTTATGTTTAACCTACAGTAATGCGATAGACACCAAAAATCTGGGAAGGAAGTAGCAGGAATCAAAAGCTATTTTCAAAGGAGGAGCCTCTTTGTACTTTGAATCAGTTTTTATAAGTTTTTGTTGTTTTCCATAGCATAGCAGTTGTAGTATAGTTTAACCAACTGTGAACTATTCCAGTACAGTCACATATCTCTGTCTGATACCATTTGGCACAAATAAGTGGTTTATAATGCATTTCTTTGCTTCCTCAAATAAGAGATACTCTCATTCTAAGAAAAATCTACATGTTCCAAGGATGTCATAGTAAAAGTGGATTATAGCAAGAAGGCTGAGACAGATGCTTTTTCTATAGCTTTTGTTCTGTCATCTAGTGAAAACACTCCTGTTCTACATAAAGGTAACTTTCTAGTTAGCAATGAAACTTGAATTCTCACTCTTTCTCTCTCTGGTTCTGTTTTCATTCTCTCCCCCACCTTCCCCCAAGGAATTAGATAAGGTTGGGTTTTTTGGTCTGGGGAACTGAAGTGTCTTATGCTTTTCTAGCCATTGATGTCTAATCATTTAAGTATTTTGTTTTAGAATTTACCAGTACATAAAATAAATCTTTGAGCTCTAGGCCTCTAAATAAAATAGTTGGTAGACTACAAACTACAATGAATATTTTTTTTGTTTTAAATAGTTAATGAGATTGGTGAGAAGCAGTCCATAAAGCTATATATTGAAAGTGCTACTAAATTTATGAAGGGTTCATTACCTCAGACTAGAATTTTTTATTATATTCATATTAACAGGCACAAATAATTCAAGATACGATACTTTAACATTAACTGTCTTTCCTCTTTTTAAGGAAAAAGCTTAAAGTGACTTTATAGTTAAATGAGAAATGTTTGGATTTGTTTCTTGGGTGCGTTTCTTTTTAAGTACAAGTCATTCTTAGGACGCTTTTTTCATATGAAAACCCATTTCATTCTACATCTTTATTTTCTAAGGTTTTTTTTTTAATATAAAACAGTTGTGTTTTCATTAACATCACAAAGGAAATTAACCTTTTCATTTTTTATTTTTAAACATGTTCCAGAGGACGAGGAGGATGGAAAGACTCCAATGCAGTCACTGTTGAAAAAAAGCAGGCATTTTTCACCATTTTGTGTTAAATCATTCTTTCGCGTTATTAATTTTTATTTTCCTTTCACACTCTTTCTTGTATATGCACATGTGTGTGTGTACCAGAGAGAGAAAATATCAACCATACAATGTTAATTTTTTTCTTTATACTTGAGTTGGAATATGGTCGGTTCATCTTCAAGGATTAGGTTGTAGTAAAATGAAAGTTTGTGCAAGTTCCCAGAACAGGATGTTACTGTGTATGCACAGTAGGATTGTGTATGCATCCAAAATATGATTGTTGGGTGGTTTGGGGTTTTTTGGTTGGTTGGTTGGTTTTGAGTGGGTTTTGTTGATTCTTTTTTTTAACTTTGTTCTTTATAATTTATATTGAAATGTATCCAGGAGCTTGCTTAGTTCTCTGAGTCTCAGACATTTTACTGGATCACTACTTGATTTAGGAGTAAGGGAAGGATTATCTAGTGTTATACTCTCAAGGGTTGTTTCAGTCTATTCAATAGATCTTCTGAAGCCATAGTTGTTGGTATAGTATTTGGAATTGTTCAATAGCTTACAAAGCAAAGGATAATATAGACAAACAGTGAGTTTATTGTCTGAAATAACATGAAGTAGTCATTCAAATAGTATGAATAGAGATTAATTAGGATGAATTAAGCAGTTCTTGGTTTATTTTAGTCTTTTTTTGAAAGTTAAGCAAATACTTTTGCCTCAACTAAAATACATCCAACTCTTTTGACATTTACTTCATAATTTTGACAGCTAGAAGCTGTTATTTTTTAATAATGGAAAGTGAGATTTCAGCTTGAAGTACAAGATGGCAGTTTGGAAGAAGTCCCAGTATGCAATATAGTAGTATAGTAATTTAAATCAGTCACAGATGTACTCTGAATTTAAAAATTCCTAATAAGGCAAGGACTGAGATGAATATCAAACTCATGTTTCTTGTTCAAATGCAGATTTAAGCTAAGGGAAATCAGTTAGTTTTTTTTCTAGAGTTCTTTTATATATTTATATGTATTTAATTGAAAATGCCATTGTAGTCTTGTTTTAATAAGTATCTATACATTAGATACAACAGCTGTCCTGGTTACACAAAACTAGTCTATATTGTGCTTCAGAGCCTTGCACATGTAAAACAGTACTTTCTACAAAAGACAGAATTTCAACAGTGGGAGCTAGCTTTTCTATTGACCAGATGCTTAAAAAAAAATGGATTTAAGGAATGAAGAACAGTGCTTAGGAGGTGGTTCTTATTTATAAATTAGAGTCTATATGTTTCTCAGGGGAGTAAGATTTTTGTCATGCAAGAGCAATGCAACAGCACATGATCTAATGCTCTGAAGTATGTATGTGATATTAGTTAAATTGTTCAGGCAAATGACTATGTAAAGTTCTTGCAAATTATTTATTTGTCAAATGTCAGCTAGATGACTTGAAGGTATAAATCTGTAGCTGCTGAACTTGTGAGTTTGTGAACTCCCTAAATATAGCTTAGTATATATCTATTCAATCAAAATTTGGAGTCTAGAAAAAGAAAATTTTAAAATTACTTCTATTTCAACTTACAGATATCACAAAATATTAAGATGTTGCATTTGGGCTTTGGGGTTATTAAGCAAAACAGTTAAAAAATAACCTGCCATTAGATATTTTTTCCAGACTCAAATGGCCCATCTTCTCCTTTAAATTTGGCTGACCAAAGACTTCTTCATGTTAGTACCCAGTTTCAAAAGAAACAAGGCAAAAGCAATATTGATGTCCGATGGCTCTTTGATGATGGAGGCAATGTACTTTGTACTTTATCAACAAGTGTTTGGAAAACAATATTGAAGTGATTTTGAATTAATTGTTGATAGATATCTTTCAGTCCATACATAGATTACAAAGTTGTACTATTAAACGCTCTTCTTAGAAGATACTATGTTTTCTGATACGTTCCTAAACTGGTCAAAATGCAGGTTTGACACTGTTGATTCCTGTCGTGGTTTAACCCCAGCTGGCAACCAAGTACCACGCAGCTGCTCGCTCACTCCCCCCGCAGCCAGAGAGATGTGGAAGAGAATCAGAAAGGAATGTAAAACTCAAGGGTTGAGATGAGAACAATTTAATAGGTAAAGCAGAAGCCACACACGCAAGCAAAGCAAAGCAAAGCAAAGCAAAGCAAGGAATTCATTCACTGCTTCCCATCAGCAGGCAGGTGTTCAGCTGCGGCGAATGAAGAGACGGGACGCAGCTTGATGCAAGCAAATGTCAATTTATTGTACAGAAGCACGCGTTTTTATACACTTTCAGAAGCTGCGCGTTTTAAACAGATTGGTTCTTGAAGCTAAGCATTGCATACTAGGCAATCCCTGATTGGTGGTTAACTACCATCAATTAACAGCAAGGTGTTACCTTTCCTTGGCGCCATCCGTCTCCCACTCCCCTGTGCTCTGTAAACATGTCTCATCATGTTAATTGTTGTCTAGACAAGCTCGAGCACATTCCCCTCAGCTAACTGATTGCCACGCATGGTCCTAGTTTCCAGCCCGCTCCTGCATTCAGCCATCCCCAGGAAAGCAGGGCTCCATCATGCCTAATGGTTATTCAGGAAGACAAATGCCATAATGCTGGATGTCCCGTCCCGTCCCGTCCCTTCTTCTTCCCCCAGTTTATATACCAAGCATGATGTCATATGGTATGGAATACCTCTTTGTCTAGTTTCAGTTACCTGTCCTGGCTGTGTCCCTTCCCAGTCTCTTGTGCCCCTCCAGCCCTCTCACTGGCAGGGCCCAAGAAACTGAAAAGTCCTTGACTTAGTATAAACATTACCCAGCAACAACTAAGAACATCAGTGTGCTATCAACATTGTTCTCACATCAGAGCCAAACACAGCACTGCACCAGCTACTATGAAGAAAATTAACTCTATCCCAGCTGAAACCAGGACAGTTCCTTATCTTCTTACAACCTAGAAAAAGTGGAAAGATTGTAAGATCAGAGTGTTCGTTGGTGGAAAAATAAACAGTATTGATCATAACAGAAGAGCGTAAGTTTGCCTCTAAAAATTTTATTTCAAATGCTAACATAGTATACATTAGATGACTTTCTCTTACAAGTAGCCTTCTTTCAATTGTTCTGTAGCAGAGGTTTAATCATACTCTCTTCTCCCTCCACCAGAATAGTTCCATTCCCCCAAATTATGTTGAATGAGATACCTCAGGTTACACTAATTTTTCTGTAATGTTGTCTGGCACTAATGTTGTCTCTGTTCCTCAAATATTTTCTGGGGTGGGCTTTAAGGAAGGGCTCTTCTCTTATTTTATGCTTTTAAAAATTTATTTTCCGAAGTATGTTGATCTGTAGCAGTATGGCAGATTTGTATAATAGTTCTGTTCAAACAGGGATTTTTTCCCCTCTACTTCTATCACACTTGAGGGGTGGTGTGGGTGGTGTTTGTTTTTGTTTTCAAACTAGTGTTTTTAGTACCAAGTGCCTGACTACCTTGTAAATTATAAAAGAAATGCTCGCTGTATAAAGGCTTGTTTTTCTGATGCAGGATGGCTACTTTGCTCAGCAAATTTCAGATAGATTTCTCAGACATCATCATCCTTGGAGATATTAATACTAAGCCAAAGATAGAAAAGTAAGTCTCAAAAAAATCACCCCAAAAAACCTGATTGTAAGGTGAAGTCTTCATTTATTTCATGAATTTAGAATATTTTGTTCTTAAGAATTTTGATAAAGTAGGTCCTATAACATAGTTCCCGAAAAACGCGAGAAATTAAATAAGCTATAACTATTTTATGATTCTAGAACTTTCTATTTTATAACATTGGTTTTTTTAAATTTCTGGTCTTTAGACTGTGTGGTGGGTTAACCTTGGACTGCAGCCAGACCCCTACAAAGCTGTACTCTCACTCCCCCTTCTCAGCAGGACAGGGGTAAAAAGTAAGATGAAAAATCTTATGGGTTGATACAAGGACAGAGAGATCATTGTCATGGTTTAACCCCAGCCAGCAACTAAATACCACGCAGCTGCTTGCTCACTCCTCCACCCCACCCCCAGAGGGATGGAGAGGAGAACTGGGGAAAAGGTAAAACTCAAGGGTTGAGATAAAAACTAATTAATAATTTAAATAAAATAAAAACAATAATAATAATAACAATTATAATGAAAAGGAGGGAGAAGGGGAGAGGAATAAAATCCAAAGGGAAGGGAGAAAAGAAAACTAGTGATGCACAGTACAGTTGCTTACCACCCACTGACCAATGCCCAGCCAGTCCCCAAGCAGCGATTGGCAGGCTCTGGACAACTCCCTCCAGTTTATATACTAAGCATGATGTTCTATGGTATGGAATACCCCTTTGGCTAGTTTGGGTCAGCTGTCCTGGCTGTGTCCCCTCCAGTCCTCTCTCTAGCAGGGAATGAAAAGCTGAAAAGTCCTCTACTGAGTATAAACACTACTTAGCAACAACTAAAAACATCAGTGTGTTATCAACATTATTCTCACACCAAATCCAAAACACACTACTATACCAGCTACTGGGAAGAAAATTAACTCGATCCCAGCTGAAACCAAGACACAACCCCAGGTCCTTTTCTGCCAGCTAGCTTTCCAGCCACTCTTCTCACTCCTCTCTCCCATAGCATGAAGGTTGTTGCTGATATACTGACTAGTACCATATTTGTTTTAATATGGCTGTTCTCTTTATTGTTCCAGTATTGCAGCTTTTGAAGAAATGATAGAAGCATTCAGACTTCATGAAGATGATAAAGAGCAAGAAGTTGTAGATAAAATGAAGGAGAGTGAACCCTGGAGGATAACAGATAATGAACTTGAGCTTCACAAAACAAAGGTGCTGTATTCTTTGAATAGCTATGCTAAATGTTGATTTTTTTCCTCTCCTCCTACTGGCATTTGTGGATATAATAAGCTGATTCTTGTTATTATCTTCCATAGATGCTTTTATGAATAACTCATGGAAAGCAGCATCTTTATAGTTAATGAACTAGTTAATTCTTTGCTGTTCCTGATGTCCACAAACAACCCCAAAACTTTTCAGTGAGATACTTGCAGCAACACATTCTTTTGTCTGCTGATTGATAGCTTGTTTCTGCAGACACTAGCCAGCAGGCTAACAAAACTTCAGCTGACCTGAGAACAACAGAACTATAAGAAATGGCTAACTCCAAATGTTTGCTGCAACAAGCACTATAGCTGATGTGAAAGAGAAAACTGAAAATGACTGTATGAATACAAGTTTAAGAAGTCATCAGTAGTAGAATGGTGGGGAGCTGCTTAAGATGCTAAGCAAGGATACAGTAGTATAAAAAGGAGGTCCATTACAGAGAGAGGCTTGCCAAACAAAGGTGGGGTTTCTGTAACAGTGGCTTCCTATTAGCTTACAGGAAATAGTTAAACAAACCTTGGAGAGAGTTTAGGGGGCTCTTGCTTCCAGCAGTTGTGAAGGACGATATCATTAGTAAAGGGACTATCTTAAAAGTAGCTTTTGTAGTATTTCACTTATTTGCACGTTCCTAAGCTTACCATTTTTTTTTTCTCTCATGGCCTTTGAACCATAGATATCTCAGACAAATGAACAAGTTACCAAACTGAGGGATAAAGTATATGCTTTCTATAAATGACACATACCAATTGATCACAACTGGGTTTTGTTTCTTGGTTAAATTATTTTTTTCTAGTTTATATATATAAAAAAAAGATCTTCCTAACAAATTTCATTTTAAATACAGACTTATCATCGGATTAGGCTAAATGAGTTGCTGAAAGAACATTCAAGTACAGCTAACAATTGCTATGTAAGTAAATATTTTTTATGGTGTCACATGAAAAGGGGGGGGGGGGGATCCTCTCAACCTCAGGTGTTTGATCTGTCTATTAGTGCCCCAGGAAAGCTGAGACCCTTGTGCCCGACCAGTCTGTCGTCAGTGTCCCATTACAGGGACCCTTCACTGAACAGTCTCACTGGATCAGAGGGCAATTTGACTGACTTGTTCAGGGAAACACACCAACAGCATCAGGGGGACCCCTCAGTGGGTCTTCCCACTTTATTCAAATAAGTTACCTGCTGCCAGCAACTGCTAGCACCCACAAAGGATTAATACTAACAGTTTACAGAATAACACTCTTTCTTAATATAAAATTGTGACAAATTAAGGTTCGTGATTGCAGGTGATAGGGACTGTCTGCAAAAGCAAACTTGAAATGATATACAACCAAACTACATACAACTAAACTATAACCGCTAATAACAGCTAGCGTGAGTTAGTTATTAAGCATGCATAAGACAAAGTTCTTACCCAATAGGCGTCCCTATGGGGGAGAAGAGAGGTTCAGCCCGTCAACTGATCCCAGGAGTTACGATGGAATCTTCCCCTACTTCTCCCCTCCTCTATCCACGTTTTATACTTCATAGTATATTGCATATTCATTCATCATACACAGGACTGGTTACCAGTTTCTCACTTCTAATGCAAATTAGTACACATCCTGAGATAGCACTACTGAAGTTCTCTACTAACTACACGTGCTCCTCAAGCAGGGTTTTGCCCTCTTTCGGGGGGGGGGAATTTGAGTTGGAGCTTGCGATCTCCCACTACCACTGTTATCTTTGTCCTATTTTCAACTAATTTTCTGTTGATGTCAGTGCATTGCAACACCTTATCATCCTGTTTCCTCTCATAGCCAGAACTACCCTCACTTGAAGGTTTCTTTCTGCATAACTTAGATAACAGTGTTCTTTTCAGTATCTGTTCTCATGCTCCCCAAGGCTGACTACCTTGATTAGAAGTCCCTTCATTCGTAACAACTTTAGAGAGTGAGTCAGTTTGACCTAGCTTTGTGAACACTGAATCAGAGTTGGGTAATCCGGGAGTTTAGACAACAGTTCCCCCCCTGCCCTGGACTTATTTCAGTTTAGGACTAGTCCATTTCCATCACATTTAGGTGGCGCTTGAGTGACTCTAGTCATACATATTGTTATTACTAACTGGTATCATGTGCCCAGTGAGGTGTAGTAGTACCTTGGAGGCAGGTAACTTTGAGATGGAGGTGTGTGTTAGTATTACAATGAGATTATTTCATTTTGCCTCAGTGGTTGGCTCAGCCACAGACATCTCATGGATTCTTCATGTGACAACTGGTATGCAGCTTATCAGCTGTGTGGTGACATCAAGTTCCCATCCCTGCAGGGAGCATGACAGAGCATGGCCGCAGGGTCTCCACTCCTCTCCATCTTCTGTCACTCCTATCAGCATGTGCTGAGCTGGCAGGGTGCGTTGCTTAGGGAACTGTGATGATGTAGATTCCATGCATGCCAGCCATCCTGAAGGCGATAGCTGTATTTTACCCTAAAAAGCTTTCTGTAATACTTCGCTTCTATTAGGACCCAATTTTTCTCTAATTCCCCCCTTCAAGGTGATTTTCCCACATATGGTTATTCTAATTGATATAGTACTGTGATTTGAACTATAAATATATGTAAATATGGGTTAGGAAGAAGACTGTGCCTTGACATTAAAGCATAGAAATACTCGAGCAAGTTTCAGTAGTGGAAGTAATTACTGATGTGTAAAAAATGGCCTAAGTATTTTCATGCTTTTGATATGTTACTTCAGATGACTACCTTCATATCTGCAGTGTGGTGTGATTCTCACATTCATTCCCCTCTCACATGCCAACTATTCCCTCCTCTTTCACATTCTTCCTTTCAACTGTTTTTTTCTGGGAAATCTCTCTAGATAAAAGTACTTTTGATCAACATTATTTGCTGAGGCATTTCCATGGAACTACAATCAGAATGCAGATTGTAGCTTCTTCACCATGTTTTTCTTTAGGAGCCTGCTTCAGAGCTCCATTAAGTAGTACCACAAACAGAGTTTGAGCAGTGCAAGTAGACTTCCAGTAGTTTTTCAAAAGACGACAATATGGTGTGTTTTGGAAGGGTTGTGAGAAAGATAAATAGACTGCAACAACTTAGCACCATAAGTAAAAGTTCTATTTTAAAGATTTGAAGAGTCTTTAAAGAAACTTTCTCCAACTGAGAAGTCATTGTGAAGCTGCCTGAATATAAAATGGTGATAAGAAGCCGAAAATGAAGTGTAGGGCCTGAGAAACTGAAAAGAGCTTGACTTAGTATAAACATTACCCAGCAGCAACTAAAAACATCAGTGTTCTATTGTTGCGACGGAGGGAAGACACAGTCACTCAATATGAGTGATCAGCAGACTTCGTTTATTGTCCCTTACAGTCACCTTTTATGCCTTGTTATAATTAGCTCATACATATTACAAAAGTTAAGCTCATTATTGGTTAGTTGCCTAAATACCAAGCCCGCCCCTAGTTTCTCTTCTGTAGTTATCTGTTCCCACCTGCAACATTCTTTTCCCACCAAAATCTTCCTGTTATTGTGTAACAAGAACAGCCAAAGACAGTGTATTTTTGCTTTACTTCAGATAAGCTGAGAGCGATGTGCATTTTTGTCCAGCCAGCTGGACTATGTCTATGTGACCTTTTTCAGCTAGCCAGTTATCCACAATTCCCCCGTTTTTATTTTGGGCGACACAGGCTTGGTTGACCACTTTCAATAACAGCGTTTTAACACAGGAAAATACACAGCCAACTTATAAAATCTCAGTTCAGAAGTATAATTCCTGAAATACTTGAAAAATAAAGTTAGCTTGAGGCTTTAATTCAGATGCTCTTTCTGTTCCAGTGATATAAAAAGTTTAAAAACTTCAAAGGTAATTTTACAGTTCTGAACATGGACTAATGCAAGCTCAAAACCCAAAAAGAAAACAAACTGATGTTTGACTAGGAATATTTGCAAATATTTTAGCGGAAAATCCCTGACCATTAACAATTTTCTGTCCAAATAACAACTGCCCTTATGCAACCAACCAGTCCATACATTTTCTGAAGAATACCTCATTGATATCAAAGAATTAACAAAGGGGAAAAATTAGTTCTAAGCTATATACATTCATAAGTGGATTTTTCAATAGTTACATACAGATTTACACACTAAGCCATAATGGCTTGTAGGTGATACACACAAGAAGAGTACGTTGCTTATCTGTCTGAGTGTCTATGCTGAATTTGACAGCTATGCCACAAGCCAAGCCTACATGGGTGCTGTATGTTATGCACGTTCCTTAACAAACAGAAGTATAATAGACAAATTCCCAAGATCTAGTCCCCAACCTAATTATATTATTTTGTAGCCAATTAAGGAAAATAACACAAATGTGCATATCTACATGTGCACACACCTTTTAGTTCAGAATCAATCTGTGATAAAAGGCCTTAGCCTTATGGCATCATCGAATCTTAACGAGTACAGTAATTAAAAATGCAGTCTTACTGTAAGTGCGATTTATGCTGACATTCCCTCAAATGCTACACGTGAGTATTTCTCACTCAACTGCCTCAAGTTAAAATAGTAGTATTTGTTAATATGTATTAAAAAATCATTAATTCTCTACAATAGCAGTTGACTTCCATAACACTATGTAAGCAAAAGAGGCTTAAGATGGGTTTTCTGAATGCTAACAATTTATTTTAGACTGTCTAAACTCAGGTCTTGAAAGATTTCACTCTGCCAGACATAGAAACACTGTTGCACTCCAGTTGTGATATCCCTTTTCCCAAGTTGTCACATGCACATCTCGCTCAAGCAACATTATTGTCAAAGTTTCTCTCTGCTACATAAAAGCATATTGCACTTGTAGATATAAAAGACAGCACCCTTACTTAGATTATTACCTTATTACCTCATAACTCTTAGTATACCTTGTATCTCTGATTTCATCACTTCAAAAATTCACCAGAAGCAGATAAAACCACAGCATCAGACTAAACTACACCTTAACTGCTGATTCAAATAAAGGCATTCTCTTCAGATATGCCTAATGCTTACAAATAATTTTGGCTGGTTTTGATCAAAAAACTATTATTGCAATAATGATCAAAAATAATAATCCCATTTGCAAAATGCCTTTAAGCCAGCCTCCTAGTCCCAACCAATTTCCACATTCAGAATACAGCATAAATACAGAATACAGAATAAATTATCTCCATCAAGGCAAAAAGGCTTCTCTTTAAGCACAGAGATGTTTGATAGTTCAAGGCAGAAACCCATTTCTTGTAGGGGACATCTGAAGCACTTTTTTTGGTGGGTTTGTAATCAATTCCGTATTTTTCCTTGAGAAGCTTAAGCTGTTCCTCTTGTTTCAGGAGTGTTTCCAACTCTGATGTGTCGAATAGGTCCGTATTTCCCAAAGATATCATACATTTCCTCCGCTGTGATTTTATACGGCAGGTTCCGAATATAAAGGATCCGATTGACCTCTGGGGGCAGCCAGATGTTAGCTTGCTTGGCCGCTTGCATTGCCATGGCGCCGATCGGAGGGGGGGGGGGGATGGTGCCGCCTTGGAGAGAAACCGTGGCCGGGAAGGGGCCTGCCGGGCCGCGCGCCGCCGCTCGCCGCTGCCGCAGTGGACCCGGATCCTATCCCATACGCTAATAACCCGGGTAATGCCTTTTTACAATCTATGTCCTGGACGCTCCACTTTTCTAAAAAGCATATGAGCGAATCGTACGTCGCTTGTCCCTCCATACCTTCGTCAGCGCTGTTGCAGCCTTTGCAAGACTTCGGCGACGCGTGGCCGGCGGGACCCTCTGTAGGTGCTCCCGGGCGCGGGGACTGTGCCCTTCCGCCTCCTGCGCTGCTTTCAGGACCGGTACCCGAATCTCCGTCGAACCGTGGCTCGCAGGTTCAGCCCTCTCTAGGGTCCCTGTTCGGGCGCCATTTGTCGCGACGGAGGGAAGACACAGTCACTCAATATGAGTGATCAGCAGACTTCGTTTATTGTCCCTTACAGTCACCTTTTATGCCTTGTTATAAATAGCTCATACATATTACAAAAGTTAAGCTCATTATTGGTTAGTTGCCTAAATACCAAGCCCGCCCCTTGTTTCTCTTCTGTAGTTATCTGTTCCCACCTGCAACATTCTTTTCCCAAAGCAATCTTCCTGTTATTGTGTAACTTTTGCTTTACTTCAGATAAGCTGAGAGCAATGTGCATTTTTGTCCAGCCAGCTGGACTATGTCTATGTGAACTTTTTCAGCTAGCCAGTTATCCACAGGGAAGATCTCCCAAAAATTCGGTTTCTAAGGAGTCCTCTTTTATGCTGTCAACACATGTTGCTCCTCCTCTGGTCCATGGATTGTTGTCAGTCTCTGCCTTCTCGAGCAAGGTTATCACGCATATTCTGGTTTGTTGTTACGACAACGGTTGTGATTCATCTTCCGGACAGTTGTTATGCGGCCTTATCGTAGTTGTTCCTTCCATTGCCGGGTATCAGGGAGCGGTATAGTACTCCTCGTACCATGCAGTTCTCCTTAAGGGTCACTGGATCTTGGTGTCCATGAGGACCACATTCCATCTCCAGGTCTCTGTTAGCAATGTTGAGACAATATCATTCTCTTTAGACCGACTCTTACATGTAGGACAAGGCCTCAAGGACAAGAGTCCAAGTACTGATAGCCTGATGAATAGACACTTGTTAGAACTTGTAGGGCACAAGCCCTGGGAGCAAAGGAACAAGCTAACTGCAGACCCCTGAGCCATCACAGTTGAGGAGGCAACCAGACGGACAGAGAAACAAGTAGCCAGATAAGGGAACGGATGGCACCAATATGTAATCAAGAAAGCCACGTAGAAAGAAACTCCCTAACCTTGGAATAGAAATTATTGCTATGTCAAGATAAACTAGTAAGTTCCTATTGTTCTAACGGTGTGCCTTAAATATCAACCAATCAGTGTTTTTTACGCTTAAGATTTAACCAATCAGTGTGTAATATGTAGAAGGTAGAAACATATATAATTGTAAGAAAATCACTAATAAATGGACAACTTGCTTGCATCAAGCTGCGTCCCGTCTCTTCATTCGCCGCACTTACACCCTGGAAGTGTTTAAAAAAGGCATAGATGTGGTGCTAAGGACATGGTTTAGTGGTGGATTTGGCAGTCCTGGGTTAACAGTTGGGCTTGGTGATGTTGAAGGTCTTTTCCAACCTAAATGATTCTATGATTCTATGATTCACAATTTCTGCACAATATGTGAATTTTCATTACCTGCAGTTACAGAGAATGTGTTTTTTCCAAAAGTGCTCTTTAAAATCCTTTAGGATGGGAGAGGCTGTCAAAGTAGCTAAATAAAAATGTATTTACTCTTCTGGTTAAAATAGAGGGAAATACATTTTGGTCCTTAAGGAAAAGATCTTTCAAAATATGCTTAAAACACTGTTTAACACGAAGTATTGTCAACTTGCAGATATTTGCATATGCAAAGATAAGATTGACCAGATGGGAAATCTTTCTTTTTTTCTCTCCAATATTTAGAAATACAGTATATCTTCTATATGAGTAAGTAACATTACGGCAAGTAGCTCTAGTGAAAAGTATGACACTTGTATCTCCATTAATCTTTTCTCTGCTACATATTAAAAAACAAAGAATTGGAGTCACATCTGTTGAGTGACAATACCTTCATAGCATAATAACCTCAGGCCAGTGTAGTATTAGTTACCAGCTGACTTAATACCTGAGGTCTTTTTTTAAAATAATGACCCAGCTTGTTACAGACAGAAAATGCCCACCTTGCTTCAAAAGCTAAACTTATTCTATTACTTGTATGGTTATATATGATGTGCATTTGCATATAAAAAGTTTCTATACATCTGGTAATAATAGTAAGAAATGTAAGACTGTCAGAATTTTAACCTGTTTGGTTTTTACCCGGTTAAATTACTACTTAAGCTGTCTATATTTTTGCCATCTTGAGGAAACCTTTTCCTCCAATAATAATAAGCACATAATGTTGAATTATATCACAGTAACTTCAGATCATTCTAATTTTCAGTTTATGGCCCATGGATGTTACCAATATAAAGCTTACAGACTTTGGCCTGTCAAAGGTGGGGTTAAAGAGTTTGACTGCCAATCTGTGTGAGGGTCACATTGAGAAGGATGCCAGAGAATTCCTTGACAAACAAGTAACTCAGCTTTTTTTATTTCTACATCAAGTGTTCAAATGAAGTGATGTTTTGCCAGCAGAATGTACTGTAATACTGTATAAACGGGTGTCATTTCTGCATTGCTGTTCCAATTGTGTATGTCAGTTACTTTTACTGATGCCCTGCAGATTACTCTAGGCTTTTTTCTTTCTACATTAGGATTTATTAGTAAGATGAACAACCTAATTGTGTACAAGCAGATCTGAGACAAATGGAAAACTGGTTTTATAAGGAATTCAGAAGTCTCAGCAGAGTACATGTACAATGCATCATGAGCTCGACAACCAAGAGTGCTAAAATCCTTGCTATAGCCTATTTCCCTCTAAGCATGCCTAATTACCATTGCTCACAATCTGTTCACTGTAAAAATTACTTAAGATAAAACCATCGCTTTCATGTAAAGATAAGGGTATGCTTAAGTTAAAATATTTGCTGTGATGGACTCCTATGTATGAAAAGGAAACTGTCCTTTGCATGACAGACATGCAAATGTGATTATGATGCCCGTAAAGTTAATGATCATTCTAAAAACATTAGATGTTATGCAAGCTCAGCAGAATAAAACCTATGGAATTCCATTTTTCCATGTTTCCACATTACATTTTAAGAATTATAAATTATGTGATATAGCCAGTACCTCTAGACTTATTTTACCATCATGCTTATTTTCTTTCTTTTAGGTCTGTGGTACACCTGAATACATAGCTCCTGAAGTGATACTGAGACAGGGTTATGGAAAACCAGTGGACTGGTGGGCTATGGGAATTATACTTCATGAATTTCTTGTTGTGTGTGTGCCATTCTTTGGAGATACACCGGAAGAGCTGTTTGGACAAGTAATCAGTGGTGAGGATCACTGCAAAAAACCAGATTTCTTAGCTTGCTGTGATACATTTCAATCAAATAGTAAAGATATTTAAAACTTTACCAATACACTAGGCTTTCAAGCTATTTTTGCTTAAAAAAAGATACCATTATTGTAATATACAATTTGCTGTCAAAGCAATAAGAATAAATTTGGATTAAAAGCTGAATTTACTGTATATTGTTGCAGAGTATAGAAATGCAGTAAAGTTCAAACTGTGTAGCTTAACCATTGCAAAAGAAAAACAGTATTAATAGAAAAGTCATGCCACTATGGCACAGTTTTTTCAGTCTTTACTAGAGAAATTACACCAGAAAAGAAATAGCTAACATAAATTTACATAAATCAAAAAATACCTCATGGTGCAATGAAGAAATTAAAAAAGATGTTGGGGGGGGGGGGGGTAAGAGATAGGGTAGAGTTTAATGATTATAATAGTTTGTTTAGCTGATTAGGGTAAAGTTGTAAAATTTAACGATTGTAATAGTCTGCTTAGCTGTTTAGGGTAAAAGTTGTAAAATTTAATGACTATGATAGTCTATTTAGCTGTTTAGGGTAAAGTTGTAAAGTTTAATGACTATGATAGTCTGTTTAGCTGTTTGCCAAATTTTACACGGTTTGCTTGGGTGCTGTGATAAGGTGTACGGGAGTAAAGGGCTTCATGACCATATAAGTCCAGCTTTATGACCATATAAGTCCAAAGAAAGATTACAACCTTGCAAGAACAAGCCAAAGCCGGTTCTGCGGTTTGGACAAAGAGCAGGACGTTACTGAGCCTGCGCCAGATGTGGAGGCAACTAGCGGTCACGAGGAAGACTCACCTGCCTTCATCCTCAGGACCCCTGACGACCACCACCAGGGGACACTGCGCAAACTCAGTCGAGAGAAAAATATGGAAATGACTCGCAGAGCTAATTTTAATACAAAGCGGGGATAGGTAATGCATATGTATAGGCGGATTATGACATAGTTATGAATATGTAATGAGTTGCCTTATAAAATCGCGCAAGTTTTCGCGCCAGGCGCGCACGGTTTTTGGCGGGACTACTCCCGTGCTGCCCAGCGCTGATTAAACATACCTACTTTACAATCTTACGGATTGTGGAGTCCGTTTTCCGCGCGTCAGTTTAATAAAACCCTAAAACAAGTGACTCCCAAATAATAAATAATGAGAAAGAGAAGGAAACAAATTCAATTCACAGATTGTTAATGATGTCATTGGTGACTATTGTACTGTAATGTTATTCCTGTAACAGCTGCTCTTTCATTTATAAATCTATAACCTTTTAGATCTTAATCTGAAAGCTGACCCTAAGTATTGTTATGTGGCTTGTGGCAAAACTGAATCATAATTAAATAGAATCATTTACTATCCTACCTGCTGTTCCCATAAATTTCCCAGATGTATAGATGTAGAAGGCCTCTATGCCAGAAGTTTAACAGAATGGCACCTCTGTTACTGAATATTTCCCAGTCTGCTTTATGGTCTACTTAAAAGGTCCGTTACCTAAGACTGAAAAAACCCAATAGAAACAAAACTAACTGCACCTCTGGTTCCTTGTTCTCTGAGAATGCAACAAGTCCTTTTTGTACATGAGACACTGTCATCTCACTTTCTTCCATCTCTGAAGTTGAAATCCAGGCATGTTTGTAAACAGTAATGAAATAGATTTGCAAGTTGCCTCTAAAATGACCTCTTTATACAACATCAGCTAGGCTGTTTATGGATTTATAACCATGCTGTTTTCTGGTATGATACACCAAGGCCTGAGTAGCAAGGAGAATCAACTGTTTATTTAACACAAGCAGCAAATGCTGGCTTTGTTCTGAATGTCTTGTGACTGCAATGCATATTCATGCTTTATTTTCCAAATTGGGTTTAAACTGCAGTGGAAGCTGTAGGCAGGCAAATGTGGAAATAACTTGTGTTATTATTTCATTTCCAGACACATGCGCATGTGTGTTTATGCTCTGACTGGGAGGAGGGGAGGGAATAGTCTAAAATTAATGATGAAATTTGCACTTTAGACTTGATTTCACGTGTTGCATTAATTTTACATTTTTTTAAACCACACTGTCATGTTACGATCTAGCTGATACTTATGTAAATAACTTAATATGTTTGAATGTCTCCATTTATCTTCCTGAAATTATTTGTAGAAGTGTATGTTTGTAAACCTGATCCATTCCCACTCACTCTCCAAGACTGTTGATAATTTAATTTCTTGTTTTGATTGTTGACTTGTCAGACTTTTTTCTGTTTTAATATCCTTACTTAAATCATTCTTATTGTCAATATTTGAGGAGAGCTTTTGGATAAGATTCCTGTGTTAACATATATAGTCCCCTTGTATTTGACTTTAAAAACCATGTTGCAGAATCCAAACTATATAGCGTAGACTTTTATTCCAGTTTGTGTGTGTAATCTGCATTCTACTTTAAAATCTTGCCCCCTCATTTTAGCTCCTTTCTTCTTTGTTGTAGGTTGTATTTCCTTCCCCCAAGTTGTATGAGTACAACTGTGGAAGGCCTAAGTGTAAAGTTAGATGCCTAAGATGATCATGGTTAAAAATAACCCTCCAGAAAGATAATACATTTCATGCCTGTTTATTTCAGTACCTTTATTGGAACTGTGAAATGCAGAGATTAATGTGTAGCTTCTGATCATTATTTCTCCAATGATGATCATTTTGAAGGAAAAATCTAGGTCATATAATTACAACAAAATCCTTACATCTTCTGTGTTTCCTGAGCTTCTAGCATTCTGTTTCTCTGCAAAAATCTTCGTACCTGCCAATAAACTTCTGCAGTTTTGTCTCAACCTGCGATATATTACATACATAGAGGTAGCTTCTGCTAAAAATCAGACAAAACTTGCTGTGTAAGCATTTATGAAGTTCATATTGAAACTGGCATAATTTTACATTGTTTAATTGAAATGAAAGTTTGGCAGAATTTCTATTTAGCCTTACCTAGATGCTGCAGGGCTTAATATCTTGACTGCAAGATTTAGATGCAACTTGCTATGAAGTGCAAAAGCCTTAGTAATATAATAGTATAGCGAGGGGTTTTTCTTCTGAAGTATGAGACTTGGGGGGGGAGGGGGGGGGAGCTACATTGGCATATATCTCTGCAGAGCAGAGTCCAATACTTCAGCCCTTAGTCATGGGAGTAATGACTTCAATGAATCTACTAACACTAGAGGATTACACACGTGAGCAGTGACTGCTTGGTTGGTCAGTCAGGTCAGCTGTGTCCATTTTATCAGCAGTTTCAGCAGAACAGAACTAAAATTTAAACCATGATGATTAGGACACGGACACACACACAAGTAAGCTAGTGTTTTGCAATAGTTTCACATGAGCCAAGCATTCCTGTATTTTGTTGTTAAGCACTGTTTTGGGTTAAATGATACTTCCAAGGAAAACGGGACCATAAAAATATGTTTATGGAGTCTGTATAGCGAGTATTTAAAATCAGAAGTAATTGGTGTGCAACAGAGGGCACCTTGGGAAAGTTGCCTTAATTCTGACTTTATTGCTAGCTCACTATGAGAGCTTTCATACAGTTTCTGCTGAATGTTGAGATCGGGCCTAAATAATAACGAACAACTTTGTTTTGCTAGATGAAATCAACTGGCCTGAAAAGGATGAAGTACCACCTGCAGATGCCCAGGATCTGATTATCCTGCTGCTCAGCCAGAATCCTTTGGAAAGACTGCAAACAGGTTAGGAGGCACTATTTTATATTGTTAGTGTGATAGAGATAGCTTCTACATTTGGCATTGGGAGCTTTTGTTCATCTGTTTGTTTTTCCTGGGAAACATTTGTCAGGGCAAGTAGTATGACAACGTTGTTATAACAGAAGGTATTTTATAGATTCAAACCAGTAATATGAGCTTAACAAGATGAAGACTGATCTTTTAAGTTTACATGTGGTCATTCACATTTATTCTTTTAATTTGACAAGTAAAACAGAAACCTCTTGAAGACCCAGTTAGCCATTGGATAGGGTTCCTTCCTTCATGAATACAGTGTTAAATAACTAAACACAGAAATAGAGAAGGGTACTCAATACACAACTGATGCTTCTTTTTTCCAGAAGTATCTTAACCTGGCAAACTAGTTCCTCCAGGTTTTAGGGTGGTTGATGAGTACTCAAACTAATTATTCAGAAATTACTATCTGATGTTTTGTAAAAGGTCTTGTCATTCTCATTCAGCACTACTGCCTTGCATGAAAAAGAATAAAACCAAAAGTGTGAGTGTTAAGGAAGTAAATGGATATTGGTGAGAACATAAGCTGCCAGCTTATTCCACTGTAGTTATTCAGTGCTTTGTTCCATTTCAAGCGAAGAACCTGGCATGTGGTATTAGGAGTAGTGAGCCTGCATAGGCTAATGAAAGCACTGTGCATTCATGTGATAAACTTAATTTGTTAGTTGATGGAGCAAGGATTCATTTGGGAATTTGGGTGAGAGGCAGTAATGAAGAATATTGCACATGATTTTTAAAGTGTTAATGTATGGGAGCCCTTGTCACTGACTGCCATCCCACTGGGCAAAGCACTGTGTAAACATAGCAAAAAAGGCCTCCTTACATAAGAGCCTGAATATAAAGTCATATTTTTATTTATAGTGAATACTGTATGCCATGAATGCAAATATATTTGGGATGCTAAGGAAACAAAGTGGTAGATTGAGTCAGCATGACAGTATTTGGGAAATTGCTGACAAAACGGAGTCCAGTAGTCAGATTGTGCTGCATATTTTTAGAGCTAATATAAAAAGGAGCTTTAGGAAATAGCTCATAACTGGCCTTACCACAGCCACTCAGGGGGAATGTGAGTGTAACCCAGACCCCAAGCACTATTGATGTGGCCCCAAACAATAGGTCTTCCTTTGGGACATGGTGACGTGACATGAGTGAACTGTATCTCCCTTGTTCCCTGAGCATCTGGGATCTCTGTAGACTTAGACTTCACTGTAGCTGATGGTCTGGAGTAAGTGGCATCCAGCAAAGTTTGTTCTCTTTTATCCCATGTTGAACAAGATAAGAGTGAGGGAGGAGGTATCATGCCCCAGTCAGCTTCTCCACTTTCTGCCTGCTTAATCTGCTGCGAAGGGTACTACTGCCAAAGGCACAATGAAGAGCCATAACTAGATCCATTCCCTTGTTTTAAGTATACTCCTTTCAGGCACTGTCATTTCGTTGCCAGTATGCTTTTTTCCTGGTAAACGTAGAGTTAATGCAAGACCGTCACCCTGTGAGAGGCTGGATCACAAGCAGATTGTAAATTCTGCCTCTTGCTACAGGTGGTTGAGAAAGTGAATTGCTAGAATGAGGCTGGCTTAAGTCCTGTAATGGTCAGTGCTGCCACATGGAGCATCTGTGCAGTTTGTTTACAAGCTGATTTTTTTCAACTGTTCATGGTTTCTCAAAAGCTGGCAGTCTGAAGAAGGCAATTGAGCAGCCATTTCTTTGAAGCAACTCACAGAAACAGGCTGCAACATGACAGGTCCCATGGGGCACTGGAAAATAGCATGTTTTATCTCAGGCTCTACCATGTGTTTCAAATGACAGTCCTATCTAATATGTATTAGCTAGCTGCATAACACTTCATGAAAATTGTAATAGCATATTTGCTCAGGAGACCTGAGTGCCATAGTCCAGTTGAAAGAAGAGATAGATACTATGCTTCTTTTGAAGAAAATGACAGAAAAAGACCTCTTTGGATTTTTGAAGTGTCTGATACCCAGTCAAGAATTACACAATTCTGTCGTAACATTCCATTACTGTGTTAAGAGAAATGTTCACTCCTTGACTAGTGACTTAAAATTAGATGTGATTTTGGTTTCCTTTGGGAAGATTTGGCTTTTATGAATTTTTCCCTGATACAGTCAGAAAAGCAAAGAATGCAACCTCTAGAAATCTTGACACTGACTTAGAGACAAATCCTGTAGACTTCACACTTTTCCTGTGTCTCTCTTCTGGCTTAAACTTGACATAGGGAAGTTTACACGCAGTATCAAGTTCGCAGTAACTCTTGCTGCTGTAGGTTATCTGTTCAGTTTTTGGAATTATATTTATTCTTATTAATAACATCTCCCCCACCTCCCCAGGACAAAAATTCCAGTACTTCATTGTGTTCTTCAATGTATGTTATGACAAGTAGTAATCCAAGGCAGTAACCCATAAGAAGCTAAATAAGGTATTTCCTAAAGAATTGTGTATTATTGCCATAAAATATCAAAAGGAGCTCCTGATCAGCAATGGTATGTACATTGAGCAACTATTAAGAATCATTCTTCATTGCTTTCTAATTTGTAATTACTAATCTAATGCACATGTTTACATTTTGACAACTACTATCACTACATCGGATTGACTAATGTATATCTGATGGATAATAATTAGCCTAGCCAGAAAAATAAAAATGTTAAAAAGGGGAAGAAGATGATAAAACATCACCACTGTTAAAGAAATGGCAGCAACAAAACACAGGGAGGTGCTCTGACAGGTTTAGGGGAGATTGTAGTGGGAATGAGTAGTAGATGTTCCTACCTGCAGTGATGACTATGCCTTTCCATGCTAATTTGCATTTTCTGACCAGGGATTTGGTTGAATCCATCGATGTCGGAGGATTTGGTATCATTTGCTCAGTGTTTCTGTCTCTCCCAGGTGATGCATATGAAGTAAAGCAGCATCAGTTCTTCAGGAGCCTCAACTGGAATAGTCTGCTGAGGCAGAAAGCAAAATTTTTCACAATTGGAGTCTGAAGATGACACAAGTTGCTTTGACAGTATGTACTAGATGGTATTAGAAAAATGTGATGAACACCTTAAGTAATTGCTGTCTTTGACTTTTGTATTTGCTTACTGCTTTGAAAATCTCCTTTATCAGAAGCACTGACAGCTGTACAATTTCACTGGTGGTTTGATGCTTCATGAGAAATAATCTTAAGAATAAAATAATGGGTTTAGTTAATATTAAAGCTTGGCACCCATTCTTCCTGATAAATTCAAATGCTTCCTTTGTAGCTCGTTCTGAGAAATATCACCATATGGAAGCTGAGGAAGATGATACAAATTACGAAGACTTTAATTTGGAGATAAGACAATTTTCCTTATGTTCACACAGACTTTCAAAAGTAAGTAAAAATTGCTATAATGTTAACGTGTATTGTGTACATAAACATTTTTATACTTTTGTAGAGTTTGGAAATGTTAAATATTGAGGAGGTATTTATGGCATTGTTTCTTCAAGAAACGTTAACTGAAATTGAGCAAGAATGTAATGAATACCATTAAATAAAAAGATGGGAAGATTCTGTAGGAAAATTATTTCTTGAATCCTTAAGAAGGTAATAGAAAATTATGAAACAATTTATTTTCTATAGAAAATTCATGATAGCATAAGAGAAATCTTAGGGAAAGTGTTCTGTTAAATGCAAATGCATGTTCCTTATGTTGTTTTTCTTTGTACATAGTTTGTGTGTTACCCAGGATGCAACTGGAATATCTTGCAGGCAATGGCATAACAAAGATTACAGTGCTAGTCTATAGTAGAGATGAATTAAATGACATTACACTGTAAGGAAAAAGCAAAGTAGTGGTTAGCATGTGATTTGGTCAAGGAGAAAGGTGAATTTGAGGGAGTGATTTGAATGCTGTGAATTGAAGATAAAGCTGACTGTCCAAAGTGTACTATAGTAGTTGAGAAGAGAGCTAATTATTGCTGGAAAAGAGACACCAGGAAGAAAATAACATGGGGAAAAAACCTTGTAGGTCAAGATAGTCAGTTTAATAAAGCGAAAGCAAAGACTGCATGTGGAAGCAAAGGAAAACAAAAGATGTTATTCTGTACTTCCCATCAGCAGGTGATGTTTGGCCACTTCTCAGGAAGCAGGGCTTCAGTACACACAGCAGTTGCTCCAGAAGACAAATGTAATAAATAACGAATGCCCCTCCTTCTTCCTCATTTCTCTTAGCTTTTATATGTGAGCAAACATCATATGGTATGGAATATCCCTTTAGTCAATTTGTGTCAGCTATCCTGGCTGTGTCCCCTCCTAAGATTTTGCCCACACCCAGCCTACTGGCCCTTGGGGGTGAGGGGGGCGGGGAAGAGACACAGCCTTGATGCTGTGTGAGCACTGCTCAGCAGTTGCCAACACACTGGTGTGTTATCACCACCTTTCTAGCTACCAATACAAAGCACAGCACTATGAGGGCTGCTATGGGGAAAATTAGCTCCATCTCAGCAAGACCCAGTACAAGAGCAACCACACTGCTGTCCTTTTCTCCAAACTAGACAAGCTCAAAGTCCTTATCTGCTCCTCCATAGGACTTGGCATCCAGTCCTTTCACCAGCTTTGTTACCCTCCTCTGGATGCATTCAAGGACCTGAACATCCTTCTTAATTTGTAGGGTCCAGAACTGCATGCAGTATTCAAGGTGAGGCCACACCAATGCCGAATACAGTGGGATAATCACCTCTCTTGACTGGCTGGTTATACTGTTTTTGATGCACCCCAGGATGCAGTTTGCCTTCTTGGCTGCCAGGGCACCCTGCACACTCATATTGAGCCTGCTGTTGACCAGCACCCACAGATCCCTTTCTGCAGGGCTACACTCTAGCCAGTCTTCTCCCAATTTATACTTGTGCCCAGCATTACTCCATCCTGGGTACAAAATCTGGCATTTGTTCATGTTAAATTTCATGCCATTGATGATTGCCCAGTGCTCGGATCTACCTAGATCCCTCTGCAAGGCCTGTTGTCCCTTGAGAGAGTTAATAGCACCTCCCAGTTTGGTATTATCAGCAGGCTTGGACTAGATGACCTGCAGAAGTGCCTTCTGACACCGTTCTGTGAACTTCTGTCCTTTTGAAAGCTCTGTACCACAGTAATAGTTTGGTTTGTTAATGTTATTATGTCATTGCATCTCTAGCTGTGCCTCTTGGGCTATAGAATTTACAGCTGACTGTTTCTGTATGCGTTTTGTCAGCTAAGCAAACAGACTTCCAAAGATCAGTTTATTTTTTCTAAATCCTTTAGCCAAGAAATTTATTCTTAACTTCAAAGTCAATTCAGATTCATTTTTCTGCTTTCCACAACTGACTGTTAGATATTAAGTCAGTATCTTAGGGTTAAGTTTGGTTGTTGGGGTTTGGGTGTTTTTATTGATTGACTTTATAGTTGTGAATTAATCCAAGATGTGCATTGATCCTGTGACTTAGAACCCCCAAGGCTATGGATTTTGTTTGTAGTCTCATGGTTCACACAGTGAAATAGGGAGAAAGCTGATGAACTTGTAATGAGATGTTATTTGTGACCCTTTATGTGAGGGGCCAAGAAAGCAAAATAAGAAAGTGTTTTATTCTTGGAAATTTTAAAAGGCTCAAGAAGTTTGAAGTATACACTCTGAAATACTGTATAAGCATTTAGAACATGCAGAGTACCACCTGAAATGTACTTTCCTGCATATCTTTTTTTATATCGAATATGTCTGAGTTGGATTTTTTTTTTGTATCTGTAATAGGTTTTTAGTTGCATAGATAGTCACTCAAATGCAAGGTGAAGGAAGATGCAGAAGACAAACCAAAAAGTGTAACATTGCCTTTTGTGGAATCTTTAAGTTGGAGTACAGAATATTCTGAAATGTAAGTAGAATGAGGTGCTGGAAGTGATCCACATACTGCTTGTCAGGTAGCAGACCTCCTCATCTCAATAACTACATGACAGTGTGCTTATTTTCAATGCAGATGACATATCTACATTAATCGCCTCTGACACTGAGGGCAGCAGCAGCAACACAGTTCTGACTTGCTTCCAAAGTTGGCCATATCAGCTGAAAGAGAACAAGATGATTCCACCTGCTTAGTGGGACTTTGTGAGGAACAGGAAGAGTCTGCATTTGTGAGTGAGGAAATAGTGCAAGACAAACCTGAAGTAACCACTCCAGCAAGTATGATCGCAGCTCCACATTATCAGGTAATTCAGTGAGTCTCCTGAATGATGACATTAGAAACAGTTGTGGGTCATCTTTGTTTAGCAGTAGCATTCATGGATTTAGAAGTCCTGTATTTCAGAACTGATTTAAAAGAGAAAACATCCCTAAAGGAGGTCTGGTTTGGACTCAAGCTCCAACTAATAAAATCTCATAAATATATATATGGTAAAGTGTCAGCATTTTTGGAAATGCCAACATCTGATGTTACTTTACTGACTGGAGGGTCTCTAGGCAAGTGAATAAAATTATGACTTTGGCCATAGAGCTGTTGTAGGATCCTTATGTGGATCCTTTGAGCACTATTTTTATACCTTCTTTGACTAAGTTTGTGATTATTTTTTTTAAATTCTTTTTCATTGATCATCCTGGAGTCATTCCAATTGATTTGTATTGCTGTTTTCTAATACTGTGTTGTACCATTGTGTGTTTTTAATTAAGACATCTCAATGATGTATGCCTTTCAGAATTGGCAGGGTTGTCTTTGACTTGTGGAAGTCACTTGTGTCATTAGGAATCTAGGAGGGAGTGTTGTAAACAATTTCCTACTTGAATAATTTATTTCCTTTATGCATCCATCTCCCAGTACAAGTATTTGCATGCATTTCAGTAGGATCAAAGTCCCTAGTATATTGCTGGTTTTGTACTTTCAGAAGAGTTTTGTATAACTGTGGGAAGACCTGATATTTAATGCAGGTCTAGGCCTAAATTAGTCTCACATTTGCTCAAATATAGGTTCCAGTTACCTCCTCTCCACATATACTGGTCTTCAGCGTATTTTTCTTTTATACATCACTGAGTTGTCTCAAGATACCCCTTATATCTCCTTTCTATCCCCATACCCCTAATTGCCCTTGTAGTCTGCATTTTCCTCAAGCCCATACAGCTGTACAACCATTTCAATCTCCTTCCCTTGTCAAAAACCTTGACTGTACTATATTCAGTCCTGCTCACTCCTCCCAGCCCCATGTTGTGGTATTGGCATTAGCATAGCAGTCACAGGGATAACTCAAAGCATCTGTTCCTCTCGTCACTTATCAATTACACTTAAGAAAAATGTCACTTTTTCTGTGATCCATTAGCAACAGGATTTTCAGTGACCTTAAAGAAATACTAGGAATTACTGTTGTGTATTTAAACAGGCAACCTACCCTTGGTGCTTGTTTCATAAAGTCATACAACTTTCCTGTGACATCTCTGAATCTTTGAAAAAATCATTTGCAGATTGTTCACATGACACAAGGCCTTTAAGTTGTGGGTTTTTTTGTTGTTTGAAATGCTGTTGTCCTTCCATTCAGTATTGTGGAAGTTCATTACCTATGATAGACTAATACTAATATGTTTTTGTATTGAGTTTTGTGGTACTGGCTATCTTTCTCCTCATGGGTGTTGTAGAAAACCACACAAAGAATAAAAGCAAAAGATAATTAAAAATAAAGCTGTACTTAGTGTTTTAATGATTTTGGAAAAGTTGTGTAAACTGATAACTTATGTAGGATTGGAGCCTCTCACCTTAGGAGTCCATGTGAAAAATAAATGTATGATTAAGTTCTCTAAGGTGAGTGCATATTGAGATACCAAACTTTCTTTAGCTTTTGTCTATGTTTTACTTCAGTCAGTGACTACATAAACTGTTGCTTCAATTCATTCTGTTAACCTTAATGCGTTCTCTAAGTCCTGAAGAATGATTTCTATAATGTTTTATGAACTTGTGGACAGAAAGAAAAATTCCTATCTCACAGTTGTAGTTTCCCCTCCTTCCCCCACGGTTTTTCCTTCAGTGTGTTTATCCTTTCTTTGTACAGTTGACAGTTTTTCAGAGCACTTAAATAAATGGGAAGAAATGAGAGTGTGGACAGTACAGATAACTCCTCAAAGCCACCCAGTGAAGTTGCATCTCACATTGCTTATCAGTGATTAGAAAGCACAGAGATAAAGATCATCTCTGGACAAGTCACAAAGTCACTTTCTGTGAGTGCTTTGTCCCTCATGATCCCAGGAGGCAGAGATAAATATTTTCTTTGAAATGTTACAATTTGGGCATACTTGATGGTTTACAACATAAATGAAGCTTTTGGGGAGTCTGAAATGGATTCTGTTACAGGGTTGGGTTTTTTCTCTTGTTCATGTGTGTTAGTAGATGGTTCCATCTTGTCAGCCAATTACAGTGGTCATGTCACAGCTGAGGGACCTTCTCTGACAGGCAAAACTAACTTAGTGGCGACTGCTTTGTGTTCAATCATGCACATGCACAGCAGGATGCAGGCTTCAGTCCTGGCCCATCCTACACTAGGGTTGTAGCTTAAGTTCTAAACGGCTCACTAGGTACATCTCTAGAAAAGCTATTTATTACAACAGCACACTGTAACAGCACTAGCCTGACTAGTTCTCTCCCATCTCCTGTAAGGAAAGGTGATAAGCCAGAGAGAAGTGTCACAAAAGTGGAAATAGCCTGTAGGCTCCTGTTTGCACTATATTAGCTTACATGGAGTACTCAAAATGTGAAGCCAGAAATATTGTTATAAGTGGAAGTATAATAGTATTGAGTGTTTCCAGATAAAGCATTGGTGCTTCACTTTGTAATGGATCAGAATCAAAGTCCAAATTTCCCAAACTTAGAGGGATTTTTTCCAAAAGTGGAATTGTCTCAACTTTGCACACTGACCATGTCTTGCTTTTAGACCTCAGGTGTAATATTTAAGTACCTGCTGGTCTGATAACATAACCCTATACTTCATATGTTCAAAGGTGGCTTTGACACTAACTTCAGCAGGTTGCTTTGAGTCCTCAGGCTAGTAGAAAATTGTATGCAGTATTGAGAAGTTGGTTCTGGCTCTCTGAGGTGGAGGGAGTTGACATCTTAGACTTCACCTATCTCCGGGTTGTAAAGCACACGTGCCCTATGCACTCTGTAATACCTTGGTGAACAAACACAGTGCATGTGTTTTGGAGACATTGGAGAGGTGAAAGGCTCATCTGATTCACCTCATGTTTTCTACCCTTCTTCACCATACAGTTTTAAGATCAGCATAGGCTTCCTATGCAATACCTGTAATTCTACCAGCTAACCATGAGTATTTTTTGAGAAGAGAAAAATGTTGAGTTTCAATTAGAGCAACATTTTCTCCCTGTTTGAGGACAGCCAGGTAGAAATGAAAAGAATACTTAGCATTTCTGTGATACTGTCCAAATGTGAATGATCATTCTCACAAAATGCATGTGAGACAAAGATGGTTTTATTTTTACAATGAGAAAGGTAGTGACCATGTGCTCAGCCTGTTCAGGACACTGTCAACACTGTAAACTGCGAGTGGCTTGCAAACCCTCTGGGGTTTGCTCCTTGTATAGGTAATTTCTTGCAAATATTTCTTTTCAAAGTAATATTTCTCTTCCAAATGTCATAAGTGGGGGTTTTTGGTATACCCCTGTAACAGCATCATGGTTATTTTTTCTGCTTGTAGAGGGCCTGCAGTACATGCTAATTATTGAGATTAGCTGTCACAGGAGCATGATATACACACAGATAATTACACAGCCAAGTAATACTGAGTTATTCATCAGTTTATATTCTAGTAGTTCTTTCACAGCTGTTGGGTAAGAATTGCTAAGTTTAGAGATGGTATAGACTGAGTTACTGTGCTTATTAAACTAGTTTTCTTTCAGTTTAATCTCAGCATTGTTCTATAAAATCTGAATTTAGCTTTTCCTACACTGAAAAATGTTTTTATATCTATATTGGCCAAAATCTTGTTAGCTGTACCTAATAGTGTCCAAAACCCTACCTTATTCATGTTTACCAGTAAAATAAACTACAACAGTAGGTGGCAGTGTTCCTGACCTGAGTCACGTTGATGAGTCACAGTATGTGTTCTACATATCATATAGCAAACACAGAGGGATCTGGGCATGTTTTGGAGTCTGAGGGTGACTGTGACAGCCCCTCTGGGCTTAGATGTTCTGTGGGATTTCAGCATTAACCCAGTGATACCAATCTCTAGGAACCTCTGGTGACTCAGATTTAGGGAGTAGTGCCTGTGCTGACAAAGCATATCTGCCCTCATATGACATCACTTGACACAGAAACCAAACCTGGAATATTTCTGGGCTACGTTCCTTTCAAGAGCTGTTACTGATACACTCAGAAAGTGTGTTTTATGCTGCCGCAATTGTGTTTACATTTGCACAAACACGAGCACAGAGTGCTTTCAAAAGGATGAAATAAAATGAAGCCATAATTGATGTGATAAATAACTTTGTAATCCTATTTTTGGACTAAGTTTGCCATTTATTAAGCAATTAGAGGCAAGCAAACAGCGCTGAGTGTGCTGGGAGTCTCCGCTCCACCAAGATGCACACTGTACAAAATTTATTTTTGGTTTATATTTCCTAAACTAATACATATTCATAGCTATTTCTAAGAAAGGGTTGGTTTATGTAAATGGATCCTTGGAATAGGAGTGTACTTCATGGCACATGCTCTTTCTATCTCCGAGGGTGGTCTTAACCCCTATCTGGTGGTCGATGGATGAAGTCAGCAGTCTTCCTCTGCTCACCCTTAGGATGAACCTAGATTTTACGCATGCGCCCTGTAAACTTCTCTTACTTAACACTATTTGGTCCTGTTCACTATTTGTATCAGTTTAAAATGCATATTTTCCTCCCAAGGGTCTTTTAATGGCTGCCTCTCAGGGTTCCTGCATTGTTCTATCACTATAAGCAAAGGATAGCAATTTCTAGTACCATTTCTTGTTATAAGGAAATTAATATTTTTCTGGATGCACTCTATTACTGCTACTATTCTTTTTATTAGCATGCAATAATACAAAATTAATTCTTAAGTATAATCTCATTTAAAATATGATGTTCCAGAATCCCATGTACAGTTCATTAAATACTAGAAAATTTCATTTTACAGTCCCCAGGTTGTTCAGCGGTCCACTGTTTTGTTATAGGTGCATTTTTCACTTGGGTATAATGCATCCAGGAGTTGACTCCTAGCTTCACTGCTGTGTAGGTAGTCAGTAAAACAGTATATGGTCCCTTCCACTTTTCTTTTAGTGGTTTATCTTTCCAGTTTCTGAGGTAAACAAAATCTCCTGGTTGAAAATGATGCATTGGCAAGTTCAAAGGTAAAGGACTTCTTTGGTTCACATATCTTAATGACCTCTCTTGCCTGATTGGTATGGCAAGGGAAAGTGTTAAAGAAAAGGTATCTTGAATTAAGAAATTTAAAGTGATGAAGCTGCTAAATGGCAGAACCAGGCCTCAGCCCTTGTATAGCCCTAATCCAAGGCTGGTTTAAAACCCAGTCAAGTTAATCAGTAGGAGAATAAAAAAACAATAGATGATCAATTTGTGTACACAGGTGCTCTCAGATATGCAGGTGTCTTTAGAAAAAATAATATAGATGAATAGGAATTGCTTGTTCAAAGACTAAGTGTGCTTGAAGGACTGTGTGAGTTAAAATAGGCAGAAGGAAGATCACGGTCTGAGGAGGACCTTGGAACCAAGGCAGAGACTGGAACTGAATAGATGAATCAGCTGGGACAAGGTCAGGTGATGGATTCGCAGAACTGACAAGACTAAAGGAAACTTCTAAAAACCTTAGACATCGACTAATGATTTGATAAGTGTATATAAGCTGTGCCACATCCCTTTGTTGTCTGTCACTCACTGAGGTGTTGGCTCAACTCTGAGTTGTGATTAAAGCAAGCCTGGTGGTACTCACGTCTGCGATTTTTTTCCTTTAACAAAAGGATGTCCAGACTGACCACAGTGATGGTGCTTCAGCTTCATTTCAAGTACTGGGAGATGGTCTCTGTTGCCACCTGGATGCCACCAACGTAGGTAATGCTAGTAGAGAAAGGCAAATGAACTATTTACATAATAAAGTAGATATTAAACTCATTAGTCCATGAGTGGTTGATTGGGTCAAGAATTAACAGTGCTGCAAATGCAGAGATAAGATTATGCTGCTTCAAGGGACAGCTAGTTGCTCAAGGATGTGAGCTTCCTTCACCCTGTGTCACGTGAAAAGGAGGGGGGGGGGAAATCCTCTCAACCCCAAGTGTTTGATCTGTCTATTAGTTCCTCAGGAAAGCCAAGACCCTTGTGCCCAACTAGTCTGTCAGTGTCCCGTTATAGGGCCCTTCACTGAACAGTCCCACTGGATCAGAGGGCAAATCAACTGCCTTGTTCAGGGAAACACACCAATAGCATCAGGGGGACCCCTCAGAGGGTCTTCCCACTTTGTTTAAATGTGTTACCCGCTGCCAGCAACTGATAGCACCCACAAAGGACTCACACTAACAGTTTACAGAATAATACTCTTTATTATAAAATCATGACAAATTAATATTTGTGATTGCCAATGATAGGGACTGTCTGCAAAAACGAGCTTGAAATGAAACACAACCAAACTATATACAACCAAAACTTTAATTACTAATGACAGCTAGAATGAGTTAGTTATTTAGCATGCATAAGTCAAAGTTCCTACCCAATAGACGTCCCTATGGGGGAAGAAGACAGGTTCAGCCCATCGACTGATCCCAGAAGTTATGATGGAGTCTTCCCTAACTTCTCCCCTCATTCATTCACTTTTATACTTTTCTTTACTCTCAGGTGGAGCTTGAGTGATTCTAGTCATACTTTCTTTCATTATTGATTGGTGAAAACTTATCTCGTTTTCATTTAAAGACATAGTTGATAAGAAATAGAAAGCACATGCTCAGTGAGGGGTGGTTGTGCCTTGGAGGTGCGTAGCGTAACAGCAGAGTCTGGCCGAGGGGGTCTCCATTCCACTCCACCTTCCACTGCTTCTATAGGGTGGCAGGCTGTGTTGCCTAGGGAACCCTGGTGGAGCAGATTCCATGCATGCCAACCATCCTGATAGTGGCAACTGTATTTTTCCCTAAAAAGGTTGTTATAATACGACAACTTCTATTAGGTCTATAATTTTCCCCCTCCAAGTGATTTTCCCACACCCTGGTGCAGAGCTGGAGCAAATACCACCAGGGAGTTGAAGCTAGCTCAGGGCAGACCAGACTGGAGCCAGACAGGATCCAGATAAGTCCCCCAGCTTTGTTGATACCAAAACACTGATAAAAGCAAAATCATTTAAATATGGCCCATATTTTTAAACACACTAAAGCATTTTTCTCTGTGTCCTTTCAAGGAGTGAAGACAACAGATCTCCATTTCCCATGTGTTGCAGTAGGAGTTAGGGCCTAAATTTTTTCTGGATCTGAGCAGTAGGAGCCTAAATGCCCTCAATGTCTATCACTTCAAATTAAATGTAATAATCTTAAACATTTGACCAGATATTGAAACCAAAAGATAGACATTAACTTCAGTTGGATACCTGTGTAGGAGTGTTTGATGTCTTCACACCTCTAAAGAATGAACCAACAGCCGAAAAAGAAGAAAAAAAAAGAATCAAAGTGAAAGAATGCCTACATTCCCTTTTTATTTCAATGCCTCCAGTCATTTTCCAAAGTGACTAGAAATTATTTAAGAATTCCTCATTCTGTCAAGGCTGACAAGAGGAAACTAGGTTAGCATGAGACTGCTGGTTTGTTTTACAATGATCTGTGAAGTGCTCCTGTCCCCCTATGATACTTGGGTATTACTGGAATGAAGACCACCTGTGCTAAGAGGGAGATCTTGTCCCTCAAGAATTCCTTTTTATAGAAAAAAAATAATTCCCATTGCTCTGTCATCTAGATAGTGAAACAAGCTGTTTTAAGTAGCCATTTTGTACCCATGAACCGCTGCCCTTAACTTCCTCTAACCCTGGGAAAGCCCTAGTCATCTTTGCAAAATCTTTGTGCATATTTATTTGTTCCACAGTTTTGTTGCATTATGTGGACTGGAATCAATCCAGAAGCAAAACTTCTACACCAGAAGTAATTTCAGTACCTTAGTGCTTACCTTTTGTACTTGCTCAATATCAAAGCTCACAAAGTTGGCATTTACTACAAAACAAAGCTCTTCAGGTATTTTATTTTGGAAATGCTAAGAATGCTTTTAAATGAAATATTCTATTTGGAAAAGGCCTCTATGCCTTATTTTGTTTAGGCTAAGACATTTTGGTCTGACTTCTTTATTTTTTAACTTTTAGGTAAAGACATAACACAACATAAATCATACAGGCCATCCATACAAAAGGCATCAGTAGTTTTCAATTTAAAACTATGACCAGTGACCAAGTAATTTCTCTATTGGCTTTTTTATTTTATCAGAACAGTGTTTTATGAAGGAAAAAATTTCACCTGGAAAATTTCCAGCCATTGTTACTGGAAACAATGTTTCTGTTGCTGTGTCCATCTCCTTTGAGGTCAGCAGGCTGGTTATTTATTGGCAAGGATGTATGACAACAAATATGCCCTTGTGTAAGTCAGCAATTTCAGTTATTTCAAAAGCAGCAAAGTTTATTTAGCACAGACATGAAATCCAAAGCTTACAAGCTAAGCAGAATATAACCTTGCACAGGCTATGATGACTATGATAAACATTGCTAACCTAGCTTGTCTACAAAACTGGCTGATAAACAGGAAGAGCCTTAAATAGCACAGAGGCTTCACACAGTGAGGCATGGCCTCCCCAGGAGCTTGTCACAGGCTGTCTCTGCAGCACTGCGTATCAAGGACTGCACAGCCACATACAGCCAGAGTGGGCAGCAAATCTCTGCCCACCCTTGGGGAATCTTTTCATGGCTCCTTTTTTGCTGTAATGGGAGATATGGTGTATATTCTCTCTGTGTTGAAGTGTCAGCACTCCTCATTAGCTCCAGGTCTTAATGTGCAAAGTGGTAGATAACCAAATTGTGCCTTATCAGTTAAATGCCTGGTTCAGCTGCCCTTGTGTCAGAGAATATTTGTGTGGACCAAGAGCCCGTTGCTGTAGGCCTGTAAAATATTCTGCTAAAATGATGTTTTAATCAATATAGATTAAGGTGTATAAATAACAGGCAAATAGTATATTTGCATCAGAGTTCAAACACAAGAGTAAGAAATTAAAAGACCCCTCCCAGCAGAAATGCTCACTTAGGGGGAAATATATCTGCTGCTGAATCCCACCCTAAGCTCTTCATTAATTGCCTCCATATAGTGATATTGTAGATACTGTGTATAGTGACACCAATCCCCACTGGTCAGTGCCAGCGCTGACAGCAGCTTGAGCCCTAGAGCCACAGGGTGGGCAGGTCTCAGGACACTGGTTTATGGTAATACTGAAAGTACCTCAGAGGGTTGATTTGAAGGAAAGCAAGGGGAGCCCACAGTTATGAATGTCAGGTCTGTGCCCCACCAAATCATCCCGCAATACAAATCTCACACAGATAAGGTGTGAGGATGCAAAGCACATTTCTATCCAGTGTCCAAGACACAGAGCACAATGGCAATACTGCTCTCACATCCTGCACTGGCCTCATGCAGGCTGCAGAGCAGATCAGTCCTGAGCTGGTATCAAGCTTGCAAGGACAAGTTATTCTTTCACGGATTTTTTTAACAAACGTGGGTGAGTAAAACAAGTTTGCACCAGTTCAGAGCTCTACAGACCTGTGAAGGTGATTGATTTGGAAGTAAGGGACCAGCAAAGCAGGTTTAGCACCTCAAAGTCCAGGGCCAGTGACCGCTGGTCATTCCTAGACAGACACAACCATGAATGCCTTTACAGTATCTCAGCACTTATAATTATTTGGTTGCATATTTCCTATCTGGCCATAAGGCATGAAGGCCAGTTATCTGTTAATAGGGACTGAAATCCCTTTATTTAGGAGGAATCAGCCTTTTGCTTGCTAATATACAAGTGTACTAGTTTTTTGAACACTGAAGAACTCTGGACCATGTCATGTACTGAGAGCTATGTCTGAAAGATGATGAGAAGAGCAGGAATGTTTTTGTATGCTAAAGCCTCAGTCTTGGTGCTGACAGTTTTATACCCAAGCCTGATGTTCCACTTGTTTGCCCAAGACTGTCTGGTCTTTCCTTTGCTCTTTGCAAGTCTGCTTCATGCCTGTAGGATGGAAACCCTCTTCCTAAATTAGACTACTGTGGTGTGGCAGCAAGTGGTCCCACCACATCAGTCCCTAAAATATGTCTGGAGGGTTGTGTACATGTGTGCAGAGCACCCACACCATTTTATTTGGTTTAATTACCCCACTTCAGTAACTTTCTCAGTTCATCCCCCTTCTACCTTGCTCCCATATTCCAGGACAAGCTTCAGGGGTAAAATAAACAAGATTCTTATTAAATAAGCCTGAATGTCAGACTTTTCATTCCAAGACTAGAAACAAGTTACAAGAAAGGACAATGAAAATACAGCACTCCAGAAGCAACCTGGATAGTTTTCTAGTGCTCAGGCTCTACTATGCAAGAACACCCAAATGTGAAGCCCAGGGAAAGGGATGCAGTAACAGCTGACTCTTTGCTTCACTTTCTGGAGGTAAAGCTGGATGAGCTCTCTGTGTCACATCCCTTCCAGCTATGGCATGTATTGGCATGAAGGCCCATTGTTTTTGATGTCACAGGGTCCCCATATGCTCCTCCTTAGCTTTAAATAGCCACTTCCCCCTCTTCTCCTTTTAATTTTAAAACTGCTGCTTCACTACAAAATTTCACTTCATTCCCCCCCCCCCATCCACACTCATTGGGACTAGGGATTTTATGTAAAAATGCAAATGTCATAGATGGCTCCATTAGGAGGTGGGCTGGTTGGGTGATTAAGGACTCCTGTCTCTGGTTCATCTGTCAGCTTGCTGTTTAGTCACTGCTACCCAATATGGACCCTTTAACGCTTGTGCCTGTTGGATCTACATACACTGCATACTAAATAGTACCAATAGTATAAAAGGACTTAACGATTCATATGTCCTGTGAAAGTTGTGATCTATGGTGTGTTACCAACCTCCTAGAGAGACCATGCAAGGTGCATGAACAATACTGATGACAGACTTGTGAGAAAATTATTAGTCTAGTCCATCTCTTAACCACTAGCAATTATTAGTATTAGGAACTTTGGTTTCACAACTGGTGAAAAAAGTTCAGAGTGAACATTCTTCCACTGAAAAATGGCACTCTGATATGTTTCGATGAAATATTGGATGCAATTATGTAAAATATGTCTATTTCAATAAGCTTGCATGAAAATTAATTGTTTGGATTCATTTTTTACCTTATCAGAACAGAATATTTTCATATTTCTTTTTATATTATTTAGCTTAGAATTAGCATGTTACAAATTATAAAATTTATGTTACTTATGTTTTCATGGAATTCAGGTCTTGTCAAAGAAAGGCAGCAATCTTGTTTGACATGATTATGGCTCTGGTTGACACAGGTAACTGTATTGATACAATAGTTGACATCATCAAGGCATCCTGCATGACAATTTGATTAAAACACTTGAATTATGCAATTTATGGGGATCATGTAAAATGGATTAAAAATCAAGTCACTGATGTGTTTTGAAATGCAATTGTCACTGAGGAAGTATCAAAGAGCATGCATAGGGCTGATCCTGGTGAGGTTCCTCATATATCTTTTCATGGTCATAAAGTGTTTTATAATCCATATGTTATGGAAGGGTTAAGGTTTAATCTTAAGAATTTAGAAGTAGTCATTCATCCTAGGTTCAAACAATTAGTGTTAAGGTACCTTGATTGTTTCAAACTAATCATTGTATGCTTGTAAGCAATAAATTCAGGTTCTAACAAAGGGAGTAGCCCTGGAGGATGAAGGGAAAAGGTCCCAAGGCCTGGGATTACAGGCCGAGAAAGAGTAAGAGACTGAGATGACCTGGTTTAAGACCATATATGGGGACTACAAAGGAGAACTCTAGCCAACTGAATAGAGGAGTGGGGAGATTTGCAGACCCTTGAGACCACTGAAGACCCCCGCACTGGGCAATTGGGCATGTGTAAGGGGGAGGGTGAATATTATAATTAGTTTTGGATAATCTCATGAATATGTATGACTTTTCTGGGAAATTCATTGAATATGTATGTATACATGTACTGCATAAAAAGAGCTACCTGAGAGAAGGAAACTATGCACGTTAGGTGGAGTGATCTCCTGTGCATCCAGCACTGCAATAAAGAATGCCTGCTTCTTAATGCTACATTGGTATTAAGGAGTTTTCTTATTCCCGATTTTGGTGACACATATACAAATAAAATCTTGTCACAGAGTCACCATCAAAATATGAAGATCAGCAAATGGTCCAGGTATTGGCATTATGAGGAACGTACTGGGATATTTAACTGCACACTTAGATCATTATTCTTGAAGGATGAATTAATCTTCTGAATCGAGGCTGGCATGACTTCATGTTTGCAGGAGGATTTTTAATAAATCGTTGTGTGAGTCTGCATCTAAAGCAACAGCATGACTGTGGACACAGCTAAGTCATATGAGAGGGCAAGGGACCTGCCAAGGAAGTGCTAATGTCAGTGTGATCAA
This sequence comes from Falco peregrinus, assembly GCF_023634155.1. NCBI lineage: Eukaryota > Metazoa > Chordata > Aves > Falconiformes > Falconidae > Falco > Falco peregrinus. The sequence goes on from NC_073743.1 coordinate 26,608,163, forward strand.
ACTGCTTCCTGTAAGAATGGTTGCCAGCCCCTCCAACAGGTACAGCTGAAGGGTCATCTCTAGATCATATTGGTTACAGTATGGCCTGCAAATCTAGTTTCATTTTGTATGTTTTTTTCTTTTACCAAAAAAAGAAAGAAAATGAGCAAAAAATATCTTACTGTTTCATTGTATGTTTTTTGCTAAATATAGCAACAATTACAGTGCATGTTGCTTCTGACTTTTAGCATATCCTTTACTATTTTAGTCAGTCTTATGAGCTGGGTTTCTCTTCATTAGGAACATGTATTATCAGTGTCAGAGTTGCTGGGAGGTTCTTTTTCATTTTATAGGACTTTGTTATCTTTTCATGAGTACCTCTCATTTGCAAGAGTGGCATCAGTAGGTGAACCTTTAACTCTGTCCTGCAAGGTGTTTTAAAGAAAAAATTGCTGCCGGACCACAGAGCTCGCATGTTATGTGTCCAGGGTAAACACAAGAACAACAATTTTCTGTGAGAAGGAAACAACAGTACCTTTACTCAGAGCTCTTATACAGCCCATTTCACTGAACACTGTCACTTCCCTCCAGTTGTACAGCTGCTGCATGAGAAGAAACCAATAAGGCATCATCTCAACCATTTAGACACCTTGAGGTTGTACTCTGCCCACTCAGGATTCAGGCATAGGTCTCACTCTTTGGGAGGAAAAAGTTCATGTGCGTCAGCTGAACCACAATAACAAACTGTTTTCTCTCAGCCTGAAGCAAGAGTAAAAGGCAGTAGTTTAAGCATCATTGAAAAGCGTCTGACCCCGTGCATTTGAGGCTAGGAGTGTGCATGATCACACTGTACTTCAGCTGGTGCACAAGAAATTCTCCATCACAGGACCTCAGCTATACCTGAGGCCTCTCTCACCTAGTGGGTTACCCCATGACAGCAGCAGCAGTCAAAAAGATCATAAATGAAAGACTGAGTTATAAAAATGTCACTCTGACACTGCTGCATCTCCATGTGGAGAGTTATATTCTACAGACAAGAAAGCAGAGAAGTTGGCTTTTGGGGGCATTGAGGGGCTGCAGAGGATGCCACAGAAATGGGTTTCTCGGCTGAGGTTGGGAAGCAGAGAGCAGCAGGACACATTTGTCTCCTGGTGCAACAGGGACCTCAGTACAAATGCAGCAATGTGCATTTGACCCAGGCAAGTCCTTTCTTCATCTGCCTGCCACAGAGGGGACAGCCTGCATCCCTAGACACCTACCAGCAGGCTGCTGATGTCTAAAATGCTGGCCTCCCCTGCCTCATCCCACAAGCCCTCTCTTCTTTGGATCTAAAGGGAAATTCAGAATGGCTTGATGATCCTGGCTCTTGTGAAATTCCTGCCTGCTGCATGCTGGACACCTACCCCAGGCAGTCCAACTAGAATGGGGCAGCAGCTTTAGTGTCCACTCATAAAAGTGTTTTTGTGTTTAAGCTTCCAGCTTGTCATAACTGTTGCTTCACTTGATAAAAATATTTGTAACTGGTGACTGTAACAGAGGACAGAAAAAAACCTATAAACTGCAGAGAGCACATCTTGTTCTCTCAGGATGGGTTGTTACATACAAGAGTACAGACAGGAGCCTTAACTGTTTATGTTCTTTATTTGTAATTGATTTTGCTAGAGCATCAGTCCCAGAGTAGTATTATCAACTTTATTCCTTCCACACAATATTGAAATAAGGGCTCTGCAATATGTATGATATATCACCCTCAAAACTTACAAAAAAGAAACCCACGTGGGTTTGAGGTGGGGGTTCAGCCCACGCAATGCAGGCATCATTTAGATCCTCTAGTTTTACACATGAAAACAGAGCAGCCCTCTCAAAGTAACATGACTATGCTGATCATTAGGAAATAGAAATGAGTCTCAAAGGTTGTCCAGGGATGCCTTACACAGACCCATTTGCCTTCTGATGGTCCTTTTGACATTAGATATGTTTTTTTCTGTCCTAATATTATGTTCCCCTCTGGATTGTCCCTAAAGAATGATATTGGCTTAAGAACAGAACTGTTTATTACATCTGACTCTGTCAGGAGGGTCATGATATTTAGGGAGGAACATTGTCATCAGAATAGTGGTGGTGTTTGTCCCTTCCTGTGTGTGCTGCATTGTCTGGCCCATAACGCTGTTGAGGTACCTCAGTTGCATTGGAGGTGTCAAGCCCTGTGCAGGGAGCACAGGATGTGATACCTCCTTCAAAAATCTCAAAGTCTAGTAGAGTGGAAAATTACTAGAAATTAAAAATAAATTTTTCACCAACTGTGATTTTTTTTTGTGTGTGAAGTTGCACAAGCAAGAGCCATTCTTATGTGCAGAGGTTCCTTAACTGCAAAATCACACATCCCTTGTAAAGGTTATTAGCAAGTTATTGTTATTTTTTATGAAAAGAGAGTTAATAAGTAACAGCTACTATAACTTTCTTCATTGAGGCATTTACTCAGCTATTTGTAGTTTCATTAATTTTTTGCTTCATTAATTCTTTGGATCAAGGCTTCTAGGTTTCTGCTGGACACCTTTTTTTTTTTCTTGTACTATTCTTTTTGGCAACTTAGCAGTTATTTGTTAACTAGTTTTCATCAAAACCCTTATATTCATCATACTACATAGTTCCTGCTACAGCTGTTCTCATCCAGCAATTGAAATTCCTTTAGTAAGTTGTGTTACTTCAGTTCTTCAATAAAAATTATACTGGTCCTTTAAACAATGATCTTCCTGAATGTCTTCACTGTAATTTCTTCCCACATGATACACTGGTGAGCAAAATTAACTCTTAACAAGTCTTAATCTCCAATTCTACATACAGTATAAAGTCCAGTTATAGCAAAGTACATTTAAAAAGAGATTCCATAGCTATTAAAACTTCATGTAACTTGTCATGAAGATTAAGGCCTAAAGTTTGCAGTTTCAGATGAAACAAGTTTCTAACAATAAATTTGAGTATTTTACAGTGTCTTCTCTCCTTTCTTCATTGGTGTGGTGGGTTGATCCTGGCTGGATGCTAGGTGCCCACCAAGCCACTCTATCACTCCCCCCTCCTCAACTGGACAGGGGGAGAAAAAAACGATGAAAGGCTTGTGGGTTGAGATAAGGACAGGGAGATAACTCACCAGTCACCATCATGGGTAAACCAGACTTGACTCAGGGAAATTAATGTAGTTCATTACCAATCAAATCAGAGAAGGGTAATGAGAAATAAACCAAATCTTAACACGCCTTCCCTCTACCCCTCCCTTCTTTCTGGGCCCAACTTCACTCCAATTTTCTCTGCTTCCTCCCCCTGAGTGACACAGGGGGACAGGGAATGGGGGCTGCAGTCAGTTCCTCACGTTGTCTCTGCCACTCTTTCCTCCTCATGCTCTTCCCATGCTCCAGCGTGGGGTCCCTCCCACGGAAGACAGTCCCCCATGAACTTCTCCAACATGGGTCCTTCCCATGGGCTGCAGTTCTTCATGAACTGCTCCAGAGTGGGTCCTTTCCTTTCCACGGGATGCAGTCCTTCAGGAACAGACTTCTCCAGCATGGGTCCCCCATGGGGTCACAAGTCCTGCTACAGCATGGGCTCTCAGCCTCCTTCAGGTCACATCTACCTGCTCCAGCATGGGGTTCTCCACAGTCTGCAGAGTGGATATTTGCTCTGCTGTTAACTTCCATGGGCTGCAGGGGGACATCCTGCCTCACCATTGTCTTCACAATGGGCTGCAGGGGAATCTCTGCTCTGGCACCTGGAGCACCTCCTCCCCCTCCTTCTCCACTGACCCTGGTGTCTGCAGAGTTGTTTCTCTCACTCCTCTCTTCCACTGCAATTGTTGCACAGCAGGTTTTCCCCCTTCATAAATATGTTCTCACAGAGACATTACCACCATTGCTGATTGTCTCAGCTTTGGCCAGTGGCAGGTCCATCTTGGAGCCAGCTGGCATTGGATCTTTCAGATATGGGGGATGCTTCTGGAATCTTCTCACAGAAGCCACCCCTGTAACCCCCACACACATACACCGCTACCAAAATCTTGCCATGCAAACCCAATACAATCGGGTTGCTATGAAGCAGAACTGTCTGTATGAACACAGAAACTGCACCTGATCTTCCTTGCTTTTCTGTGAGTTCAGATCTAGCCCTACCCTTGAATTTTCTCACTTCAGTGCTTGGGGGAAAAGAAAATTTGAACATTTCTATGACTTTTTTCTGTCCATGATCTATACTGTTCTCAATATCTGATAAAGCTTGACTTTGGGTTTTTAGCTGAAAAGTTGCAAACAGTGCAGTAAAACATCAGTGATGGGCCAAGTTGGCATATAAACATAGCTATATTGAGGTTTGTGGTTTGGAGATCTGTTGTGAACCCATTGCTAACTGTGGGCAGCTGAATAGGCTCTTATATCCAGTAATTTTAGTGTTGAGAGAAGGTCAAACAAAACTGCCCATTCATTTATTACTTAGTTTAATAAAGTTTTAAACTTGATAATTGAAATATATCTTATTTTAGAGGTAGAAGTTCAACTTTCTTCCCTAGATGCAATATATGTTATGCTGCACTTATTAAGTGCAGTAAAGAACAAAATATAGGTATGGACCACAGAGTATACTGAATTGGAGAGAAAGTATATTTGAAAAAAAAAATCTAGAATAAGAAGGCTAGCATTCAAGAGTCAATCACTGACTACCAATCAGTGTCAAGAAATGGTGGTCACTAAAATTTCAGTGCTCTAACCTGAGAGAACATTTCTAACAAAGTGTACATTGCATTTAGACTCTTCTTATCATGCCATATGGGGTCTTTCTGAATATTTAAAATACCTTTTCTCAGGTGGAAAGCAAAAAGATGAACAGGATCGTTCATAGGGTTTCCATATGTTGTCTTGTTATTGCCTGATGGTTTCCGTCTTTGGGGATGGGAGTATGTGGAGGCAGAGCAGGTAGGAATTTTGTATTTGTACTGCCTGAAATTGTTACAAGGGATAAAACCTCTGAAATGGGTAGTTCTGTGACCATTTGTAACTCTTGTGGGAGCATTTCCCATAGCATGATTTAGTGTTACATTGATTTCCACATCAGTTTGAGTAAGTCTTACTTGTCCAATATGTCTCCTTGCAATGTTGAAAAGAATTCTGTAAAAATAGTTTCACTGATGGCTGTTTTTTTGGAAGACACAGAAAGCAACGTAAGGGATGTTATTTTCTAGCCAGACTTCTTACATGAAGCAAATGTTATAGTGCTATTAAATAATATTATAGGTGGGAAATAAACAGTTACAGCTTCTGCAGCAGACTCCTACTGTCTTGCATCTAAGTCACCCCATTGCATTCAGCAGTTTGCACACTTTGGACAAGCAAGGTTGCTTGTCTGTGGTTGTACTGGGTCTGGTGGTGGTGGTGGAGTTAACTTTCTTCATAGCAGCCCATATTGCATTTGTAGCTAAAATTGTGTTGATAACACACCAATGTTTTGACTATTGTTGACAGTGCTTGCACAGCCCCAAGGCTTTTTTTCTTCTCTCTCTCCCCACTAGCAAGTAGGCTGGGGATGAGCAAGAGGTTGGAAAGGGACACAGCCAGGACAGCTGACTCGAATTGACCAAAGACATCTTCCATACCAAATGACATCATACTGAGTAATAAATACTTAGGGAGAGGAGGAAGGGGGGATGTTTGTGGCTATGGTGTTTGTCTTCCCCAGCAACCCTTAGGCATGCTAAGGCCTTGCTTTTCCAGGAAGTGGCAGGACATCTACCTGCCAGTTGGAAGTAGCAAATGAATACCTCTTTTTGCTTTCCTTGTGCACATGGCTTTTGCTTTCCTTATTAAAAAGTTATTGTCTCAATCCATGAGTCTTCTTGCCTTCTATTTCCTCCCCATCCTGTGGGAGAAGGAAGTGAGAGAGAGGCTGGGTGGGAGCTTGGCTGTTGGCTAGGGTCAACCCACCACAGTGGTGGTAGATTTTTTTTTTTTCCTTGCATGTGTTATTAACACATCAAGATCTCAGAATTCACATTGCTTAATGCAATGATGTATAATGAAGCAGACAGCAAGTACTGAAATACATGGAAAATCTCCTGCAATTACTTTCAGCTGTTTTGTCCAGGGAGTAATTGGTAGGCTTGTTTAGTGTTGCAAAAGTGTTCATACTTATACATCAAAAATACATGATGGTCCAATTTTTAATCCAGTAATTTTAGAGAAGAGGATCTAAACTTCAAATATACAGCAAGAACAGATTGTTCAAGTTGTGATTATTGTATTTCATTTAAAATATTCTTCTCCCTGTGGCAGTTACAATGTACTGGCGCTTCAGCTGAGAGGGAGAGAGAAAAAGACTTCAGATATTTCCTGCCCATACATATTTTACAGATTGCTTGGTGATATTTTAAATTTTTTTTTTGAAACCTGAATTACAGTAGACCCGCCAGGTACTAATACACGTGCCAAACTTCTTTAGAGATTTACTGTCTATAAATCCCCCTCAGCTCACTTTAGCCATCATTTTGTCACTGCCCAACAACCCCACAGGTCTCATGTGAGGACCTGACTACTCACAGAACACTGCCAATTGCATAAAGCCATCAGATCCACAGAAAATCCTTCTGAGTCCTAAGAATTTTTTTTTCACATGACTTTCCTATTTACAAGTATTTCAGTTGTAAACTGACATTTCTAACATTACAGAGGTTAGTGATTGTTAGGGTGACCATTTGGTTCCTTCAGTATTCATGATAGTAACACGCAAAACATGCAAGTATCTGTGGAAAGTGAGTATGAAAGTGAGAGGTGACTGAATATACACGAATTTTCAAACATGAACAAGTTTTTAGACATTGATCTTTTTCTCTGTGTGGGTTTGTGGTGCTGAGAAAGAGAGCATTCAGTGAATGTGCTGACCTTTGGGAACTGCGGGAACAGCTTAAGAGCGATGGAAATTCAGCCTCATCTTCTTAGAAACTCCTACAGCCAAAATTTATTTTAATTTCTATTCATAAATACAAATATTTTCAAATTTCCCTTGAAATGTGAATCTTAAATTAAATATTTTTATTACAATGTTTATTTTTTTCTGTTATATGCATTTTCATTTATTTGCATACATGGTTTTTTGCATAACATTATATACAACTGCTGACTTGTGAAGAAATACAGAAGTAAAACAATAAAAAAGATTTTAAAATCTTCAGTTAACAAGATAATTACATTCAAAAAAATTCTGTCTTGAAAATGTTATTTGTAAGGTTATAAAAATTTTGTTTGAAAGTGCTTTCCCTGTGCTGAATTTTGCTACAGTCTAATCATTGTATGGGAAAAGAAGACATCTTCAAATGGAAAAATCTTTTAGACAAAAAGCCTCTGATCAGTTGTTACCTGATAAGGTCTCCAGATGGTATGAAGATGGTCTTTCCTAATTTTTGCTATCATCTGATGACCAAGGGATAATTCTGGTTGGTTTCTGCTCACATAAAGTTTAATGAAATCTTTGCTTTCCTTGTTTCTCAGAGAACCATTAGCATTTGGCATGGGAGTTCTATATTATTTTTTTTTAATTAAAACTGCTACTTACATTTTATGAGCAGTGAACAAAGTACACACACACGCTCTTGCAGGTGGAGTGCTTTTGACTTTGGCTGGAGTCACCTGCAAAGGGATAGCTGCATGTTGAGTTCTCACTGAGTTAGGCTGAACTGCCTTCCACATGTCAAACTCCTGACTCTATCAACAAGACAGTGGTTTTTAGATGACAGTGCAAATTGTTTAAAAAATGTGCATTTTAAAAATGCTGCAGCAGTGAATTCCAGTGAAAGAAAACTTTTTAAAAATATTATTTGGATGACGTTCCATGTCTATTACCAATAGGTGTTGAAGTTCAAACAATGTTACAAGTATTTTTCATATACCAGCTCCATTTTCAACTTCTGTATTCTCACTTTAACTATTGCCTATGACTACTGATGTTCTTTTAAAAAGTTTTCATATAAAGGAAGTTAGAGGAGTTCATCAGGATCCTAACCTGGATTTTGTTGCCAGTTGTAAATAATTTAATACTGTAAGAGCATGATTTTGGTTTCAAAGCAGATTGCAACAAAATGCTGCCAACTTCAGTGAGCCAAGGGCAATAACTACCACGCAATGACTGAGTTTAAAATTTTCCCTTTTGCCTATCTCATGGTGGTTTTCAGTCTTTTAGGTTTCTTGCAAAAATGGAGCTGGCTGATTTAGCCATGTTGATTTGCAAAAATCACCTCTTGCTTCTGGATTAGCTGATTGGGCCTATCATGGAGGGCTAAACAAGAAAGCAGGTTAATTCTTCTGGTTTGTGGCCATGGAAAATAAATGCTATTTTACCTGAAGTAGAAGTGGGTTGACTTCATCTATGTGCATTTACCCAATGTCAACAAATCAGGTCCCCTTTTAAACTGCTATTTCTGGTATCACTGACAAAATTTTCTAGGGCAGTGTCTGTCCCTGGTAGCTGGTAGCTACATACTCAGGAGGACAGAGGGCTTTTTAGGACTGTGGTTATTTTCTCTGGGATATTCTTTGAGCATGGTCCATGGTGACAAGGTGCTTGGGACCACAGGGAGCTCAGCACATCCCTGGGTACCAGCCCTGCTCAGTAGCTCCCATCTCTTCATTTATAGGGATGCATTTAAGCAGACTTCTGGTTCTGTCCTACCTGCCAGTTGATTTTTGTGCACTTGGGTGATTGCTGGGAGAACCACAAGGTGACTTGTGGCGGCATGGTTGGTTTTGCAGCTGTTCACAGGCAAAGGAGGCATGGATGGCTTTGCAGTTGTCCATGGGCAATCTGACAGCAGTAGACTTCCAGTGTGCTGTTGTGTGAATCTCTGTCATTTTAACCAATGACCTCCTACCACTTCCCTGTGCTTTCCCATCTGCCCAAGCCCTCGTCTTTCTGCTACCTTGCAGTCTCTCAAAGCAGAAATTGCCTTTGCTGCATGGTTGCTCCCTGCTTGGCACTGTGGCTCCCAGTGTGCAACAAAGACTATCAGCTCCTGCAATAATAATATTAAAAGACTACTGCTGCTACCATTGCTGGGGCAAGAGAAGCTGCAACCTATGGATCCTAACTGGACTGAATGGCCAAGCCTGCTGTGTCTCATAATTAAGAGACATAAAACCAGAAAAGAAATAAGATATGGCACTGTGGAGTTAATGTGTTTATCTGGTCCAAGAACAAGAGTGCCTTGAGCCCTGTCCAAGGTTTCTAGAAGTCACATCAATACAAAGACACAGTAGTTGTAACTGTGCACAAAACTGCATTTACCCAAAATTGCATCAGTGTGAGATTAGGATTGTAACAGACACTGGAGCAGTGCAAGGAGGAGAGGAGGAGAAGCAGCATCAGCCCAAGTAATGGACTTTGGACCCACTGATTAGAAGAGACAGGAAGGGGCTGAGCCTGCACTGGGCAGTGCGGGAGATATAAGCAAACCATCTTGTCAAGATCAGAGAGACAAACCTCTGCAACAAAACCTTCATTAAGACCAGTGCCAAGAAGAAACAATGGCGAGTTATGGTGTGGGAAAATTGCTTGGAGGGGGGAAACTATAGAAAACTGGGACCTAACAGAAGTTGTAGTGTTATAACAACCTTTTTAGGGTAAAATACAGTTGCCACTTTCAGGATGGTTGCATGCACGGAATCTACTCCACCAGGGTTCCCTAGGCAACACAGCCTGCCACCCTAGAGGAGCAGTGGAAGGTGGAGTGGAGACACTGTGGCCAGGCTTTGCTGTACTCCCTGCAGAATTGGGAACTTGATGGCAAATATATGAGATGTCCATTGCTGAGCCAACAACTGTGGCAAAATTATTCTCCTTAGATGAACCTTGTTCATTATAATACCAACACACACCTCCATCCCAAAGTTGCCCACCTCCAAGGCACAACCACCCCTTACCAAGCATGCGCTTTATATTTCTTATCGACTATGTCTTTAAATTAAAAGCGAGATAATTTTGCACCAATCAATAATGAAAGAATGTATGACTGGAATCACTCAATCTCCACCTGAGAGTAAAGAAAAGTATAAAAAGTGAATGAATGAGGGGAGAAGTTAGGGTAGACTCCATCGTAACTTCTGGGATCAGACGACGAGTTGAACCTGTCTTCTCCCCCATAGGGATGCCTATTGGGTAAGAACTTTGACTTATGGATGCTAAATAGCTAAAGAACTGATAAAAGCGTATATCATTTCAAGCTTGTTTTTGCAGACAGACCCTATCATTGGCAATCATGAATCTTAACTTGTCACGATTTTATAATAAAGAGTGTTATTCCATTAACCATTAGTGTTAGTTTTGGGCACTAGCAGTTGCTGGCAGCGGGTAACATATTCTAATAAAGTGGGAAGACCCTCTGCGGAGTCCCCCTTACGCTGTTGGCATGTTTCCCTGAACAAGGCAGTCGAATCGCCCTCCCATCCAGTAGGACTGTTCAGTGAAGGGTCCCTGTAACAGGACGCTGACAGACTGATCAGGCTCAAGGGTCTTGGCTTTCCTGGGGTGCTAATAGACAGATCAAACACCTGGGGTTGGGAAAATCTCTCCCCCTCCTTTCAGGTGACATATGGTCATTGGACATTCCCTCCTGTGTAGAACTGAAGCACCCGTTTACAGGCCAGACCCTCTTTTCAGGGAAGTTTGCTGCCTCCCTGGGGCCTGAATTAGGAACATCATCACAAGACTGAAGAGCCTAGTACAACCTTCAGACTACTTTCCATTCCTGCTCTTTCACGTGGGTACAACTGATGTCACAACAAAAAGTCTGAGGCCAATCAAAAGAGATTTTAGGGGCCCTGGGAAGAATGCTAAAAAGTTTGGGAGCACAGGCAGTGCTTTCCTCAATCCTCCCAGTAATGGAAGGAGACTTTGGAAAAAACACGAGAGCCCAGGATATCAATATCTGGCTCCAGGACTGGTGCCTCTGCCAAAACTTTGGGGTTTTAAACCATGGAAGAGCCTTCAAGAGACAAGGTATGCTGGAGCCTGATAGGATACACCTTTCCCGATGGGGAAAACATGTCTTTGGGCCTAAGGTAGCAGGACTGATTGAGAAAGCTTTAAACTAGAATCCATGGGGGAAGAGGATACCAACAGGACTGCAATAGGTAAGCCAAGGGTTGGCATGGCATTGCCTGAGGGTGGCAATGCTAGTGGGAACATTTACACTGCTCCTGGGAATACAGAGGGCTCAGGAGCATATCTGAAATGCTTGTATACCAATGCACACAGTATGAGAAATAAACCAGTTGAACTGGAAGTATTGTGCGGCGAATGAAGAGACGGGACGCAGCTTGATGCAAGCAAGTTGTCCATTTATTAGTGATTTTCTTACAATTATATACGTTTCTACCTTCTACATATTACACGCTGATTGGTTAAATCTTAAGCGTAAAAAACACTGATTGGTTGATATTTAAGGCACACCGTTAGAACAATAGGAACTGATTAGTTTACCTTGACATAGCAACAGTTTCTATTCCAAAGTTAGGGAGTTTCTTTCTACGCGGCTTTGTTGATTAACAAAGTTACATATCGGCGCCATCCGTTCCCTTATCTGGCTACTTGTTTCTCTGTCCATCTGGTTGCCTCCTCAACTGTAACGGCTCAGGGGTCTGCAGTTAGCTTGTTCCTTTGTTCCCAGGGCTTGTGCCCTACAAGTTCTAACAAGTCTCTATTCATCAGGCTATCCGTACTTTGGACTCTTGTCCTTGAGGCCTTGCCCTACAGTGTTGGTCAGCTCCCAGAGCTAGAATATCATTGGTATCAGTGAGACTTGGTGGAATGAGTCCCATGACTGGAGTGCTGGGATGGAGGGCTACAGGCTGCTCAGGAGGGATAGGTGGGGCAGGTGAGGTGGAGGAGTTGCACTGTATGTAAGGGAGAGGTTTGATTGTACAGACCTTAAAGTTAGGGATGATGTGGTAGAGAGCCTCTGGGTGAGGATTAGGGGGATGGCAAACAAAGGAGATGTTGTAGTAGGTGTTTACTACCAATTGCCCAGCCAGGATGTAAGCACTGATGAGTTATTCTATAGGCAGTTAGGAGAAATCTCTGGATCAGTAGCCCTTGTCCTTATGGTAGGTTTCATCTTCCCAGGCATCAAGTGGGAAAACCATACTGCTGTGACAAGCAGGTCTTGGTAATTCTTGAAGTTTGTAGGAAATAACTTCTTGATACAGTTACTCAGGGAGCCAACTAGGAAAGATGCCCTCCTAGACTTGCTCTTTGTGAATAAAGAAGGACTCGGGGGGCATGTGATGGCAGGTGGCTGTCTCGGCCACAGTGACCATGCAATGACTGAGTTTAAAATTTTCAGTGTAATGAGAAAAAAGGTCAGCAGAGTTACTACTTTGCACTTCAGGAGAGCAAACTTTAAGCTATTCAGGGGGCTATTTAGCAGAGTACCCTGGGAATCTGCTTTTGGGGGCTTAGAAATCCACAAGTGCTGGTCAGTCTTTTAGAAGCACAGGAAGAGGCAATTTCACTGTGTTGAAAGTCAAGCAAGTGGGCCAGCAGACCAGCTTTGCTGAACAGGGAACTCCTCATGGGACTCAAGAGGAAAAAGAAATTGTATGATCTCTGGACACGAGGTCAGTCTTTGCAGGAAGAGCACAGAGCTGTGGCTCACATATTCAGGGAGAAGACATGAAAGGCCAAAGCTCAATTAGAGTTGAAACTGGCCAGTGTTGTTTCAGATAACAAAAAGGGCTTTTTAAAGTATGTTAATAGCAAGAGGAGGTCTAAAGAAAACATTGGACCGATACTTGTTGAAGATGGTCATCTGACTAACAGGGATGAAGAAAAAGCAGAGGCATTCAATGAGTTTTTTGTCTCAGTCTTTAATAATACTGATAGACCTTAGGCTGCCCAGTCCCCTGAGTCAGAGGACCATGACTTCAGGAACAGTGACTTTCCATTAGTGGACACTGAAATTGTATGGGACCAGCTGTATCAGCTGAATGTTCATAAGTCCATGAGGCCTGATGAGATTCATCCCAGAGTTCTGAAGGAGCTAGTGGAAGTTGTGGCAGGACCCCTCTCGATCATCTACCAAAGGTCTTGGGAATCTGGGGAGGTCCCTGCTGACTGGAAGCTAGCCAAGGAACAATGTTGTTCCCATCTACAAAAAGGGTGTGAGGGAAGACCCAGGAAACTACAGACCTATTAGTCTAACCTCAGTACCTGGAAAAATTATGGAGAAGATCATACTGGGTACTATCAAAAGGCATTTAAAGAATAATGCGATCATCAGGCAAAGGAATCTTTGGCACCAGGACAGCCAGCTTGGTGAAGTGGGCTTTAAACTGAAGGACTTGGGGAGAGGGGTCCAAAGTGGCAATACTCACGCCATCGCATCCAACTGGGGAATAAGCCAGGCCAACCAGAGCAGCGATATATGTTCTTTAGCTGCCTCCCAAGATGGGTACCAGAAGACCAGCCACCTCAAGGGTGTGTGTGTGGCTATGGTGGATCCACTTGCACCCCTCCTGTGAAACCTGCACGCTCAATTACCTCTCTGAAATGCCTGTACACCAATGAACGCAGCATGGGGAATAAACAGGGAGAATTAGAGATCTGTGTGCAGCCGCAGGGCCATGATCTCGCTGCAGTTACAGAGACATGGTGGGATAGCTCGCATGACTGGAATGCTGTCATGGATGCCTATGTACTTTTCAGGAAAGACAGGACAGCAAGGCGAGGTGGTGGAGTTGCTCTTTATGTGAGGGAGCAACTGGAATGTATTGAGCTCTGCCTAGGGGTGGATGCAGAATGAGTCGAGAGCCTATGGGTAAAGATTAAGGGGCAGGCCAACATGGGGGAGCCTATTGTGGGTGTTTGCTACAGGCCACCTGATCAGGAAGGGGAAGTCGATGAGGCCTTCTACAGAAACCTGGAGGTAGCCTCACAATCACAGGCCCTGGCTCTCATGGGGGACTTCAACCACCCTGATAGCTGCTGGCAAGACAGCACAGCTAGACTCACCCAGTCCAGGAGGCTCCTGCAGAGCATTGATGATAACTTTTTAACGCAGGTGGTGGAGGAGCCAATAAGGTGAGGTGTGCTGCTGGACCTTGTAGTCACAAAGAAAGAAGGACTGGTTTGGGATGTGAAGGTTGGGGGCAGCCTTAGCTGCAGTGACCATGAGATGGTGGAGTTCAGGATCCTGTGTGGAGGAAGCAGGGCAATAAGGAGGACTGCAACCCTGGACTTCAAAAGAGCTAACTTTGGCCTCTTCAAGGACCTGCTTGGAGGAATCCCATGGATTAGGGCTCTGGAAGGTGTGTGTGGGAGCTCCATGAGAGCTGGCTAATATTCAAGCATCACTTCCTCCAATCTCAAGATCGATGCATCCGTATGAGTAAGAAATTAAGCAAAGGGGGCAGTAGACCTGCATGGATGAGCAAGGAGCTTCTGGCAAAACTCAAACAGAAGGCAACAGTTTACAGGCTGTGGAAAAAGGGACAGGCCACTTGGGAGGAATATAGGAACATTGCCAGAACATGCAGGGATGCAATGAGGAAGGCTAAGGTCCATTTGGAATTAAATCTGGTGAGGGATGTCAAGGACAACAGGAAGGGCTTCTTCAAGTACATCAGCAGGAAAAGGATGACTAGGGAAAATGTGGGCCCACTGCTGAATGAGGTGGGTGCCCTAGTGATGAAGGATATAGAGAAGGTGAACTTACTGAATGCCGCCTTTGTTTCAGTCTTCACTGCCGAGGGCAGCCCTCAAGTTTCCCAGACCCTGGAGGCAAGAGAGAAAGTCTGTAGAGAGGAAGACTTTCCCTTGGTCAAGGAGGATCACATTAGAGATCACTTCAGCAAACCTGACACCCACAAATCCATGGGCCCCAATGGGATGCACCTCTGAGTGCTGAGGGGACTGGCAGATGTTATTGCCAAGCCACTCTACATTGTCTCTGAAAGGTCATGGAGGACAGGAGAGATGCCTGAGGACTGGAGGAAAGCCAATGTCACTCCAGTCTTCCAAAAGGGCAAGAAGGAGGACCCAGGAAACTGCAGGCCAGTCAGCCTCACCTCCATCTCTGGAAAGGTGATGGAGTAGCTCATCCTGAAGGTCATCTCTAAGCATGTGGAGGAAAAGAAGGCTATCAGGAGTAGTCAACATGGATTCACCAAGGGGAAATCATGCCTGACCAACCTAATAGCCTTCTATGATGGAATGACTGTCTGGGTAGACAAGGGGAGAGTGGTGGATGTTGTCTACCTTGACTTCAGCAAGGCTTTTGACAGTGTCTCCCATAACATCCTCATAGGTAAGCTCAGGAAGTGTGGACTAGGTGAGCGGACAGTGGATTGAGAACTGGCTGAATGGCAGAGCTCAGAGGGTTGTGATCAATGGTGCAGAGTCTAGCTGGAGGCCTGTAGCTAGTGGTGTTCCCCAGGGCTCGGTACTGCGTCCAGTCTTGTTCAGCTTGTTCATCCATGACCTGGATGAAGGGACTGAGTGTACCCTCATCAAGTTTGCTGATGATCCAAAACTGGGAGGAGTGGCTGGTTCACCAGAAGGCTGCACTGTTATTCAGTGAGACCTGGACAGGCTAGAGAGTTGGGCGGAGAGAAACCTCATGAAGTTCAACAAAGGAAAGTGCAAGGCCCTTCACCTAGGGGGGAACAACCCCATGCACCAGGACAGGCTAGGAAGCTCTGTGGAGAAGGCCCTGGGAATTCTGGTGGACAGCAATTTGCCCAAGAGCTAGCAGTGTGCCCTTGTGGCCAAGAATGCCAATGGGAGACTGGGGTGCGTTAGGAGGAATGTGGCCAGCAGGTTGAGGAAGTTTATCCTCCACCTCTACTCTGCCCTGGTGAGGCTGCCTCTGGAGTACCGTGTCCAGTTCTGGGCTCCCCAGTTCAAGAGAGACAGGGAACTACTGGAGAGGGTCCAGCAGAGGGCTATGAAGATGATTAGGGGACTGGAACATCTCCCTTATGAGGAAAGACTGAGAGAGCTGGGCCTGTTTCGCCTGGAGAAGACTGAGAGGGGATATTATCAATGTCTGCAAATATCTTCAGGGCAAGTGTCAGGAAGATGGGGCCAGGCTTTTTTTAGTGGTGACAATTTGAAAGGACAAGGGGCGATGGGCACAAACTGCAACACAGCGTCACCATGTACTGTTCATTTCAGTATAATGGATAATTGCCATCAAACAGTAGTTGTGCAACATTACATTGTTAAGGAAGGTTAATCAGTAATTCCAAGAATGAAATAAAATGAAAGATCTTCTTGCAAAGCTGGGTCTGAAACCAAACTTGCCAAAAGAAGTTGAAATGTGTTCAGGACAAGTCCATATGGGGAAAGGTAACTGAGGTTCAGTTCTCGGTCAACTGTAACTAGAGGGTCAACTATTGTTTGCGACCCTTAGAAGTTTTCTTAAATATCTGTAAGGAGCATGTGTGACACTTAACATAGTACCACTTATTCTTGGGAAATGAATGAATATGTATGAGTCTTCTGAGAAATGTAATGCATAAACACATGTGGTCTTATATAATCTTGACTAAATGTAACATATGGCATGCATGTTAGGTGGAATGATCCCCTGTGCATCCAGCATTGCAATAAAGGAATGCCTGCTTAATGCTACATTGGCGTTAAGGAGTTTTCTTTTGGTGACACCACGTTTTAGTGACAACAGGAAGTTTCATCTGAATATAAGGAAAAACTTCTTTACCTTGAGGGTAACACGGCACTGGAACAGGCTGCCCAGAGAGGATGTGGAGTCTCCTCCTGTGGAGACATTCAAAACCCGCCTGGACACGATCCTGTGCAACCTGCTCTAGGTGAACCTGCTTTTGCAGGGGTATTGGACTACATGATACCCAGAGGACCCTTCCAACCCTGACCGTTCTGTGATTTTGTGATTGGGTACAGTCAACATGGATTCACAAAGGGAAATTTTTTCACTAATATGATATCCTTTTATGATAAGGTCACCCACCTAGTAGGTGAAGGGAAGGTGGTGGATGTAGTTTTTCTGGATTTTAGTGAGGCTTTTGATAGTGTCCCTCACAGCATCCTTCTGGACAAGTTGTCCAACTGTGGGATGAGCAGGTTCATGGTGTGCTGGGTGAAGAACTGCCTGAAAGGCAGAGCTCAAAGGGTTGTAGTGAATGGGGCTACATCTGGCTGATGACTGGTCACCATGTTGCAGATTATCTTAAGATTTTACTGAATTTTTATGTATTTTGTGTTCATGTAGCAGTTAGTTATAAGAGCATTTTGATTTTAAGGAGTTAACCTTCACGATAGAATTATGTTAGCACTTATTAACCAATGACGTATGAATTGCTGTGCTGCTTGTTATCCGAGACTGTTACTTGAAGTCCCTATGCTATAGACCATAATACCCGTAGTCTTTACTCTCTAGACCATAACCAGAGCACCTAGGTTCTGTTGTGTATAGGATGAGTTATTGGACAGCTTGGCAAGGCTGATATCCAGCTGTACAACTTGGCAACAAAACTTACTTTTAAGATGTCCTGAAATGAACTACCTTAATTATAATACTAAAAATCATGCCCGCAGGTCAAGAAGACCCTTGCCCAGGTGAAGACCCTTCCCCTGCACAAGCGTAGTAACAGAAAAGGATGACACAGCAAATATTATAATTATATGCAAATTACTAACCAATCATTGTAACTGGGAGTGTACGACCTTGTAATTTTGTGTATAAATGTAATGGTAAAATCTACACAGGTGTGCTTGATTTGTGGAGATGCCACCGAGCACCCAGCACTGCAATAAAGGAGTGCCTGCTTCTTAATGCTACATTGGTGTTAAGAGGTTTGATTCCCGATTTCAGTGACAGTCAGCAGTGTTCCTCAGGGCTCAGTTTTAAGGCCAGTTCTGTTTAATATATTTATCAATGATCTGGATGCAGGAGTTGAATGCACCATTAGCAAGTCTGCTGATGATACCAAGCTGGGAGATGCTGTTGACTCTCTTGAGGAACAAGAGGCATTGCAGACAGATCTAGATAGACTGGAGCATTAGGCGATGATTAATGGGATGAAATTTAGCAAGTCAAAATGCCAGATTCTGCACCTAGGATGGAGTAATGCTAGATACAAGTATATATTGGGAGAGGAGTGGCTGGAGAGCAGCCCTGCAGAAAGGGATCTGGGGGTGCTGGTTGACAACAGGCTCAATATGAGTCAGCAGTGTGCCCTGGCAGCCAAGAGGGCAAATCGCATCCTGGGGTGCATCAAGCACAGTATAACCAGCTGGTCAAGAGAGTTGATTATCCCACTGTATTCAGCATTGGTGCGGCCTCACCTTGAGTACTGTGTGCAGTTCTGGGCCCCACAACATAAGAAGGATGTAAAGGTCCTTGAATGTGTCCAGAGGAGGGTAACAAAGCTGGTGAAAGGGTTGGAAGGAATGTCCTACTGTTGCCTAAACTCCCGAATTACCAAACCCTGATTTAGTGTTATACTATATGTTAAACAAGTATGTGCACAAAGTTTAGGTCAAGTTGACCCACCCTCTCAAGTCATCAAAACTGATGAATGAAAGGACTTCAAATCAAGGGAATTAACCTTGGGAAACAAAGAACAAATAATGATAAGAACACCGTTATCTGAATTATGCAGAAAGAAGCCTCCAAGTGAGAAAGTCCTGTCCACAAGAGGAGACAAGCTGATAAGGTGTTGCAATCCACAGAAAATTAGTTTAAAGTAGGACAATGGTAAATGTGGTAATGCGAGATTGTGACCTCTTACTCAAATATCCCCCCCAAATGAGGGCAAACCCCCACTTTGGGAGCATGAGTAGTTGGTAAAAACTTCAGTAGTGCCATCTGAGGATGAGCACTAATTTGCATTAGATGCAAGAAACTTGTAAACAATCCTGTGCATGAATGAAAATGAATATGTAATGTACTATGAATATGCAAGTACTCTACTGTATATAATGTGTACTCTCCAGAAACTTGGTGTGCTTCTTAGGAGGAAAAATCCCCCATGCACCCAGCGTTGCAATAAGCAAATGTCAGCTTTCTAAACTATCATTTGGTTTGGAGAGTTTTCTTGGTTACAATTTTTGATAACACTATGAGGAGCAGCTAAAGACTTTGGTCTTGTTATAGTCTGGAGCAAAGGAAACTGAGGGGCAACCTCATTGCTCTCTACAGCTTCCTGAGGAGGGGAAGTGGAGAGGGAGGTGCTGATCTCTTCTCCCGGGTATCCAGTGACAGGACAAGTGGGAATGGTTCAAAGCTGTGCCGGGGGAGGTTTAGACTAGACATTAGGAAGCTTTTCTTTACCAAGAGGGTGGTCAAACACTGGAACAGGCTTCCTGTAGAGGTGGTCGATGCCACAAGCCTGTCAGTGTTTGAGAGGCATTTAGACAATGCCCTTAATGACAGGCTTTAACTTTTTGTCAGCCTTGAATTGATCAGGCAATTGGACTAGATGGTCCCTTCCAACTGAAATAGTCGATTATATTCTATTCTGTTCTGTTCTGTTCTACCAAGTCCTGTACATGAGTTTTAGTGGCATTGCTGTGATTTCAAAGCAATCATTATTCAGCCAATAAAGGTACAGTAATGCAGTTATGAAACAGCTGTTTATAAAACCTTTTATCCCTTCTCATGTTTCTTAACAAAATTGCTCGTTCTTAAAATGTGATCAAGATCTCAGTTTTATCTCTCTTCTGTATGATAGAGTGCTATGACCTGTTTGCATCATGATGTGAAATTGAGTCAATAATTTTTCAGAAAACACCACCTGCACTTCCCACTAAGCAGCTGAGTTTTACTACAAGTCCTTTAATTGGAAATGCAATTTTCCATCTAGGCTTTATTTTTTATAAAAGTTATTGTTCTTGCATTTTAATAGCTTGTACTTGCTTTGTTTTAAAATGTAATGCTGGGCACATATGTGGTTCTGAATAATATCCTCCAATATAACAAATACAACCAAGCATATAGTGTCAGAAAATGGTTTGTTGAAGGCAGGTTCTTTTTTTAGCTCACATGGGAGAAAGGCACCTTGCTGTGCAATATTGGATAGTCTTCAAGTACAGCTACTTGACTCTAGAGCAGCTCACGTTGCTCTGAGTGAAACAATGAGAAGAAATTAGATGTGGGATTTAATTATAGGACAGTAAGGAACAGGGGATGGGAAGTGGCCGTGGGGAGGGTCTGTGGTTAGTGATATGTTCAGTTAGGCTATGACAGCCAGCTGGATTTCTGGGAATTTAATCAAGTGCCAGAAAGTCTGGACAGTTAGTTAAGTACCTCTGTCGAGCCATCCCCATGCACCCAGAGGTGTGGAGGGGGTTAATGAATGTCCCAGGTCCTAGCCACCTGAAGGGAATGCAGCTGACTCAGGGGCTAAATCATGAACTCACTGGGTGGATTCACCAGAAACACCAAAAGGAAAACTCTCCATCCTCCTGGAAATCCCCAGCTGAAAGTGGTGCAGGGAAGGAGGGGAGCACTTCTGCTAACTCTCCAGGACAAGTAGACCATATATGTACATTGTCTCAGGGTCTTTGTTAAAAGGAATATTTCCATCCCACTCCTAAGCAGCTTCTCCCCAAAAATGGGTAACTGGTGGACAAGGGTCCTTATAACCCTGACTGTGCAATGTGGACCATGTGGGTGCACAGACTCTGTAGAATGGCATTGCAAACATCTATCACCTGTGTGACCACAGTGTATTTTTCAATCCCTAAATCAGTGGCCCTGTTAGGTTATGACACATTTTCTATGGAGTGGCTTTGAAGTATGGTGATGTGGCTCCAAAGGGGCTCCCAGTTCCCAGCCAGTCACCTTAGAGGTGGTCTTCCATCTTTTTAAATTTTGTATCCTGGGTTGGCAATGTCATATGGTTAGTCCCAACAGTGACAGACACTGGTGTCTATAACCCCAAATGTCCCCTATATAAAGGAAGGACTTGCCATAGGTTGCTGTCAAAACCGAGGTTGTTTAACAAGTGGGGATGTGTTCAGCAAAGCTAAAAGCAAGTGTGATCTACAGATTTAGGAGTCAGAGTTGCACCCTACCTGGTGGTACCCCTCACCCAAGCCTACCCCACCTCAGCTGGGCTCCCCCAGGCTGAGGTCATCCCAGTGAAGGGCTTCTGCCATCATGTCCTGAGAAGCCATGGATGCAAGTGGGAATGGGAACAGGTTTGGGGTCAGCTTTGCCAGGGAGTAATGAGCAAGGTGTGGTGCTTTGTTTTGGTGTGCTCTGTTGCGGTCCTGCGCAGAGTGCAGCACAGATGATGAGTGAAGCTACAAGGGCATGTTGGTGATTGAAAATGAAGGGCTCTGGGACTGAGACCATTACAAGGTTTGTTCTAAGTTTTGTTGAGGTTGGTCTGCTCCAGGGGGGGTGATCATGAAAAGCATGAGCACGAGTCATCCCTCACCAGCTGACTGGAGTCCCCAGGCTCCCTTTATGGATCATAAAGGCTGCATAGATGTAGCCTAAATGTCTCTGTAAGCATCAGAACTCAACTGTCAGGCACCACTATTGCAACTTGTCATTTGACAGGATAAGTTCTTCTGAATCTGTGTTTCCAATAAAACAATAAAAGCCTCTAAATCTGAGCTTTTTCTTTTCTTTTCTTTTTTTTTTTTTTTTGCTGGTGGGTAGACATCCAAATGATAGTGCTGTCCAGGGAGAAACACATGACTACATCTTCCTAGGATTAACAAAATTTACATCCTCCTACTTATTCCACTTTCTATCTCATTGTCACACACATACCCTGAGCTTACTGAACACAAAGGATGTATGGAAAGGAGGAAGAGAGACTGATCCCTATATCACTTCCTTTCACCTGCTGCTGACACCTCCTCAGAAAGGCCCAAGAACAGGGTGTGCTCACAGCCAGAGTGCCCTGGAGTCCAGGCTGGAGCACCCATCACAGTCAGGAGCCTGTAACTGGCTAGGTCAGGTGCTGCCCAGACAAATATCCTCATCCCTGGATGCTCTGAAAGAAGGGCTCTGCCATATCTTAGCTTGTCCCCTTGCAAGACGAGAATAACACTTTTTCTCCACACTACTTATCTGAAAGAAGAATTTAGAGCTAAGATCAGGACAGTGTTCATGAGTCAATAAATGATCAATTTCCAAAAAAAAACTTTAATCAAAAACCCCTCCCTGACAACTCTAATATAGATCAAGGTCGAATTAATATAAAAAAATAATCTCTACAAATTCATTTTTCTATATGAAATATGGGTCTGGCTAGTTCCCATTTTGTAACAAAAATGCACAATAAGACTGCTGTAGATGGTATCTATTCGATTTATATTGGTCTGAACTGCCCTATAAATTTGGGGGGAAAGGCCATGTTTTGTACCATTGTTACAGACAAGTAGAGGGGAAGAAGAGGCAGGAGGAAGCTAAAAAACGTCTGCAGATTTACTGTACTAAAAATACTGGATGTGGCATTCTTGTTGTCTGTGTTAGCTGGAGCAGAAGGGGAAGTCTCAGGAATGTTTAGCAGTTTGAGTGAAAAGGAATGAAGACTGGATCTTTTAACAAAAGCTTCCTTATTTCATCTGTTAATTAATAATTTATGCTATCTAGATGTTAATAAAAACAAACAAAAGACAAAGGGCTCTGAACAAGCTGTCTTGAAATCCTGTCACTCTCACCTGTTCACACTGAGCTTTCTTTGCCTTATGTAATTTCATCATTTCATTACCTCTTCACTCATTCTGGTTTTCCTAGTCTGCAGTTTTCTAGCCTGTATTTCTGATGAAAAAGAAATAGGAATTCCTCGGGGAAAGGACAGTCTTTTTGCTATTCATTAGTGCAGATTCTTGCTCAATCATTTGGATCCTAATCTAGAAGCAGCTACTACACCAGTGGCAATGACGTGAAGAGCGAGAAAAGATGCCCTTTTCTTTAGGCTGGGGACTCCATCATGCTGAATCTTTCTTTACAAAGTTCTGTATACCACTGTCATGTCTGTAGTGCTGCAAGTGCTCACAGCAGACAGTATCACAGTGAAATCATCCTCTCCTCACTGAAGTCTCTATAGTCCCATAAGTGCTGAAGAGTCACTGCTTAACAGAAGTTGCAAAAAATTTGGCACTATCTTGCATGACATCCTGGACTCTAAACTGGAGACATATGGATTTGATGGACGGACAGCTCAGTGGATAAGGAATTGGCTGGATGGTCACACTCAAAGAGTTGTGGTCAACGGCTTGATGTCCAAGTGGAGACGAGTGACGAGCAGCATTCCTCAGGGGTCAGTATCGGGACCACCACTGTTTATCATCATTGTCAGCGACATGGACAGTGGGATTGAGCGCACCCTCAGCAAGTTTGCTGACAACACCAAGCTGTGTGGTGTGGTCAACATTCTGGAAGGAAGGGATGCCATCCAGAGAGATCTTGACAGGTTTGAGACGTGGGCCCTTGTGAACCTCACAAAGTTCAACAAGGCCAAGTGCAAGGTCCTGCACAGAGGTCAGGTCAATCTCAAGCATAAATACAGTCTGGGCAGACAATGGATTGAACCCTGAGGAGAAGGACTTGGGGGTGTTGGACAAGAAGCTCGACATGGCCCAGCTGTCACGATGGAGGGAAGACACAGTCACTCAATATGAGTGATCAGCAGACTTCATTTATTGTGCCTTACAGTCACCTTTTATACCTTTTTATAATTAGCTCATACATATTACAAAAGTTAAGCTCATTATTGGTTAGTTGCCTAAATACCAAGCCCGCCCCTAGTTTCTCTTCTGTAGTTATCTGTTCCCACCTGCAACATTCTTTTCCCACCAAAATCTTCCTGTTATTGTGTAACAAGAACAGCCAAAGACAGTGTATTTTTGCTTTACTTCAGATAAGCTGAGAGCAATGTGCTTTTTTGTCCAGCCAGCTGGACTATGTCTATGTGAACTTTTTCAGCTAGCCAGTTATCCACACCCAGCAATGTGCATTTGCAGCTCAGAAAGCCAACCAAATCCTGGGCTGCACCAAAAGAAGCATGACCAGCAGATCAAGGGTCGAGGAAGGTGATTCTCTTACTCTACACAGCTCTCGAGAGACCCCATCTGGAGTACTGTGTCCAGCTCTGGAGTGCCCAACATAAAAAGGACATGGACCTGTTGGAATGAGTCCAGAGGAAGGCCATGAAGATGATCAGAGGGCTGGTGCACCTCTCCTATGAAGACAGGCTGAGAGAGTTGGGGTTGTTCAGCCTGGAGAAGAGAAGGTTCCAGGGAAACCTCATAGCAGCCTTCCAGTGTCTGAAGGGTACCTACAAGAAAGCTGGAGATGGACTTTTTACAAGGGCATGTAGTGATAGGACAAGGAGGAATGTCTTTAAACTGAAAGAGGGTAGAGGGTAGATTTTGATTAGATATTAGGAAGAACTTCTTCACTACAAGAGTGGTGAGGCACTGGAACAGGTTGCCCAGAGAAGCTGTGGATGCCCCTCTCTGGAAGTGTTCAAAGCCAGGTTGGATGTGGCTTTGAGCAACCTGGTCTAGTGGAAGATGGCCCTGCCCCTGGCAGGGTCTTTAAAACAAGATGATATTTAACGTCCTTTCCAACCCAAACCATTCTATGATTCTATGATTCTATGATTCTATGATTCTATGATTCTATGATTCTATGATTCTATGATTCTATGATTCTATGATTCTATGATTCTATGATTCTATGTACCAATTAGCTGTACAGTCTATATTAGAAATGCAGGAGACAACAATATACAACATTTTTACCCACAGTGTTCTGCTAGAAGTGCTCTGTATTGTGCTTAAAAATATGCTAAGCATAACAAAAAAATAGTATGAAGTGCATCTGTCTAATATGACAGGGAGCAAAAGGCAGAAAGCCTTTCGTAAGAAGTGCTTCTCACTTTGTGGAAATTGTTCCATATCCATGGCAAAAATCTGTTTTACAGAAATCCTTTCCCAAACCTCTATGATAAATCACATTGCGATTACAGTTATGTAGTCGCATTTATGTAACACAGGGAATTCCACCTACATTTCATCTAGGTAGCTGTCCTGGTTTCAGCTGGGACAGATTTAATTTTCTTCTTAGTAGCTAGTGTAGTGTTGTGTTTTGGCTCTGATGTGAGAACAATGTTAATAGGACACTGATGTTTTTAGTTGATGCTGGGTAATGTTTATTCTAAGTCAAGGACTTTTCAGTTCCTTGGGCCCTGCCAGACAGAGGGCTGGAGGGGCGCAAGAAATTGGGAGGGGACACAGCCAGGACAGGTGACCCAAGCTAGCCAAAGAGGTATTCCATACCATAGTACATCATGCTCGGTATGTAAACTGGGGGGGAGTTGGCTGGGGCCTGCTAATTGCTGCTTGAGGACTGGCTGGGCATTGGTCAGTGGGTGGTAAGCAAGTGTTGTGCATCTGTGGGAGACCATATTTTGAACTGACTGTCTCAAAACCTGTTTACATTCCTTCCAAGCTTGGTGCAAAGCTACCTGGTGGTTTAACTGAACTCAGCAGTTGTGAACCAGACAAGGAGCAAACAGCCACCTGAAACCCAACATCAGCCGGGGTCAAGGAACAGCTGCATCATTTTGGGGGACATGTCCAGACATGAATGACCACCTCAACCTGCCATGGCATGCACAGTCCATGGCAAATGACCATGCAGCAGTCGTGTGTGCCCCTCGGAACCAGTGTACCGAGATGGGGAACATGTGCTGTAGTGCAGTATGTGCCATTGTCTGGGAAACGATCTCCCTGAATAGTCTATAAAAGACTGCACAATCGAACAGTAAGGGGCGTGATCCAGAGACCCCCACCACCAACATACAAGGAAACTACAGACCAATGGGATGCCACTGGATCCATGGTGATGACTATCTCTTGCAACTCTATCCCAACTGCTTGTTAGGTTTCCTTCTTTTCTATCATTCCTTCCCTTTCCTATTGCTATTTTCTTATGAACACTTTGTTCCAATAAACTTCCTTCATTGGCATCATTTAACCTTGTTTGCATCTTAATCTCACTTTGGGTATAACATTAATCTCCCCAGCTCGGGCTTTCCCAGACCGAAACAGCATCACTTGTTTTCTTTTCTCCCTTCCCTTTGGATTTAGTTCCTCTCTTTTCCTTCCTTTTCATTATAATTTTTATAATTACTATAATTATTATTGGTTTTATTTTATTTTATTTCAATTATGAAATTGTTCTTATCTCAACTTTCAATTTTTACAGTCCTTCCTCCCCATCCCTCTGGGGGATGGGAGTGAGAGAGCATGTGGTACTTTAGTTACTGGCTGGGGTTAAACCATGACAGTCCCTTTTGGAACCCAACATAGGGCACGAAGCACTGAGATGATGACAAGTCTGACTAGAGTGTGTTAGAACGAAATTGTTGTTGGTTTTCATTGTATTGGTTTAATAATCACTGGCCACAGTGATAATTTCTCTGCTCTTAAAGTTGCTGCACCTGGTCTCAGGGTTGTGTTACTTACTGTACTTGCAGTATGTGTTCCCTGTTGTATCATTTGTTCTCCATGGGACCTGGGCTAAAGTTATCATAGTGTTGTACTATATAGTACTGGTTTATGATATGATAGACTCGCTGATGGTGAATCTAGTCTTTGTAGTCAGGGCTGTTGTCATCACTGCACCTCGGGCTCCCTCTGGCGGGGAATACTAACAACTGCAGCTTTGGCTTTTTCAGAGAGCTAACCTGTGGATGGGGCCTACACCTTCCCCTTCTCCCCAGGACTAATTACAGAAGCATTTAAGATTTTTGGAAATTCTGAATATCTTTGGACTGTTGGAACCAGCACAGGTCCTGATCCAATTGCTAGGACTACTAAATGTGGTTTTCACCTCCTGGACCTAGTTGAGAATTAAACAACTAGCTGTAACTACTCTAGCCTCTGCAGCAGAAACAGCAGATACTCCAGCCCCCGTGGCAGGCACTGCGGCTACTCCAGCCCCCACAAATGAGTGATGAAGAAGACCAATTCATGTCAGTGTCAGTTGCTCCTATACACAAAAAGAAATGGAGATGGAAAACAGCTCATTTAGTAAAGGAGGAAGAAGCAGGGCCATCACAGGAACAAGAGGAATAAGCTGATACAGAGGTAACCTCTTGATCCCTATCTCTGAAAGGAGTGAGTGAAATAATAAGTGGACAGCAATCAATAACTGACATAGCCAAATGGACCTCAGGAAGAGGACAGGACAGGATTTGCAGAGAAAGATAAATAAGAGCGTGTAGTTGCCACACTAACAAATTTAAATACCAAATCACAGTCCAGGACATCTGTCTGCACTAGACATCATTAAAAGTTCTGGGAAAGGGACAGTTAAATTAATACTCTGAAAGAAACTTCTCACCAAGGAAATATCTCAAGGAGAAAGATCCTTCAGGAGTGCAGCAACCTTCCCCCAGCTCTCAGTTCACACCTGTCACTGTCTGCTGACAAGGTAGCAGAGCAGGTTGCTTTGTCAGGAATGAAGCCCTGGCCAGTGCTCCCTGCAGCCATTGGAGCTGAGCCCTGCACTCTGCAAGCCCATGGCACCTCCTGAACACTCTCCTGGATGACTCTTGGTTTTACCTGCTGTCACTCTGGTCTGCAGCCAAAACATGAAAATCTGGGCACCTCATGATCCCCCTGGGGACTGGAGTGTTGCCAACTTTGGACACGGACCCAGATGATCAGCAGTACTGGGCATAATTGCAAAAAGTAAATTACTTAGATAAATACCAGACTGAAATTATGTTGAATTACATGTCTGTCTTATCTCTAACTCCTCTCAAATATGGTGGTATTTCCCTTGTGCTAGTCTCAGCACTCAGTGTCACTGCGTGCCAGCAGCCCTCCTCCTTGCAGAGGGCAGTAAGTCTGTCAAAGAAATATCACACCAAGAAATATCACACACTCACACACAGGGCGCAGCAATTGGCCTGTGCTCACTTCTGACCAGAGACTCCATTCATGTTTCTAGCTCTTCCCTTCAGGAAGAGATTTCTGGAGGGTCTCGCCCATTGCTGGCTGACAGGCTAGTGTCTACCTCATGCTTATTAATCTCCTCTAATCACTAGATGGTGGAATATTTAAAACAGCTTATTTTTTGACAAGATTGTTGCCTGCAATGTAAATTTTGTGTTCATTCTCCATATGGGGATGTTTATTTCTAAATGTTATTGTTTTCTACTCATCTGTGTATAAGGACAGGTGTAAAAGAAATCTCTTATTTGATGTTACTTATGAATATGATTCTTAGAAATAAAAGAGGTTAAAGAAAGTAAGTGACCAATCTCAAAATTGGCTTCATTAAATCACAAACATAAGAAGTTTAATTTATAAAGATACCAATGTTATTTTGTCCTGGTTCCAGCTGGGATAGAGTTAATTTTCTTCTTAGTAGCTGGTACAGTAATGTGTTTTGACTCTGATGTGAGAACAATGTTGATAGGTGTCCTGGTTTCAGCTGGGATGGAGTTAATTTTCTTCTTAGTAGATAGTAAAGTGCTGTGTTTTGGCTATGATATGAGAACAATGTTGATAACCATACTGATATTTTAGTTGTTGCTGGGTAATGCTTATACTAAGTCAAGGACTTTGCAGTTTCTTGGGCCCTGCCAGCCAGAATGCTGGAGGGGCACAAGAGACTGGGAAGGGACACAGCCAGGTCAGCTGACCTGAACCAGCCAAAGAGGTATTCTGTCGCGACGGAGGGAAGAAACAGTCACTCAATATGAGTGAGCAGCAGACTTCGTTTATTGTCCCTTACAGTCACCTTTTATGCCTTGTTATAATTAGCTCATACATATTACAAAAGTTAAGCTCATTATTGGTTAGTTGCCTAAATACCAAGCCCGCCCCTTGTTTCTCTTCTGTAGTTATCTGTTCCCACCTGCAACATTCTTTTCCCAAAGCAATCTTCCTGTTATTGTGTAACAAGAACAGCCAAGGATAGTGTATTTTTGCTTTACTTCAGATAAGCTGAGAGCGATGTGCATTTTTGTCCAGCCAGCTGGACTATGTCTATGTGACCTTTTTCAGCTAGCCAGTAATCCACAGTATTCCATACCATGGGACGTCATGCTTGGTATATAAACTTGGAGGGTTAGCTGGGGGTGGATCGTTGCTTGGGGACTGGCTGGGCATCGGTCTGTGGGTGGTGAGCAGTTGTACTGTGCATCACTTGTTTTTTTCCTTTTCCCTTCCTTTGGATTTTACCCTTTTTTCCCCACCGTTCCATCCTAATTGTTATTATTATTGTTATTGTTATTACTGTTGTTCTTATCTTTTTATTCTGTTTCAATTATTAAATTGTTCTTATCTCAACCCTCGAGTTTTACATTCCTTTCTGATTCTCCTCCCCATCCCTCTGGGTGCGGGGGAGTGAGCAAGTGACTGCGTGGTGTTTGGTTGCTGGCCGGGGTTAAAAAACGACAGTCTATTTTTTGGCGCCCAACGTGGGGCATCAAGGGGTTGAGATAACAACAGGTCTAATCAGACTGTGTTAGATTAAATTGTTTGCAGTATTCATTGTATTAATAGTAATTGGCTACAATGTTGGCTTATCTGCTTTTGAATTTGCTGCCCACCATCTCAATGTTGAATTGTCTTGTTTATTTACAGTATGTGCTCCATTTTGTGTTGTTTGTTTATATTGGGACCTGGGGTGAAGTTATTGTAGTGTTGTACTATATAGTATTAATCTATAATATGATGGGCTCATTGGTTATGAAACTAATCTGGTCTTTGCACTCCGTGTTTTCGCCTCTGTCTGTCTGGTGGCCCCTGCGGGGGAATGCCAACAACAGCACCTTTGGTTTTGTTTTCCCAGAGAGTCAGCCTGTGGGTGGGGTCTACACCTCCCCCTTCCCCTCAGGGCTAATTAATGAAACATTTAGGATTTTAGGAGGCTCTGAGTATCTTTGGTTCGATGGCAGCTCCATAGTGTCAGTCCTGAGCCTAGTGATAGTAATACTGAATTCCGTCTTCGTGTCCTGGATGTGGTGGAATTTTAGGCAACAAACTGTAACTACTGCTCCAGCCCCTGCTCCAGCTGCTGCTTCAGCCCCCGCAGCCGGCGTTGCAGCTACTCTAGCCCCTGTGGCAGGCATTCCAGCTACTTTGACCTTTGAAACAAGTGATGCAGAAGACCAACTGGTGTCAGTGTTAGTGGCCCCTGTAGATAAAAGGAAATGGAAACAGAAAGCAGCTCGTTTGGTAAAGGAGGATGAAGGAGCAGGCCCATCACATGAACAAGATGAAGAAAGTGAACAAGAGGTAACCTCCCAATCCCTATCTTTGAGTGAACTGCGGGATATGCGGAAAGATTATGCCCGTCAACCAGGTGAACACATTATCATCTGGTTGCTTTGATGCTGGGATATTTGGGCTAATAGTATAGACTTGGAGGGTAGGGAAGCCAGGCAGCTGGGATCACTTGCTAGAGAAAGGGGCATTGACAGGGAAATTGGAAAAGGACTGCAAATAATCAGTCTCTGGAAGCGACTTCTGTCAAGTGTGAAGGAAAGGTCTCTCTACAAGGAGGATATTACATGTCACCCAAGCAAGTGGACTGCAATAGAGAAAGGTATTCGGTACCTGAGGGAATTAGCTGTGAAAGAGGTGATCTGTTATAACCTGGACAATCCACAGTCACCCATGGATCCTGATGAAGTCCAATGCACATGACCCATGTCGCGGAAGTTGGTACAGAGCGCACCATCAGCATATGCCAACTCATTGGCAGTAATGGGTTGGTCAGACACTGTACCACCAACAGTGGATGAAGCAGTTCATCACCTCCGAGACTATGAAGATAGTGTCTCTATCTCCATCATCTCAGATGTGGAGAGACTGGTCCAGTGGCTTGACAAGAATATGTCCTACTCTCCACCACTACAGACTCGCGTCTCAGCTATCAACTGTAGACGCCCTTCTGTTTGGGAGGGAGGATATAGAAAATACACACCAGGGGGTACTCTGTGGTTTTATCTGCGAGACCATGGAGAAGACATGAGGAGGTGGGATGGAAAACCTACCTCAGTCCTGGAGGCACAAGTGCATGAACTACAAGGAAAAACAATCACAAACTTCCAGGAAAGTTGCTGCTCCACTTTTCAGAGGTAAATTTTCCAGTCAGAATGATAGGGCTGACTTTACTCTTGATCCTGTGAAAAGGAAGTCTAATCTGTTCTGGCAAGACTTTAGGGAGCGAAACCACTCCATGCTACATCTGTTTCGCAGCATTAGCTTTCCTAGTGGGGAGTCCCTAGACCAGGATTAGAGGGACTCTGCCTCCATTCAGGTGGAGGACAGGGATAACCGAGTTTATTGGACTGTACGGATCCGTTGGCCTGGCACATCAGACCCACAAGAATATAAAGCTTTAGTAGATACAGGTGCACAGTGTACTCTAATGCCATCAAGCTATGAAGGGGCAGAGCCAATCAGTATTTCTGGAGTGACAGGGGTATCTCAGCAGCTAACTGTCTTGGAGGCTGAAATAAGCTTGACTGGGAATGAGTGGCAAAAACATCCCATTGTGACTGGCCCAGAGGCTCCATGTATCCTTGGCATAGACTATCTTTGGAGAGGGTATTTCAAGGACCCAAAAGGGTACCGGTGGGCTTTTGGTATAGCTGCCCTGGAAAAAGAGGAAATTCAGCAGCTATCTACTTTGCCTGGTCTTTCAGAAGACTCATCTGTGGTGGGGTTACTGAAAGTCAAAGAACAAAAGGTGCCAACCGCTACTACCACAGTGCACCAGCGACAATACCGCACCAACCGAGACTCCTTGATTCCAATCCAGGAGCTGATTTGCCAACTAGAGAGCCAAGCACTGATCAGAAGAACCCACTCACCCTTTAATAGCCCCATATGGCCTGTGCAAAAATCTAATGGAGAATGGAGACTAGCAGTGGACTATCGTGGCCTGAATTAAGTTGCGCTGCCATTGAGTGCTTCTATACCAGACATGCTAGAACTTCAGTATGACCTGGAATCAAAGGCGGCCAAGTGGTACGCCACCATTGATATTGGAAATGCGGTTTTCTCGTTCCCATTGGCTGTGGAGTGCAGGCCACAGTTTGCCTTCACTTGGAGGGGCATCCAATACACCTGGAATCATCTGCCTCAGGGGTGGAAACACAGCCCTACCAATTGCCATGGACTGATCCAGGCCGCACTAGAACAGGGTGGAGCTCCAGAACATCTGCAATATATTGATGACATCATCATATGGGGCAATAAAGCAGAAGTTGTTGATAAAGGGGAGAAAATAGTCCAAATCCTTCTGAAAGCTGGTTTTGCTATAAAACAAAGTAAAGTCAAGGGACCCACACAGGAGATCCAGGTATTGGGAATAAAATGGCAAGATGGACTTTGTGAAATCGCAATGGATGTGGTCAACAAAATAGCCGTGATGTCTCCACCAACTCATAAGAAAGAATCTCAGGCTTTCTTAGGTGTCATCGTTTTTTGGAGAATGCACATTCTAAAATACAGTATGATTGTAAGCCCTCTTTATCATGTGACCCAGAAGGAGAATGATTTCGAATGGGGTCCTGAGCAACAAAAAGCCTTTGAACAAATTGAACAGGAGATAGTTCAAGCAGTAGCCCTTGGGCCCATTTGGACTGGGCAAGATGTAAAGAATGTGCTCTACACCACATCCAGGGAGAATGTCCCTACCTGGAGCCTCTGGCAGAAAGCACCAGGGGAAACTCGAGGATGATCTTTGGGTTTTTAGAGTTGGGCATATAAAGGATCTGAGGCCCGCTATACTCCAACTGAAAAAGAGATATTGGCAGCTTATGAAGGAGTTTGAGCTGCTTCAGAAGTGATTGGTACTGAAGCACAGCTCCTCTTGGCACCCTGGTTACCAGTGCTGGGATGGATGTTTAAAGGGAGGATTTCTTCTACACATCATGCAACTGATGCTACATGGAGTAAGCGGATTGTGCTGATTACACAACGAGCTTGGGTAGGAAATCCCAATCGTTCAGGAATTTTGGAAATTATTATGGATTGGCCAGAACATGAAGATTTTGGGATGTCATCAGAGGAAGAGGTGAGACGTGCTGAAGAAGCCCCTTTGTATAATGAGCTGCCAGAACATGAGAAGCAATATGCCTTGTTTACTGATGGGTCCTGTCGTATTGTAGGAAAGCATTGGAGGTGGAAGGCAGCTATATGGAGTCCCCTACGACAAGTTGCAGAAACTGCTGAAGGAGAATGTGAATCGAGCCAGTTTGCAGAAGTGAAAGCTATCCAGTTGGCTTTAGATATTGCTGAACGAGAAAGATGGCCTATACTTTACTGTGGTGACGCAAGTCGAGGCGGACTGAAAAGAAACACTATGTCTGCGTGGCTGGGTTCAAACAAAATGGCTTTTATTGTTTATACAAACTATGTATATATCTAAGACAGTGCAGGTGTCAGACCCTGATAGGTTTTTGTGTCCTTCTTCTTGCTTGCTATTTGCTGTTGCTGTAGGTGCCAGTATGCTGTGGCTCTAAGTTCTGATTCTTCACATCCTGTTTACATACCTGACAATTTGTGGCTGTCTTAAAGGTACACGGCTAAGTCTTTGAAGTCAACTAACTTGTCTGCAGACCCACTGCAGACCCCAACAATTCCCCCTTTTTGTTTTTTGAACAGCTAGTACCAGGTTTGTCATGTTCTGCAGGGCCCTTGCAAACATGACGGCAACCAAAGTAATAGCAACCAAACAATACTGCCAATTGAGTGAATGGATGCCAAAATGGCTGACATTTTCTCAGATTTTGGTAACATGTTGCTGCAATGGGGCACCTAAAATCCATGCAGCACATACCATCAAAATCCTCACAGCCATGTTCTTGAGCCAACAACAAAAACCAGTAGTTGCTCTGTTTTGTATATAATGGTGGCAAATTTGACTCACATTCTTAACTGTCTAATAAACAAGGTATCGACATTTAAAGTGCAAACAATATTGACTTCTTTTGGGTTAACATTATACAGAGGTAATCAATTATCGAAAATATCAAGACTTTCAGTAAGATTCTTCATTTCCGCATACATTCACTTTTTTCCAACAATGTCTGCAAGTCAATTTCAAGGAAGGGCACACCAAACAAGGACTGGTTCAGTAAGGAGGCCACACATTAGTTGCTGGGTTGACTGGCGGCAGCAGCGCTCCCACAATCCGGCACGCTAAGCTCAGGCCGTAGACAGCGAGCAGGTATCCATCGTAGACCTTCATCTGTAGAAACACAAGCATAACCTCTCCCCCAAGTTAACAATTCATGTGGTCCCGACCAATGCCCGGTACGAGGGTCTTTCATGCGTACTAAGACACCTTCATGCTTTTGCTGCTTGTCACCAATTGACATAAAATGTCGCACAATGGGAGGCACCGCATAGTCGGCAGAGATTTTCAGAAAGTTCAAAACATAACATGCTTTCTCCAATCGTGCTTCTGGAGTCATTCCCTTCATTCCCCCTTTTTGTTTTTCAAGCTGGCGTTTAAGAGTACCATTCATGCGTTCAACAGTGGCTTGGCCCGTAGGGGAATGGAGAATTCCAAATTTGTGGGAGATACCCCATTGGGAAAGGAACTGACTGACAGGCCTGGAACTATAGGCAGGTCCACGGTCTGTTTTGATTTCAAGAGGGACACCGAGCACAGAAAAAGCGCGTTGCCAGTGCCGAATGACGTCACGACTGGTCTCACCTGTGTGGGCAGTAGCAATCATTGCAGTAGAATAGGTATCTATTGTAACATGGACGTATTTTTGTCTGCCAAACTCATTGCAATGAGTTACATCTGTTTGCCAAAGTTGTAAAGCTTGAAGGCCTCTAGGATTAACTCCATAATTTGGCACAGGAGTAACATTTTGACAGTCTGGACAGTCTGCAACAATACTGCGTGCAGCAGCCTGAGAGAGACCCTTTTGGCCAAACTGGTGATACAAGGATAGCCAATTCTGATAGAATTGGTGGGCTAACACGGCTTGCTGATGGACATCAGGAACAGGCACTGACAGAGCCACAGAAACTAGAGCATCAACTCTAGCATTGCCTTCAATTATAAAACCAGGTAGGGAAGTATGGCTATTAACATGCATAACATAATACGGAGAATGGCGTTTCCGAATCTCTTCCCAAACTAGAGTCAAAACTGCAAAAAGCTTGGGGTTGTTGACATGGCCAAAGACAGCCATATCTAGCTTGGGAAGGAGGGCTGCTACATATGCCGAATCAGTAACAAGATTAAGAGGGCCTGGAAAATACTGAAATGCCAAAGCCGCAGCCCGTAATTCTACAACTTGCAGGGATCCTTCCTGATATACAATTTGGGAATGCCATTGCCCATTTTTTTTCCAAGCAACTGCGGCTTTTCCCATTTTTCCAGATCCATCTGTAAATACTGTGTCACCTTCAACTGGTTGTCTTTGACTTAGTTGCCGTGGCTGCAAAGTTAGATGTACAGTCATTTTCAGAAGTGGATGAGGTGGGTGATGGTACTGAATTTGCCCTTGAAAATTGGCAAGAGCCACTTGAAGGGCAGCAGAATTTAACAGCGCCCATTCAACATAGTATTGTTGTACAGGGATCAGCTCCAGTCAACTCTAAACATCTTTTTTGGATTTTTATGATCAAATCGGCAACAAGTTCATACCATTCAACAGCAGTTTTCTTAGGCTGCAAAGGCAAAAACAACCATTCAAGTACATGCAGCGGATCTTCCCAAGCCTGGTTCCATTGGGCCAACATAGCATAAGGGGAAGATTGGTCCACTAAAATAAAACCACTTAAAGGAAGCGTGATATCTACACGCCACACATGTCACAAAGAGATCAATTGTTCAACTTCATTCACAAGTGCTAAGGCTGCAGGCGTTAAATACCTTGGGGCTAAAAGATCTGTGTCTCCTTTTAAAAGTTGCAAAAGAGGTTGCATTTGTTCATTAGTAAGGCCTAAATAAGGCCGTAACCAATTTAGCATTCCTGCAAGTTTTTGGACATCATTCAAAGTCTTTATGTCCAATTTTAATTTGATAGGTTGTGGAGACACAGTTCTTTTCATCACATCCATGCCCAGATATTTCCAAGGCTCTTGTCTCTGAACTTTTTCAGGAGCTACAACCAATCCAAACTCTGCTAAGCTATGTCTGGCAGCTTTTCCAACTATGTCCAGCAGTTCTGTTGACAGTGCTGCCAGCAGAATGTCATCCATGTAATGATAACAGTAAACATCCTTGTATTTGTCTCTCACAGAGCTCAGGGCTTGGGCCACAAACCATTGACAAATGGTTGGCGAGTTTCTCATGCCCTGCGGCAGCACGGTCCAGTGGTACCGTTTTGTGGGCTCAGAATTATTTCTAGATGGTACTGTAAAAGCAAACTTTTCTTTGTCTTTTGGATCTAAAGGAATGGTAAAAAAACAATCTTTCAGATCAATAACTAAAATGTCCCAGTCCAGTGGTATGGTGGCAGATGGCAATCCTGGCTGTAAGGCCCCCATAGGGGCCATCACTGCGTTGACTTTACGCAGGTCATGCAATAATCGCCATTTACCAGACTTCTTTTTTATCACAACTACAGGAGTGTTCCATGGGCTATGTGATTCTTCAATGTGGCCTGCGTGTAACTGTTCTGTAACTAATTCATGCAGGGCATACAGCTTTTCTTGGGGCAGGGGCCACTGATCTACCCATACTGGCATGTCAGTTAACCAAGTGAGACCAAGGGTAGGCTGTTTCAGTCCCTGCAGTACAGTGGCCCCAGTTAAAAATCCGTGGTGATACGAACTCCCCACTGTCCTAAACAATCTTGACCCCACAAAGTAAATGGTGCGGTGGCAACGTATGGGCAGATGGCGGCAGTCTGTCTGTCCTTCTTGCGTTTTGATCTGTATAGGTTTTACAGACAAGTAGCTATTAGTCACGCCCCCCAGACCTACAACTCCTGCTGCATTATTTACCAGAGGCCATTGAGGTGGCCAGTCTTTGGAGGCAGTTACGTCTGCTCCGGTATCCAGAAGACCGCTCAATCTCACTTCTGCAGGAGTGCCTCCCGATAACGCCAAGGTGCAGGTCAGGTTGGGTCGTTGTGAAGATAGTTCTTGTGTCCAACATACGTGAGGTTTTCCTGTGGAGCCTAATCCTTCATCACCCCACCACCTAGGCTCTGTTCTGGGAACACAACTCACAAAAGGCACAAGTTGAGCAAGGCGTGTATTTTTTGGAATTGTAACAGGAGGCACAGGTGTAGAAACTAAGGCACATATTTGACCTGTAAAGTCTGCATCAATAACACCGACATGTACTTGGATATTTTTGTAAAGTAGTACTAGATCGACCTATTAGTAAGGCACTAAGGCCTTTCCCTATTGGCCCCTGAGCATTCAAAGGGACCTTAAACACTCCATGGTTGGTTAGGGTTACTGATTCACTGGTGTATACATCCATCCCTGCTGATCCCTGGGTCCTCCCTGATAATTGGTCACATAAGGCTGGCCGGTTGGTATAACAACCTGAGGTACTTGTGTCATTGCACGCCTCCTCGCGCTCTTGTGAGCGTTTCCCTGGCGTGGTAGGAGAAAACCTTCTTTATTGTAACGAGAATTACATTGTTTTGCAAAATGCCCTTTCTTTCCACAGCGAAGACAAGGAATCATCGCTGAGGACAGTTTAGGTCGTGGCGCTTGTTGTTTTTTGGAGGGGCAGTCCTGTTTACGATGTCCTAATTTACCACAAGAATAACATTTCATTTGCATAGCAGCTAGTACTGTTAGTTTGTGTTCCACGGTGCCCACCTTGTCACAGGCTGATATCATTGCTTCTAAACTGGGTTCACCTGGTAATCCTTCTATTACTTTTTGACAATCAATATTAGCATTATCTTTGGCTAGTTGCCTTACTAGCATGTCACGCAGGTGAGGGTCAAACACTTGAGAAGCAACAGCATGTTGCAAGTTTTCCACAAATGGCAAAAATGGTTCTTTTGGACCTTGCTTAATTGCCGTATAACGCTGTTTTGGCTCTGCTAATTGTGCAGTTTTCAATATGGCTAGCATGCCTACATTTTTTACCTGATCTAATACTATGGTGGGCCACTGAGCTTGAACTTGAGGATTGGCATACTGCCCAAGACCCATCAACAGATCAGGCCCATGAGCAAACCGGGGATCACCTCGTGGAAGATTCAAATTATGCAGTCCCTGCTGTTCTGCAGTTGTTCGCCACGTGGCGTGGAAAATGGCTAGTTGCGCAGGTTGGAACATAATCTGTGCCAGCTGAGAAATATCAAAAGGAGTCAAAGCATCCATGGTTAGCAAACACAGCAACTGCACTGTAGGCGGTGAATTCACCCTGTACTGAGAAACATTTTTTTGCAAGTCCTGTACTACTTTCCAAGCAAATGGTGTATGAACGTGAGGATTACCAGCAGCCACATCTCCCAATACAATAGGATATGCGTGCGGTGCATCGGTGGAAGGAGTAGGAGAATCAAGGAGTGGTCTGCCTATCTGTTCTACTAAATCCCAGTTTCCATCTTTTAATGCCTCATCTCTTATAGCCTGCCAAAATCGCCGAGGGTCGCGCGTCATTAATGTACCACTGGAAACTTGATTTTTACCACCTCCAACTTTTTCACTGCCTGTGACTGATAACGTTGTCGTAGCTGGACCCGAATCCGGGTTTTCGGCATTTCCATCCTGCGCAGGCAGGGCCGGAGCCGAGGGGGCGGGCGGGATGGGCGGTGCCGAGGGGGCGGGTGGGGGGGGGGGGGGGGGCGGAGCCGAGGGGGGAAGGCGTGCGGGCTGGGGGGAGTCAGGGGGGCTGGGATCGGTCCACTGAGGTTTCTGCTTGTCATCCTCGTCCTCGGAATCGGTATCAAGTATAAGTCGATGCAGTTGGAGAGATTTAGGGGATTCGGGGCATTGGAGAGTGGCGTCTGGTAAGGGACACAGACTCTCCCCCTCCCCCACCCCCTCATCCTCTTGTCTGTATTCTGGAGGGGGATACAGGGGAGGTTTGAACGACGTACCCTCATTCGCATTTTGCTGAGTTTTTAAGCCCCCACTTGTGTCTTGTGGACTCTGCAAATCTCCACTCGCATTTTGCTGTTTTTGCAAGCCCCCAGTCGCATTTTGCTGATTTGGCAAGCCCCCATTCGCATTTTGCTGATTTTGCAAGCCCCCATTTGCGTCTTGCAGATTCTTGAAGCCCCCTACAACATGTCTAAGCAGTCCCCAGGTAAGCAAAAACCCTTTTTCCAGAGCTTCTCACAGTGTTGATCCTAAATTGTCCCAGGTCCACACACTAAGAGCAGTCGCGGGAGACATTTCCACTCCATGTGTTTTGGCCCACAATAACATATCTTTTAACCGAAGCCCATCTAAAGTAATTCCACGCTTCTCTAATACTAATTGCCACATTGATAGCACCATGGTATCTTCTTTAGATAACTTACTCCCCATGTTGTCCCTGGTGGCTCACTTTACCGGTGTCCTCACCTTCTCCCGGGATCTTGCAGCTGCTCGCTGTGCTACTCCCCTTCACCAGGCTCCACCTCCCCAGCAACCCGCTGGTCACAGTTTCAGGATCACTCCTGACACCCCTTACCGGGGTCACGTTGG
Source organism: Falco peregrinus (assembly GCF_023634155.1). Taxonomy (NCBI): domain Eukaryota; kingdom Metazoa; phylum Chordata; class Aves; order Falconiformes; family Falconidae; genus Falco; species Falco peregrinus. Next base: position 26,647,781 of record NC_073743.1, read on the forward strand.
CACAGTCTCAGAATCTCTTTTTGATACCCTTTACTGGGATCATATAGGCACGTCGGGGTCACCAAATGTGGTGACGCAAGTCGAGGCGGACTGAAAAGAAACACTATGTCTGCGTGGCTGGGTTCGAACAAAATGGCTTTTATTGTTTATACAAACTATGTATATATCTAAGACAGTGCAGGTGTCAGACCCTGATAGGTTTTTGTGTCCTTCTTCTTGCTTGCTATTTGCTGTTGCTGTAGGTGCCCGTATGCTGCGGTTCTAAGTTCGGGTTCTTCACATCCTGTTTACATACCTGACAATTTGTGGCTGTCTTAAAGGTACATGGCTAAGTCTTTGAAGTCAACTAACTTGTCTGCAGACCCGCTGCAGACCCCAACACTTTACCTCTATACTGACTCATGGATGGTGGAAAATGCCCTATGGGGGTGGTTATAGAAATGGAAGGAAAGTAATTGGCAACACAGAGGTGAACCCATATGGGCTGCTGCATTATGGCAAGATATTGCTGCTCAGGTGGAGAACCTGGTTGTAAAGGTACGTCATGTAGATGCTCATGTACCCAAGAGTCGGGCCACTGAAGAACATTTAAACAACCAGCAGGTAGATCAAGCAGCCAAGATTGAAGTGGCTTAAGTAGATTTGGATTGGCAACATAAAGGTGAATTATTTATAGCTCGGTGGGCCCATAACACCTCAAGCCATCAAGGATAAGATGCAACATATAGATGGGCCTGAGATCGAGGGGTGGACTTAACCATGGACACTATTGCACAGGTGTCACAGTCCACTCAGCACTCAGTGGACTTGTGATGGTTCGTTTACTATGATCTCAAAGCGCAAAAAATCAAGGCGACCATGACAAGGGGTTATGCTTCAATCAAACAGCACAATTTTATTGTTTGCCCGTAAAGCAGTGTGCGATAGGTAGAAAGACAGAAAGTGAAGAAAAGATAAAGTAAAAAGAAAAGGAAAGAGGTTTATAGCTACCACCACGGGTCCCTATGGTCCCAGGTCCAAGCAGCATCCTGCCTGTCCTTCCGATTGTTGTTATCCTTGGTGGGGAAGATCTCCCAAAATTCGGTTGCTAAGGAGTCCTCTTTTATGCTGAGCAACACACATTGCTCCTCCTCTGGCCCATGGAATGTTGTCAGTCTCTGCCTTCTCAAGCACTCATGTTCTGGTTCGTTGTTATGACAACGGTTGTGATTCATCTTCTGGACAGCTGTTATGTGGCCTTATTGTAGTTGTTCCTTCCAGTGCCGGGTATCAGGAAGCGGCATAGTACTCCTCGTACCATGCAGTTCTCCTTCAGGGTCACTGGGTCTCGGTGTCCATGAGGACCACGTTCCATCTCCAGGTCTCTGTTAGCAATGTTGAGACAATATCATTCTTTTTAGACCGACTCTTACAACAGGTAATTCATGAATGTGAAACATGTGCTGCAATTAATCAAGCCAAGCGGTTAAAGCCTCTGTGGCATAGAGGACGATGGCTGAAATATAAATATGGTGAGGCTTGGCAAATTGACTATATCACACTCCCACAGACCCACCAAGACAAGCGCCATGTGCTTCCAATGGTGGAAGCAACCACCGGATGGCTGGAAACATACCCTGTGCTGCATGCCACTGCCCAGAACACTATCCTAGGCCTTGAAAGACAAGTCTTGTGGTGACATGGCACCCCAGAAAGAATTGAATCAGACAATGGAACTCATTTCTGAAACAGTCTTATAGACACTTGGGCCAAAGAGCATGGTATTGAGTGGGTATATCACATTCCCTATCATGCACCAGCCTCTGGGAAAACTGAACGATGTAACGGACTGTTAAAGACTACACTGAAAGCAATGGGTGGTGGGACTTTCAAACATTGGGATAAACATCTAGCAAAGGCTACCTGGTTGGTTAATACCAGAGGATCTGCTACTCGAGCTGGTCCTGCTCAGTCAAATCTTTTGCGTACCGTAGAGGGGGATAAAGTTCCTGTAGTGCACCTGAAAAATATGCTTGGGAAAACAGTTTGGGTCATTCCTGCCTCAGGCAAAGGCAAGCCCATTCGTGGGATTGTTTTTGCTCAAGGGCCTGGGAGCACTTGGTGGGTAATGCGGGAAGATGGGGAAGTTCATGTGTGCCTCAAGGGGATTTGATTTTGGGTGAAAACAGTCAATAAATTAAGTGATGTTAATTGTTACATAATGCTGTATATTGTCTTTGGGGATGATGGTAGAATTTGAACCCACGCCCTGGAGACACTGGATAATCTTGTGGCATCCATTTCTACCATCTCTAGATTGGAAGATTTGAACCTTATTTTTTTCTTCAACTGCCACACCAACAAAGACTGACTGGTGAAACCAGATCAGTGCAGCTGTAATAGGACTTGAACTGGCTTCAACATGGAACAGTCCAACACCTCGTACCATCCTCCTTGCCCAGAGAGACAGTTATAACAGATGGAGCCCAACATCATGGACTAAATTAACTTAATGGATTTTAGAGGGATGGTCCATAGACTAAGGGAACGATATCTGTGTATTTATATTTTATATATAGGACAGGAGAAGTGAGGATGATGTATTGGAGAACATAGCATGACGTAAATGGTATGGAATAAGGGATGGATACTGTCCTGGTTTCAGTTGGGATGGAGTTAATTTTCTTCTTAGTAGTTAGTACAGTGATGTGTTTTGGATATGATATAAGAACAATGTTGATAACCACGCTGATGGTTTTAGTTGTTGCTGGGTAATGTTTATACTAAGTCAAGGACTTTTTGGTTTCTTGGGCCTTGCCATCCAGAGTGCTGGAGGGGCACAAGAGACTGGGAAGGGACACAGCCAGGACAGCTGACCTGAACCAGCCAAAGAGGTATTCCATACCATGGGACGTCATGCTTGGTATATAAACTTGGAGGGTTAGCTGGGGGGGGATCATTTCTCGTTTCTTGGGGACTGGCTGGGCATCGGTCAGTGGGTGGTGAGCAGTTGTACTGTACATCACTTGTTTTTTTCCTTTTCCCTTCCTTTGGATTTTACCCTTTTTCCCCACCTTTCCATCCTAATTGTTATTGTTATTGTTATTACTGTTGGGTTTATATCTTTATTCTGTTTAAATTATTAAATAGTTCTTATCTCAACCCTCGAGTTTTAAATTCCTTTCTGATTCTCCTCCCCACCCCTCCGGGTGGGGGGGAGTGAGCAAGTGGCTGTGTGAGGTTTGGTTGCCAGTAGTGTTTGGTTGCTGGCCGGGGTTAAATCACGACAACCATCCATATTGGAATTTGAAACAACAAATTAAGAGACATTACTGATAGTGTTTTGAACAATATATTGGTGATATGAGAAAGAAACAATGTAAAAAACAGACAAGATGCTGAAGTCTGATACATTCATGATAAGTACCTAACGAAAACCAAAAACATTATTTGTTTGAGAGGAAATGGCCTCAAGTTACACCAGGGGAGGGTTAGACTGGATATTAGGAAAAATTTCTTTACCGAAAGGGTTGTCAAACATTGGAACAGGCTGCCCAGGGAAGTGGTTGAGTCACCATCCCTGGAGGTGTTTAAAAGACTGTAGACATGGCACTTAGGGACATGGTTTAGAGGTGGACTTGGCAGTGTTAGGTTAACAGTTGGACTCAGTCATCTTAAAGGTCTTTTCCAACCTAAATGATTCTATGATTCTATGATTATCACCTTATGGGCACTCAGCTTTCAGGCAGAAAGAAGAAAAAAACAATCAAACCTTTTCATTCACATTTTGGCTGAGAATTAATTTCATTTTCAGTTGTGAAAGAAGTGGTTTAGGTCAGATCGCTTAAAGAATTACCACCAAAGAGTTTGAGTGAAAGAGGTTTAATATGAATTTGTGGAAATGTGACTGCACAAGATTCAATGGCAAGGTTCACTCTATTATGTATTACATGGAGTAAATGAAGAGAGATAAATCAAGTTGGAATCAAATCAGAATAGAGTTGGAAATAGTTTATAAAGATCAAAGGCATAAGAGGGTAAAGGAGATCCTCCCATTGAGTCACAAGGTTTAGAGCGGACCCCCTTGCTTTCTAAACTCTCACAGATTTTAGGTGTGGCTAGATCCAATCTTAGTCTCAGACTTGGTCACTGGTTTGTATCTAAACGGGGGAGAGAGAGAGAAAAAAAATTGTTCACAATTCAAGATATTCTATAGGATTTTAGCAGCAAAGAAAATCAATAAAATTTGTTTTAAATCACAAAAATTACCTAACTACTTCAAGCGTGCAATATATATTATAACAAAGGTATACTGCTAAAAGTTTGCCTCGAGTTCAGTGAAATACTCACATCTAATGCCTTTGCATTCCTCAGTGGATGAAGTGTTGAGCCTCAAGGAGCAAGGGTATCAGCCCAGGCCCCATTGTTGGCTTTCTGCAACAGTCCCCCTAGTATTGCAAACTTGGAGGTTTTCAAACTCTGAGCAGCATCCTGCTCAGAGGGAGATGCTGGTCACAGCCTGCTGTGGTCCAGGAGAGTTCAAAAGGGTCTCACTTTAGGACTGCTGTTTATAAGGCTGTGAGATGATTGGCTTTAGTCATCAGTAAATTTCCATCCTGGCTGCAACCTGAGTTGGTAACTTTTCAAAATTCCAAGAACAATGGTATCATTCCACTCAGGTTACCACTCAGGCTATGTTCCGGCAGGAGAATTCTGGGATTGTCAGGGTGTCATGTGAAGGGGGGGGGGGGGGGGGGGGGAGAGATTTTCTCAACCCCTAGTATTTGATCTGTTTATCAGCGCCCCAGGAAAGCCAAGACCCTTGTGCCCAACCAGTCTGTCAGTGTCCCGTTCCAGGGACCCTTCACTGAACAGTCCTGCTGGATTGGAGGGTGATTTGACTGACTTGTTCAGGGAAACGTGCCAACAGCATCAGGGGGACCCCTAAGCGGGTCTTCCCACTTTATTTGAATATGTTACCTGCAGACAGTGACTACTAGCGCCCCCTAAGGACTAACACTAACAGTTTATGGAATAACACCCATATATAAAATATATAAAATCGTATATAAAACCATATAAAATCGTGACAAATTAAGGTTCGTGATTGCTGGTGATAGGGACTGTCTGAAAAAACAAGCTTGAAGTGATATACAACCAAACTATATACAGCCAAAACTATAATTACTAATAACAGCTAGTGTGAGTTAGTTATTAGCGCGCATAAGATAAAGTTCTTACCCAATAGGTGTCCCTATGGGGGAGAAGACAGGTTCAGCCTGTCGACTGATCCCAGAAGTTACGATGGAGTCTTCCTTAACTTCTCTCCTCATCCATTCACTTTTTATACTTTTCTTTACTCTCAGGTGGAGCTTGAGTGACTCTAGTCATACACACTTTCATTATTGATTGGTGTAAAATTCTCTCGCTTCTTGTTTAAAACATAGCCAATAAGAAATATAACGCACATGCTTGGCGAGGGGTGGTCGTGCCTTGGAGGTGGGTAACTTTGGGATGGAGGTGTGGATTAGTATTACAATGAGATTATAATGACCAAGGTTCATCTAAGGAAAATGATTTTGCCACAGTTGTTGGCTCAGCAACAGTCATCTTCTCTTATATCTCCTATTGACAGCTGCTATGCGGTTTGTCAGCTGTATGGTACCATCAAGTTCCCAGTCCTGCAAGAAGTACAGCAGAGCCTTGTCGTGGTGTCTCCACTCTGCTCCACCCTCCACTGCTCCTCTAGAATAGCAGGTTGTGTTGCCTAGGGAACCATGATGGAGTAGATTCTGTGCATGCCAACCATCTTGAAAGTGGCAACTGTATTTCACCCTGAAAAGGTTTATATAATACTACAACTTCTGTTAGGTCCCAGTTTTCTCTAATTCCCCCCTCCAAGCGATTTTTCCACACAGGGAACAACTGATTGTCTCCATTCTCATTCCCTGCTTTGACCAGTCAACTGGAGTTCCAGTATGGACAGTGCTGTTCTCTGCCTTAGCTGAGCAAGAGTTACTGGTATGGTCAAGGGGTGCTTAACCGCCCAACTCATTACTCAAGGTTCCAAGGCCTACTCAGCAGCTCCTGGGGTCATAGAACAGCCCAGAAAAAGGGGGAAAAGTTTGCCACCACATTTTCTCTATATTTTTGGGTAGGAAAATGCAGATTCTCCTTGGCCTTCCTTTTGTTGCTAATGTATTTTGTATTGTCTTTTACGGCAGTCGCCAGATTAAGTTCTAGTTGGGCTTTAGCCCTTCTAATTTTCTCCTTGCATAACCTCACGACATCCTTGTAGTCCTGAGTTGCCTGCCCCTTCTTCCAAAGGTGGTAAACTCTCCTTTTTTTCCTGAGTTCCAGCCAAATCTCTGTTCAGCCAGGCCAGTCTTTTTCCCCACTGGCTCGTCTTTCAGCACATGGGGACGGCCTGATACTGCTCCTATAAGATTTCCTTCTAGAAGAACGTCCAGCCTTCCTGGACTCCTTTGCCCTAAGTACTCACCAGAGGAATGCCAGGAAACTGAAAATATTGAAAAAGTTTGCAGATTTGGGGCCTTATCCAACATCTAAGGAACACACATCCACTCACTCAACCCATCCCTGACCCAAGGAGGACAGGTAAGGGAATAGGAAGAGCAAAAGCAAGAAAACTCTGGGTCCAGATAAAGACAGTTTAATAAGTAAAGGAAAGAAGAAAATGAAAGAAAAAACAAGTGATGCAAAGACAATCACTTCACAACTTACCACAAATAGATTGATGCCTAGCCAGTTTCTGAGCAATGGCTACCTCCCCCAAAACCTTCTCTTATTTTTTATTGCTGAGCATGACATCATATGGCATGGAATATTCCTTTTGCCAATTCAGGTTAGCTGTCCAGGTTGTGTCCCCTCCCAGCCTTCATGCCCACCCCCAGCCTACTTACTGTGGGGGCAAAGTGGGAAAAAGAGGAAGTCTTGATGCTGTGCAAGCATTGTTCAGCAATAGCCAAAATGCTGGTGTGTTATCAACACTGGTTTAGCCACAGATCCAAAACACAGTGACATGTGGGCTGCTACAATGAAAATTAACTCCATCCCAGCCACACCCAGTACACCTTGGAAAAGTGTTTCAGTGTTAATTACCTTAACTTAAATTAAAAATTTCGATTTAAATTTAATTTAAAGCAGTTATTTTCATTCTGACATTCTTGAGTTTAAAGTCCATTGATCTTGTGGTATCTTTATTTATCACAATGAAGTATTCTCCATTAAGCTGACTTAGGCAAACTTAAGTACTTCAGGAAGGAGCATAGTCTAATACAGCTTTTTTGTAAGCTTTGAAGCTGTTTTCTTGTCTGAACACCTTCTTATGCATTTTTTTTTTTTAATTCTAAGGGGGGGAAAAACATTTATTCTGTCTTTAACTCCTGAGAATTTGAGGTATTTTCCTATGGTGCCTGAGAAATGGACTAGTGGAAGTGCCTCACCTAACCTCTGCTGCTTCAGTCTCATTCCAAAATGGAGATGGATTTTTTGTGTGTAACAGCTGATCTCAATACTTGGTGGGCTGAAGTAGCAGCCACAGGAAACCCCTGCAGTCCTGCTGAGGGGGTGGCAGATGCCTTGGCTGCTCAGCCTTGCTCACCCTGAGGGGGGCAGCCATGACATAAACCCTAGGCCAACATCTCTAGCTGTTTGACTGTGGCTCAGATGTTGGCTCCTGGCTAACACAACTCTTCAAGTATGAGGTGATTTGACAGCTACTGTAGCCACCTTGCTCTGTTATACCCACATGATAACTCTCTTCTTTCAAGCCTTTACTTCCTTCATGAGCAAACCACATTTTCATGTTAATCTCAATCTCTTGTTCTTGCAGGGTGCTGAAGAAAATTCCAAGTCTGGTACCACATCCTGGTCAGTAATGACCCCATAATCCTCCCTAGCATGATGGAGTGTAATTGCATATGTGGGAATCCAAAAAGGAGAAAGCAGGTAAATCACTTCCTCTTTCCAACACATTTGGCTGTGTAATTGTGTTGCTCAGAGCAGTCTTTCGCTCAGCAGCCACTACTTTCTTTTGCCACTCTGGGAACATGTAGACTCCAGCAGTAGGAAAAGTTACATGATTTATTTTTTTTTTCTGAGCATGACCTACCTTAAACAAACAGCTTTCTCGTTAATCACTTCAAAACAACTTGAGTTAGATATCAAGAGGAAGAAAAGAGTGTTCTGCCTCCAGCTGGGGAATGCCTTCCTCATGGAGGCAAGTGTCCTCTGTGCAGCTGCATGCCAAGCCTTCCTAAATATGCCCTAATGCCACTCGTAACCGCATAGGAAGACCAAGAAATGCATACGTGTTTATTAGGGGGCTCTGATTTTAGACAGAAACAAAAAAAAACCCCACACCACACTAAACAGTAACATGTGGCCAAGGCCAGGCTCTCCGCCACACTGCGCCGGTCATAGGCGCCCCTCAGGCTGCCGCGCCCCACCCCTGCCCCCTCACGCAGGAGCTGCAGCGGGCACCAGGAGCGACACCGGCCCCAGCGCCCGTTCGCTGCTGCGACGGGTGGACGGGCCAGCGAGCGCCTGCTGCTCCCAGCCCCAGCAGTATCCGGTGCGGCAAGGAAGCTGCTTTGGTTCCGCCACCCCCTCCAAGCGGCCCTTCCAGCCGCCATGGCCCGGCGGCGCTGTCCCCTCCCGGCTGTTGCTCCTCCTCCTCCCCGCTCTGTCCCAGGGCGCAGGAGTGACATCACGCCCAGGGTTTCCATCCGACTAAGAGAGGAGGAGGTTGAGCGGAGTAGCAGCGTGATGGCGGTGATCGGGAGGACTTAAGAAACAGCGGCGGAGCAACACGGCACCTACTTCTTAGGCTTTTCCCTTCCCGGTTTGGGGTCCTATTGTTACAGCCGGTAGGGGCTGCAGGCGAGCCTGCCGCGTGGGGCTGTAAGGAACCGGCGGCCCAGGCCCTGTGGGGGCTGCAGGAGAGCCTCCGATCCTAGGTTGCAGCACAGACCTCTTCGTGGGGTGAGGCGCCGTCTCGGACCAGGGCAGCTCTAGGGAGGCCGGGCCGGGCGCACACGCGCAGGTAGGCAGAGGCCCGCCATGGCTCCTTTCCTTTTCCCTGGTCTGGAGTTGTGTGGTGGCTGTCGCTTTTGAAGATGGATGGGGAGGCGACTGGCGTTGAGAAGAAGAGGTTGGATGCCCGGTGCGAGGCTGGGGCTCCTGGGCCTGCTCGCTGTTTTCCAAAGAGGGAGGCAAGGAGGGAACTGTGAGAGCTGAGGCGGGCAGCCGGGGTTGAGCCTCTTTAGCTGTCTCCTGCGGGGGGAGCTTGTGACGAACGGGCTGGGAGGCAGGAGTGCGGCCTTCGCTCTTCTCTGGCCATGGCGGGGCGCTGGGAGAAGCGAGCACGGAGGACAGCGGCTGCATTAGCAATACTGCCAGGGGAGCCTTGACCAGGAGCGGCGCCTGTGCGGGTTGCGCCACCAGCAGAGGGCCATCTCCGGGGGCGGGAGGTGAACCCGTGGGAGGTAAGGAGGCAGCCCTCGCGTGGGCTCTCCCCAGGAGCACCTTAGGAGCGGTCGATCACGGGAGGCCGCGAGAGCGCGGTGCGGGTGGTCGGGGAGGATCGTCGCCGGAGCAGGGAGTGGACGACAAGGAGATAGTTTCGTGGCCGCTAAAGATGTTTCCTGGGGCCCGGGGAGTGCCGGTCCTAGAGGTGGCAGGGTGTTCGCACCCTGGACGCGGGAGGGCAGACTGCGCGGAGCTTGGCCTCGTTGGGCAACAGAGGCCGATCCGCGAGGAACCACCAAGCTGCCTAGCTCGCCGCCGCGGGGGCCCCAGCCTCGCTTTGCGGCCTCTTTGGGGTTACAGGGTTCTTTCCTATCACTTTTCTTCCGTCATCGCCTTTGTTTGCTGGCTGGAGTGGCCCTGGTGTCTGAGATAGTGCCTGAGGGCAGGGCTTTTTCCATCCCGGAACGAGGCGACCTCTGCCTCCATCATGAGCTGTAGGTCGGGCTGTATTAGAGGAGAGCACCTTGAGGCAGGCAACCTGCAGGCGAGCCCCTAATCTCTTTTACACCACTAAATCTGTGAGAGGCGCTGCTCTTTAGCTGATTATCAGTGAGTTCATACTTGCACTCCATTTAAAGTGAGCCTAAACTTCCTAGGTGCATCTCACACGGTAGAGATCTGATTGAAAATGTTGATGTATACGAAATAATGATTACTCCGATCTTACTAGCCTGATGTAGTTGAGTCAATTTTTTAAAATGGGGCAGTCTTTATTTTCCTGCTTCTACCCCCAACTGGATGTAAGCATTATGTCTGTGTCTGGAAATGCTTCTGATATGTTTTTGTGCATGAAATAATTTTGCTAATTAGATCTTAGGGCTTTAATATCCGTAGTTTATATTCATGTGTTTGGGGAGGCTGTTTTCCTTTAAAATAAAGTTAGATCTGGTTGTTCTTAAGTACTATGGCATACCAAAAGCTATTTTTCAGTTAAAAAGATGATGTCAAATGTGGTAGATACTCCCTTTCAGTGTTGTAACAGGACAAGTTATTTTCAGTATCTTTCAGTTGCAACCATCAAATATTTCAAGTTATATCACCATTTTCCTTTACTACTTTAGATAATTTGGGAAAAATCTTCAATACCTGCAGAGAACAGTTGAGTAAACAAGTCACCTGGAAAAGAGTACCAAGAAGTAGATTCTTGACATCTGCCTTCTAACCTGAGTGGACTTCTATTTATCTTTTAAACTTAATATTTACAATGAATGGGCACAGTGATGAAGACGTTGTAAGAAACAGTAGTGGAGAGTCAAGGTAAGCACTTTCAGTCCTTGGCTATGTATTTTGTTTATTAGAACTGGTTTACATTTTAACTTTGTGCCAAACCTTCCTGGTGAGCAAGTAGACCATTATTTAGGAGGACCGGTCATGCTTTTTTAAAGATGCTTAATCTGCTCGTTCGAATCAGTTAGCTTCATTTAATAACTGTAACAATCATGTGTATATACCTTACGTAATACAGTTTTAATGCTATTTAAGCTCTATTGGCATCCATTACTCTTTTTTTCCTCAAAAGTTGTCTGAAGTATCAATCTGAAACAGATTAGATTGAAATGTTAAACTCATGTCTATGAAGTGTAGGGCATGCATGCATACATAATATGTGCTATATAAACCCCTAATTAGGCTATCTCTAAAGTTGGAACAGTGGACTACTAATTCTAGTGAGGCTTCCATATTTGTTGAGTTGTCAAAGCAGTATAATGGAAAGCATTAACTTCATGTTTGTTTTCCAAAGTGAAAGTACAGTTTTCCCAGCTGTTTTCTTAATATAATAATCATCATCATCATCATCCACTCCTCTAACGTCACTTGCTGGTGTTCTAGGATATGTAGAGAGTTCACTTGGTTGGAAAAGCTTGGTTAGAACTTCCCTGCTGCAAGATGAGGATAACCGTGGACTTCTAGGGGTGGAATTAAATTTGTATTCTAGAACACTGCTAAGTTCAACAAGTGTCTGCTGCACTAGGAAGTTAATATTTCTAAAACTGGGAATATGATGAATGCTGCAGATTTAAGAAGGCAAGGCAAACTTACAAATAGAAGCGGTTGTGATCATGCTGTCAGTCTACCCATCTCTCTGTCTGTCTTCACTTTCTGATCACAGCCTGTTTAACCTGTTAGTTAATTCCATCAGTCAGAGGTCATAAAGTAAACTGAGTTCTGTGGGCTTTATGAAAACAGCCAGTTGGGGTAGAGGGGATAGATCTAAATTATTGCCCCAAGTGAAGAAATCCAAGAACAACATAATGGCCAGCTGATCATTCAGCATGTGCTGGCCATTAAGCTTGCATGTAGCATAGTGAGTAATGGGGTGGGAAGAAGGGGGAAGAGAGAAGTGTTTAGGTGATATTAGGTGCAAATCTCTAAGAAACCTATGAGCAGTAGAATTAAAGACACAAAAGTTGTTAAGGTTTATTTTTTTTAATGTCAAGCTTCCATGTTATACCTAGAAATATTCTAGAAAGTCAGTAAACTTTGAATCTTGTGAATAATTTGTAAGCTTTGTTGTTGTTGTTGGATTTCTGCTTCCAGTAAAGATGATATTTGTCTAGTTAGCAAACAAATTTTAGGTTTCTTCTAGTAAGTGGCAAAATATTCCTGATTACTTATATTAAGAAAAAAAAAAAAAGAAAACAAACAGCCAATCCCAAAACAAGCCTTGTCAGCTGAGTAGAGGAACATGAACAAAATAAAACAGTGTGAACAAAGCTAGTCTTCTGAACTTTTAGAGAGTTATAAATAAGATCTCCAACAAATGTTAACTTATCAGGAACAACTCCAATGACTTTATATTTATGAAGTTTTTTACTACTTGAAACAAGCCACATAGCTAAAAATAATGTAGGAATAATACTGCGTATCAAACTATGACCACTTGTAAATACCAGTATATCAAAGTTATTCAAAAGCTGTAGCAATTCTCATAAGACTAAACCAACTAAATATCAAAAAAGCATCCAGACAACTTTATTAAACTAAATATCAGAAAGATGCAAATTACTTAAAACATGATAGTTGCCTGTGAAGTGAGAGTTTGTTCATCTTAAATGTGCTGCTGAGCACATTTTAAAGCTTTAAAAAAAGTTTTTAAATGTTAAACTTTGTTTCCTCTAGGCTTGTATCAGTCATTGACCCTGTAGCCTAATTCAGACAGATCTCAGAAAACCTATTTGTATGCTTGCCATTTGCTATCAAGAAATTCTGTTTTTCTAAATGAAGGGTGAAGGCTTCCAATATTAAATAATTGAGCCCTTTTTCTGTCCAGGCTATTTTCATTATTAAAATAATTATTGTGAAAGGTGTTTGCTTATGGGGTACCTTAGTATGTCTTGCCCCTGTTGTTGTGGTTTGGTTGGTTTGTGGGTGTTGTGTTGTCATCCCCCCCGCCTCCCCCTTTCTTCAAGTTTTCCAGAACTCTAAATGACTTTCACTAGAAGGAAAATTCCTTAAGCTAGCTGTGACTGCAGACAGATATCTAACTGTAACCAGGGAAGTGAAGCTGCATTTAGTCTTCAAATAGTCTGGGAATATGAATTCTACAGAATGGAAATAAAATCAGTAACAGGGTAGCTTGTTACTGGATAGCAGTCTGGTAGCTTGTCTGGATAGTAAGTAATTATAAGTACAAAAACTTTACAGCAGTGCTCTGAGAAACTGACTCTTAAGAAAAACATTTTTGTGTAGTGTTCTTGAAAGCATTCTGTTGCAAACTTGAATAGGACTAAATACATATTAGCTAGCATTAAGAAAGCGTAATGAGCAAGGAAGGGCAGTTATAGCTGAACTGCAATACAAGCTCTAGGTAGAACAGGGAATGCAGAAATGAAGCATTGGTGCCAATTGAACAGCAATCTGATTTCCTGTCTCTTTGCTCTTCCTATGTTTCTTGTAGAACAAGACATGGAGCACTTGAGCAGACCTTACTTCTCTGTAGGTAAAAAAGGGTGTGCTCTGTCACCCTCAAAGCAAAGTTCTTCCTTGTATTCAGAAGGAACTTCCTGTGTTTCAGTTTGTGCCTGTTGCCCCTTGTCTTGTCGCTGGTCACCACTGAAAAGAGTCTGGCCCCATCCTCTTGTTACTCGCCCTTAAGATATTTATATGCATTGATAAGATCCCCTCTCAGTCTTCTCTTCTCCAGGCTAAACAGGCCCAGCTCTCTCAGCCTTTCCTCATAAGGGAGATGTTTCAGTCCCCTAATCCTCTTTGTAGCCCTCCACTGGACACTCTTCAGTAGTCCCCTGTCCCTCTTGAAGTGGGGAGCCCAGAACTGGACACAGTACTCCAGATGCGGCCTCACCAGGGCAGAGCAGAGGGGGGGGATCACCTCCCTCGACCTGCTGGCCATGCTCCTCCTGATGCGTCCCAGTATCCCATTGGCCTTCTTGGCCACAAGGGCACACTGCTGGCCCATGGACAACTTGCTGTCCACCAGGACTCCCAGGTCCTTTTCCGCAGAGCTGCCTTCCAGCAGGCAGGTCAACCCCCCAGCCTGTACTGATGCATGGGGGTTATTCCTCCCTAGGTGCAAGACCTTATACTTGCCTTTGTTGACCTTCATTAGGTTTGTCTCTGCCCAACTCTCCAGCCTGTCCAGGTCTGGCTGAATGGCAGCACAGCCTTCTGGTGTATCAGCCACTCCTCCCAGTTTTGTATCATCAGCAAACTTGCTGAGGGTGCACTCTGTCCCTTCACCCAGGTCAGTGATGAATAAGTTGAATTAATAAGAAAGTGGTTTCTTGCATGAAGGTCCCTTACCATTGTTTATGTTCTTGAAAGCTGAGTTAATGCAAGATTAATTTCTGTGGATTTAATTTGCTTTGTTGATTTAATAGTCTGTGGACCACAAAAGATAGTTAAGTAAAGCCAACTCTGTCAGCAGGCTTGAATTCGCTGTTAAACTTATACCTTCCACAGAAGATTAAAAAGAGAAATTGAAAGGCACTATTCTAAGTTACTGTTTTAAGAAACTAAGTGGGACTTAAAACAAAGCATAATTGCAGAAGTATTCTCATCTATTGGTTTCTTTTTGGTAGAAGTAGGTAATACAAATTAGGAAGGAAGAAAAAAGAAAGGAAAAAGTGTGTATGTATAGGGAGAGTTGTATTGGGTTTATGTGGCAAGGGTTTGGTAATGAGGAGACTGCAGGGGCAGCCTCTGTCAGAAGAGACCAGGGGCTGCCCCTGTGCTGAACAAAGCCAGTTCCAGCTGACTCCGAAATGGACCTGCCACTGGCCAAACATGAGCCAATCAATGAAGCTGGTGGCACCTCTGCAATAACATTTAAGAAAGGGTAAAATGCTGTGCAGCGGAGTGTGTGTGTGTGAGAGAGGGAGGAACAAGGGGGGAAAAATGTGAGAGAAACAGCTCTGGAGACACCCAGGCTAGTGAAGAAGGAGGGGGAAGAGGCGCTGGAGCAGAGATTCCCCTGCAGCCTGTGGTGAAGGCTGTGGTAAGGCAGTCTGTGCCCCTGCAGCCCATGGAGGACCTCACCCCAGAGCAGGTGGGTGGGCCCTGAAGGAAGCTGCAGCCTGTAGAGAGTGCATGCTGGAGCAGGCTCCTGGCAGGAACTGTGGCCTTTGGAAAGGAGCCAACTCAGGAGTAGGTTTTCTGTCAGGAACTGCAGTCCTGCAGGGTACTCACACTGGAGCAGTCTGTTCCTGACGGACTGTACCCCATGGAGAGGAGCCATGCTGGAGCAGTTTACGAAGGATTATCCTGTGGAAGGGACCCCACCTTAGAGCAGGGGAAAAGAAGTATGAGGAGGAAGGAGTGGCAGATGAGCTATTATGAACTGACTGCCTCCCCCCCCATTCCATACACACACCCCTAGTGTGGAGGGAGGAGGTAGAAAGTTGGGAATGAAGGAGTGGAAGAAGGGAAGAGGGGAGAAGGAAGGTGTTTTAGTTTTGTCTTTGTGTATCACCATCCTACTTTATTTTTAATTGCAAGAAATGTATTTCAGTTGTCAGCCTAAGTCAGGAAGAGGGAATTGGGTTTGTGCTTCAGAATAGATGAAGATGGGAAATAATGCTTCTTGGTAGCCTGAACTTAATACTTTTTGTTCCCTTTGCTTTACATTAGTGATGATGAATAAGATTAATCTTTTACACATATAAATCAGATTGAGTAGTTCATTTTTTTTTTAATAAAAGAGGGGAAAAAAAGAAGAAAAGCCCACTTGCATTGTGTTTGCCTAAATAAACTTACCTATGAACTTTCAGTTTTAAGAGTTTGGCATTTATTGCCTGTTAATTGTCTTCGTTTTGGAAGGGGCTCTTCATATTCAGATGCATGACCTTCCTTGGACTTCTGGTTTATTAAAATAACGGTGAACTGTCATCTCAGATGCTTTTCAAAGACCTTGCAGAAATTAATCTTTTCTGGTTTTGATGGGTTAAACTTCTATTTTGCTCAAATTGATATTCTGTTTCCTGTTGGTTTTAAATTGGAGGATTGTTAAGGCAGTTTAATGTAATGAATGCCCTCTAAATCAGCAGTGATAAATTATCCTCTCTTGGGTCCTTTATCAACCCAGACCTTATACAGGAATCTAAATGCTCTAACAGTGCCTTTGCAGCATGGCTTGTGTAGCTTTCTGTTTTGAAGTTTCTCTTCCTAGTTAGTGCCCTGTATAAATTAGCTGACTATTCCTAGTTGTGTGTTCTGATCAGGGGGACCTTGTTTTAAGAGGTGAGCTAGTGAAGCTAAACCAAAGACTACTGAAAAGAACTAGTGACTCTGTGACAGAACGCTTGCTTTTAATGTTTGTCAGTGATGTTTTTCTTTGTCTTCTGTCATCTTCCCAAAGCATACTCTGATTTTATTTCATAGATATTTATTGGGGTTTGAAAAATTAACAGGTGCAAACATGCAACAATTACCTCTTGGTACTCTTAGTGAGCTATCTTGCAAAATAGTTTGAAAATAAATACTGCTTTTGTGGATCTCTCTTAAATTACTCTTGAAAATGCTGAGAATATCCAGAGACAGTGTCTATAAAATGTAATAGACTAACTTCTTAGTTGTGTCAAACTTTCATACCAAATCAGATTTGACATGCTGCTGTACAAATGCAACTATTTGACTTGAGGGCTAGGAGTGTGGGAAGCTTCTTTACTATATATCCTGGAAGATGCTCCCTGTAGACTTTACATTGGTTTGCTAACACACACGAAACTATACTTTTTTATGTAGAAATCCCATCCTGAGGGCATGCTATTAATTCTTAGTATATATTCCTGCATGCCTACTACTGCAGGTTAGCACTGTCAGTTAACTTTGTCATCATTGCAGTGATTTGTTTGCATAGTAGAAAAGTCCTTCAACAGGACTCAAGAGGTCATCGTTATTGCTTTATCCATCACTTTCACTGCTTTTTTTCCATGGTCCTGTGATGCTCCTATAGCTGTTTGTGCAGTCTCATGCATTCCTGTCTTTGTTTAGTGTTGTTGGTTCTGAGTTTGGTTGTTTTGTTTGGGGTTTTGTGTGTGTTTTGTTTTTTTTCAATTGAACAAAATACAGTGTATGTAAGTATTCAAGAATACCTTTTATCAAATAATGCTGTTTTAATTTTACTGGGTTTTATATCTATAATGTATAAACAATATAGAACATTGCTTGAAGCAGGGGGAGGAAGGCTTATGTGACACATTTTTGAAAGAGGGACTTAGAAAAACAGAAATTCTGTTTTGAGTAACAGAATTAAGTATCTAAAAGAGCACAAATGCTCTTCAACAGCAAATACAATATTCCCTTTCTGTATGCATCATATTAACAGCATCTTTATTCTGTAGCTTAATTTGCCTTGCCCAATTTTAGATCTAGAGTTCTTCCAATTCAAGTCTTGATAGTGTTTATAATTTCTGTTGATGTTTAGTCTCTTGGAAGCACATTCATCAGTGAAGAAGGGGAGGGGGAAGAATAGAGCTGATTGGAAGAGGACAGCAACGCAAGAGTAGAGTAAAGGGAGGACATAATGTGACAAGGTGGAATAGGGTAAATTGACAAATGCAGGTGAATAGCTAACTGAAAATTAACTTTTGTGCACTGTCTCTTTCTCTCATTATATATAAGGTATGTATGTTTTTGCTACCAGACTCTTGAGTATATTCAGAAAGGGTGAGAGAAAGACATTCTAATTTAGGCTTAGGTGCCTGAAGATTGCCTCTTACCTCCAGTTTCAAGCAGGCTTTTTTGAAAGAGGAGAAAAAAGGCTGGTTGTGTTGTACCCAAACCCTCTCTTTTAGGCTACTTCAGGTGTTCACAACAGGATGAGTATGGTGTCCTCTTTCACCTTTTGCTGAACTGTTTCAAATGAAAGCATCTAAAGAAAAGGCACTGACCCTGGACTGTACAGGAAGAAAAGGGGGCAAGAAATAAAGCATTTTGTGTAAGAGGAACTCCGGAGAGCAGAGGATCAGAATTGCTGTTCCCGAGATATTTATGTAACAGCATGTCATGGTTTAACCCCAGTCGACAACTAAGCACCACACAGCTGCTCACTGTGGATGCAGCATTAGGTAACAGGTAATTATGACCGCATTCTGAGTCTTTGGTTGAAGAAATATTTGAGTTTTAATGTTTCTTGCATCCTAACACTAGAGATACAATACCAGAATCTCAGTAATTAGTAGTGTCAGTTCAAGTGATTAATCTTGTAGAGGTCAGTGGTGCTATTTTGTGTTAATAGGTGTTACTCATTGTGAGAAAAGTTAGACAAATTATGGACCCTAGTTGAACAGCATCAGATAATATTTAAAGCTCTTTAGCTAGAGGAGGAATTGCTTGTATACTATGCCACAGATAATGCAGGGAAAATCAAACCAGCCCATAGGCAAAGGAGGAAGAGGAAAAGAAAACAACAAGGATATTAAAATATGACTACCTCACAGCTATTATTTCCATGAATTTACATTTTAAATGCCTTTATTATAGAACTTAGGTTCTGCTTCTTTTAATAAAAGGATGAAAGAAAACAGTCTTGCTATCATGAAAGTGTGTTGTGTTTTGGTGTGGAGGGGTGTTTTCTCTTTCCCCCAATGGAACAACTATTTTTAAAATCAAATTTTGGTATAGTCTGAAATGCTCTCACTTGTAGCTTGGTTAGTAATGATAGCTTGCAATGATTATTTATAGAAAATGTACATGTTGTCTTAAACTGTAACTCCTTTCCTTTTCAACTTCAAGAATGATTAAACCACATCTGACATGCTGCTGATAGAAGTTATTGGAGTGAGAGATTGCTTGTCTTTCAAGTTCTCAAAAGAATGTGAACTTTTCTCAAGCTGATTATGATTGGATTTGCCCTATAATAGCTGTTACAGTATTCATTTTAGTGGGTCAAGAAAATGTCATCTGAGCTGCTAGAAATGTATGTGAAACTTCTATATCTTGTATGTCTTTTCCTACAAGCTTCAAAACCTCAAACAATTAAGTTGTTTGCCATAGTTTTAAAAATCTATCTGAACTTACAGTGATCCTGGTAGATGTTGCAGTGTAATGAGTTCTGCAGTGTTTTTTTGGGTGTGTGTGTGTTTAGTTTTTGGTTGTTTTGGGGGCTTTCTTTTTAGTTATATCAGTAATGTTCCTTGAAGAAAGGGGGAAAAGTATTAGACTGCATAGCATTTTAAGCACTTGGAAAAACAACTGTCTGTTATGATGCAACG
Source organism: Falco peregrinus (assembly GCF_023634155.1). Lineage (NCBI taxonomy): Eukaryota > Metazoa > Chordata > Aves > Falconiformes > Falconidae > Falco > Falco peregrinus. The sequence goes on from NC_073743.1 coordinate 26,666,983, forward strand.
TGGAATGTGTGTGCATGTACTAAAATTGAAAACAACAACAGCAAAAACCCTTTTCATTTGGAATTTATTTAGTTTTCCTAAATTCTGTATTGATTTGCACCATTTTATACTTTGGTTTCGGGACAGCAGTCTTAAGAAATATTGCCCTGTTCAATTGTGCTCACTCTTACACTGCTTTGTGGGGTCTGTAAGTTGGTAGGATGTTTTTTTAAAAGCTGAGTCTGTTCCTTCTACAGACTCCACTGACACCACTAAGGGGGTGCTGTGTTGGAAGGTTGGGGAGGGCGTTAATAGTAATGTCAAAATAAGTTATTCTTGTGGAGCATCACTCACCAGCAGGCAAATATATTGTTTGAGGACCAAGACTGTTTTCAAGGTGTTTGGCTTCAGCTGTGATAGCTCATACTGCTGCTTTGTACCGTTTTCAAATTGTGAGAATTGCTGAAATTCAGAGTAAATGTAGGAACATTTAAAGTGAAATTTTGAAGTTGCTTCTTCCTTAGTTCTCCCTCTGTTTACAAGGAGATGATAGATGTAACTTTTTTTTAACACATGCATATGTGTAACTGTACCTTTTCTTAAATAATTCCATCCTTCCTTCTAGGGTTTAATCTGAATTACTGCTCATGTGGTAGAGGGTCATAGATATCCCATGGCAGGGATTAGAAATTTATGTTAATTTTTAATAACTAAGGGTTGCTTAATGTGCCCATGTTAGGGAGAAAGGAAGGCTGCTCTCCATTACTGTTTTTTACCCCTTAGCATGCCAGTAGTTTTGTGTTTGCAGTAAAATGTGAGAAGGCTGGGGGAGGTGAGTTCTATTTTTCTTTCATGAATACATTAGATAAAATACTGTAGCAAAAAAATTTGCTATAATTAAGTCCTGAGGTAGGGTGAATCTGGGCCCTGCGTAGGTGATACTGAGAAGTAATGAATGTTAAATTTTGACTAGGTCAGCGCTAGACAAGTGAAACAAAAATAAAAAGCCTAGTACATATATATCCCAGTGAAGTTACATCTGCAAAAGCAAAGTGCTGGAAAGGGATGATCTCTGGTGGTGAATTGACATGGTGTAGCAAACTGCTAGTAGCTGTGTTGAAAAGAAGTTGAAATTGAAAACTATTACTACAGTAGCTTACTACAGTAGTTTTTCAGTAAGACATAATTTTCAAAAGACTTAATTTTCAATATCCCAGTTTCTATTATGGGTACTCCTTAAGAGATGTGGGTAGAATGCTGCAGACATTTTGGTGTGAGGGGAAAAGTAGGCTTTTAGTCTCCCCTTCAGATAACACTTTTTCCTTTGTTCCAAGCAAGTTGGCATATTTTGGAGATTTTCTAGAAATTTTTTTAGAAAGTTAAATATGTCTGTTGTCTTTATTGTTGCTACATTCTTACAAGTATTACTTCAAAAACAAGTAAGGCATTGCTTTACCTTGGAAATTGATCATACAAGTTGGTAGTCTGGCTGATACTGATTTGTTTCTTATACTGCCTATGTATTCTAATATGTAGGTAGTTACCCTTTAAAGATAACCGAGAAATAAATGTCAGGCTGAAAATTTCCATTCAACTTCTGTTTGAATAGGTAAGTAGTCCTGTTAGGCAAGAGACTTCTTTTTTTTTTTTGTGTGTGTGGTATTGATACAAAGATGTTTTCTTTCAATTGCTGCAATCTCCAAATAGCTTGATTAGGGAATGAGTTCATAGAATCACAGAATACCAGGTTGGAAGGGACCTCAAATATCATCTGGTCCAACCTTTCTTAGCAAAAGCACAGTCTAGACAAGATGGCCCAGCACTCTGTCCAGCTGAATTTTAAAGGTGTCCAAAGTTGGGGCACATCCACCACTTCCCTGAAGAGATTATTCCAGTGGCTGATTGTTCTCACTGTGAAAAAATTTTCTTCTTGTGTCCAATCAGAATCTCCCCAAGAGTAACTTGTACCTATTACCCTTCATCTTTTCCTTGTGACTCCTTGTAAAAAGGGAGTCTCAATCTTCTTTGTAGCCACCCTTTAAATACTGGAAGATAGTGTTAAGGTCTTCCCTAAGCCTTTTTTTCCCAAGGCTGAACAAACCCAATTCTCTCAGCCTTCCCTCATATGACAGGCTTCCTAGTCCCTTAATCATCTTTGCGGCCCTTCTCTGGACCCTCTCCAGCCTGTCCACATCTTTTTCTGTATAGCGGGGCCAAAACTGAACACAGTATTCCAGGTGTGGCCTGACAAGCACTGAGTAGAGTGGGATAATGACTTCTTTATCTCTGCTGGTGATGGCTCTTGTTGATGCAGCCCAGCATCCTGTTGGCTTTCTTTGCTGCAGCAGTACACTGTTCACCCATATTGAGTTTGTTGTCCACCACAACCCCCAGGTCCCTTTCCACAGAGCTGCTCCCCAGCTGGGTAGAACCCAGCCTGTGCTGCGCTCCTGGATTATGTTTTCCCAGGTGCAAGACCTTGTTGAACTTCATAAGGTTCTTGTTAGCCCACTCTTCCAGCCTATCCAGGTCTTCCTGCAGGGTGGCCCTCCCTTCTGAAATGTCCACTTCCCCACTCAGTTTGGTATCATTGGCAAACTTCATCAGGGTACACTTGATCCCATCATCCAGATCATTTATGAAGATATTAAACAGCGTTTGGCCCAATATTGATCCTTGGGGGACCCCACTTGTGACAGGTTGCCAGTTTGAAAAGGAGCTATTTAACACTACTCTGTCTGGGTGTGGCCTGTCAGCTTGTTCCCCACCCACTGCAAGGACCACTTGTCTAGACCATAATGCATCAGTTTCTCTGGGAGAAGGCTGTGGGAAACCATATCAAAAGCCTTGGAGAAATCCAGGTAGACAATGTCCACCACTCACCCCACATCAGCTGAGCAGGTTACTTTGTCATGGAAGATGATCAGGCTTGTCAAGCACGATTTGCCCTTGGTGAATGTGTGCTGGCTTTTCCCAATCACATGCTTCATTTGACTTGTTTATAGCCCCCAGGAGGATTTGTTCCATAACTTTCCCAAGGACAGAAGTAAGATTGATGGGCCTATAGTTTCCTGGATCCTCCTTTAAGCCCTTCTTGTAGATGGGGGTGACATTAGCCTTCTTCCGGTCTTCTGGGATGTCCCCCAATCTCACGACTTCTCAAAGATTATGGAGAGCAGCCTCGCAATGATGTCAGCCAGCTTTCTTAACGCCCTTGGGTGGTTATTGTCAGGGTCCATCGATTTGTAGGGGTCAAGCTCCTGTAATAGTTCACATACCAACTCTTCCTTCACTGACGGTGGGTCTATGTTTTGTGTTTGCATCAACCTGGATTTTTGTTCCCAAGGCCTGTGGTCCAACAGTACTGGTAAAGACAGAGGTGAAGAAAGTGTTGAGAACCTCTGCCTTTTCAGCGTTGTTGGTGACTAATTCACCTCTGCTGTTTAACAGTGGGCCAATATTTTCCTTATGTTTCTGCCTGTTGTTTACATACCTGAAGAATTCTTTCTTGTAGTTTTTGACATCTCTGGCCAATTTCAATTTGAGCTGAGCTTTTGCTTTTCAAACTGCATCTCTGCACACCCTGACAGTGGCCTTGTAGTTCTCAATGGGTATTCGTCTGCTTTTCCATCTCTGGCACACTTCTCATGGTTTTGAGCAGACTCAGAAGCTTGCAGTTAAGCCGAGGTGGTCTCTTGCTCTGCCTACTTCCCTTACCTTTAAAGGGAATTAACTGTTTTTGTGCTTCCAGGAGAGCATTCTTGAAAAACTCCCTGCACTTGCTAGCTCCTTTATCCTCCATGGAAGCTTCCCACAGAATCCCTCCCAACTGAGCTCTGAGTGAGCTGAAGTTTTGCTCTTCTAAAATCTAAAACCTTTGCCTTAGTACTAACCTACAGCGTGCTCATCAGGATCCCAGACTCCACAATATTGTGATCACTGTAGCCAAGGCTATCACTAACTGAGATATTACAAAAGCAGTTTTTCTTGGTTTGAGTAGCAAGTCCAGCAGTGCCTCATTCTTGGTCATCCTTTGTATGAGGATGCAGTCCTCTACGCATTTCAGGAACTTGATGGATGATGTGTGAGCTGCTGTATTGTTCTTCCAACAAATGTCTCTGTAGTTCAAGTCATCCATAAGAACCACGTTCTGTTGACCCGAAGCTTGCTTAAGTGACCCAAATATTGCTTTGTTGGCTTTATTGTCTTGGTTTGGAGGTCGGTAGCAGACGCCTACTGTAAGATCCCCCTTGGAGATGACCCCTCTGATCCTGACCCAGAGGCATTTGATAGGGCTTCCACAGTCACTGTAGTTGACTTCTATACATTCAAGGTTCTTAATGTAGAGCACAACTCCTTTTCTTCCCTGCCTGTCTTTATAAAACAGCCTATAGCTATCCATCGTGATCCTTCAGTCATGCAAGTTTTCCCACCATGTTTCAGTTATTCCTATGATATCATAACTTTCTGACTGGACGTGGAACAGCTCCAGTTCCTCCTGTTTGTTCCCCAGGCTGGTATACATGAACTTGGGGTGGGTGGCCTTCTGGTAGTACTCATCTTGGGAGGCAGCTAAAGAATATTTGTTGCTTCTCTAGTTGGCCTGGCTTATTCCCCAGTTGGGTTGCAATGGTGTGAGCATTGCCACTTAAGATCCTGCCCCCTGAATCCTTCAGTTTAAAGCCTGTCTCACCAAGCTGGCCAGCTTGCTGCCAAAGATTCCCTTCCCTCTTCTAGACAGGTGGATCCCATCCCTCCCTAACAGGCTATAGTCATCAAATATCCCATTGTCATAAAAGCCAAAACAGCCAAAACCCTCATGACTGCATCAGCCACAAAGCCAGAAGTTGATTTACATTATACATCTATTTCTGGCTGCACCGTTTCTTCTAACTGATAAAATGGAAGAAAAGGTAACTTGGGCACCAATACTTTTCACTTGCACCCCCAGGGCTTTGTAGTCTTCCTTGAATCTGCCCAGATTCTGGCTTGTGGTGTTATTCATGGCCATGTGAAAGAGTAGCAATGTATAGTAGTCTGTGCTCTTGACAGGTTGTGGTATCCTCTCGGCAACATCTTTGGCCTTAGCTCCTGAAAGGCATCATACCTCTTGTGACTACCTGTCAGGCTGGCAGATGGGCACCTCAGTGTCCCTTAGCAGAGGGTCACCCACTGTTAAGGAAGTTTCTCCACCCTAGGTATCCAATAGCAGAGTTTCAGTCCAATAAGATAATTTGAGTGGTGCACCAGTAGAAACAGTTCAAGCTGGGTGCCTCTGCAGAGGGACCCTGAACAAAGAAATCCCTGGGCAATTATACCTTTACAATCTAAATTCCCCACCCCTCTCATGACAGTTCTGACCAGTAGTAATATTAGGGTCTGGGGTCTTCCCATTCCTCATTGGGTCCCATCATTGTCTCTAGACGGGCCATTTCTTATCTCTAAGGTTGCAGCTTCTGCTGACAAGTGTATTGGCTTTCCTTGCTTCCTTATCTTCCAGCTCGAACTGGTGCTGGGGTCTTCTTTTAGTTAACTAGGTAAAAGTTCAGCATATCTAGGTGAAAGTTCACAGCTTGCGGCCTAAGGCTTCAGCACATCTAGCTACTAATGCTAAGTTACACTAAACAACTGATATCCTTTATCTTTACACCCACTACAAGCACTCATCGTTTCTTTTTGTGGTATCAGCTGTGTGCTGCTGGTACAGTTTCTCCTTGCAGACCTTGCTTGTGGATGTCTATAGCTGTTAAAGTTTCATATCTGTTTTTGGTTGTGATGCTGGAGGGTAGAGACTGAAGTGGAGTCCTGTTTTTATGGGTCACCAGGGTCCAAGGTGCCTCATTCTCTGTGGTGTCTGCTACAGGAGCATGGTTCTGAAACCACCTATCTATCTTGGCCCCTCTTAATACTGCACAGACTTTTAACTGTTTCCTGCAACTCAGCTACCTGATGCAACAGATCATCAACCTGTGCACATCTTTTGCAGGTACTTACCTTTTCTCCAGGGGATGGGTCTGGGCACTTGTTGCAACCTGTCGTCTGTACTGAAATCTCCTTCCTTATGAGTTCCATCTGGGTGGAAGCGTCAGACATCTCAGGGGCTTTCTCTGTAGAAACACTGGTTTTAACTCTGAGGCAAGTGCCCACTATCCTGGCAGAGACCTAGAATACTTCCCTGGGCTGTGGGCCTACAAACAGAGTGCATGGACCTTCTCACATGAACTGCTGTGCAAACTGCAGCATCCTCTCAATCCCTGTTTGCATGCTGAAGTATAAATTAGCTGTTAGTCTACAGTAGTAATCCTGCATTCTTTCTCGTAGAGTGTTTCATTAGGGTAGCCCTGAAACAATTGTGGTGAGCCTTATTACTTGATTATTTTTTTTTCTTGTTTCTTGTATTTTCCTTTCTTCATCTCCCCATCCCTCTTGCTTCTAGCTACAGATTTGTATTATAATCTTGCATTTACTAATAAATCAGTTGAATACTGATTTTGAAACTTTTATTCTTTTTTCAGGTGTTACTATTAGTTGATATGCAGTCTGGTCATATTACCCTCCTCATGTCCAAATTGGGTCAATTTATTGTGAGAAGCAGGGATGATGAGATAGGTCTTATTTTGCTGATCTTGTTAAGACCACTGTAAGATCCATTCCCAGGCAGCCATTGTTAAGAGGTAGCATTGCAAAGGTCCTTACCTCTATGTATTTTGTCTGAACACTGAATATTGTATGATCCACATCTGTTGATGGATTGGTATTACTTAATGAAGAGTATAGATGATAGCTAGTTGATCACTTCATAAAGAAAATTATTTTGAATTAGTTGAGTTCTTTGCATCTAGCTCCTGAGCAAATACTTGCAATATTTATTAGACTTTTTTTCTTTCTATCTCACAATCCTTTTGTTTTTGAACTTGCCACTTACTTCCTACGTTGAAAAACATTAAACTGTTAAAATTTCTCATCAACTGTGAATATTACTGACATGATTTTTGCTTATTTATCTAAATGTAGGATTTAGGTATTTTTTTGTGGTATTTTGTCACAGGGACTTGTCTGGCAGGTATTTACTTTTGTCTCAAGGTTTCTCCTTGCTGAGTTTTCTTCTCTTCATGTACCATCTTCCACAGTCCCTGTGACATTTACCTAGGGCACTGTGCTATACTGAGAAATACTATTGTTTTATAACGCTCTAATTTTACCCAACACTAAAGGTAAGGTAACAGTTGTGTACAATAATACTATTGTATTTAAAACATCTTTGGTGAATTGTAGTGGATGTTGCCCTTAATTTCTGGTAACTAGTTTAAACTCCAGTCATATTCTACAGTGGGTGCCTTGCTTTTATTTTTCAAGTCAGGTTAATATGCTAGTGTTATAGCATCATGCCTGAAGTAGGCCCTTGATGAAAGGAATGGAAAGTTTGGAAGCAGCCTTGTTGCTCCTCAGTAAGTGTAAGTAAACCCAGCAGTCATATTTCTTCATATCCCCAACTTCAAAATAAGGAAGCTTTTACATGGTTTGTTTCTTTCTTTCAAAGTCAACAGATGCAGACAGTTGGTTGAGGTGCTGTCTACAAGAATCAGTTTGTGAATAGCTTTTTTTTTTTTTTTTAATTTTCTCACTAATACAATTTAATTGGTGTTAGCAACAGGGAGAGTAGTGTTTCTGTTTTGTGGCTTTAAATGTTGTCAATTAAGTGTGCTCTAGTGCAGATGATGATCAACCTACCACAGCTGCCACCGCTGCTTCTGTCCCCACCCTTGCTGTTTCACAGCCAGATGACTTTTGCTGGCAGTGATAGGTTTAGACCAGGGGTCCTCAAACTTTTTAAACAGGGGGCCGGTGCTCGGATGAAGTGGCAGAAGGTCACCTGTGGCTGCTTGGTCCCCACCCCCACCCCCCACCCCCGTCCGTCCGTCCCTCCCCCCCCAACCCCCGGCGGGGGGGTTCTGTAAATACCGGGGGCCGGATTGAGGACCCTGGGGGGCTGTATCCGGCCCGCGGGCTGTAGTTTGAGGACCCCTGGTTTAGACTGATTAGTTTTTGGGGTTTTATTGTTTTGGATTTTGGTATTATCTTTACTGGGGGTTTGTTTCTTTTTAAATGCTTGCAACTCAAGTGTACTTAATTTAAAATTATTTTGCTTGTGTGGTGTTGTAATTCCACTATTTTCCCTCATGATATCTCTAAAGTATGGTAGTATTTAATCTAATGATAAATTTGATTAAAGTTTTAACTCTGTTCCTTTGTAAAATTGTTTTAGAAAACCAAATGTTTCTATGTTTTAGAATAGTCATGGAATAAATGTTTAACTTTAAATATTATTCTATTTGAATACGTTAAATCTAGTGTGAAATGAATGTACAGGTGGAATAATCCAATGGCTCAAGAATATGCTAAGGTTACTGATTATATGACTTGTGCCAAGTCATATAATCAGTGACAAATTCAGAGTTTGTCTATGTGGGGAATTTTACTGCTGTTATTTTAACAGTATAAGATGGTCTTCATGGATTTATATTGTGTGACAGCACGCTTCTGGTTTTCCAGTTACTTTTATAAATGCTTTATTTAATCAAGTGGTGGTATTTTGTATATAGCTGGTCCAAATCAAGTACTTCCTTAAAGATACTTTTTTCCCCGTATTCTTAAGTAAACCTAGGACAACAAAATGGAGTTTATACATGCTTTGAAGAAATGCATGCTCAAAAAAAAGATTGGAGGGGACACATGCTGCTGATCTAAAAAGACTTAAAACAATTGTGTGTGTGTGTGTATATGCACAAAAATGTGTGGGGTTTGATAGAGCTAAGTAAGGGTTTGGGTGGGCGAGAAATACCCTTGTTTGACTCCTCTACATTAATGATTAATATTCTCACCTCCCTCTCTCCTTTGCCCCTCTCTTGCCCCCTCCCCCCCCCGCCCCCCATTTTGAGGTTTAGTGAAAAGTATCTGATTAAACTCTGAATTTTCATTCCTGATTTATTTAATTCAATGCATTCATTTGTATGCTATCCATGTGTCTGGGCTAGCCTAACAATTGATTTATAGGTGAAACTAAAGTCTTTTTAATGTGACTTTTTAAAAAATCCTATTTACTTAGCCATTGTGTAATATTCTGTTAACTTCTAATTGCAGCCAATCAGATGATGATTCTGGGTCAGCATCAGCTTCTGGATCTGGTTCAAGTTCTGGAAGCAGTAGTGATGGAAGTAGCAGTCAATCAGGTAGCAGTGACTCTGAGTCTGGTTCAGAGTCAGGCAGTCAATCAGAGTCTGACACATCTAGAGAGAAGAAACAAGTTCAAGCTAAACCACCACCAAAAGTTGATGGATCCAAGGTAAAACAAAACATAAATTAACCCTTTATGGGGAAAAAACACCTGCAGAGTATTTACAAGAGCAGTTTTAATTTAAACAAACAAACCCTCCATAATTTTTACTTAGAATTTTAACTTGATTGCATTAGTGAATGCATATGCTTCTATCTCATAACAAACATTGGGCTCTTTTCTCAGCTCTGTAAATACCTATAGTTAGGTAATTACCTAAATTTTATCACACAGAAGTGTCTATTAACTTATTGCATATTTTTGAAGACAAAGCCACACATAATGTTATTTCTAATTTTTTTTTAAAGTTGTTTCTCTAATGCTTAGTTTCTTCATATCTATAAATGATTGTACAACAATTTCAGGCTTAGATACAGCTTCTCTTCTGTATAGGAAAAAAGTGATGTTTAGAAATCTCTTAAATGGAATGGATGAAATTTACCTGAACTCTCTGTTTCTCTGTGTAATATGGCCTTAATTTGGATGATATATGATATATATGAAAGGTAATAAAATATTTCCTACTGTAAGATTCAAAGGCTGTTAAGAATTTAAGAATTCTTTTTTTTTTTTTTTTTTTTTGGGGGGGTGTGTTGTTGTTGTTGTTGATGTTTTTGATACTGTCTCTCACAGTATCCTTCAGGACAAAACGTCCAGCACACGGCTAGACAAGTCCATAATATGTTGTGTGAGCAAATGGCTGACAAGTCAGGCTCAAAGAGTTCTAGTAAATGAGGTTACATCCAGCTGGTGGCCAGTCACCAGTGGGGTTCCCCAGGGCTCATTATTAGGGCTAGTTCTCTTCAGTGTTTTTATAAATGATCTGGATGTAGGAATCGAATGTACATTAAGGAAGTTTGCCGATGATACTAAACTAGGAGGAGCTGTGGACTCCCTCAAGGGTAGAGAGGCCTTACAGAGAGATTTGGATAGACTAGAGAGCTGGGCAATCACCAACTGTATGAAATTTAACAAGAGCAAGCGCTGGATTCTCCACCTGGGATGGAGTAATCTTGGTTATACATATAAACTGGGGGGATGAGAGGCTGAGGAGCAGCCCTGTGGAAAGTGATCTGGGGGAGTTGGGTTAATGGCAAGTTGAGTATGAGTCAACAGTGTGCCCTGGCAGCCAAAAGGGCCAGCCATGTCCTGGGGTGCATCAAGCACAGCATAGCTAGCTGGGCAAGGGAGGCGATTGTCCCACTCTGCACCACACTGGTGCAGCCCCACCTCGAGTACTGTATGTAGTTTTGGGAGCCTCAATATAAGACATAAAACTATTAGAGTGTGTCCAGAGGAGGGCGACCAAGATGCTGAAAGGTCTTGAGGGCAAGACTTATGTGAGGAGTGGCTGAGGTCACTTGGCTTGTTCAGCTTGAAGAGAATGCTGAGAGGTAACCTCATCGCAGTCTACAACTTCAAGGGGGCAGCAGAAGGGGAGGTGCTGATCTCTAGTGACCAGCAACAGGACACAAGGAAATGGAATGAAGCTGCATCAGGGGGAGTTCATATTAGACCTTGGGAAAAGGTCCTTCACTGAGAGGGTGGTCAGTCATTGGCACAGGCTCCCCAGGGAAGTGGTCATGGCACCAAGCCTGTCAGAGTTCAAGGAGCGTCTGGATGATGCTCTTAGTCATATGGTTTAGTTTTAGGTAGTCCTGCAAGGAGCAGGGAGTTGGGCTTGATCCTTATGGGTCCCTTCCAACTTGAGATATTCTATGTACTTAAGTATTCCTATATGAAGCAAAAATATATATCAACTAAGTGGCCTGAAAGGACTTATTTAGATTAGTTTAAAAATTTACTTTTTTTTTTTAAAAAAAGTTATCTTAATACAGAGGCCTACACAACTATTGTTATACTTACTGTAAAAATTGTGCTGGCAATTCTTATATAACATTCCTTTCTGCAGAAGTCTCACTACTTTAAAATGATATTTGGTATTATTAATGCATGCAGTATTTTATAGTGAGTTTTTCATTATTAATAAAATTGAGATCCATCTTAATAGTGATGGTGCTCATCTTAAGAAAAGTAAGTATGTGGTAAACTTTAAAGTTTCAGTAGGTTTAAATGACTCTTGTATCTGAATTCCAATTCAGTTTTGGAAGTCCAGTCCAAGTATACTTGCTGTGCAGAGATCAGCATTGCTCAAGAAGCAACAACAGCAGAAGGCAGCCTCATCAGACAGTGGTTCAGAAGAGGTGAATAACATATAAGTTAGTAAATAAAATGTAAACAAGCATGTCTCATTACCCCATATGTTAAAATAAAATTACGTAGAGCCAAGTTCTAAGTGTGTATATATTTATAAAGTCTGATTTTTAGTCTTATAAAAGCAATTTTCAAACAGCTGATATGTTTGTAAGGAAACATGGGGGGGGGATATTTAGTTGCATGTTTTCAGGTGAGTTGTGCCAAAATGATAGTTTAGATTGATATTTTTAGCTGGATGTTCTGTTCTGTATGAACAAAATTTTCAAGTCACGTAGCATTAACTTTCACTGTTTTTCTGCCTTTTGAGTTCTATAAAGACAGTTAAAAATACTAGACTTTTCCACTATTGTTTCTATATAAAGGTAGCTGCTGCAGTTTTCAAAAACATTATATGGAATAGAAAGTTAGATTTTTGCAGCTTTTGTAAGAGTTATAAAAGAATTCTTGTATTTTAAGAGCCATACTTCAGTTTTAGAGAATTTTAAAACCTAAACCATAGGCTAAACAAAATTTGGCTTTGTGCAGTAGGAATATCTTTTAAGGACACTGGCTGTGAATTAGAATTTATTTAAAAGCAGCCTTTCATAGTTCTTTCATTATAAAAAAACCCAACCTCCCCCCCCCCCCCCCCAAAAAAAAAGGCATTGTGATCATAAGTCTTTAATCATTACTCTGTGTGTCTTTTTTGTCAGATTTAGCTGTTCATCATTAAAACTAAGCAAAGGAGTTAATCATATATAGTTAAAATATTGATTTATAGCTGTTGCTAAGTACTCTTTTCCTGAAGACTTTTTTTCCAGGATAAAAATGATCTAAATTTAATCTCTATGAGATTGATTTTAGGGAAATAGTAGAGTTTATAGATATTTTGTTGTTGTTGTTTAGGAGTGGAGAGAGAAGAAACATACATGCTATTCTCAAAATTTTCTTAGTGGTGTTTAAATGAGAGAGGATATAAAAGGTGAGAGAGAGCTCTCAAAGGGCAGGAGATTTTATCAGGCTTTTGACAGGACCTTCATCTTGATTTATTAACTTGCAGCAGTCTAAACTGACTATATGTAGGCACAATGATTATATTGTAAGACAGGGGTTTTTGTAGTGTTTTCTAGAGTTCTGCTGACATGGTATATTCATAGATGGAGAAATACAAAATCAATAGCAATCCTGATCTTATTCAATATCAGTGGGTACACTGAGGAGGATGAAGAGGATAAGACATGAAGAATATGATTTCAGTTTGAAAGTGGGAGCTGAATTATCTTTTTGATACTAAAAATACTTCGTTCTCTTTGTGGTAATGAATCATATATATTTTTTTCATCTGCAGGATTCATCAAGCAGTGAAGATTCTGCAGATGACTCTTCCAGTGATACCAAGAAGAAAAAACATAGAGAGTAAGATGTTTTTCGTAAATAATATAATTTTTTGTTATGGCAGCATAATGCTTATAATTACATTGGCTTCACTTCTCTGCACTTGAAATACATAATCTTGTGATTCTCAGTTTTGATTAACGTTTTGGAATATTTTAAAATAAATGCTCTCAAAGGAACATATATATCACTATTCATTTCTAAGCAAAAGAGACTGTATTACCTACAGTGTTATTGAAAAACATTCATCAGCACTTTTTATTTTTAAAGTAGTCTTATTTGTGGCAATAATATTTTTGAGCTCCAAGTCCTCCATGAAAATTATTGAAGAAATAGGAAACTACTTAAGTAAGTGGTCTCAGATAAAATTTAAGTTGGAATCCCATAGTTCATGCCAAATTTTTAAACACTTTAGAGGCAACCCCCCAAAAATTATTACAGGTTTGACAGCAATAAACTGTCTTGGCTATTCAATAAAGCTAAGTTGAAACTGAGGTAGTTTTAAGCTGTAGATCAAAAAGTGTGAAAAATGTTGTACCTTCTCTTTGGTTAGAGACTTGGAGGGGGGGTGTCATTTGTGTTTTTGTTTGAGGTTTTGTGGATGTTTTGTTTTGTTGGGGTGTGTGTGTTATGAACAGTGTATAGAAATTGAATCACTCTCATTCCTTTTCTCCAGTTATTTGAATCATCTCAATATTCAGGGCTGCCAATATAATATCTAAAAGAAGGGAGAGGGATCAAAACAAGCTTGCTATGCAAATGAATAGTTATTCACAGTCTTCTCTTACTTAAGAATGTGATTACATCTAATAACATACTCTGTTACAGGAAAGATAAAGTTAAGTTTAGAAACTAGTAACCAAATAACCTCATATATCCAGTGCTTCAATTTTGATTTATACCTATTTTGAACAAGTATGTTTGCAGTTGTTATCTGACATGCAGATCAGATTTCTCTATATATAACTTAGTACAGGATCCAAGCCCTAGAGTATGGTGTTTTATATGTTGTCTATATCTCCAATTAAATATAGGTTGTGGATTTGCATAAGGTGGGGAAGTTGGTTGGTTTGGGGTGGGTGGTTTTTTGTTTTTATTTTGGAGGGGGGTTGTTGTTTGTGTGTTCTTTAATTTACTGCTTGCAGAAAAAAAATCTTTGAAGGATACAGGTAATACTATAGTATTTCCAAGACATACAGATGTATTGACCACAATGAAAACAACTTCTAGGACCAATGCATATTTAAGTGAAAGAAGTATCAAAGTACTGATTCTTAGGCTTCCTGATCTGAAATTTAATGAAAAGGTCTTCCACCTTTGAAGGCCATTAGTACTGTTTGAGCATCTTGATCAAAGACTCCTAAACCTGATAATAGATGGTAGTATATTTAGCAACCTTTCAAGAATGCATACCAGACTTTTCTCACACCATCACCCTCCCTCACCCAAGCTATTATTACATTTCTCTGTACAGAGTCTGAGGTAAGATACAGTTGATCAGTAGGTACATATTTCCTGTTGCAAAGTAGATCTCAGCTAAGCAGGAGCACAGAGATACTGTCACTGGGAGTCACAAGTGGTTTACTCATATAGTGTCTTGTATGGGTGTGAAGCACTGATTTGGAAGCTCAGTGGGGGCTTTTGAGAGTCGATGCCTCTCAGATTGCCATGGTTCAAGTCATTGTGTGTTTCTCAAATCTGATTCTGCATTATTTTTGGTTCCTGTGCTGAAGTTAATTCTCTATTAGAGAATTTTTGATTCTGCAAAATACAGTGTTAAGGGGTTTTATGACTTGAGCATAGCTAAGTTCCAGTAAATATGTATCTTTCCAGCTAAAGTCTTGTTAAGGACTTTGATGTCAAATTAACTCAGTTATTAAAGCTGTAATTTATACAGAAATCCAGATTTTTGGTTTGATTGGTTTTTTACATCTACCTCTTGATAACAGAAAACTTAATTCAGCTCCCTTTGAAGCCATTGGGTATTTTTACCTGTTATCCGTTCATGATAAGTTTCTGTCCTTCTAGCTGAAATGACTATTAGAACATTTCTATTTCTGTAAAGAATATTGAAATTAAAGCAGCAAACCTGTGGTGAATATCTGATTTAAAAACAAGACAACAAAAACCCCAAAAAATCTAATGTGAGTTACTGTTTTGTCTCTCAATATGTACAGTGAAGACTGGCAAATGTCTGGGTCAGGGTCAGTATCAGGAACTGGTTCTGATTCTGAATCAGAGGAAGCTAGAGAGAAAAGCAGTTGTGAAGATAGTGAATCTGACTATGAGCCAAAAAACAAGGTCAAAAGCCGGAAACCTCCAAGCAGGTAAGAAGTCTTGCATTTTAGATACTCTGGTACTATTTCTAATTCATAATCAAGTATTGTACTACTATACAAGCAAATGAAAACATTAATATTTATTACAGAACTTGAAGACTTTTTTTTTAAGCTACAAAAAATGTTATCATGCCTCTTTCCTGTCTGCTCCAACGGAAAGTGGTATAATTGAGCGGTCATGAAATATATGTATTCAGAAATATACAGAAGGCTTGTAGATGTCCATATTGAAACCCTACTGTTGTGTTTATCTTACTGTCTTCAAGAATTGAGCCAAAAAGCAGCAAAAAGATTGCAGGACAGAAAAAGAGGCAGCTTGATTCATCGGATGATGACGACTATGACAAGAGAGGATCTCGCCGCCAGGCAACAGTCAATGTTAGTTATAAAGAAGCTGAAGAAACCAAGACAGATTCTGATGATTTGTTGGAAGTTTGTGGAGAAGATGTCCCACAGCCTGAAGAAGATGAATTTGAAACTATAGAGAAGTTTATGGATAGTCGAATTGGCCGAAAAGGAGGTATTTTTTTATCAGTGTTCTTAAGATTCTGCAGTGCATTGTGGTGCAATGTAAACAGCAATTGTTCTCAGCTGTAGGTAACCCATGATGTTTGTAAAGAATAAGTTTAAAAATACCAGAGAGTAATCTTATTTTGTTTTTCATACCCATAAGGATGTTTCTTTTCTAAGCCTTATAAAGTAAAACATAGAAGAATTTAAGTAACTAATTAATGCAAAAAGAAAAAATGAAATGGAATATAGTTCCATATTGCATAAATGCATGCCATACTGTTACATCACTATTTGTAGATTTTATTGATACCTGATAGATATAAACTCTATACAGGGGGATGGAGAAAAAGTGGACTGGATAGGACAGCTAACCAGTAGCCTGAATGCTGAAGGATGATGTTGG
This sequence comes from Falco peregrinus, assembly GCF_023634155.1. Lineage (NCBI taxonomy): Eukaryota > Metazoa > Chordata > Aves > Falconiformes > Falconidae > Falco > Falco peregrinus. Next base: position 26,683,142 of record NC_073743.1, read on the forward strand.
GAAGGCTTGAACCACTGAGACTGTGATTTCAGTTATTCCTGTACAAATAGTCCCAATACAATGCAATGGATGGTGGAATCTAAAATTTCAGTGGCGTGCTTGCATGTGCATGTCTAAAAGTAATTTTATGAATGATGTTAGGGGTGTCATATTTCCCACAGCTAATGGGATACAGTGTCCTACTTACGTGGTTCTTTTTCTTTTAGCCTGCAAATTAGGATTCTGATTATAGAAAACTTGGGCCTACTCACACTTCAGAACTGCCTTTCTCCATTAGTTATACCTGATCTCTAAAGTTTCTGACCTATCTCAGAGTTTGTACTCTCTTTCAACTTTCTTTTCCCATACTGTTCCAAATTCCAGTGTATTCTTACTCTAGCCCCTTACTCCAATACACAGTGCCACTGCAGTGTTAAAAGCCTTTTGGACTAGACTTCTTATATTCTGTATGCCCAGACTGCTTGTTACTGCTTGTGCTGTCCTTTGCTATTGCCATGCTCTGTTGCTATATCTGTGCCCTGCATCTGGTTGGGTCCACTTCCTTATTTGGCTCTCCTCACAGAAATGAGACTGTTTACTGCTGCTAGTGTGCTTCAGCTGTGATACTGACTGTATTTAATTAAAAATTACCCCACATAAGATTCCAAAGGGGGGGAGGGAAGTAGTAAAACAAGTTTAGGAAGAAATAGTTGAAGAGCAGCCCATCCCAATGAGCAGGAAGTCAGGCAAAAATGCCAGTAGGCCTGCATGGATAAACAAGGAGCTACTGGCAAAACTCAAAACCAAAAAGAAGGTATATGGAAGGCAGAAGCAGGGGACAGGTAACCGAAGAGGAATAGAGACACACTTTCCAAGCATGCAGAGACACAGTTAGGAAAGCCAAAGCCCACTTAGGACTGAATTTGGCGAGGGCTGTCAAAGGCAACAAGAATGGCCTCTATAAGTATATAGGTGACAAAAGGAAGACTAGGGAAAATGTGGGTATGCTGCTTAATGGAGCAGGGTCCTGGTAACACAGGACGTGGAAAAGGCTGAGGTACTGAATGCCTTCTTCACCTCAGTCTTTACTAGCAAGACCACCCTTCAGGAATCCCTGGCCCCAGAGACCAGGGAAAACTTTGGAACAAGGAAGATGTACCCTTGGTGGAACAGGATCAGGTCAAGAAATACTTAGGCAAACTGGACATATGTAAGTCCATGGGCCCTGATGAGATGCACCTACAAGTGCTAAGGTTGTTGGTAGAAATCATTGCGAGGCTACTCTCAATAATTTTTGATTGATCATGGCAACTGGGAGAAGTACCTGAGGACTAGAGGAAAGCAAATGTCATAGAATCATAGAATAGTTTGGGTTGGAAGGGACCTTTAAAGGTCATCTAGGCCAACCCCCCTGCAATGAGCAGGGATATCTTCAACCCGATCAGGTTGCTCAGAGCCCCATCCAACCTGACCTTGAATGTTTCCAGGGATGGGGCATATATAACATCTCTGGGCAACCTGTTCTAGTATTTCACCACCCTCATTGTGAAAAACTTTCTTCCTTATATCTAGTCTGAGTCTACCTTCTTTTAGTTTAAAACCATTACTCCTTGTCCTATCGCAGCAGGCCCTATGTCTTTGTTTAACCCCAGCTGGCAACTAAACACCACACAGCTGCTCACTCACTCCACCCCAGTGGGATGGGGGAGACAATCAGAAGAGTAAAAGTGAGAAAATTCATGGGTTGAGATAAGGACAGTTTAATAGGTAAAGCAAAAGCCACGCGTGCAAGCAAAGCAAAACAAGGAATTCATTCACTACTACCCATCGGCAGGCAGGTGTTCAGCCATCTCCAGGAAAGCAGGGCTCCATCACGCATAAGGGTTACTTGGGAAGACAAGCATTATAACTCTAAACGTCCCCCCTTCCTCCTTCTTCCCCCAGCTTTATATGCTGAACATGATGTCATATGGTATGGGATATCCCTTTGGTTGGTTGGGGTCAGCTGTCCCAGCTCTGTCCCCTTCCAACTTGTGCACCCCCAGCCTACTCACTGGTGGGGTGGGCTGAGAAGCAGAAAAGGCCTTGACTCTGTGTAAGCACTGCTCAGCAATAACAATAACATCCCTGTGTTATCAACACTGTTTTCAGCACTAATCCAAAATGTATCCCCATACTAGCTACTATGAAGAAAATTAACTCTATCCCAGCCAAGACCAGCACACCCTACTAAAAAGTCTGTCCCTGTCTTTCTTATAAGCCCCTTTAAGTATTGAAAGGCTGCAATAAGGTCTCCCTGGAGCCTTCTCTTATCCAGGCTGAAACAACCTCAACTCTCTCAGCCTTTCCTCACAGGAGAGGTGTTCCAGCCCTCTAATCATTTTTGTGGCCTTCCTCTGGACCTGCTCCAACAGGTCCATGTCTGTCTTGTATTGGGGACCCCAGAGCTGGATGCAGTATTCCAGGTAGTGTCTTACTGGAATGGAGGAGAATTACCTCCCTCAACCTGCTGGCCACGCTTCTTTTTATGTAGCCCAGGATATGGCTGGCCTTCTGGGCTGTGGGTGCACATTGCTGGCTCATCCAATTTTTCATTCACCAGTACCCCAAAGTCCTTCTCCTCAGGGCTGCTCTCAATCCCTTCATCCCCCAGCCTGTATTGATACTGAGGGTTGCCCTGACCCAGGTGCAGGACCTTGTACTTTAGTCTTGTTGAACTTCATGAGGTTCACATGGGCCTGCTTCTTGAGCTTGTCCAGGTCCCTCTGGGTGGCATCCTGTCCCTCAGATGTGTCAACTGTGCCACTCAGCTTGGTGTCATCTGCAATTTTGTTGAGGGTGCACTTGATCCCACAGTCTCTGTGTCGCTGATGAAGATATTGGACAGGATTGGTCTCAATACAGACCCCTGAGGGACACCACTCGTCACTGATTTCCATGCAGACACTGAGCTGTTGACCACTACCCTCTGGATGTGACCATCCAGCCAATTCCTTATCCACCAAACAGTCCATCCATCAAATCCATCTCTTCCAACTTAGAGAAAAGGATGTTGTGGGGGACTGTATCAAAGGCCTTACAGAAGTCCAGGTAGAGGGCATCAGTTGCTCTTCCCTTGTCCACTGATGTAGTCACTCCATCATAGAAGGCCACTAGGTTGGTCAGGCAAGACTTGCCCTTGGTGGAACCATGCTGGCTGTCTCGAATCTCCTCCCTGTCCTCCATGTGCCTTAACGTAGGTTCTAGGGGGATCTGTTCCATGATCTTCCCAGGCACAGAGGTGAGACTGACAGGTCAGTAGTTCCCAGGGTCCTTCTTTCTACTCTTTTTAAAAATGGGTGCAATATTTCCCTTTTTCCAGTCACTGGGGTCTTCAAATTACTTTTCAGATATGGAGAATGGCTTGGCAACTACATCAGCCAGTTCCTTCAGGACTCTGGGATGCATCTCTTCAGGCCCCATAGACTTATGCTCATGTTCCTCAGGTGGTCTCAAATGATCTCTTACAGTGGGAGGGACTTTGCTCCCCCCAGCCTTGAGGTCCATCCTCTCAAGAGGTGTGGGAAGAGGGGTTGCCAGTGAATCTGAAGTAAAAAAAAGTTGTTGAGTACTTTGGCCTTCTCCTTGTTTGTTGTTACCAGTTTGCATGTCACTCTGCAAGAAGGAGGATCTAGGGAACTACAGGCTGGTCAGCCTCACCTCAATCCCTGGGAAGGTGATGGAGCAGCTAATCCTGGAAACCATTTCCAGGCACATGAAAGTCAAGAAGGTGATCAGGAATAGTCAGCATGGCTTCACCAAGGGGATTGATAACTTTATGCGATGAAGTGATTGGCTTGGTAGTCAAGGGGAGAGCAGTAGATGTAGTCTAACTGGACTTCAGAAAGGCCTTTGACCATGTCTCCTATAAGATCTTCATAGAGAAACTGTTGATATATGGGCTGGATGAGCAGACAATGAGGTAGATTGAAAACTGGCTGAATGGCTGGGCCCAGAGGGTGGTGATCAGTAGCACAAAGTCTAGTTGGAGGCCAGTGACTAGTGGTGTACTTTGGAGGACAATACTGGGTCCACTCCTGTTCAATGTCTTCATTAATTATCTGGACCATAGGGCAGAGTGTACCCTCAGCATGTTTGCAATGACACCAAATTGGGAGGAGTGGCTGGTACACCAGAGGGTGGTGCTACCATCCAGAGGGACCTCAACAGGCTGGAGAAATGGGCTGACAGGAACCTCATGCAGTTCAAGAAGGGAAAGTGCAAAGTCTTGCCCCTGGGGAGGAATAACCCCATGCATGGGTATATGCTGAGGGCCACCCAGTTGGAAAGCAGCTTGGCAGAAGAGGCCCTGGGGTCCTGGTGGACACCAGGTTGAATATGAGGCAGCAATGTGCCCTTGCAGCCAAGGCTAACGGTATCCTGAGCCACATTAGGCAAAGTATTGCCAGCAAGGTTGAGGGAGGTGATCCTTCCCTTCTGCTCAGCACTGCTGAGGCTACATCTGGAGTATTGTGTCCAGTTCTGGGCTTCCCAGTATAAGAGACTGATGGCATTACTGGACAGAGTCCAATGAAGGTCCACAAAGATGAAAAGACTGGAGCATCTCTCCTACGAGGAAAAGCTGAGAGCTGGGATGGAGAAGACTCGGGGGGGATTTCATTAATGTATGTAAATACTTGAAGGGAGGGTACAAAGAACAGAGCCAGGCTCTTTCCATTGGTGTCAGTGCCAGGACAAGAGGCAGTGGGCACAAACTGAAACACAGGAGGTTCCATCTGAACATCAGGAAACGCTTTTTTTGACCATGAGGGTGACTGAGAACTGGAGCAAGTTGCCCAGGAAGGTAGTGGAGTTTCCCTCCTTGGAGTTATTCAAAAGCCATCTGGATGTGGTCTTGGGCAACTGGCTCTAGGTGAGGTTCTTTGAGCATGGGGGCTGGACCAGATGACCTCTAGAGGTCCCATCCAACCTCAATCATTCTTCGAGTCTGTGAATTGGATTTATAGCATCTATAGTGATGATTGAATTGTAGGCTATTCAAGTCTCAAGGTTGATTAAACACAATGTCAAATATCTGTTATATTCTCAGAGATGAGAAGGATATAACAAAGATGACAGCAAGCAGTGTTAGTGGAGCATTCTTGGGGGTCACTAGAGAAACTAGTAATGCTAAGAAAATTCTCATGAGATGAGATACTATAGGTTAGATGCAGAGTTTTTTGGTTGCTTTTTTGAATCTCATTGGTATACTTGTACATGTGTTAATATAGTTACATCATAATTCTTCAAATAAGACGAGTAACCTAAGACTTGTAGATATAATTAGTCAAGTTACATGCTCATATAAGAGTATCACAATTTTTTTTCTGCAATATGTTTTTTACTGGTTAATTAATGGCAGTGTATGCTTAATCGAGCCTTATGGTGTGGTTTCTTTATCAGCCACTGGTGCTGCAACCACAATCTATGCAGTTGAGGCAGATGGTGACCCAAATACTGGGTTTGAAAAGTCAAAGGAGCTAGGAGAAGTACAGTATCTTATTAAATGGAAAGGCTGGTCACACATCCATAATACTTGGGAAACTGAGGAAACACTGAAGCAACAAAATGTTAAAGGAATGAAGAAACTGGACAACTATAAGAAAAAGGATCAGGAAACAAAACGATGGTGAGTATTTTTATAATTACTTCCACATTGCATATTTTTTTGTAACAATATAGAAGTTTTATTGTTTTTCTGTGAGTTCTATTGCCTCTTTGCGAAGGCATAGTTTCAAGTGCCTATACAACAGAAAGACAAAAGCTTTACAGTTGAAACTTCCCTAACAATTATGATCCTGTAAGATTCTGAGCATACCAACTTTACTTGAGCAAGTGAGAATACTCACACATCTTGTAAATCAGGCCTTTAAGGAAGCAGCTTCTGCACCTAGATTTTAATGTGTCTGTTATAAATGAAGTTTTAACAAGATGGGTGGTGGATTTTCTGATTTTGTTTTAAATCTTACCTTTTACTAATTTTGTCATTGATTGTATTTTGATCAGAGTTCTTCAGGAATTGCTGCAGAGATTAAAAAAATCAGAAATTGCTAAAGCACTCAAAACATTACAACATTTAGTTTTCTTGGCTCAAACTTCTGTTAAAGCCTCAGAACCAAGAAGTGGAAAAAAAGCCTTATGTTTTAATGCTATGTTTTTGTATTTCATTTTGTTTGTATGGTTAATATAATCTGTGAATAGTGGTGGGATTTCTAGTGACTCCTACTCATAAGGTTGATTCTTATAGTGAGCCATCAGTGCCGTTCTGTGAAAATACCATGTGAAGTACACTACTCATTGTTGAGAACAGATATTGTAAATTATCTGCATGACTAGTACAAGCTGTAGCTGATAGTAATATCTCTTGATAAGCTTCTCAGTCATCAGTGATGAGGTATCTAGGCCAGATGCAACACTTTTATAGCAAGAATTTCAGTTATAGCTTCTTCAAAGAAGCTCTCTAATCAGCTTTCCTATGGTGCTTACATTCAGAGCTTTAAAATTGCCAGATTTTCTTAGTTTTAAAACTACACAATGTAATAAGTGCTGCAAATAAACTCCCATTTCAGGCTGAAAAATGCTTCTCCAGAAGACGTGGAATATTATAACTGCCAGCAGGAACTTACAGATGATCTACATAAACAGTATCAAATAGTGGAAAGGATAATTGGTATGTAACAAACTTCCACATGGAAAACAGTGTTGAGAATATTACAAGTTTATTGCTTGCATGTTGAATTTATAGTTAAGAAATTTAGGTTATTAGTATTCCTAACAGCTTAAGGAAAAACAAAATCTCTGATGAAGAGAAAAGTTGTCATATTGTCTTTGCTGTGAAACTAGTTTATGTTGTCTTATCACCTAAAATGAGTGCTTTCTTGAAGTACAGAAGGAAAATATTGATCTGGTATCTCTGATGCATTTCTGCAGCTCATTCAAATCAGAAATCAGCAGCTGGTTATCCAGATTACTATTGCAAATGGCAGGGTCTACCTTACTCAGAATGTAGCTGGGAAGACGGTGCTCTCATTGCCAAAAAATTTCAGGTGTGCATTGATGAGTATTTTAGCAGAAATCAATCTAAGACCACTCCATTTAAGGACTGCAAGGTGAGTGTGTAATTTCAATGGATTTATACAGTTATGATAATAAAAAGGAACTTGATGTATTTTATGCATCCAAAAATAAGATGCATATTATAACATTTTTTTGGAATGTTGTTGAGAACAGTAATAATGATAGTTATATTTATATATGTAGCAAGTATCACTATTAAGAATAGCCTTTTGTAGATATTTGTTCCCTACTTATTTTATTGCCATTCAAAGATAAAATTGTTTAGTGCTTTAATTTGTTTTAAAAGTAATCTTTGTGAATGAGTTCATGTCACTTCTGTTGTAGAATTTAGGTCAGCAAACTAATTTTAGCTTGCCAAATGGCCTAGTTGTCTGTGATGAATAAAGACTAGACTTGGTGACCAAACAGATTCCTACTGCTACTTTGTTTCTATAAGAAGACATTTTGGTAACTTCACTGAGTAGTAGGACTGATGCTCAATTTGCTTTTGACAGATTCTAAAACAGAGGCCAAGGTTTGTTGCACTAAAAAAGCAACCATCTTATATTGGAGGACATGAGAATTTAGAGTTAAGAGATTATCAGTTAAATGGACTGAATTGGCTTGCTCACTCATGGTGCAAGTAAGTATAGACTTAAATTAGTCTTGCTGGTTTTAATTTGAAAGCATTTATAAATTTATTTATTTGATTTTTATTTATTTTTTTTTAGAGGGAATAGTTGTATTCTTGCAGATGAAATGGGTCTGGGTAAAACAATACAAACAATTTCTTTTCTGAACTACCTGTTTCACGAACATCAACTGTATGGGCCTTTCTTGCTAGTCGTGCCACTTTCTACCTTGACATCTTGGCAAAGAGAGATTCAAACCTGGGCTCCTCAGATGAATGCTGTGGTTTACTTAGGAGATATAACTAGCAGGAATATGGTGAGTATTTCTTTGTATCATTGAAAAGATTAGTGGTAAACAAAACTCACTTCATGTTCCTGTCTTATGCTAATCTCTAATATTTTTATTAGGAATGAAAAAATACTTATTTGAAACATTGTATGTGTTTAAATGCAAATTAAAAGCATAAATTTTGATCTGATATAAATGTATGTGAAAGATTTAATTCCTACTTAATTATAAAAAATATTAAAAATGCAATCTTGCATTTGAAAATAGTTTTTTGTCATGTGATTATTTAGGTGCAAAAAAGAAATATTTAAGCCTGACAGACATAATCTTAACTTGTTTTCTGAAAGGAGGAATGTAAGTAACTTTATCCATTAAAGTTTTTTTTTTTAAAAAAAACAACTAAAAACCATGCACAAAAACCAATCCACAAAAAAACAACCAAACAAAAAACAACAAACACCCTACCACCATCACTGTTTAATAATTTAAAAAAAAAGCTTCATGTGTGTTATTCCTTTTTCATGATCAGATTCTTTTATGTCACTTAACATCTATGTTGCTGTAGTACCTGAAGTCATCCTGATCAATAAGACCATTTTTCTCTAGCTTATAATTCACTTGATTCTTCCTGTAGATAAGAACTCATGAATGGATACATCCACAGACGAAGCGATTAAAATTTAATATACTTCTAACTACTTATGAAATTTTGCTGAAGGATAAGGTAATCACACTTACTTCTTCAGGGAGATAAAATCATTTGTAGAATGTAAAACTCCTTTAGAGTTGGCACATATTTGGGTTCTGGGGCATTAAATGGATGGGGAGTATAACAGCTTTACTCTTGGAAGTATAACAGCACTTTAAGCACTTTTAGATTTTATGTATGTGTGGTGAAGCTTCCCCCCCTCCGAGTGGGTAAAACTTCTTTTTCTTCAGTTTGCTTGAGCTTCACGTTACTGTCTTAATTTCTTTGCATCTCATAATCTCTACTTTCCTGTTAGACTATCATCCAGGAACTGAAAAAACAAACCACCCCCTAGCCCCAAACACCTGTGATTCACAACTCTGAAATCCTGTGTTTTATCTTTGTATTTGTGTGTGCAGTATTATGTATATGTATATTACTACTCTCTTCATGATGGTAGCACATAGAGTTATTGTTAATCCTAACATCATATGAAAATTTTAATAAAAAAAGTTCTGCTTGTTGGCTTTCTATTTCATTTGTTTGTACATCCTGGAAAGAAAAGAATCAATAATGGATTTTTTTATTTTTTTTTTTTGCCAATTGAAAATTTATAGATCAGCTTTTTGCCTTCCCCTTCCCCCCAAATATAAACTTGGTTTATACTTTCCTTTTAAAACTTGGGATGCCTGCATAGCCTTTTGTTGAATTTAGCAAACATAAAACCCATAATACTAAAAACATATAAGTGTCCATTTTTTATTAAAATAAAAGTAGTAATGGTGTATATATAACCTTATGTAAAACATCAGAAATTGCATAATATATTAACTTGTATAATGTCCTGTCATGTTGTGTGTGTGTCCTGTGTCCCCCCCCCCCCCCAATTTCTTTAAGTCATTCCTTGGTGGTCTGAATTGGGTATTTATAGGAGTTGACGAAGCTCATCGTTTAAAAAATGATGATTCCCTTCTGTACAAGACTTTAATAGACTTTAAGTCTAATCATCGTCTTCTTATTACTGGAACCCCTCTGCAAAATTCCCTCAAAGAGCTTTGGTCTTTGCTGCACTTCATCATGCCAGAAAAGTAAGGAATGTGATATTTATTTATTTTGTGGTCAAGTTTCTTACGGTAGAATATTGTAATGGTTGGAGAATCAATAGAGATAAAGAATTGCATTGTGAAATAGTTTAAATACTTTATATAAAATAGATGCACATATTTTTCATGCTGCTCTTGATAAATTGTTTTGGTAGCAGCCTTTTCTGTTTTAGCAGTCCACAAAAAAGATGGATTGATATATAGCTTGGAACCCTGAAAAGATGCTTCATCTTAATCTAAAAGGAAAATCACATGCATTTAATCTAGGGAAACAGAATGGGGCTGAGGATGTCTTCTTTTCTGTGTTAGTGCCATGAATGAAAACAAGATTGTACCACAATGTTGGATATCCAGTAGTTCAGTCAGGCAACCAATTTGCCCTTATGGTTTGCATAGAACAGGTTTAGTGTATTGACGTTATTCTATACTGACCTCTATTTATATCTGGGATAAATAAGAGCACATGTTCCTTTCAAATATCTTGTAAATACAAAGCGCTTTAGCTCCAATTAGTTTTGGAGCTATGCATTGCATTGATTTCTTCAGAACCTTACAAGCAAAGCCACTAGGGTTGATGTCTAGCACCTATTCTTCATTTGATCGCAAAGTTCATTCTCTTAGTCTGTTAGCACATACCAGAAGGTAATCACATTTCAGCTAGTCCATACAAGCCGCAAAAGATATGCGGTCTGTTCTCTTGCACTTCTTCCAGCTATCTTCCAGCTATACAACTATTTTTTCATGCTGCTCTTGAGAAATATAATGGAATTTCTGCAACCTTCTACCAGGGTTTCCAAGCAGAAAAATAAAATGTTGAGTTTTCACTGGAGAAATTAAAATTCAGTAGTTTGTTTTGAACTTTCATTCTGCAAAAGTTTGGAAATTTCCATTCTCCTATTTGCAGACAAAATATTTGGAATTTCTTGTGAGGTGCAAATTTAGAAACTTATTTCATAAAACAGAGAGGAGTGGGGAAGAAGTCCATATGTGTTTGTGCACATGTGGTATATTTATGGTCTTTGTGTGTTCATGGTATGTCACTGTTTTACCTTTATTCTTTCTTCTGTTGAAGGTTTTCTTCCTGGGAAGATTTTGAAGAGGAGCATGGCAAAGGGAGAGAGTTTGGTTATGCAAGTCTTCACAAAGAACTTGAACCATTTCTACTCAGAAGAGTTAAAAAAGATGTAGAAAAGTCTTTACCTGCTAAGGTTGAACAAATTTTGAGGATGGAAATGAGTGCATTGCAGAAACAATATTACAAGTAAGTAATGACACTTTATAATTCCTGCTATTTTAATGATATATCTATATGAAAATTACTGAAGTGTAATAGTTCTCATAATGCAATTTGAACTGATATTTTGAGAGCTTACATCCTTCATATTTCCACAAATGGTTAGAAAATATATTACGTTCCACATTCTATGTCATAGGTGGATTTTAACCAGGAATTACAAAGCCCTGAGTAAAGGTTCAAAAGGCAGTACCTCAGGCTTTTTGAACATCATGATGGAACTCAAGAAGTGTTGTAACCATTGCTACCTCATTAAACCACCGGATGATAATGAATTCTATAATAAACAGGAGGCCTTACAGGTAATTTATTTTTTTTTTTTTTTAAAAAAGTGTTTTTACATCTCTAATATACACACAGTAATTTTATAGTGTTTTGACAATTTATTAGTTCTTATTAAAATATATTAAGAAAGAATAATTTTTCTATTAAATGTGCATCCTAGGTTTTACAGGTAAGTGAATTGATTATTTTTTGTTTGTTTCTTAACTAGAACTGAATAATAGAGAGATCAATATTAAATAAAATATCCCTGGCTTGAATTATGATCAAATTAAAAAGGAAATAGTTTGAAATAGTCTGTGTATTTTCAGATTAAATAAATTTAAGACCTATTTTAAACCCAGATTAAAATAAATCAGTTAAACAGGTAAATTGAATATAAATACAAATGCATGTGGTAGTGGTACACCAACAATCCCATGTGACAGCAGAAAGTAATCTGCAGAATCTCTTTAAGCTTTTTTTATAATCAAGTACTGTTCTCTGCATGCTTTCAAACAACCAAAGTGAAAATGAAAAAAAAGTAATAAACATCCAAAGCTTAGTCTGGTTGTTTTGTTGTTATAAATGAAAGTAATTATAGTATCACTACCAAAGATGGTCTGTAATTGTGTTGTGGGTTTAGTTTGTTTGGTCTTTTTTTTTAAAGGTTAACTAATCTTTGTACTAAAACTGTTGAGAACTGCAGCAACAAATAAAAGGACTGTTATAATTGATGCAGTTTATAACAACATAAATGTTTCTAAAGATCAGATTTTTTTTTCTGTAAGCTTTGAAGTTCATAATTTAAATTCTTTCCCAAATTTACTAGATTGAAATCACAAGCTGTCACTGCACAAGCTATTTTATATTATAAAGTGCTTGTCAAAGCTAATGGATGTTTCATTTACAACTTGGCACGCTAACTACTTAAATTTATAAAAAAACTCATCAGAACTGTTCAGCCATTATTGCTAATGATTTGTAACAATTATTTCCTTGGGTTATCTGAATAAGCTTTGTTACCTCTAATTATGAATGATACGTCTTTCTCACTTCTGGCATAAAAAATAAAAACACCTAAGTCCAAATTTGTTAATTCCCAAAACTCTATCCTGAGCCTCTTCAGCTAGAGAGGCCTAATGTTTTCAACATTAAATTCGGCATGCACCTGAGTTTCTATTCTAGTTGTTCCCACTGGAGCTGAGAAGGCTTAACATTGTAACCTAGCTAAAGCCTGTTGACCTTTACAATAAAGATTCCTCTCACTTTTATCTTGCCTGAGAAACTTGACTGATTAGGCATTGTTTAAAAATAATTGGAGGATTAAGTAGCAATGCTTATTTCTGTTCAAAAGACAGAAAGTGAGGAGCAAGTAGTACTAAGGTAGTCAAGTAGTCTCTTTGTTGTTGTTATTATTGTTTATTTGGTAGAAAAGAACTTAAGTCTACACTGTAACTGCTCTAACTCGTGGCACAGTATATTTACTCAATATTTTAATGAAATGTTAAGATGCTGTTTTATGAGCCAGAGCTGAGAAACGCATTTATTTGAAAAACATGTTAGTCAGTACTCCTGTTGATTTTAGTTAGTGCGCTTAATGCTTTTATAATGAGCTTTTACAAGATAAAGACTGACTAAATACTTATTAAACTTTCACGTTCAGTTAATGAATGTCTAACCATCTGCAGTGTATATTAGTGTTGAGGTGAACTTATTTTGCAATACACATTTTCTTGTCTCGTAGCATTTAATACGTAGCAGTGGGAAACTGATCCTTCTTGACAAGCTACTGATTCGTTTACGAGAACGTGGCAACAGAGTACTGATTTTCTCTCAGATGGTAAGGATGCTAGACATCCTAGCAGAGTATTTGAAGTATCGTCAGTTTCCCTTTCAGGTAAGAATTTTTTCTGGTAGTAGTCAAGAAGCCTTGTTCTTTACCACTTTATCTTAATAAAAGTGTCCTTTTTGTAGAAAGATTTATGAAAGTTTAATTTTATGTACAGGAAAAGACTGGCAATTACTATACGTTAATAGTATTTTGAAATGAAACTGAAGAATTACTAAGATGAAGTGTTACATTACTTTTATATTCCCCCCTCCCTGAGTTGTTTTGGCAACTGAGAATTCCAGTTGCTCCAATTAGAATATAGTAGGAATTCCCTTTTAACTGTGTTATTGAATCTCTTTAGAGACTTGATGGATCAATAAAAGGGGAACTGAGGAAACAAGCACTGGATCATTTTAATGCAGAAGGATCAGAGGTATGGTATTAGTGGTTGGTTTTTTAATCTGCTCAGCTTTATTATTTTTTTCCCCAAGAAATATAACAAATACTACACAAAAACTGAAGATAAAGTGAGGGATGTATTAAGTTGAAATTCTGTTGCTATTGCCTAGACTATAAGGTTTACAACTCTTAACAAACAAACAAAAAAAACCCCAACCCACAACCAAAAAAATTCCTAAAAAACAAACACAAAAAAAAATCTAAGAGGAGGTTAAATAGGAAACACAGAATTTATTAAAATGGTGTTTAACTAATATAACTATGTAGTTATATTTTTAGATTTTTTTTCAGTGCTCTTTAATAAGGTAACTAAGTGTTTTATACAAACTGAGGAATTTATTTTATGTAGGACTTAATCCTTCAGTTTTTACAAGAGCACTGAACTTTTACACAAGCTTTTGACATTGAAAACCTACTTAGACAATGGACATAACTGAGTTGTGTATATCCTTGCATGAAGAAAAACTATCTTTAATAGCTTTAAATCTGGCTTCTGTTATCTTTATTTTTTGCCTCTGATTTCCTTGCCCTGGAAGAAATTGAAGAACTGATTTCTAGCCATTGTTTGTGTACCACTTAAGATTCTTAGTTTATTTAGGTTTCCTACTATGGAAGCCATTCCATACCTTTGATAATCTTAGGTCTTTTGTCCTACGCTGACAGGGTTTTTCAGTAATAGATGCGTAGCATTTGTCAATTGCTGCTGAGTTTATGTTTCTGCTATGGTTGAGGAGGAAGGACTTAATTTCATAACATAAACTTCAGATATTTGTTAAATACAGAAGTTAGTTCTGTTTTAAATTTCTAGTATAGATATCATTGCCTGTTTCTGTTTCTGGAATCCTTGTAGTTGTATTGTACAGTTTTTAAAATGAAGGGGGATCCAAACTTCTCACAGTATTCAAGAATGGAGGCAAACTGGAGTTCTATAGCAATAAAATTGTTTCCTGTTTTATTCTCTATTTCTTTCCTAATAATCAATAAAACTTTTTTTTTAATTCTGTTACTGAGCTAAGGTATTCATGGAAATATCTGTAGCTCCAGGGACTCATTCCTGAGCAGTAATGGCTTGCTATTACCTTTTGCTATATTTAAAGCTCAAATTTATTTCCTATTTCACTTTAATTTCATATGCTTTTTTATCGCCTGTCTCATAAATCATTCTCTAGTCCCTTGTAGTTGTCCCTGAATAACTCTGTATCATCTGCAAACTTTGTCACCTCATTGCTCATTTCATTTTCTTATTATTTATGAATATGTTGAAGAGCATTGACCCCAGCAGAATGCTTTAGTATTCTTAACAAAAAAACAGAGGGACTTAGGCACACATGAGACACTAACAACAAGGGGGGTTGTATTTTTGGTCAGTGTTTTGCTTGTTTTTTTTTCTCCCCAAGTGGCTTTTGCTCATCTTCTAGGATGCTGCTTCCTTTAAACCACAAAGTCAATAACTTCACAAAAGAAATTGATATCCATTTGCTTTATACTTATACTGTGTCTGGCTGGGCTGGAGTTACTTGTCTTCATAGCAGCTTGTATGGTGCTGTGGTTTAGATTTGTGACAAAAAGAATGCTAATAACATACCGGTGTGTTAGCTGTTGCTGAACAGTGTTTGCATAGTGTCAAGGCCTTCTCTGTTTCTCTCTCTGCCCCCTCCAGTAAATAGACTGGGGGAGGTGTAAAAGGTTAGGAGGGTACATAACCATACAGGTGGCCTGAACTAACCAAAGAAGTATTCCATGCCATATAATGTCATGCTCAGCAATAAAAAGGGAGAGGAGGGATTTAGGGAGGTTAGCCATCTTTTGCTTGGGAACTGGCCGGGCATTGGTCTTACCCATGGGGGGTGGTAAGTGATTGCCTTTGCATCACTTGTTTTGTTTTTTCTTTCCCACTTCTTCTCTTCTTATTAATTAATTTTTATCTTGACCCCCAAGTTTCCTTTCTTTTAATCTTGCTTTCTTTTTCCCCTGTCCCACTGAGGGTGTGGGGGAGAAATGATCAAGTAGCTGCATGGTGCTTAGCTGCCTACCAGGGTTAACCTATAACATGATCAAGAGAGTTTTAAACTAGAATTGCTGGGGGAAGGAGATACCAACAAGACTGCAGTAGATAAGCCAAGGGTTGGCATGGCACCGCCTGAGGGTGGCAATGCTAGTGGGAACATTTACAAGCTTCTGGGAGCATGGAGGGCTCAGGAGCATATCTGAAATGCTTGTACACCAATACACGCAGTATGAGAAACAAAACAGAATGAACTGGAAGCATTGGTCAGCTCCCAGAGCTATGATGCCTTTGGTATAAGTGAGGCTTGACGGAATAAGTCCCACGATTGGGGTGCTGGGATGGAGGTCTACAGGCTGTTCCAGAGGGATAGGCAGGGCAGGCAAGGCGGAGATGTTGCACTGTATGTAAGGGAGAGGCTTGAATGTACAGCCCTCGCAGTTAGTGATGATGTGGTTGAGAGCCTCTGGGTGAGGATGAGGGTGGTGGAAAACAAAGGAGATGTTGTAGTGGGTGTCTACTAACGATTGCCCAGCCAGGATGTCAGCGCTGATGAGTTACTCTATAGGATTGGTAGCCCTCGTCCTTATGGGAGATTTCAACTTCCCAGACATCAGCTGGGAGTACCATACTGCTGTGATGAGCAGGTCTTGGAAGTTCTTGAAGTTTGTAGGAGATAACTTCTTGTCAAAGGTACTCAGTGAGCCAACTAAGAAAGATGCCCTCCTAGACTTGCTAATTGTGAATAGAGAAGGACTCGTGGGGGGTGCGATGGTAGGTGGCTGTCTTGGCCACAGTGATCATGAAATAGTTGAGTTTAGAATTTTCAGCGTAATGAGAAAAAAGGACAGCAGAGTTGCTACCTTGGACTTCAGGAGAGCAAACTTTAAGCTATTCTGGGAGCCACTTAGCAGAGTCCCCTGGGAATCTACTTTTGAGGGCTTAGTAGTCCACGAGTGCTGGTCAGTTTTTAAGAACCACCTTTTAGAAGCACAGGAGCAGATGTAATCCCACTGTGTTGAAAGTCAAGCAAGCAGGGCAGAAGACCAGCTTGGCTGAACAGGGAACTCCTCGTGGAGCTCAAGAGGAAAAAGAAATTGTATGATCTCTGGAATCAAGGTCAGGCTTTTCAGGAAGATTACAGAGCCATGGTTCGTATATGCCGGGAGAAAACACAACAGACCAAAGCTCAATTAGAGCTGAAACTGGCCAGTGTTCTGTTAGGTAACAAGAAAGGCTTTTTGACGTATATTAATAGTAAGAGGAGGTGTAAAGACAACATTGGACCGTTACTTCTTCAAGATGGTTGTTGTGGTTTAACCCTGGCCAGCAACCAAGCACCGTGCAGCCACTTGCTCACTCCCCCTCACCCAGAGGGATGGGGAAGAGAATTGGAAAGGAATGTGAAACTCAGGGGTTGAGATAAGAACAATTTAATAGGTAAAGCAAAAGCCGCGCACGCAAGCAAAGCAAAGCAAGGAATTCATTCACTACTTCCCATGGGGAGGCAGGTGTTCAGCCATCCCCAGGAAAGCAGGGCACCATCACGCGTAATGGTTACTCGGGAAGACAAACGCCATAATGCCGGATGTCCCCCCACCCTTCTTCTTCCCCCAGTTCATATACTCAGCATGATGTCATATGGTATGGAATATCCCTTTGGCTAGTTTGGGTCACCTGTCCTGGCTGTGTCCCCTCCTAAACTGAAAATTCCTAGATTTAGTGTAAACATTACCCAGCAACAACTAAAACCATCAGTGTCCTATCAACATTGTTCTCGCACCAAATCCAAAACACAGCACTGCACCAGCTACTAAGAGGAAAATTAACTCTATCCCAGCTGAAACCAGGACAATGGTCATCTGACTACTAGGGCTGAATAAAAAGCGGAGGCATTCACTGCTTATTTTTGCCTCACACTTTAATAATACTGGTAGACCTTGGGCTGGCTGGTCCCCTGAGTCAGAGGACCATGAGTGTGGGAAGAGTGGCTTTCCACTTGTGGACACTGAAATTGTAAGGGACCAGCTGGATCAGCTAAATGTTCACAAGTCCATGGGGCCTGATGGGAGTCATCCCAGAGTACTGAAGGAGCTAGCGGATGTTACAGGAGGACCCATCTCGATCGTCTACCAAAGGTCTTGGGAGTCTGGGGAGGTCCCTGCTGACTGGAAACAAGCTAGTGTTATTCCAGTCTACAAGAAGGGCGTGAGGGAAGACCCAGGGAACTACAGACCTGTTAGTCTAACCTCAGTTCCTGGAAAAATTATGGAGAAGATCATACTCTGGGTACTATTGAAAGGCTTCTAAAGAGCAACGCAATCCTCAGACTCAGTCAACATGGGTTCACAGAGGGAAAGTCCTGTCTAAACAATCTGATCTCCTTCTGTGATAAGGTCACCCACCTACTGGATGAAGGGAAGGCAGTAGACGTAGTTTTTCTGGATTTTAGTAAGGCTTTTGATACTGTCCCTCACAGCATCCTTCTGGACAAGTTGTGCAACTGTGGGATGAGTGGGTTCATTGTGTGTTGGGTGAAGAACTGGCTGAAGAGCAGGCCTCAAAGGGTTGTAGTGAATGGAGTTATATCTGGCTGGCGACCAGTCACCAGCAGTGTTCCTCAGGGTTCAATTCTAGGGCCGTTTTTGCTCAATATATTTATCAGCAATCTAGATCCATTAGCAAGTTTGCTGACAATACCGAACTGGGAGGTGCTGTTGACTCTCTTGAGGGACAAGAGGCCTTGCAGAGGGATCTAGATAGATTGGAGCATTGGGCTATGATTAATAGGATGAAATTTAACGAGCCCAAATGCTGGGTTCTGCACATAGGATGGAGTAACACCAGACACAAGTATAAACTGTGAGAGGAGTGGCTGGAGAGCAGCCCTGCAGAAAGGGATCTGGGGATGCTGGTTGGCAGCAGGCTCAATAGGAGCCAGCAGCATGCCCTGGCAGCCAAGAGGGCAAACTGCATCCTGGGGTGCATCAAACACAGCATAACCAGCCAGTCAAAAGAGGTGATGACCCTGCTGTATTCAGCGTTGGTGCAGCCTCACCTTGAGTACTGTGTGCAGTTCTGGGCCCCACAATTTAAGAGGGATGTGAAGATCCTTGAATGCGTCCAGAGGAGGGCAACAAAGCCAGTGGAAGGGCTGCAAGGCATGTCCTATGAGGAGCAGCTAAGGACTCTGGGTTTGTCTACTTTGGAGAGAAGGAGTCTGAGGGTCAACCTCACTGCTCTCTACAGCTTCCTGAGGAGAGGGATTGGAGAGGGAGGTGCTGATCTCCCTGGTATCCAGTGACAGGACCTGTGGGAATGGTTCAAAGCTGCACCAGGGGAGGTTTAGAATGAACATTAGGAAGCATTTCTTTACCTAGTGGGTGGTCAAACACTGGAACAGGCTTCCTAGAGAGGGGGTCGATGCCCCAAGCCTGTCAGTGTTTAAGAGGCATTTGGACAATGTCCTTAATAACATGCTTAACTGTTGGTTCTGCCCTGAAGTGGCCATGCAGTTGGACTAGAAGATCATTGATCAATCAGTTGGTCCCCTCCAACTGAAATAGTTTAGTTTATTCTAATAGCAATCTACTGGCTCTAGCCATGACAAGCACCTTATTGTATTACAAGTCTAACATATGTTTATGATATACTTTAAAAAGTGTATGAGTTCATAGTCTGCTCCACCAAGTATATAAAGAAGTGTCATATTGATTCCCTGAAGAATATTATAGCTAATATATATAAAGCTATTTCTTATTTTATCATTTCAGGACTTCTGCTTTTTGCTGTCTACTAGAGCTGGAGGATTAGGTATAAACTTGGCATCTGCTGACACTGTAGTTATATTTGATTCTGACTGGAATCCACAGAATGATCTGCAAGCGCAGGCTAGAGCTCATAGGATTGGACAGAAGAAACAGGTACACACACTTGTCTTTTAAGCTCCAAAGCTAAAGGAGGGTTTCATATGGTAGCCATAAGCTGTCTGTCTGGGCCACCACCTTCCTCATGTGTTTTGAGAATGACTAATAATTGCCAAGAATGTCTAAAAATGTTAATACTGCTAATTTGACTCTTCAAAAAATTTTTTTTAAATCTTCCTATACGGAGAGATTGCACAGCAGCCGTTGTATATGGATGGGTAGGGAGAAGAGTTGTGGACTTGTCCCATGTTCATTCACATCATGTCATTATAGAAAGTAACTGCTGTACTTCAGGCACATCCTTTTTACTTAACTTTATGTTAAATACTTAAAATACTTCGTAGTTCTCTTTGGGTTTCTTTCTTGCAGAAGACTTCAAGTAGTAATCAGATATAATACTTTTCCTTGTGGCCATGCTTGTGACTAATCACAGAAGAGATTATGGTAACATGATTGACTGGTTTCATATATGAAATACTAGTTTGACCAGACTACCACCTGACCAGGAAGACCAAGCAGTTGAGGCCCTCTATAGTCAGATAGGAGCAGCCTCACATTCACAAGTCCTGGTCTTCATGGGGGACTTCAACCACCCCAATATCTGTTGGAGGGACAACACAGCAGGGCACAAGCAATCCAGGAGGTTCCTGAAATGCATTGACAATAACTTCCATCTTCAAGAGTGATAGACGAGCTAATGAGGAGAGGTGCTATGCTGGACCTTGTTCTCACCAACAAGGAGGGGCTGGTGGGGAATGTGAATCTCAAGGGCAGCCTTAACTGCAGTGACCATGAAATGGTGGGGTTCAAGATCCTTAGGGCATTGATGAGGGCACACAGAAAGATCGCTGCCCTGGACTGCAGGAGAGCAGATTTTGGCCTCTCCAGGGATCTGCTTGGTAGAGTACCATGGGATAGAGCCCTGGAGGGAAGACAGGCCCAAGAAAGCCAGTTAATATTCAAGGATCACCTCTTCCAAGCTCAGGAGCTATGAGGGAGTCAGGCAAAACCGCCAGGAGGCCTGCATGGATGAACAAGGAGCTCCTGGACAAACTCAAACACAAAAAGGAAGCCTACAGGGGGTAGAAGCAATGACAGGTAGCCTGGGAGGAATACAGAGAAACTGTCTGAGCAGCCAGGGACCAGGTTAGGAAAGCTAAAGCCCTGATAGAATTAAATTTGGCCAGGGACATCAAGGGCAACAAGAAAAGCTTCTTATAGGTATGTTGATGATAAAGGAAGACTAGGGAAAATGTGGGCACTCTCTGGAAGGAAACAGGAGACCTGGTTACCCGGGATATGGAGAAGGTTGAGGTATTTTGCCTTGGTCTTTATCAGCAAGTGCTCCATCCATACAGCCCAAGTCACAGGAGGCAAAGGCAGGGACTGGGAGAATGAAGAACCACCCACTATAGGAGAAGGTCAGGTTCGAGACCATCTAAGGAACCTGAAGGTGCACAAGTCCATGGGACCTGATGAGATGCATCTACGGTTCATGAGGGAACTGGCAGATGAAGTGGCTAAGCCACTATCCATCATATTTGAGAAGTCAGGGCAGTCCCATGAAGTTCCCATGGACTGGAAAAGGGGAAACATAACCCCCTTTCTTAAAAAGGGAAAAAAGGAAGACCTGCAGTCTTTATCTCTGTGCCCAGCAAGGTCATGGAGCAGATCCTCCTGGAAACTACGCTAAGGCATATGGAAAGTAAGGAGGTGATTGGTGACAGCCAACATGGCTTCACTAAGGGCAAGTTGTGCCTGACAAATTGGTGGCCTTCTACGACGAGGTTACAGCTTTGGTGAATGGCAGAAGAGCAACTGATGTCATCTACCTGGACTTGTGCATAGCATTTGACACTGTCCCACACAACATCCTTGTCTCTAAACTGGAGAGACATGCATTTGACAGATGGACCACTTGGCAGTTAAGGAATTGGCTGTATGGTCACTTTAAGAGTTGCAGTCAACGGCTCAATGTCCATGAGGAGACCAGTGATGAGTGGCATTCCTCAGGGGTTTGTACTGGGACTGGTGCTGTTCAATATCTTTAGGCAACATGGACAGTGGGTTTGAGTATACCCTTAGCAAGTTTGCCAATGACAGCAACCTGTGTGGTGTGGTTGACACACCGGAGGGAAGGGATGCCATCCAGAGGAACCTTGACAGGCTTGAGAGGTGGACCTGTGCAAACCTTATGAAGTTCAACAAGGCCAAGTGCAAGGTCTTGCATGTGGGTCAGGGCAATCCTAAATATAGGCTGGGTTGGAGAATGGATTGAGGGCAGCCCTGAAGAGAAGGACTTGGGGGTGTTGGTTGATGAGAAGCTCAACATGACCCAGTAATGTGTGCTTACAGCCCAGAAAGCCAACCATGTCCTGGGCTACATCAAAAGAAGCGTGGCCAGCAGGTCAAAGGAGGTGATTCTGTCCCTCTACTTGGCTTTCGTGAGACTCCCACCTGGAGTACTGCATCCAGTTCTGGGGCCCCCTACATAAGAAGTACATGGTTCTGTTGAGTGAGTTCAGAGGAGGGCCACAAAGATGATCAGAGGGCTGGAGCACCTCTCCTATGAGGACAGGCTGAGACAGTTGGGGTGGTTCAGCCTGGAGAAAAGAAGGCTCCAGGGAGACCTTATAGCAGCCTTCCAGTACCTAAAGAGGGTTTATTGGAAAGCTGGAGAGGGGCTTTTTACAAGGGCATGTAGTGATAGAACAAGGGGGGAATGGCTTTAAATTGAAAGAGGGGAGATTTAGATTAGATATTAAGAAGAAATTCTTCTCTATGAGGGTGGTGAAACACTGGCACAGGTTGCCCAGAGAGTTGTGGATGCCCCATCATTGGAAGTGTTCAAGACCAGGTTGGGTGGGGCTTTGAGCAACCTGGTTTAGTGGAAGGTGTCCCTGCCTGTGCAGGGGGGGTGGAACTAGATGATCTTTAAGGTCCCTTCCAACTCAAACCATTCTATGATTCTAAGATTTAGAAGATTTGTAATCACAACTAACATTTCTCCCTGTTTTGTTTCTCAAGGGTTTTTTATTAAGTTCATCTGAATATTGTTTTCATGTGTAATTTGTGAACATGTAAATAAAGCCTTTTTTATAATATGCATAGGTTAATATTTATCGGCTAGTCACAAAAGGATCAGTAGAAGAAGATATACTTGAAAGAGCAAAGAAAAAGATGGTGTTAGATCACTTAGTAATTCAGAGAATGGACACTACAGGGAAAACTGTGCTGCATACAGGCTCTACTCCTTCCAGGTATATCTGTTTATTCTTTCATATTAACTTATGCTTAAATATAGCTGAGTAAAAATGGAAGTAATTTCACTTAGCTAATAAAAGGCAAAAAAAATGTGGTAAAGAGTTATGTAAGTGAAGACTGCAAATTATATTGTCTCTGTGTATATATATATTTTACATATTAAATATAGATGCTTTTAAGTCAAAAGGAGGTTTGATTGACTCATGGTTATAGTAATTTGAAAAACTTCACTAAGATAAAGTGTTTATCTGAAACTCTGTATTTCAGCTCAACACCGTTTAATAAGGAAGAGTTATCAGCAATTTTGAAGTTTGGTGCTGAGGAACTTTTTAAAGAACCTGAAGGGGAAGAAGAGGAGCCTCAGGTAAATGGAACATTGCATCTTTACTTGATGGACAGTGAAGCTAAAAATACATATGAATTGTTTTGTTGTAAAGAGAAACTTCTGTTTCAGGAAATGGATATAGATGAAATCCTGAAGAGGGCTGAAACTCGAGAAAATGAGCCAGGCCCACTAACTGTAGGAGATGAGTTACTTTCACAATTCAAGGTATTGCTCTGTTCCCTCCCTCTTCCCTTAATTATACTTTCCTTTATAAATGCTACTTTTTCTTCTCTTTTTTTGCACCTATTCATCTTTTCTTCAGTCTTATTAAACAGGTGCAACAGTAAGTCAACTCTTTGGTATAGAATGTCTTTTCACCTATACAGGGTAATTACTGCTAGTGCAAATATTTTAAAATACATCATGTATTTTGCTAACAAAATCAGGGATTTACAAATACATTAGTCTTTTTAGTTTTTAGGATATTGAGTAGGGCTGTTTTTCATTTAATGCTTTATGCTATTAAGCACCTGTGGTACTTCTGAAAATAGAGAATGAAGTTTGGATTTCTTAGCTGATGACTTTTAGAAATTCCTTTCATCCCCCATGTAAACATGAATGTCAGATATGCTTACCGGGATAACACTTAAAATATTAAGTGGGTCCAAATTGTGTGTGGTGGTTTTGTTGGGTTTTTTTCTGGATCTTTTTGTTGTTGTTTAGGTTTGATGTGTGTGGTGTGGTTTTGCTTGGTTTTTGTTTAAAGCAGGGCAGGACTTTTTTAGATGAGTAGAGTACTAAATCACTTTCCTGCTAATCATTCATTTGCAACATACTAATTTCTACAAGTTTATTAATGTTTGGTTATTTATACATTATTATAGTTTCATATTAACTTGGATATTCAGTTAGACTTGCTTTCTGCTTTGAAGGAAATTAAACAACAGTCACAGCTACTGAGGAGGCATTTTATAGTGTTTCTATATTATTCAACTTGTAAAAGAAAAAAAAGATTCTTATCTTTATATTCAGCCATGTTGTATGGAGTGTGTGTGTTTCATATATGAAAATACTTTCATTAAAGACAGCGCTTCATGAATCATTTTATATGTGTACATTTTGTGTATATATAAATAGATAAAATATGCCATTCTGAACTAAGTTTTCCTAAAATATTAATTAGTGACTCTTTGTTTAAATAAAATCATGTATTGATTTGGTGAAAATACTTATGTTCCAATACATAAGGTGGCTAACTTTTCCAATATGGATGAAGATGACATTGAGTTGGAACCAGAACAAAATTTAAGAAACTGGGAAGAAATCATTCCAGAAGTCCAGCGGCGACGAATAGAAGAGGAGGAAAAACAAAAAGAGCTTGAAGAAATATATATGCTCCCAAGGATGAGAAACTGTGCAAAACAGGTATCTCTGGGTTTTGACCAAAAACTTTAAACTTTGAGGTTTGGGGTTTTTGGTTGTTTTTTTTGTTTGTTTGGTTTTTTTTTTGGGGGGGGGGGTTGTTGCTGCTATTTTGGCTTGTACTTTTGGGTTGGGTGGTTTTCAAATGTGGCACCACTCCACACACACCCCCCTTTCTCT
The DNA here is from genome assembly GCF_023634155.1 of Falco peregrinus. Taxonomy (NCBI): domain Eukaryota; kingdom Metazoa; phylum Chordata; class Aves; order Falconiformes; family Falconidae; genus Falco; species Falco peregrinus. The sequence continues at coordinate 26,707,898 of NC_073743.1, forward strand.
CCCCCCCCCCATTTTTGACAAATGTTTGTCATGTAGCTTTGAACTACTTAATCTGAAATTCCAGATCAGCTTTAATGGAAGTGAAGGGAAATGCGGTAGGAGCAGAAGATATTCTGGATCTGATAGTGATTCCATCTCAGAAAGAAAACGACCAAAAAAACGTGGACGACCACGAACTATTCCTCGAGAAAATATTAAAGGATTTAGCGATGCAGAGATTAGGCGGTAAGATGTGGGGGGACATGCATTTTTTAAAGGGACAGCACATATTTTTTTGTCATTTTAGAGTTTGAAAATATGGAAAACAGTCCATTTTTCCTGAATTTAGTTGAAATTTTTTATTCTAGGCATTTAAGGCTTAATTCTGTGTAGTCTGGGGTGATGACATAAGGAACAGTTATGTCCAGAATTTGTCCATATTTTGATGAGGGATAACATTGAGTTCAAAAGATGTTCTCAATTGTTTTACAGTCATTTAATATGTATTATTCTTTCTGCATCCCCTGAAGCCAGTGATTTCAAAAGCCAGTTTCTAAAACGGGTGAGCTTCTTTTAACCCCACAAACAAAATATTTTACTTCCCATCATTTAACCTAAAAACTGTGGTTGAAGAAATGATATGCACATTTTTGTGAAAATACCTACAAAAGATTCAGTGACTTTTGTTCTATTTTAATTTTCTTGCCTTTGTATTTGAATTAATGTTATATGGTGCTTTTTAAAACAAAAAAAACCCCCAACAACAAAATCCATTTTGATAAGTCGTTATGGTTTAACCTTGGTAGGTAGCATCACATAGCTGCTTGCTTAATCTCCCCCAGAGGGATTGGGGAGAGAATTAGAAGGGTAAAAGTGAGAAAACTCATGAGTTGAGATAACGACAATAGGCAAAGCAAAAGCTGCATGCACAAGCAAAGCAAAGCAAAACAAGGAATTCATTCACTACTTCCCATCGGCAGGCAGGTGTTCAGCCATCTCCAGGAAAGCAGGGCTCCATCATGTGTAACATTACTTGGGAAGACAAACACTCTGAACATCATCTCCTTCCCCCAGCTTTTATTGCTGAGCATCATGTCATATGGTCTGGAATATCCCTTCGGTCAGTTGGGATCAGCTGTCCTGGCTGTGTCACCTCCTGACTTCTTGTGCATCCCCAGCCTACTTGCTGGTGGGGTGGGCTGAGAAGCAGAAAAGGCCTCGACTCTGTGTAAGCACTGCTCAGCGATAACAAAAACATCCCTGTGTTATCAACATTGTTTTGGTTACAAATCCAAAACCTACTAGCAGGTAAGGTGCTCTGAAGAAAATTAACTTTATCTCAGCAAAAAACAGTACATAAGTGATTCTGTACAGCTGGTCCCATCAATATCTGGTGCTAAAAATACTTCTTTGGTAGAAGGAGGAGAAATTGTTTTGCTTTGGTTTGTGAAATGCTACTTTGCTTCTGTAATTTAAGTATTCATGTTTCTCTAAAATACTGTAAAGTTTATAAAATATTTTTTATTGTAAAGTTTATAAAAATATTTTTGATTATATAAATAACCTTAAAGAGCCTTGTTTCCTTTTCATTACATCTAACATATAATGGTTTGCTGCTTTTGTCAGGGGTATTCTTGTGTTTGAATTCCTTTATCTTCCATGTTATGTTTTCCTAAGTCTTAAAATCACCTTAAAATTGCAGCTAGCTCCTCTTTATTATGACAGGCCTAACATAATGTCCGACTTCTCTATTTACTATGCGTCCACATTTGATTTTTATGATTAGACACATCACATTGCTGAATCCTTTGTCTTGTTAAACTAATTAGTAATTTTTGAAATAAATTGTATCTTCTATTGTTTTATTTACATCAGTTATTAAACCAAATAAACTCTGGCTTTAATTGTGGGTTATCTTGATATACTAAGCTGTCTTAGTCTCTCTAGTTCTTATTTTCTTTGCATTGTCCACATAGCCTTGTACTAAGACTTTACAAATACATTTTTAAAAACAGTGTAGTTAAGCATATGGGGTTTTAACTGAAAAATTATTTCTGTTACTAGGTTTATCAAGAGTTACAAAAAATTTGGTGGCCCACTTGAAAGGTAAACTTAATTGATTATATTTGTATAGCAACTTGGAACCTTGTTTTCATTAAAATTAGAACAATTCACCAAGAAACCTTAGGTTGAAGAGAAAATAGTGCGCCTAATCTTTTGCCTTGACTATAACATGAATTTAATTTTTTTCCCTTTCTTCATTTATGGTATGTATGTAGACAGCTAATTTGACAAATCTTTAAATTTTGCAAGACTGCTTGATTTCTTTATACTTTACCTACTATCTTGTTTAATCTGCATTAGTGACAATCATTCAGTTTTCTTGTTTGATAAAGTGGATAAGGCCATAGGCTTTCAACAGACTAACTGCCAGTTTTGCATTTTTCTCATTGTCAGTTCTTATTTTAAGCTTTCTGTATTACTTTTTTATTTTTAGAATCATTTCCCGCCTTAATTTTCTTCAATACTATTTATAGTCTTAATGATTTTATTTTATATATAATAGTTCCTTTTCTATTTAAAAGAATGTGTAGTAATGTAACTCAAAACTGTATAGTTAAGATCCTTTATAGTTCCTGTTGTATTGTCCTCTATGTGAAACACCCTTTTTTGTAGTTTCTGTATTCTTTTGTATAGATGCTTTTAACTGCATGGACCAAAATTGTACACAGCATAGCAAGCGTGGGTGAATGACAACTTACATGATCACTTCTCTAGTTTTAAAATCTGAAGGATTCATTCATAATACTGAAGTTTTAGAGCTGTAAAAACATATTTGTTTTCTTACAGGTTAGATGCTATAGCTAGAGATGCTGAGCTAGTTGATAAATCTGAGACAGACCTTAGATGTCTGGGAGAACTTGTACATAATGGATGCATTAAGGCTTTAAAGGACAATTCCTTTGGACAAGAAAGAGCAGGTAAAGCGGTGGGGGGGAGGGGGGGAGAGGAATAAAATGTGTCAAGAGATCAGAATAATTCTTGCACTCTGATTATAACATAACAATTGTGTTAGGGGAAAACATTAACAAAATATTAGCATGCTAGGTGATTTAGAAAAAAATATTATAGTAAGAAGACTTTTGGGGTTTGGCTTTTTTTTCCCCTGAGTTGTTGCAGTAGAATGCAGCATGTTTTTACTTTACCATGAATTTTAAAATTAATCTGCTATTATTATCTGGAAGACCTTGACATTCTGGAGTTTTTAATTAAAGCGTTTGTTTAAGAAAAAGTCATTTGCTATATTTGAATGTCTGCTACTATAGCATTAAACTTCCTTTTTTCTTTATGTTTGTCTATAAGATACACATAAAGGCTAAATATTTTAATAATTTTGTCCTTTATTTTAAGGAGGTAGACTTGGGAAAGTTAAAGGCCCAACATTCCGAATATCAGGAGTGCAGGTGAATGCAAAACTAGTCATCTCTCATGAAGAAGAGTTGGCAGCATTGCACAAATCTATTCCTTCAGATCCAGAAGAAAGGAAAAGGTATTTTTTTCTTTTCCTAAAGGAAGACATAATGTAGAAAGTTATTCAAGGCTTTTATGTATATATTTAAGCAATCCAGACTCTAAGCACACTGGGACACCAGTGTTGCTCCATTCCCTCTAAGAACTGGCAGCAGAAATCTGTTCTACATCCTTTTTTTATTCTTTCTTCCCTCTCCTTAGAAGTTAGTATTTGCTTTGGCTTTTGAACTGTTTTAATTGGGGACTGGGTTCAGTTACTCTTAATTATTTCAGACTAGAAAATAGTCTTGTTGAGGAGCTTCTTTGTGTCACCTCTGTCTGAGAGAAAGCAATATTTGTCAAAGTGGAGGAGATGGTAATTGTTGGTAGTTGTTTAGCCCTCTGAACTTTTTAAGTTGCTACCTTGTGTATCATAGTCCCTAGACTATCTGCTTATTCAGTTAGCAGTTACACTGGATTAATATTATAAGCTTATCTTCATGGTTAGCCAGTTCTGACTCAATCCATGGCCACAGATGTCCATTGTTCTTTATATCTTAATCCTGATCTGCTTTAAAACATGTTTTGGTACTGATTTCAATAAATATTTTATAGAAATTGTAAGAAAACCTGATATCTAGATTACTTATCTAAATATACCAGAATCTTAGTGATGTGTGATATGTTCCCCTCTCCCTTGCTAAGTTTGAGAAGGTTGCTTAATTATGTTTCTGATTTATTTCTACTAGATATGTTATCCCATGCCACACCAAGGCAGCTCATTTTGATATAGATTGGGGTAAGGAAGATGATTCCAATCTGTTAATAGGTATCTATGAATATGGCTACGGCAGCTGGGAAATGATAAAAATGGATCCTGATCTCAGTTTGACACAGAAGGTATGTCATCTACAACATTTCATCAAGGGCTTTTTTTGTTTAGGTAATAATGCTAATAAGAACGGTTACTGAAAGAGCTTATTTTATGATAACTGAAATTGCACAGAAGTTAGGTCAGTTGTACTCCTTTGTATCCTTCTGGTAAATTATTAGATTTCAAGATTTTGTATATTCAGTTGAAGTATACCTTCTCAGAGTCTGGTTTGTTTCTGTATTTCTATGTATTTGGATCTCTGTCACTTGAATTCTTTCTCTTCCATCTTCCCTAGTTTAAATGCTCTAGTTATGTTAATTTTATTCTTGATCTTTTGGAGGGAAGGTTGTTTTGAGGTTTTGGTTTGGTTTTCCTAGCCCTGGTTTCTTTGCTTGAAACTGTCTTTCATTTGCAACAGGAGAATAGCTGTACTCATCAGATTAGAAGTGACACAATGGCTGCTTAGAAGTGGTGAGAAACATTTAGGGAAAGACTGGAGTGAAGCAAACATTGCCAACAACTTGTAGCTTTGGGATTTGAGTCGTCAGGATTGTATACAAATCTGTTTAATGATATCCTGCCCCTGCCTTCTATTAATTTGCTTATTTTATGAAACAACTCATATTTTTGGCTTCTGAAATATCCTGTTGTAATGAGTTAATGCATTTAGAAGCACAAGGCAGAACTAGGAAATCTGTAGATGACAGTGGTACAGGAGCTCTGAAATTTTTTTAGATAAACTATGAGTGTGGAAACAGAAATTGTTTTTTTACCTTTTTTAAATTCAGCTTTTTCTGTTCCCAGTGTTCCAGACTAGCAGCTTCCCAATTTGATAATGTGTACTTGTAGTTGATACTACTATTTCTCTCCTCAGATTTTACCTGATGATCCAGATAAGAAACCCCAGGCCAAGCAGTTACAGACCCGTGCAGATTACCTCATTAAATTATTGAATAAAGATCTTGCAAGAAAAGAAGTGCAAAGACTTACTGGTGCAGTAAGTAAAGCTTGATATTCAGTAGCGAGATAATATAATACGCTTATGGGTATGTCAGCAGATACTTGTTTTATTCTTAGTTCCACTCTGCTTTGTGTAATTTTTCTCTGTATTGCTAATCATATTATATGAGACTAACTCAATGAATGAATTGCAAGTTTAATCTTGTTTTATTCTCTCTTATTTGTATATATTCTCTACTGTTGCATTAGGCTCTGTCTCCAGTCCTGAGAAAAGTGGTGGTCATTAGTGGCAATAAATAAAAAAAATGCTTTCTTTAACATAAAAACCAAATCTTTTTCTGCAACTGTGGTGCAAAGACACTTGTCAGTTGACATAAAAAAGGTACTAATTTGCATTCAGGGCAACTCAAAGAGGAGGAAAACAAGAACTAAGAAGAATAGAGCAACAAAGGCTGCAAAAATTAAAGAAGAAATAAAAAGTGACTCCTCATTACCACCCTCAGAAAAATCTGATGAAGATGATGAAGAAAATGAGGTAAATATCATTCATATGGTAAAGATGGCTATTCAGTTGTTTCTATTAGTAATGCTTTCTATTTGATCTTCTGTTTGACTTAATAAATAAACTTGAATGCATCCTCCTTCTGTGGCAGTTAATATTGCATCAATATAATCACATGAAAGATTATATTTATTTTAATTTAATGATAAGCCTGTAGCTCAGGCATTATGATTAATTTTCCAAATTATAATATCATAAAATAATGTTGTCACCCAAGTACAAGTGACATTGTGTAATTTCAGTGTTCTTTAGAGACTTGAGCATTGTATCTGCTAGAAATGCAATTTTAATGTAACATCTGAACATAAAACTAATGTTTCTGACTAATCCATTATTAGTACTGATAATGATTCTTCAGATACCAACTTCTGTTCAGGCTCAGGAAAAAAACATCAAGCTTGATTAGAAAGAACATGAATAAATGATTTTTTAAGACATGCAAGTGAATGCTTCTGTGTATGTCAGGACTTTCATTATTCTAATAGACTATTCAACTTTGTTATGTTTTTATTACTTCTGATGTATTCCTTTAGGACTCTGTTTTTGTTGGGTCATTTATTTAAATTTATCACACAGCAGAAACCACTAGAGAAAGAAAAAATAAAACAGATTAAGTTTAGAGGCCATGTTGCACCTAATTTTGTGACTTTGAAGGTAGCTGAAGGAACACCAGATTCTTCAGAACACCTCTGGAAAAAGAGAAAGTTGGAACTCTGTTCCCTTCTATTGTGACTGTGAATGTTTAATTTGTGGTCAGTGAAAAGTTACAAAGCTAATCAGAACAGAGGTCTTTTATCATCACCATGTCCTGAAAAATCAGCTCAGTCTTGTGATACCTACTTCCTTACTGGTTTTAGCTCTTTGCAGCTTAACTACCTTTACAGGGACAGATTTCTTTGGGGATAAGAAAGTTAAATGGACTTAATCTCTCTCACACACACACCAGTACCCCTGCCCAATCAGTACTTGTTTTGTGTCACATCAAGGAAATGAGTGAGTAGTCCTCATTTTGTTTGGAAGCTGCATCCAGCTCCATTTGATAGGTGTTAAATCTAAGTCTAAAGACATCACACAGATAAAAATACAGTTTAATCTGATGATTACAAAACTTGTATAGTTAGAAATTCAATTTGATCTGACATATATGCTTGGGTATTGCAGGATGAGATTTTTTCTGTGAAACATCCACATAAAAAAGTAAAAGCAGAAGAAGAAAATGAAGAAAAGCCTGAACCAGATATTGGTATAAAGAAGGAAGCTGAAGAAAAAAGAGAGATAAAAGAAAAAGAAAATAAGAGGGATTTGAAAAGGGAAAAAAAAGAAAAAGAGGATAAGAAAGAACTAAAAAATATTAAAGACAAGAGAGAAAAAGTAAAAGAATCCACACAGAAAGAAAAAGAAGTAAAGGAAGAAAAGGTAAATAAGTATATTTTTCTTATATAGCACTAGAAAAGGCCACCAGGTGTTTGTGAATGATTTTGAGTTGAAAAGGTATTTTGAGTCATTTACTTCACAGTTGTCTTATCAATGAAATCTTTTGCATCATTTGAAGTTTTATTTTTACCACTTGTAACTACAAGGACAGGCAAATGAAATGGGAAATTACCTCTTTAAAGATGCATAGCTTAGTGGGACTGAGAGTGCAAGTGGTGCAAGAAACTTGTCCGTTCTCTTTCTCTGTCCATCAGAGAGAGAAAATAAAAGGTACTGTCACTGAATGTCAGAAATTTATATTTTTTTCTTGTTATTATTGAAGAGAATGCAGTAATTACAGTGATTGCCTAATTGCAGTATAATTCCAGCCCAAAAATAAGGTTTGCTTATCATATACATTTTCATATTTTGTTCTTAGGTAAATGAAGTCAAATCTGAAAACAAAGAAAAAAGTAAAAAAGTTTCATTGTTGGATATTCCAGTTCATATTACTGCAACTAGTGAACCAGTTCCTATATCTGAAGAATCTGAAGAACTGGATCAGAAGACATTCAGTGTGGCAAGTCCCTTGTTTGATAACTTAGCGTTTACACTTGATATTCTAAATGAACACAATTTCTGATGTTCTTGATTCTGCTATTAGGCATTATAGCACAGATATCTATTGTCAGTAAAATTTTAGATCAGTGAAGGGTTATCAACACTATACTAAAGTCAGTTTTGTTTTCAGGCCAGCAATTTTATTTTATTGCATTTATGCAGTATAGTGGAGTATTTGTCTAGTCATCTGTGCGCTGAATACTTTTAAAATACAGACTCTGAAGATCCATACTCAAGAATAATTTGTGGATACTGCTTCTTAAAGGACAGAAATGAATGAATTTTAATGCAGCTGCTGTAGTCTCTGGCTTGGCCTTATCAAATACTCCTTTGTTCTTTGTAAGCTAACAAGAGAAATTAAGTTTTAAAGTTACTCTTGAAGTATTACAGACTTCCTGCGTTAGAGGAAGGAACAAATCCTAAAGTTCTTGGAAATATCTTGACAGAGTAATGTATCTGATACCAAAAGAATTTCAGTTATATCACTACTTTTGACCTCAACAGAATCGATATAGGAAGAAAAAAAGGTAGGTAAACTCAATCTATGTAAAGTTTTATAGGTTGATTGGGGCCTTTGGAAAGATGCTAAGGAGTTACTTTGAGCTACTTTTCTGCTGTGGAAGTTCTATCACTGAGGTCTTAAAAGTTGTCTGTTACTGCCAGGCAGGTTTACTGGATCTACTGTGGTGCTGGCTGTGAGAGACAAATTATCTTATTTTCTTATCAGTATGGTACTGACCAGTTTATGTATATGGGTGTTTTGGTTTTTATCTAAATGTTGCGACTCATCCATGATTTCCAGGATATCTTGTGTATGGCTAGGTGACTTAAAAATCACTCAATTCCCATGTACAATTATGTTTCTCTGTCCACCTTTACTCTTAAGCAGTGTACTTTTAAAATTGTCTTTTTAAAGGTTGCTTTAAGCTGTGATTAGCGCAATATGTAATGTAGCTGCTTAATTACTTAATGGCATGAACTGGTAATGGAACAGCTTCACTGATTTTTGAGTTGTCCCTAGATGTTGACAGAGTGATGGTGACGTTCTCCAAAACCCCTCATATTTTTTATTCTGGATATACAGACTTGCCTCTCTTCCTTAGTGGGAGCAATTCTAGGTTGGGTTTGCATATAGAACATTTCTTTTGGCCAGGCCCTCTGTTCATCATTATGCTATGGTCAGATGCAATCTAATTAGCACATTTACCTTTTCAAATGAAAATTACTGCTGTGGATCATTGAGGCTAACTCATTTGACTTCTTGTCTACCTTGTGACAGGTAAAAATATGCATTTCATCTGTCTACCTTGCCATTGTGATTGAATGGAATTTCCAAGCAAGTGACTTTAAAACATGCTAACTGGTTTATCTGCGTTTACTATTAACACATTTGAATTGGTGTGAAAATTCAAGAATGTACATGTGAAATACATCTATGGGTATATCTGCGTTGTCATCACTGTTACTAATTCAGGCACACCTAAACTAGCTTTATCCTAGATAGCTCAGTTTCTGTCAGTATTTGCATAGAACTCAGGCTTAAAAATTTCTCAGAGAAGGAACACTGATCCTCTGTTGAATGCCAAGTTTAACGGTTGCAGAAAGTATCTACTTAAAATATATTTTAACATTCTTATACTTAATCTTGACACTGAGTTTGTATAGCTTTCAAGGTCCTAAAGAGTAGAATAAGTCATCCTATATACTTGTGCTGAAAGTTAAACCCATGATTGTAAAACGTAGTTATAATTCCTTTCCCTCTTCTATATTAAATTTGTGATTTCTTAAATCTTTAATATTTGTTACATACAATGTAATGCTTTCATGTAGGAGTAAATTTTCAACTGGACTTAAAATACTACTTTTTCCAAATGAAACCTTGTAGTAAAAATAAAAGCTGTGAGTGAAGACTTGTTTTTCATTTGGCTTACAACAGTACTGTCTTTGCCTATATAAATAGCACAGTAAGGGTGGGTCATATTTTAAAATATTTATTATCTTTTTATTTTCCTTTGAATTAATGTATGCCTTTTTTACATTTTATAGTGCAAAGAAAGAATGAGGCCTGTCAAAGCTGCATTGAAGCAACTGGATAGACCAGAGAAAGGCCTTTCTGAAAGGGAACAGCTGGAGCATACTAGACAGTGCCTAATCAAAATTGGGGACCACATTACTGAATGTCTAAAGGAATACACAAATCCTGAACAAATTAAACAGTGGAGAAAGTAAGTTATTCTGCATGATTTTTTCTTGAAAAAGAAAAATCCATAATAGCTTCTATTAAGAAGAGTAGTTTTTAATTATTTCTGGTGTTTCTTGTTTTCCCTTTCTTGTATTTTTCTGCTGTATTAAATAAGGATTTATGATTATAAATGGCTCCAGCTTTTAATGGATTCACTTTTTCATACTTGAATAGCAATGCATTTTTTCCAGTAGATGAAATAATCTTACTACTTAAACCCAAAAGCAAACAGAAAATAACTGCATTTAGAGTATATTTAATGTTTAGTGGAAAAAGAGTTGTTATCATTAAAGAATCTGGCTTTTTCAACTTTGGAGTTTTGTTTTTGTTTTTTTATTTTTTATTCATGCTAAAAATAGGCCATTATATAATTGTGTGTTGAAGTTTGAATGATTTTGAGTTGCAGAATCCTTTATTGTTTTTTAAAATATACTCTAAAATGAAATCAGATATTAACTGTGACTTTATAAAAAACATTTATACCATACCCAGATGTATTTCAAAATGAAAGAAGATTTTTAATTGTTCTTATGCATCTGTGAGGTGACAACTTCAGGGGAAAAAGTAAGAAAAATGTTGGTTTATAAGCTTGTTATATTTTGTTGTTAAGTTCTTCATACAATTTGAGTTAGTTTTATAATATGCACTTTAATCCTTTATGGTTGCAAATCTATCCTTGCAGTTCCATATACAACACTCAGTCAAGTGTTTAATTTCCTTGCAGACTGTTGTTAACATAAAATATTCCTGCTGTTTGCACTTGCTTTACTTCAAAATATTAGGGTGAACTGAAATACACAAAAAAAGACACATTGGTAAACATATTTCTTTAAGTGGAAATTCATAGTAGAGCTACTATAATATTAATTCATAATAATGCTACTACAAGACCATATATAGATTATTAAAATGTATTTAATCTGTCTTTAAGTCATAGAATATAGTAAAGGTATTCATTCTGTATTTCTTATACAGATGTCATTGGGCACACCATTGGCTGGTTACATCTACTTTTGCAAACCTTTATGCCAAAACTATAATGTTTAAATCACTGTGAAAGAGCAAATAGATGCTTCTTGAACCTACACACTTGAGATGTTTCTGAACTAAGCACTAATAAGAACAGTGTGGTATTCTGTACACTTTTAAGCACTTCACCTGTAAATTTTGCCAAAAGAATTCTAGACTTCAGATCTGGTGTCTGCAATCATAGAAGCAAACATCTTTAGGGTTTTGGCTTTTTGACACCAAAAGTGTTGATTTATTTTCCTTTCGTCTTTCATAGCATAGATTAGATCAAAGTTTTTGCCGTGCTATTTCCATCCTCTTTCAGATTTCTCATTTGGTTTCAAAAGTTTTGACCAGGCTTCGGCATTCTGTGGAAAAATCCTGTCCCTGATATCTGTAGAAAATATGGCATTTAGGTCAAATTTCTTACACTGCAAGAGATTTCAAGTTTGGAAGAATCTTTACAGAATAGTAAATACTCATGTTTTCTGACACATTTCAAACAATCTTTCAGAAGACTTGCACAACAAATTGAAAACTACTTTTTTATGCAATTGCACAAATAATTATATTAACAGAATTACCAGTAATGCTACTTTTCATTTGGCAGTCATTGTGATAAATATTATAAAATGACAAATTCTTAAAGGAATTAATATTCTGTGTAACAGACTGTGGTGGGATGACCTTGGCTGGACTCCAGGTGCCTACCAAGCTGCTATATCATTCCCCTCCTCAGCAGAACAGGGGGGAAGAAAAGAAGATGGAGAAAAAAACCCTTACGGGTCAAGATAAAAGCAGTTTAACAAAGCAATAGCAAAAGTTGCACACACAGAAGTGAAGGAAAACAAAAGATGTTATTCTCTACTTCCCATCAGCAGGCAATATTCAACCACTTCCCAGGAAGCAGGGCTTTTCAATATGTGTAGCAGTTGCTCCAGAAGACAAACATTGTAAATAACTAATCCATCTCCCCACCCCCCCTTCCTCTTAGCTTTTCTAGCTGAGCAGATGTCATATGGTATGGAATATCCCTTTGGGTCAGCTGTCCAGGCTATGTCTCTCCCAAGATCTTGCCCACCCCCAGCCTACTGGTGATGTGGGGGGGAAAGACTGCAGAGACAGCCTTGATGCTGTAGCCAAAACACTGGTGTGTTATCACCACCTTTTTAGCTACCAATACAAGCACAGCACTGTGAGGGCTGCTATGGGGCTCAGCCAGACCCAATACACAGACTTTACAATGATTTTGGTTTACTGAAGTACTGTTGAAATAATTTCATTTAAGTCCATGTTCTGTTGTATGATATAATAAAACTAATATATGAAAGACTTATAATCTCTCTTTTTCCTCAGAAACTTGTGGATTTTTGTCTCCAAGTTTACAGAATTTGATGCTAGAAAGCTGCACAAGCTGTATAAGCATGCAATCAAAAAACGCCAAGAATCTCAGGTAATATTTTCAGACTCCTCTAAATATAAAAATTTATATTCAAAGATTTATAACTGTTTATTAAGTATCAATTTAGTACACTCAATACATTTTAAGTGTATTTTACTGTTCAATAAACTGTCACAGCACTCTCAAAACTACCTAGCTGCAAACCATCACATACCAGGTTAACTTTAATAAGTAGTTAGCACACCTATGCCCTAGCGTGGCCACCAATCCCTCACAAGGTTTCTAAGATCTTTCTTACTCTTTAAGCCAGTCCCTCTGCTACCTTCTCCTTGGCCCTCCTCATGTAGGGTGGAGACTGACTGACTGACTGACTGACTGACTGACTGACTGACTGACTGACTGACTGACTGACTGACTGACTCCTTTCCCAATCTCTCTTCATCAGCTGCCCCTCTTCTATCTCCCTTAGAGCTATTTAACCATTTAGCAGGAACCAGCCACAGCTGCACCTTATCCCCATCAGCCAACCCGCTGCCTTGGAAGCCAGCCCACAGCTGGATATTATCAATGTTATTAACCCAGCTTCATTCCTCTACAGTAGACTAGTCTGGTTTTTTAGGATATTTTCTGAAGAATTCAGATGCAACTTTGGGATTTATCAATGACAGTTTTTGTACTTGTCTCTTTTAGCAACACAGTGACCAGAGTATTAGCAGCAATATGAATACACATGTAATTAGAAATCCAGGTAAGAAATCTTGAGCATATTATTGTGCTGGATATCTTAAATGATGGTATGTAAAATGAAATAAGCTTAAAACTGTCTCCTAGAACTCCCATACTGTTAGATATCATAGGGATAGGCTGACTTAGCATAACTTCACTAGTTTGCTGATGAAATTCAACTGAGCACAGACTGAATTTGGTACTTACTGATTTTAGTAGCAAGTTATTTGGCCATTCTTTGAAAGTAAATTAATTAGAAAAAAAAACCAAAAACACTTTTGTATTTAATTTTGAGGTGGGAGAGAGGCCAACTCAACACTTGTAAACTTCTGTTTGTAGCAGTTGTAATGTCACCATATTATAAGAAAGATATTCCCTGAAGTCATGGTTAGCAATCAGTTTTATGGGATGTCTTTTATTGTTGACAATAGGGCTGTTTTTCTATGCTCCCACACTTGCCTTCTTGTATTACCTGGTTTTATATCATGTTATGTAAAACTTTGAGTATGTTATCATGGGTTTAAAATGAGTAAAATGTATTTTAGGAATACCATTAAAAAACTTTCATTAGCAAGGTATACCTCTAAAACTGATGTTCATGCTAGGGCTATCTCTCCTTAGAGAGGAACTTCCTACCATTCTGTTTAAAATTGCTCTTCTAAAGGGATTTGGTCTCTACTCACTACTCATTTGGACCATACTGATCCTCTCCATTCAGTCTGTAAAGTGGAAAATTTTAGTTTCTCAGCTCTATATATCTACGTTTCTAGCTTGCTTACCCTCTATTTACTTCTGAGGTTTCTCTTCGTTCACTCACATTAGTGCATTTGTCTTTCAGTTGTTTAGATCTTGTTTTGCAAATTATAACGCCACTTTCACATTGCTTTAAATCTGACAGGTAGAAGTGCTGTTTGAATTGGTGAAGAAAAAAAATTATAGTTTATGAGACTTCCTTATAACCTCTGCTTTATTAAACAGATGTTGAAAGACTGAAAGAGAATACAAACCATGATGACAGTAGCAGGGACAGTTATTCTTCTGATAGACATTTGTCACAATACCATGATCGTCTTAAGGACAGGCATCAGGGAGATGCTTATAAGAAAAGTGACTCTAGGAAAAGGTCCTATTCAGCCTTCAGCAATGGAAAAGACCACAGAGACTGGGTTCACTATAAACAAGACAGCAGGTAAATTGCTTCGGCAATTGTCAAATCTGTTAAGAATTCCCTTCCTGGTTTTGCAGTATGCTTCTAGTAAGCACCAAAGTATCTTTTCTGAGAATGCAGAATGACAAAGAAATTTCTCTAATGCAGTTCTGTTGAATTGACATAATTATAGTTCTTACTATGTGTTCAGTAATACTAATATAAGTAAATCTTTTCAGATACTATAGTGATAGTAAACATAGAAAGTTGGATGACCACAGGAGCAGAGATCACAGGTCAAACCTGGAAGGAAGTTTAAAAGACAGTCGGCCTCATTCAGATCACCGTTCCCATTCAGACCACAGGATACATTTAGATCACCATTCCACTTCAGAGTACAGTCATCATAAATCTTCCAGGGATTATAGGTACCACTCAGACTGGCAAATGGACCACAGAGCTTCTGGTAGTGGCCCAAGGTCACCATTAGATCAGAGGTCTCCTTATGGCTCAAGATCTCCTTTAGAACACAGATCTCCATTTGAACACTCATCAGATCACAGAAGTACACCTGAACATACATGGAGTAGCCGGAAAACATAACAAAGACTGACATTGTCTGGACCTTCTTTTAGCCATATACAGTAAGCTAACACAGTAATTGCCTTATGTGACTTGAAAGATATGGACTGAATACTCTGTCAGTAGCAGTATTGTTACTTCTTTCCAGGATGCAAGGTCTATTATCCCAACAATATAAAAATATTTTTGTATTTAAAGTTTATGCTGCACTGTGCTGCAAAGGTTGTGGCACCTTTCCGTGCCCCCCCCCCCAAGAAATGGAAAATCTTTACTTTTACAGGGACCTCAACACTGCCCCATTCAGACTGGATTTCATAAAACTGTTTTTAGGCTGAACACAGTTTAAATTATGTTTGCAAATGAATTTTTAAACACTGACCTGTGATTATGTTTCAGGAAGGAATGAGGAGTTTGTTTTGTTTTTTTAGTAAAGAATTCTCAAGGATTTTTGTTCACTTCCTAAAGCTAATTGTTTACATTGTACACTGCAACCACCTTGCCGCTTTTCATCACAAGCTTGAATATTTAAGTTCTGTACCTATAACTGTAAAATAGCCAGGATTTCTCCTGTTTGTGATCAGTTGTAATAATGCCTTTTTACAAAATAAAATAAACGGTTGAAAATTAGCTGGGTTTTTTTTTTTCTTGTTCCTTTCCCCACCAACTCAGGTGTTGTCACAAGTACACAAGTATGAAACAAAGTCAGTATACTAACACTTTTAAATAAAATGAAATCACTGTTCAGAATGCAAAAATGGGGAAAGAGAGCATTTTTATTCCGTTTAGTCCGCCCTTTTTATTGGATACTTCAGATTCATGTTTTGTTTTCATTTTTATATTAAACTGTCAATACTGTGATTTGTTGTAATGAAATGTTGGGAAATATTCAGCTAAACTGTGATCTGGAAAGTTTTTTCCAGTCTATTAGTTTTAAAGAAGGAGTGTTCAATATCTGAACACTTCTGAATCCAAATCAGCCAAAATTTATTAGAAATATACTTGTTTTCCCTCTTAAAATGGGCAATAATGTCAAATGTGCTATGCAGCCAGTTAACATTTTAGATTTGAATGGCTTTCTATTAATAGGATTATTATAATACATAGATAACTTCTATGTACATAGATAACTTCTGTCTGACAAATTAAATTTAAAAGGATATGTGGGCTCTTGTTTTCTGCTGGTGTTTTCTACAGTGTATCTTTCTCATTTAACCATAAAAATATTAACCTCTAGTACTAAATTTTAATACACAACATAAATAGGGAAGATAAATGTCTACCCTGGCATCATGTGATTGGAGGAAACGTGTTGCTCCAATTTTTCTCATCTTGCAACATGTTGAGCATTTTTTTCCAATTAACCAGGTTTACATGAAAGCATTAAAATTGAACCAAAACCTCATCAGAGTACCTGTCTGTTATAATCTCACTGTAGGCACAGCTGCTACATGTTCTAAGTTAATAACATTTCCCAAGTACGTTTAAGCTAACTTAATGTAGGCTGAAACTCAGATAATTAATGCTTCTTCATTTCTTAGCTCTTCATCTTCCCAGGGGTGGGAGGGTTTTGAACCGTGCTTTTGAGCTTAATTACTGAAGCAGTGTTTAGTGGTGCCAAGTAAGGTTGTGCATGTGTGCTATGCATCTTCCTCTTCCAGTGGTGAAAAACTAGAAATTGGAGCATCCACAACTACTGCCTAGTTCTTACAGTTTGGGTAGTGAGCTGGACTCTTGGATCCACTATGATAACACATCAATAGAGCATTCCCACTAAGTCTGCTTTACCATCAGTGTAGCTATATTAGCATGGCATTGTGGCTGATCATGTCTATGTGACATGGTTAATCTGCGTCCACTTTTGTCAAAGGCATCTTGTGTCTTTCAGAGATAAGCAAGACAGAACATACTTGGTGGCTTTGGTTAGAATCTTTGTTAATTAGTTGCTGTTTAGGTTGTTAACTTTAATCATGTTATTGCTGTTTAAGACTTAACTGAATGCAGAGAGGGATGAAGTTTGATGGTAGAGATGTTTTCCATGGCTTATGAGATAGACTGTTATGGGATTCTCCTAAATAATAAGATATGCACCATATCCTTGCAAATAAGCCATTTATAATTTATTTTCTATGCATGCAGATTTGATCTTTATTTTGTTATTTTATAATGGTAAGTTGTTGAGGAGTGTGTCCAGTTCTGAAGTATCCATTTGACAAGAAGCCTCTTGTTTCAGATCTTAGTGTTGTTCTCTACAAGAGGTTTTAGGAAGTAAGAATTCTGGCAGCTCCAAGAGAACTCATGCTGCTGATAAAGATTCAGTTGTTTCAGCTGCCATGCATGGAATCATAGATTCATTTAGGTTGGAAAGGACCTTTGAGATCATTGAGTCCGACTGTTAATCTAACACTGCCAAGTCCACCACTAAACCATGTCCCTAAGCACCACATCTACACGTCTTTTAAATACCTCCAGAGATACCTTCTGCATAACTTAGATAACAGTGTTCTTTTCAGTATCTGTTCTCATGCTCCCCAAGGCTGACTACCTTGATTAGAAGTCCCTTCATTCGTAACAACTTTAGAGAGTGAGTCAGTTTGACCTAGCTTTATGAAAACTGAATCAGAGTTGGGTAATCCGGGAGTTTAGACAACAGTTCCCCCCCTGCCCTGGACTTATTTCAGTTTAGGACTAGTCCATTTCCATCACATTTAGGTGGCGCTTGAGTGACTCTAGTCATACATATTGTTATTACTAACTGGTATCATGTGCCCAGTGAGGTGTAGTAGTACCTTGGAGGCAGGTAACTTTGAGATGGAGGTGTGTGTTAGTATTACAATGAGATTATTTCATTTTGCCTCAATGGTTGGCTCAGCCACAGACATCTCATGGATTCTTCATGTGACAACTGGTATGCAGCTTATCAGCTGTGTGGTGACATCAAGTTCCCATCCCTGCAGGGAGCATGACAGAGCATGGCCGCAGGGTCTCCACTCCTCTCCATCTTCTGTCACTCCTATCAGCATGTGCTGAGCTGGCAGGGTGTGTTGCTTAGGGAACTGTGATGATGTAGATTCCATGCATGCCAACCATCCTGAAGGCGATAGCTGTATTTTACCCTAAAAAATCTTTCTGTAATACTATATTTCTATTAGGACACGATTTTCTCTAATTCCCCCCCTTCAAGGTGATTTTCCCACAGTTGCATATCCCAACAGAAAATGCCTGGAAGGCACAAATATATCTGCTGCAAGGGGAACAATGAAGTGAACCAGAAATCTCCTAAGAAATCCTGGATGCTGTCTTTCCATTGATATGGGCTATTGAAGTACCAGGAAAGGTAACAGCACACCAATAAAGGCAGAATTAAAACAGAACTCCAAACTGGTAAGAAGAAAAGAAGAAAAAAAAAAAAAACAAAAAAAGAAACAATATTCTATGAAAATGGAAGAAAAAATTGGATTAGATACTTTGATTTGTACCACATGCTGTGACCTCAGTGCTGGAAAAACAAGGACATCACTGGTTATTGCCTAGTAGACTGACCCAATGTCAAGCAGTATTATTGGAACTGGACGATGTAAGTTTAAAGGTAACAATCCCTTTGAATCCTGCTACTTTGTTGTTGGTATCTGATGATACAAACCTAGAGCATGATTGTATATTAACTGTTGAACAAGTCTTTTCCAGTAGGTCAGATTTGAAGGATGTTCCATTGGAAAATCAGGAGTGGACTCTACGCTGAATGGAGAACAATGATCCAGATATGCAGTGGTAACTTTGAAGGATATGATTGAATCACAACCCTTGCCATCAAATGCTTAGCACAAAAGGCTGAATTAATTGCCTTGGCTAGAGCTTTGAAATTGTCACAAGATAAATAAGCATATATATATATATATGTTTTGACTCTAAATATGCCTTTGGAGTGATACATGCACATGGGGAATTATGGAAAGAGGAGTTTTAACCTCACAAGGGTCACCTATTAAGCATGGATTAGAAACCTAACCTAAGGAAGTGGCCATAATTCATTGTAAGGCTCACCAACCTGGACATACTGAAGTCACACAAGGGAATTGTAAGGCTGATGAAACAGCAAAACGAGCAGCCCATGAAGCAATAATGGGAGCCTTGATTCCTCAAAATGTAATGAGAACTGAAGCGCCCAAATACAATGAAAAGGAGAATGAATTCGCTAAGATGCTAAAATATATAAGGACTTCAGACAGATGGTAGGTAACATCTACTGGACAGTGTTTGGTAACAGCTCCCATTATGTGGAAGTTGCTACAGCAGACACACGAAGGAACTCACATGGGAGCAAGTACTATAATCGCAAGTGTTAGGAGATATGCAATAGGGCCAAAGATGCAAAGCTATGCTGATCAAATAGTAAAAGAATATGCAATATGTTCTAAAAATAATCCTAAAGTGGAATTAAGACCTCCACCTGGTGAGGTAAAGAAAGGGAACATTCCAGGAGAATACTGGCAGATTGATTTTTCTGAATTACCAAAATGCAATAATTATAAATACCTCTTGGTATTGATAGATACCTTTTCAGGATGGCCTGAAGTTTTCTCATACTGGACCAACCAAGCTAGAGAGGTAACAAAGGAATTATTAAATAAGATTATAACAAGATTTGGAGTTCCAAGTGGGATCTCATCAGACAGAGGCCCACACTTTATAGCAGAAGTAATACAGACAATTTCTACCCTTTTAGGAATAAAACAGGATTTACATATACCTTGGAGACCCCAGTCTAGTGGGAAAGTAGAAAGGATAAATAGTTTTTTAAAGAAATAATTGGCTAAATTGTATCAAGAAACTCATTTAAAATGGATAGATGTTTTACTTACCGATTTAATGAGAATCAGAATCACCCCAAAAGTTAGGAAAAGGTGAACTCATTTGAAATATTATACGGAAGACCATATGCTGTAAATTTAACAGGAAAGGAAGACCAAATGCTTACTTCTGGTGATTGGGTGCTAACTGAATATATATTGTCTTTGGGAAAGACTCTTTCCTCATTGTACAGGTATATTCAACAGAGAGCACCTGTACCATTGGACATGCCGGTGCATCCTTTCCAACCTGGAGATTGAGTGTATCTTTGAACTTGGAAGGATGAGCCTTTGGAGGAGTGGTGGAAAGGACCATATTTAGTATTACTGATAAATAATACTGCAGTAAAACTTCAAGAAACTGATTCTTGGATCTATTACACTAGGATTTAAAGGAGTCCTGAAATAAAGTGGAAATCAGAATAAGCGGCTCTTCTGAAACTAAAAATCAAGATATTTTAATGAACTGTTCTTGGGCTGAAATAAGACCCTATATAGAATTGAAGTATATCCAGGGAGGTTTGAGTTTGTTAATATGATTTCTTTGCAGATACTTGTTTAAACTTGTTTTACAGATGTATAAGATTTTGCCTGGTATGTGGTATGATAAATTCTCAAATTCGGTGAGATCAGGAGGACTCATGGACACAGAATACTCATTTGAAAATGGTGGAAAGATCAATGAAGGTTGTTAATAAGACCGAGTGTTGGGTATGTACCCATTTCCCTGAATACATTCATAAAGGCATTCCTCTAGTTGGTATCCCTATTCCATTTGGGACTAATTGGAATAACTTGTGGGTAACACCAAAATACACTAATTGGAATGAGACTGACCTCCAAACTTGGACAATATTGGATCCACACTTGTCCAACGTGAAGTGTGTTACTACAAATAAAACCAAGACACACACAAATAGAGCTTGGGTATTTGTGGGGCACTACCCACATTGTGATTGGTCAATGCAGCCGATGAACCCGTCAGAATTAACTATGAGTAAGTACTGGAATGTTTCATTGGGGACTGGGTGATATTGGATATGTGGCAGCATAGCACTGTGGATAACTGACTAGCTGAAAAGGGTCACATAGACATAGTCCAGCTGGCTGGACAAAAATGCACATCGCTCTCAGCTTATCTGAAGTAAAGCAAAAATAACTGTCTTTGGCTGTTCTTGTTACACAATAACAGGAAGATTTTGGTGGGAAAAGAATGTTGCAGGTGGGAACAGATAACTACAGAAGAGAAACAAGGGGCGGGCTTGGTATTTAGGCAACTAACCAATAATGAGCTTAACTTTTGTAATATGTATGAGCTAATTATAAGAAGGCATAAAAGGTGACTGTAAGGTACAATAAACGAAGTCTGCTGATCACTCATATTGAGCGACTGTGTCTTCCCTCCGTCGCAACATAGCACAAAAAGCTTTTACCACCGGGATGGTCAGGCACTTGTACATTGGGAGTGATTTTTCCAAATATAGCTATAGTTGAGAAACTGGGTAATAACGTGTGGTTAAGAACTTACCTGCAGAGGTATAGGCAGAGTAAAAAAAACCCTTATAGAAAAACCTGCTGGATTTCATTCTTTTGCTAGGTGGTTTATTCCTTGGTTGGGGGTTGCTGAATTAGAAAAGGCAATGATAAATATATCTGCAGTAATGGAAGAGATAGCCAGTGACACTGCAGATGCCATAAAGGCTTTGCAGGAAGAAGTTTCAGAAATAGCTCATATAGCTATGCAAAATAGAATGGCATTAGATATAATATTGGCATCTCAAGGTGGATTCTGTACTATTGTTAATACTAGCTGTTGCATATATGTGGATCTAAGTGGGAGAATTTCTACTGACTTACAAGAGATTTGGAAACGTACCAAAATCTTGCATGAGATCCAGAAAGATGATACTTCTTATAGATTTCAAGAAGTTTGGTTTTTTTGAAAGTGCTTACTAATTAGATTATTGGGCCCCAATCCTGAAAATGGTTAAGCGGATGATTAAACATACTGTGAAGAGCAATAAAATGGAACATGCTTTGATAGTGATTTAAGAGTGGTGTGTTGACAATTATAGTGAATTAACTGTTTCATGGGAAGAATGATTTTGCTTCTCAATTTCCACGTACAATATTTTGCCTCATTTGAAAAAGCAGCTTTAAAAAGCTATACATACGTTGGTTTTGATTTAAAAGTGCCAAGCACACACTATACAGATCTAATACACTGTCATAAAGCAAGGAAATTCAGATGGAAGGCTGTCAACCTGTCTTTAATTTGCTCTGTTTCATATACTCCAAGTTTCTCAGAATGCAGGCTTTAATACAAGAGCTATTAAGTGTACCTGTACTGGATTTACATGGCAAGGTAAGAAAAATGTGAGAGAAACAACCTTGCAGACATCAAGGTCAGTGAAGGAGGAGATGCTCCAGGCACCGGAGTAGAGAATCCCCTGCAGCCCATGGAAAAGGCAATGGTGAGGCAGGCTGTGTCCCCCTGCAGCCCCTGGATGTTAACAGTAGAGCAGATATCCACCTGCAGCCTATGGAGGACTCCATGCTGGAGCAGTCCAGCATGTCTTATTAATTGGCAATAAAATAACTTCCCTGAGTTTTGCCTGTGACAGCAATTGCTAAGTGATCTCCCTGTCTTATCTCAACCCATGAGCTTTCCATCTTATTTTTCCCCCCTATCCTGTGGATGGAGGTGCAGTGATATAGCAGCTTGGTGGGCACCTTGCAGCCAGCCAAGGTCAACCCACCACAATACCACCAAGAATTAGACTCAGAACCACAGTCTTGAACATCTGTTCTTTGCTGCATGTTGCTTGGTTTACATTTTTAGAAATAGCTTTAGTAGATGAGTTAAAGATGTGCAGGTAGGGGAAATAAAGTGATATAAACTTAAATGAACAAGGTAAATGTTGGAAACATTATACAAACAGGAAGCTTTCATCTTCAGACAAGAAAAATTTTGCCTTATGCCAACTCAGAATTTGTTATATAGGTGTGTGAATAAAGAAAAACATTTCTACTAATATCATATGTCTCAGGATGTATGTATCAAAATAGTAATTTTTTAGTGATAACATCTCACATATTGAACTCACATTGATTAAAAATGTTGGACTGAAATGAAACAATTTCTGACATCAGTGTTCAATTTCTCTAAAATGACATAAGTACAGTAACTAATTTTACCAGCCAATGACATATTGAGTATTAAGTTGTAAAATCTCATCCCATCAGCAAAAATAGGAACTTATTAATTTATGGGGACTACAACCTGTCACAGTTTAACCCCAGCTGGTAACTAAGTACCACACAGCCACTCACTCACTTCCTCCCCATCCCTCTGGGTGAGGGGGGAGGATCAGAAAGGAATGTAAGACTAGAGGGTTGAGATTAGAACAATTTAGTAATTGAAACAGAATGAAAATGAAAAAAACCAACAATGACAATAACAGTTGTAATGAAATGGGGAAGGGAAAAGAATAAAATCCAGAGGGAAAGGAAAAACATGTGGTGCACAATGCAACTGCTCATGACCGATACCCAGCCAGTCCCCTAAAAGTAATCTGCCCACCCTGGCCAACCCCCAGGTATATAAACCAGGCATTATGTCCCATGGTATGGACTAGCTGGCTAGTTCAGGTCAGCTGACCTGGCTGCATCCCCTCCAGCCTTTTTGCTAGCAAGGCCTGAGGAACTTAAAATCTCAAAGCCAAAACACAGCACCATACTAGCTTCTAAGATGAAAATTAAATCCACACCAGCTGAAACTACTATTTAGTCATGTATGTCAAGCTACTTTTTCCAATCACCTCTCCTGTCCTTCAATATAAATACACAGCTATCATTCCCTTAGTCTGCTGGCTATCCTAAAGTCCATTGAGTTCATTTAGTCCATGACTTGGGCTCCATCTGTTATAACAGTCTTCCTGGGCAGGGAAAATGGTATGAGGTGTTGGATTGTTGCACCTTAAAGTCAGTTCTGATTCTATCAGAACTGTGCCTATCTGGTTTTGCCAAAGTAATTCTTCATTGGTGTGGCAGGTAAGGAGTCTGGTTCAAATCCAAAATAGTAGAAGCAAGTGCCACAAGGAATCCAGTACTAGTAGGTATCCAGTCCCTCTGATAGCACAGGTTCAAATCCTACTGCTGCCACCCAGCAACAATATACAATATTATATAACAAATAACATCACTCAGTTTATTGGCTGTTTTCACCCAAAATCAAATCCCTTTGAAGCACAGATCAAATTCCCCCATCCTTCCACATTAGCTACCAAGTGCTCCCAGACCCTCAAGCAAAAGCAAGCCCACAAATAGGTTTGCCTTTACCTGAGGCATGAATGACCCTGACCCAGACTTTTCCTCAAGCATAATTTTAAGGTGCACTACAGGGACTTTGTCACAGTGCTATCAAAACTAGCCAGCTGCAACAAGGCTTTTACCATCATGTACCAGGTTAACTTCAATAAGTAGATCCCCCACCTTGCCCTGGCACAGCCACCAATCCCCCACAAGGTTTCAAAAGTTCATCTACTATCCATGCTGTTTTTTCATCCTCTTCAGGCCAGTCCACGCTGCTTCTTGCCTCTGCTGTATGTGCAGTCTTCCTTCTCCAGGCTCCTCTTCCAGCCAGCTGCTCCTCATCCAGGCCCCCTTCTTCAGGCAGGGCAGGGCAGGGCAGGGCTTATACTAAATCAAGGACTTTTCAGTTCCTTGGGCCCTGCCAGCCAGAGGGCTGGAGAGGCATAGGAAACTGGGAGGGGGCACAGCCAGGACAGGTGACCCAAACTAGCCAAAGAGGTATTCCACACCATATGATGTCATGTTCAGTATATAAACTGGGGAAAGAAGAAGGAAGGTGGGGACATTTGGCATTATGGTGTTTGTCTTCCTGAGTAACCATTAGGCATGATGGAGCCCTGCTTTCCTGGGGATGGCTGAACACCTGCCTGCCAGTGGGAATTGGTAAATTAATTCCTTGCTTTGCTTTGCTTGTGTGCACGGCTTTTGCTTTACCCTTTTTTTCCCCCACCTTTCCATTTTGTTATTATTATTGTTATTATTTTTGTTCTTACCTCTTTATTCTGTTTAAATTATTAAATTATTCTTATCTCAACCCTTGACTTTTACATTCCTTTCTGATTCCCCTCTCTATCCCTCTGGGTGAGGGGGAGTGAGCAAGCAGCTGTGTGGTACTTGGTTGCCAGCCGGGTTAAACCACCACATGGGCCCACTGAGCTTTAAATAATTCACCTTTATGTTGCCAATCCAAATCTACCTGAGCCACTTCAATCTTGGCTGACTTATATATGTGCTGGTTGTTTCGATGTTCTTCAGTGGCCCAACTCTTGGGTACATGAGCATCTACATGATATACCTTTACAACCAGGTTCTCCACCTGGGGAACTGATATCTTGATATCTTGCCACAGTGTTGCAGCCCAGATGGGTTTACCTCTGCGTTACCAATTACTCTGCTTCCACTGCTGTAACCACCCCACAGGGCATTTGCCACCGTCCATGAATCAGAATAGAGATAAAGTATTGGCCATCTTTCTCATTCAGCAATGTCTAAAGCCAGCTGGATAGCTTTTGTTGCAGATTATCTTAAGTTTTTACTGAATCTTTCTATATTTTGTGTTTATGTAACAGTTAGTTATAAGAGTATTTTGATTTTAAGGAGTTAACATCCATGTTAGAATTATGTTAGCACTTATTAACCAATGACATATGAATTGCTGTACTGCTTGTTATCCGAGACTGTTATTTGAAGTCCCTATGCTATAGACCATAATACCCTTAGTCCTTATTCTCTAGACCATAACCAGAGCACCTAGGTTCTATTGTGTATAGGATGAGTTATTGGACAGTTTGGCAAGGCTGTGGGTAAGTGGATAACTGCTGAAACTTGGAAAATTTGAATGTTATCTGTTCTGTTGATCCAGCCGTCCAATTTGGCAGCAAAACTTACTTTTAAGGTGTCCTGAAGTGAACTACCTTCATTATAATAATAAAAAACACGCCCACAGGTCAAGAAGACCCTTGCCCAGGTGAAGACCCTTCCCCTGCGCAAGCATAGTAACAGAAAAGGATGACACTGCAAATATTACAATTCTATGCAAATTTCTAACCAATCATTGTAATTGGGAGTGTATGACCTTGTAATTTTGTGTATAAATGTAACGGTAAAATATACACAGGTGTGCTTGATTTGTGGAGATGCCACTGAGCACCCAGCGCTGCAATAAAGGAGTGCCTGCTTCTTAATACTACATTGGTGTTAAGAGGTTTGATTCCAAATTTCAGTGACAGTTTTGGCGACCCAGATGGGACCTTGCGAGTGAGACTGGAGGGGATCGAGTGCTGATCGAGCTCCGGCCAGCACCGAGGATTTCTTGGGAAGAACCATCTCCCTTGACCCATAAAGCTCCTCGCAACGTTCCCTGGAACAAGGTAAGGCACTTCCTTAAAAAATTTTTGTTTGGTTGTATAGCCTGCCCGTAAGGTGCAGCAAAAGCTGAGTAGGGTTGGGGCTCAAGGGTACCAGATTTGGTTGGTCTGCTCAGCATAAGCGAAAGCTGTTGTCGGGTCAGACATTTGTTTGATCTGCCCGTAGGTCATAAGCGAAAGCTATTGCTGGGTTGGACATTTTGTTTGGTTGTGTGCACATTTGGTTGTACAATATATATATGAATATATATATATACTGATATCGTCTGCCTTATTTTTTAGGTTAAACATTTGTTTGGTTGCAATATGCGCATATATTTGATTTTAAAGTTTACATCTAAGTTATAAGTGGGTAACTGCTGAAACTTGGAAAATTTGCATGTTATCTGTTCTGTTGAGTGTGTGAGTGGGTGATTGAGATGTGCACGAAGCGAGTGTGGAGCCCCAATCCACTGTTCCAACGTCCCATGAGGGGCTTGGTTGGAGAAGGATGAAATGTTTGATTTGGTCGTTAAATATATAAGGTAATAACAAAAAAACAAATTGGTAACATGGCAACAAGACTTATAAAATTATTTGAGAGTAAAAGTGTGGGGAATTTAACATTGGATGAAAAGATATCGAAAACCTCGTCGTTAGGATGTTTGTTAACACACTGGGGTGAATTACATGAAAATTTACGAAAAAGTCAAATGATAGAATATTGTAATAATTGGTGGCCATTGTATGTTTTAGAAGATCGGGAAAAGTGACCAACGAATGGAACACTAAGTTATAATACTATATTGCAATTGATGCTGTTTTGTAGGAGAAAAGGGAAATGGAATAAAGTACCATATGTGGATCTGTTCTTTTATCCGAAGCAACAAACGGATTGGCAAAAGGAATGTAAATTGATCAGTCGGGATGATCTAATAATGACATTAACCTCAGAGAACAGGAAAAGTAAAAGTTGTTGTTCTGCTTGTGACATTGGCAAGAGATGTATTAGATTTATAGTACTGACGGAGGATGAAATGGAATTGGAACTTGAAGTAGCCCCCCCAGGGAGAAATCGGGAAGAACCAGAATTAAGGATAGCTGAACCAGATAGTAGTGGTCAAAGTGAAAGAGAGACAGAAGATTCACCAGAGGCAGGGCCTTCAGGAATTTATTCACAAGGATCTTGAAGAACTAGACAATAATCCAAATTAATAGCTCCTTTAAGACAAGGAGTAGGGCAGCAGGGGCCAGTGTATGTGAAAATGCCGTTTTCTGTTACCGATTTGATGGCATGGAAACAAGCTGCAGGAACACATAGGGAGGACCCAGAAAGGGTAGGAAGGGTTGTGGAAACAATTATTAAAACACAGGATGCTGATTGGAATGATATACAATTATATTAGATAATTTATTAAACAGTACAGAAAAACAGATGTTAAAAACTGGAAGGGCACAGGCAGAAACTGCACATAGCAACGGTTTACTTACCAGAACACTGGAACAAAATTTTCTCACAGGAGACCCTCAATGGGATACAAATATGCTAGAGAGCCAGAGGAGCTTAAGTCAGTACCAAAAGTGGATGCTGTATGGGGTAAAGCATGCAATGCCAAGAGCTTTAAATTGGTCTAAATTATATGAGGTAAAACAAGACAAAAATTAATCACCCTCAGTGTTTTTAGAGAAACTGAAAGAAACAGCCAGAAAGTTTACTGATTTAAAATTAGAGTCAGAAGCAGATCAACAATTGGCTTTAATATTCATGGGACAATCAACACCAGATATAAAGAGAAAACTTCAAAAACTAGAGGGAGAGGATTCAAGGAATTGAAATAAGATGCTTGAAACAGCATGGAAAATTTACAATAACCGGGAAAAGGAGGAGGAAGAGAAAGGAAAAGAAAGAAAAGATTAAAGAAACCCTACTGATAGCTGCCTTAACGGGGAATGTAACAAGAGGAATAGGAAGAGGAAGGGCTAGAGGAAGAGGGGGTTTCAGGAATTTTGAAAATAGAGAATTTAATACCTTTGGAATTAATCAGTGTGCATATTGTAAGGAGGAGGGATATCGGAAAAAGAAATGCTCAAAAGTACAACTGAAGATACATCAAGAAGAAGCAGTATAAATGATGACTTTATATGAATGAAGAGGACCAGAGGGGAACCCAGCTGAACCTCTGGTTACAATTAAGTTGGGAGATGAAGGAGTTAAATTTCTTGTTGATACTGGAGCAACATATTCTGTATTAAATGTTTGTAAAGGGAAACTAGGAAATAAAACTGCAAAAATAACTGGAGCAACAGGGAAAGAGGAAAACAGGCCATTCCTACAACCCTTGGATTTAAAATTTGGATATAAAATAATTACACATGAATTTTTATACATACCAGATTGTCCAATACCTTTGTTAGGGCGGGATTTACTATCTAAGTTAAACGCACAGATAGTTTTTGAGGAAGGAGAAGTTTTCTTAAAAATCCCAAAATCAAAACCAGGAGAAATGCTAATGATAGAAGAGAAGGTGAAAGAAATGCAGATATCACAAGAAGTGGATGAGGCTGTCATACCAATAGTCTGGAACACAGACATACCTGGTAAGTCTAAGGCAGCACAGCCTGTAACGATAGAATTAAAGGAACAGGCAAAAACTGATAAGAATTAAACAATACCCAATCAAGCCGGAAGTGAGGCAAGGAATTAAGAAGTTAATTGATAAGTTTTTAAAATATGGGATTCTTGAAGAATGTGAATCAGAATATAATACTCCAATCTTGCCAGTAAAGAAACCTTCAGGTGAATACAGACTAGTTCAGAATTTAAGAGCTATGAACCAATTGGTTAAAGATATACATCCTGTTGTTGCAAGCCCATATACACTCTTAACTGCATTAAGAGAAAAATATCAAAGGTTTACAGTGCTTGATTTAAAAGATGCTTTCTTTTGCGTACCCTTGGAGAAGGAAAGTAGAAAACTGTTTGCTTTCAAATGGGAGAATCCACAGATAGGACGGAAGATGCAACTGACATGGACAAGGTTACCCCAAGGATTCAAAAAAAGTCTGACAATCTTTGGTAA
This sequence comes from Falco peregrinus, assembly GCF_023634155.1. Lineage (NCBI taxonomy): Eukaryota > Metazoa > Chordata > Aves > Falconiformes > Falconidae > Falco > Falco peregrinus. Next base: position 26,737,291 of record NC_073743.1, read on the forward strand.
CCAGTTAGCAAAGGAACTTGAACAGTGGAAACAAAATGAGTCAGAAAGAACTGATGCCTGGATATTTACTTCTACAATATGTGGATGACATCCTGATTGCTACAGAAACAAGATCCACTTGTGTGAAGGCTTTGATGACAGCACCAGCATTGGGACTGCCGGACCTAACCAAAGACTTTCAGTTGTTTGCTCACGAAAGACTACATTTTGCACTCAGGGTGCTAACCCAGAAGATGGGAAGTTGGAAAAGACTGGTTGGGTATTTTTCCAAACAGCTGGACACTGTAAGTAAAGGGTGGCCTGTAGAAGAATGGCTGCAGAAGCATGGCCTTAGAATCTCTGAAGATCTGCACAATCCAGGCCTGGTATTAGAATAGGCCTGCAATTAGAATTGTGCTGAAGTTAACACGAAAGTTAGCCTTGAGCTATTCTTGAATCCTGAGACTGAGTAATTATGTTGTGCCAACAGGCTGTGGCTGTAACAAGATACAGCTGCTGGGAAAGCAAGTGCAGGGCCAAGAAAGATAGGGAGTGGTATGGGAATATAGGGAGTAACAAACTACAAGGCTGAAGCATAGCAACACAATTAGCTACATGGATAGAATGCTTATTTTAGTCATGATAATTAGGGGTGTGAGAACCGCACGCGCTTAGAGACTAATAACCAATTATATTTCTGCTTTACGAATATGCATGTGTATCGGTTCTATATAAGTAGTGTTAGAAACTAATAAAGTTGAGCAAGATGCATAACTCATATTGAGCGTCTTCTTGACTCCGGCGAACCCTTCTTCCAACATTTGGCGCCCAAACGACGGGAAAGTTGGTAATTGCTGGAAAAACTCTGCCTTTGCATCGCAACGGTGGGCTTTGCAAAACTGAGAGTCGCTGTGAAGAGTTCGAGCAGGAAGACGTCCGTAAAGAGTAAAGGCGTCTGAAACCGGCATTGATGTTGTGCATGGACCTGCACCGGTAAGACCGTTTTTCCCTCAATAATGGAAAGGGAAGCAGCACTCACGCTATTATCTGATATTCTTGCTAAGCGAGAGGCTAGCATGAGCACCAAGAAGCTCCATGAGCTCTGTAGGTGGGCAGCTGAAAACGGATACTTAAAAGACCCGCAATTGCTGTTTAGTGTGACTGAGTGGTGAGCGGTCAGGGATTCCCTTTGCGATACGATCCTTAGCAGCAGCAAGTTGGCCAAGGACTTGGGGACTGCCTGCCGGGAGGTCATAACCCATTTACGATCCCTGGTTGCAGAGAAAAAAATGGCTATGGCTCCCATGGAAACCGAGTCGCATCTACCCGATTATTTGGTCTAGGCGCTCCGTCTGCAAAAGGCATAATTGTGCCCATTACAAAATCTGCGACAGAGCTATTACACCCGAAACCATCTCTGGAGGGTGCCGCCGCAATGGGTGCTCCGCGCCACCCTGAAAGCTACCGAGAGCCGCCCCCCTGTTAGATGAGGACGAGGGTACTACGGCGGGTCCGAGTGCACCTCTGAATGAGAACGCGGAGTCTGCTAAGGAAACTGAACCCACCCAACCTGCACCTGCCCCGATCCCCCGTCCCCGAACCAAACCCTCCGACCGGACCCTAAACCGCTTGCAGCAGCAATTGACTGAATGCCATCTGCCTACTGCCGGTCGTGATGTTCAGATCCTGACCCAGGAAGGTGTTATCCTCCACCCTGCCGCTCCCCAAAGTCGTTGGTCTGGGGTTGTAAGAGACGCTATATTGGAGGGAGAGTGGGAAGCTGCTTCTGTTGTTGCTTGTCCAGTGCGGACTACTGCTTTACCTGCTGGTTCAGCAGCCGCTGTGTAGAAACCTTTTGATTGGAAATTTATGCAGCAGCTGCGACAAGCCGTTACACGATATGGATTACAATCTGAACCAGTCAAACACTTGTTGAATTATTTGTTTGACTCTGAAATTATGACACCCAGTGACTGTACTTCGCTAGCCAGATTGCTTCTTACACCAGCACAGTTCCCCACGCCCCACCAGCGTGCCGTGCCATGCCCCGCGGCTCCCCCCGCTCGCCCGCCCACCCACCGCCACGGATCCCCCCAGCTGCTGGCGAAAAGGGGAGTCCAGAGTTCGGTGTGGAGCTGCAGATTGCACCCCCGCTGGTGGTAAGACCACGTAGAGTAAATCACGGCAAGACACTACGCTAAATTCCTCTCTGTGAGGGGAGGGGGGGTGCACTACGGAAGGCCGCGACGAGTAAATCGCAGCAGGGCTTCTCCGCGCTGATATCCTTTCTGTGAAAGGGGAGAGCTCTGAGAAGACCGCGATGGAATTAGACGCGGCAATTAAACTGTTAACTGGCATCCTCCTTAAGAGAGGGGAGGGCGTTAAAGAGACAGAAGTGGAGACCTTAGTTCGCAGGGCAGGAAAAAAGAATAAAATCCCCGAGCCCGCGTTATTGTTTAGTATTGCGGAATGGAGAGAAGTGGGAAATTGCCTCTGGGGTGGCGGTCGATAGTCAACACTCTGGAAATTATGAAAGCGAAAAAAAAAAAAAAAAAAAAGCGGCGGCAGCCATAGAAGCTTGGGGAGAGATGTGTAGAAAAGCCAGTGGAGCAGAAGGGTGATTCACCTAAGCCTTCTCTCTTGGTTACACTTTTCGGAGTTGGGCATACTCGTCCTATGAAGGGTATATCCGCCCCTGCGTGTTTGACAGTGCCGGAGCTTTTAGATAATACAGCGGACAAACCAAAAGTTCCTTCTCGTCCTGAAACATCATTGGACGAATTTGAGGAAGAAGGCGGGGAGAAACCTTGTGATAACAATACAGAGAAATCCTTACAGGAGGTAATAGATAAATTAAGAAACCTGGAAAAGCGAGTTAAAATGAACCTGCCTACTACTTCAATACCTGTAATTCCTCCAGTTAGCCCAACTACCCCACCGATGCTGAACTCGAGAAAAGATCCAATTCTACAGCGTTGGTCTGGTGTTATTCGTGATGCTATTTTGGAGGGAGAATGGCAGGTGACCAGCTCGTTAGCTTGTCCAGTACTGATTAATAATCTTGATGCACATAATTGGGACACGATTTATGGAAGGTTAATGATCAGATTTTAGTGATGGGAGTGTTGCAACCTGCTCTTCCACCTTTTATGATGATCCCTCAGATTTGGCAAATTGTTGTGATAGACTTGAAAGACTGTTCTGTCTTTTTCACGATTCCCTTACACCCTGATGACACACAAAGAGACTCACTAACGATGATTTGCAACTGTTCTGATCCTGGTTGCATGGCACCGAAGCCAACAGTCCTCAAACTTGTTCACCAGAACAGCGGGCTGCCCAGAAAGTTGTGTCCCCCAAGATTCAGACTGGCTGGTGTGGTCACCGAATGGCAAATCATCAGTTATCTTTTTTTGGTTTGTAATGTTGCCACTTCACCTTTTGCCCTTATTTTGCAATGGCAAAAGAAAAAGGGGGAAAATACGGCGATCATTTTAGAGGGGTTGTTTTTGCCATTGCAACCCAGACATTGATGGCTCCTTAATTGGAGTAGGACATGTTATGTAGGCTTTATATGCCCCTTCCTTTTCTTACTACCAGACCAAAAGGGAAGCAATTTGGGAGTTAAGGTATATGATGACCTAAATCGACATCAACGGTCCATTGATACTTCTATGACAAGTGGAAGTAGCCAATCCTGGGGGAAAAATGAATGGACGCCCCAACGTATTATACAGTATTATGGACCTGCAACTTGGAATCCCAATGAACTCATTAGTGGTGCTCGAGAACCTATCTACAATCTGAATCGTATTATTCGGCTACAGGCTGTTTTGGAAATTATTACTAACCAAACAGCTAAAGCTCTTGACTTACTGGCAGACCAGGCAACTCAAATGCGAAATGCAATTTATCAACACAGGATGGTTCTCGATTACCTGCTAGCTGAAGAAGGAGGTGTTTGTGGTAAATTAAATGTTTCCAATTGTTGTTTGAGAATTGATGACAATGGTGAGGTAGTTAAACAAATCACATCTGAAATATGAAAGTTAGCCCATGTTCCCATCCAAACTTGGAAAGACTGGAATATTGACTTGTTTTCCTGGCTTCCCAGGAGCCCCTGGGTAAAACGAATCCTATTTTATTTGTTATATGGATTACCCACCTTATTGTTTTTGCCATGTGTTGTTCCATGTTTTATAAGATTAATTCAACACGTTATAACTAACATGCAATTTGCTACTATGGTTTCACCCGATGGCATTAAACAAATTCGAGTGGTACGCTGAAATGTACAGTTGACAATACAGATTATATAGTTAACACAATAACAGTTTAATAACAAAAAAGAATCTGGGAACAATTGACTATTAACAATTTAGATAACAATGTAGGCTGAGTAACAAAAAAATAAAATAGCAGCAAAAACAACCGCCAGGAACGCATAGACGAGGATGTGGTAATGTCTTTTATATTTTTCCACCTCCGCCATAAGTTCTTGACGTGTGGCAGTAGAAAAACGCACCCTCCGCCTAAACAACAACGAAAAAAAAAAAAGGTTTTGATTCCCCTTTATAATGAACCATATAGGTTAGACATTTAGAGAACACTCACCTTATGGGTTGTTCAGACGGGGAAATGTGTACTCCAGACCCTTCCTCCCTGGGAGGTGATGTGGCGGTCTGATGGTGAGAAAACATCATACATTGAAAACAAGGACCTGTCGTTTGGCCATAGTGCCAAAAATGTTACTATTAACTACTATTAACAGACTTACCGGAGTGGTAAGCTCGGGAAATGGGTCTGGGACTTCATCTGGACACGCAGTAGCCATTTTTTTATCATATGAATGATCTGTGTATGCCTTTGAACATGCGCATGTGCAATTTTAAAGCTCCATGGAATATGTTGGAAAAATCTGGAAAGACCGTGCATGCGAAATCCCTATAGTCTAGCCATGATAGTGACGCATGTAAAAAAAGGGAGGGAATGTGTTAAGAAATTATAGTGTTTATAGTTCATTTAAATAATATTGACTTTTATTATTACTTGAGTGAAATGTATAGCTATAAGTGTTGGTTTTAGGTTTTGTTTTTGTAGGTTATTATTATATGTATTACCCAACCCTGTGGATTTATTTTGAAAACCGTGTGTTTGACGCAAAGTAAATTCAATGAACCATTTGACAACCAGTAAACAACAAATAACAATTTATTAACAAACATGAACTAGAAGCTGAATAACAGAATAACAGTTCAGCAAAGTCTCATGTAACGTGAAAACAGGCTTCCTCACTCGTGAGTCCAGCACAGTCCTGAATAAAGTCGGGGTGGTAACTCCATCTGTTCCCTCCATGATAGTCTGTGCCTGGTCCTTGGTATTCTTCTTCTCGAGGTGACGAAGATGAACAGAAACGGATAACAAGTCACATGGTAACCTTGCTGGAGATCAACAGTTTTCTTTTGTTTGTATAGCAGTCTCTTGCACTGTGCTTTGGTATCCCATGGGTTCCACTACTTGGGGCGGATTGCGAGGAAGAGATCGCACTCTTCTGTATCGGCGTGACCAAAAATACTCACAAAAGCACATACTGATAGTTACTGTAGTCACGATGAGATAAAGGCTGAACAGCAAAACCATACAAAGTGTGTCGTCTCCTGCTCCCATCTTTTCCAAAATGATAAGGATTGTTTGTGGAGAGACAAATAAATTGGTCTGTGACCCTCCTGGTTAAGATTCAGGCTAATGCCCTGACCAAAACTGCACAATGAAAATGCATGCACAGCCTAACCTTAAAGGGGCATGAAAATTTACCCTTTTAAACGCCCACCTCTTGGCTCTTGATTCTTAACTCCCACAAACAAACCTTATATATGCTAAGAAATGTTTTATTTTGTTTTGTTATGTAATCCTGTTATGATAATGTTTTGAAATTAACTTATGACATGTTTGAGTTTTGAATTGTTAGCTAACGTTTGTTAGGGATTTATAGTTATTGTTAGTCATTTTTAGTTATTGTCTGTTATTGTTTATTGATAATGGTAACTGGGTTTAATGCTTAGATAAAGATTGTTAACCTCCTTTGTATAGTTGGCAGAATCTTTTCTCTATCTCTGTCTATGACACCCACGGAGCAGCAATGTTGAGCCACAGGGTGGTGTGAAGGACGTTATTGGGACTGTGCTATCTGTCTCAACATTGTTGGCTGACCACAAAACAACACAGAGACGGAGATACCCGAATCACCCAGAATAGGAGATCTCCGGGGAATACCCAACTTAACACCCCCTACTTCCGGACATTTATGTTAGGTTGTTTGCCGATGTCTAAATTGTAATAGAGATTGGTCCTGATTTTCATTTAAGAGACAACCTTACTGTATGAAATGTCACAATGATTTGATACGTACCAGGGGACCAGAGGATCAAGTGGAAATTCGTAAATTATTTTGTGGATGGGAACTGTCAGTACCTGAACTTTGGGAAGTATATGAAACAGACTGGTATAGAGTTTTAAGACAGTGTACTATAAGATTCGCCTGGAAATGGGCACAACAACCAAACAGGTGGAAATATATTTAAAAGATAACTAACTCTTTAGACCTTGGAAATTATTGACAGGATAACAGTAAAATTCCCCTGAAGACTACACGCTACTGCCAAGAAGATATTGATATCCCGTTGCTCTCTGCAAAAAAGTAGACGAGGAAGGCAGAGAGGTACTGAATAGTGAGGAAATGAAAGCTAGTATCCTCTTAATGGTATTGATTACCATGACTTAAAAAAAAAAAAGAACATCAACCCTTCAAGTGGACCTTAGGTTGATGGGAAGATTCAACAGAAGTTCAGTATAACGTGACAGCCGGATAACTACTTAAAAGAAGCCGTGGCAACTGTAAGCATGTTATACTAGAAATCCTGCAGCCTATATGACCACAGATGGCTATTAGGACGAACCTGGGGAATAACATATTTGGAACCTGGAACTGATAGAGGGGTCTTAATATTTATTCAGAAACATGAACTAAAAACGCCACAAGTGTAGGTAGTTAGGGCTTGGCAGCTGGAAGACGTCGCACTGTACAGAAATATAGGGCCCCTCTCCGGATAGCCAATAGCTTTTAGCTTATGACGTAAGCAGACAGAAGTGACGTTGTAAACCCAAGCTATATAAGGCCGTGCCACTTAACAATAAACGTCATTTGCCATCGACCACATTGGTGTCTGTGAGCTGATGGCCCGAGCGGCCTGGGGTTGGTTGCCATGCCGTTCCTGAACCAGGTCGCCATGCCTCTGAAGGCAACAAGTGGTGCTGAAACCTGGGAATTACTTGCCTGGAATCGGGTGAATAGGCGGCCGGAGTGGCTGGGCCAGCCCGGCAGGGAGAATGCTCCTGGACCAACAAGGAGGATGGAAGCCCTTGTGAAGGTCGTATCAGAATTACATAAGCAATGGGGTATTGATTGTGGGATAATGGGGATAAACCCAGAGATTTTACTCTCGCCGTTGCGAGGCTTTTAGAAATTAGGGTCATTGACCAACCGGTGGATATTGTCCACCCTGAAGTGTGGGATAGGTGTACTAAAGCGTTAGCCGAGGAGGCGATGTCCTCGGATTGTGGGAAAAACCTGAAGTCGTGGGGGAAAGTTGTACAGGCCCTGCACAAGGCTCCACAAGAGCAGGAGACCTGGATGGCGGCAAAAAAGGGAAGGAGAACTGGAAACAGACGGACAGATTACTGTATGAAAACTCTTGTATGGATTTGTAAAAATGTTGCACTAACGACGACGACCACTCAAAAGGGGCGAGGCAAAAAATGGAAGGGGAACTGGAAACGTATGGACAGAGGGCTGTACAAAAACTGTTGTATGGATTTGTGAAAAGGTTGCAGTAATGATGGTGACCACTCGAAAGGGGCGAGGCAAGAAAGGGAAGGGAAACTGGGAACGGACTGACAGAGGGCTGTACGAAAACTGTTGTATGGATTTGTGAAAACGTTGCAGTAACGTCGACGACCGCTCAAAAGGAGCGAGGCAAAAAAAGGAAGGGGAACTGGGAAAGGACGGACAGAGGGCTGTACGAAAAATGTTGTATGGATATGTGAAAAGGTTGCAGTAAGGATGACTACCGCTCAAAACGGCTGAGGCAAAAAAGGGAAGGGGAACTGGGAACGGACGGACAGAGGGCTGTACGAAAACTCTTGTACGGATTTGTTAAAAGGTTGCAGAAACGACGACGACCGCTCAAAAGGGGTGAGGCAAAAAATGGAAGGAGAACTGGGAACGGACGGACAAAGGGCTGTACGGAAAATGTTGTATGGATTTGTGAAAAGGTTGTAGTAATGACGATGTCTGCTCAGAATGGGCAAGGCAAAAAAGGGAAGGGGAACTGGGAACGCACGGACAGAGGGCTGTACGAAAACTGTTGTAAGGATATGTGAAAAGCTTGCAGTAATGACGACGAGCGCTCAAAAGGGGCGAGGTAAAAAAGGGAAGGGGAACTGGGAACAGACAGACAGAGGGTTATACGAAAAATGTTGTATGGATTTGTAAAAAGGTTGCAGTAAGGACGACGACCGCTCAAAAGAGGCGCGGCAAAAAAAAGAAAGGGGAACTAGGAAAGGACAAACAGAGGGCTGTACAAAAACTATTGTATGGATTTGTGAAAAGGTTGCAGTAACGACGAGAACTACTAAAAAGGGGCGAGGCAAAAAAGGGAAGGGGAACTGGGAACGGACGGAGAGAGGGCTGTACGAAAAACTGTTGTATGGAATTGTGAAAAGGTTGTAGTAATGACAATGTCTTCTCACAAGGGGCGAGGCAAAAAAGGGTAGGGGAACTGGGAACGGATGGACAGAGGGCTGCACGAAAAATGTTCTTTGGTATTTTAAAAAAGTTGGAGTAACGACGACGACCGCCTAAAAGGGGCGAGGCAAAAAAGGGAAGGGGAACTGGGAACGGACGGACAGAGGGCTGTACGAAAACTCTTGTATGGATTTATAAAATGGTTACACTAACGATGACGACCGCTCAAAAGGGGCGAGGCAAAAAAGGGAAGGGGAACTGGGAACATATGGACAGCGGGCGGTACGAAAAAGTTGTATGTATTTTTAAAAAGGTTGTAGTAATGACGATGTCCACTCAGAAGGGGCGAGGCAAAAAAGGGAAGGGGAACTGGGAACGCACGGACAGAAGGCGGTACGAAAAATGTTGTGTGGATATGTGAAAAGGTTGCAGTAACGACGACGACCGCTCAAAAGGCGCTAGGCAAAAAAAGGGAAGGGGTACTGGGAACAGACGGACAGAGGGCTGTACGAAAACTGTTGTATATATTTGTAAAAAGGGTGCAGTAACGACGACGACCGCTCAAAAGGGGCGAGGCAAAAAAGGGAAGGGGAACTGGGAACGGATGGACAGAGGGCTGTACGAAAACTCTTATATGGATTTGTGAAAACGTTGCAGTAACTACGACAACTGCTCAAAAGGGTCGAGGTAAAAAAGGGTAGGGGAACTGGGAACGGATGGGCAGAGGGCTGTACGAAAAATGTTGTATGGTATTTTAAAAAAGTTGGAGTAAGGACGATGACCGCCTAAAAGTGTGCGAGGCAAAAAAGGGTAGGGGAACTGGGAAGGGACGGACAGAGGGCTGTACAAATACTGTTGTATGGATTTGTGAAAACATTGCATTAACGTCGACGACCGCTCAAAAAGGGTGAGGCAAAAAAAGGAAGGGGAACTGGGAACGGACGGACAGAGGGCTGTACAAAAACTGTTGTATGGATTTGTGAAAACGTTGCAGTAACGTCGACGACCGCTCAAAAGGGGCGAGGCAAAAAAGGGAAGGGGAACTGGGAACGGACAGACAGACGGCTCTAAGGAAAATGTTGTATGTATTTGTGAAAAGGTTGCAGTAACGACGATGTCCGCTCAGAAGGGGCGAGGCAAAAAAGGGAAGGGGAACTGGGAACGGACGGACAGAGGGCTGTACTAAAAGTGTTGTACGGATTTGTGAAACGGTTGCAGTAATGACGACGACCACTAGAAAGGGGCAAGGCAAAAAAGGGAAGGGGAACTGGGAACGGATGGACAGAGGGCTGTACGAAAACTGCTGTATGTATTTTTAAAAATGTTGAGCTAACAACGAGGACCGCTTAAAAGGGGCGAGGCAAAAAGGGGAAGGGGAACTGAGAAAGCACAGACAGAGGGATTTACGAAAAATGTTGTATGGATTTGTGAAAAGGTTTCAGTAATGACGAGGACCGCTTAAAAGGGGTGAGGCAAAAAAGGGAAGGGGAACTGGGAAAGGATGGACAGAGGGCTGTACGAAAAATGATGTATGGTATTTTGTAAAAAAGTTGGAGTAACGACGACGACCGCCTAAAAGGCGCGAGGCAAAAAGGGGTAGGGTAACTGGGAACAGAAGGGCAGAGGGCTGTACGAAAACTGTTGTTTATATTTGTTAAATGTTGCAGTAACGAGGACGACCGCTCAAAAGGGGCGAGGCAAAAAAGGGCAGGGGTACTGGGAACGGACGGACAGAGGGCTGTACGAAAACTGTTTTATGGCTTTGTGAAAAGGTTGCAGTAATGACGACGACCGCTCAAAAGGGGCGAGGCAAAAAAGGGAAGGGGAACTGGGAACGGACGGACAGAGGGCTGTACGAAAACTGTTTTCTGGATTTGTGAAAAGGTTGCAGTAATGATGACAACCGCTCAAAAGGGGCGAGGCAAAAAAGGGCAGGGGTACTGGGAACGGACGGACAGAGGGCGGTACGAAAGGTGTTGTACGGATTTGTGAAAAGGTTGCAGGAATGACGACGACCACACGAAAGGGGCAAGGCAAAAAGGGGAAGGGGAACTGGGAACGGATGGACAGAGGGCTGTACGAAAACTGTTGTATGTATTTTTAAAAATGTTGAACTAACGATGACGACCGCTTAAAAGGGATGAGGCAAAAAAGGGAAGGGGAACTGGGAACGGACAGACAGACGGCTCTAAGGAAAATGTTGTATGTATTTGTGAAAAGGTTGCAGTAACGACGATGTCCGCTCAGAAGGGGCGAGGTAAAAAAGGGAAGGGGAACTGGGAACTGATGGACAGAGTGCGGTACGAAAAATGTTGTTTGGATTTGTAAAAAGGTTTCAGTAATGACGACGACCACTCAGAAGGGGAGACGTAAAAAAGGGGAGGGGAACTGGGAATGGACGGCCAGAGGGCTGTACGAAAACTGTTGTATGGATTTGTAAAAAGGTTGCAGTAACGACGAGAACTACTAAAAAGGGGCGAGGCAAGAAAGGGAAGGGAAACTGGGAACGGACTGACAGAGGGCTGTACGAAAGCTCTTGTATGGATGTGTAAAAAGGTTGCAGTAAGGATGATGACCGCTCAAAAGGGGCGAGGCAAAAAAGGGAAGGGGAACTGGGAAGGGACGGGCAGAGGGCTGTACGAAAAATGTTGTATGGATTTGTGAAAGGGTTGTAGTAATGACGATTTCTGCTCCAAAGGGGCGAGGCAAAAAAGGGAAGGGGAACTGGGAACGGACGGACAGAGGGCTGTACGAAAACTGTTTTATGGATTTGTTAAAAGGTTGCAGAAACGACGACGACCGCTCAAAAGGGGTGAGGCAAAAAATGGAAGGAGAACTGGGAAGGGACGGACAGAGGGCTGTATGAAATCTGTTTTATGGATTTGTGAAAAGGTTGCAGTAAAGACAACGACCACTCAAAAGGGGCGAGTCAAAAAGGGAAGGGGAACTGGGAACGGACGGACAGAGGGCTGTACTAAAAGTGTTGTACGGATTTGTGAAAAGGTTGCAGTAATGACGACGACCACTCGAAAGGGGCAAGGTTAAAAAGGGAAAGGGAACTGGGAACGGATGGACAGAAGGCTGTACGAAAACTGTTGTATGTATTTTGTAAAAAAGTTGGAGTAACGACAACGACCCCCTAAAAGGCGCGAGGCAAAAAGGGGTAGGGTAACTGGGAACAGAAGGGCAGAGGGCTGTACGAAAACTGTTGTTTATATTTGTTAAATGTTGCAGTAACGAGGACGACCGCTCAAAAGGGGCGAGGCAAAAAAGGGCAGGGGTACTGGGAACGGACGGACAGAGGGCTCTACGAAAACTGTTTTCTGGATTTGTGAAAAGGTTGCAGTAATGATGACAACCGCTCAAAAGGGGCGAGGCAAAAAAGGGCAGGGGTACTGGGAACGGACGGACAGAGGGCGGTACGAAAGGTGTTGTACGGATTTGTGAAAAGGTTGCAGGAATGACGACGACCACACGAAAGGGGCAAGGCAAAAAGGGGAAGGGGAACTGGGAACGGATGGACAGAGGGCTGTACGAAAACTGTTGTATGTATTTTTAAAAATGTTGAACTAACGATGACGACCGCTTAAAAGGGATGAGGCAAAAAAGGGAAGGGGAACTGGGAACGGACAGACAGACGGCTCTAAGGAAAATGTTGTATGTATTTGTGAAAAGGTTGCAGTAACGACGATGTCCGCTCAGAAGGGGCGAGGTAAAAAAGGGAAGGGGAACTGGGAACTGATGGACAGAGTGCGGTACGAAAAATGTTGTTTGGATTTGTAAAAAGGTTTCAGTAATGACGACGACCACTCAGAAGGGGAGACGTAAAAAAGGGGAGGGGAACTGGGAACGGACGGACAGAGGGCTGTACGAAAACTCTTGTATGGATTTGTAAAATGCTTATGTTACCGAAATCTCGGAATGAAGAACTTATCGACACCAATGTGATGTAGATAAGCAGACACTTCTTTATTGACGGCCGGGTGCGTGAGCGAGTCCTCTCACGATCAACGCGCACCAGGTCCCAAAATCAGATTCCATATATAGAACTTATTCATACATTTTCATTAATTATTCATACATAATCATATAATTTCCTGTAAATCATTTACATACTCTCCTCCTATATCCGATTATGCACAGCAAAGCTTAGAAAGGTCTAGAAATGGGTCTAGGGTACGATTTGGGTAGGTGGTATATGAGTCGGTGGTTGCGATCTCCCCCTGCCGGAATTACCTTTTACTAAAGTTCACAGTTTCTTGGCAGGCACCTACAAGCTGTTCCAGTCGACTCTCCCCATTACCCCATTAATCTCATATTCTGACATTTCAATACACCTCTGCCTACTGAAGACCGGTTAAATACAATGGAACCTTTCAACCCTAGAGTTATTACAATAGTTCCAGGCCCTTCTTCTAGCCTTGGTACAAGACGTACAAAAGATTCCATAATGTCTCTTATTGCGTAGCTGCAAGTTTCCTATACATTTTTTTTTCCTTATCCTTCTATATTTTAATTCTATTAAATGATTTTATAAAATCAATTAATTAATCAAATAAAATCAATCAATTTTAACTTATTAACTAATCGGTAACATTTCCCCCCTTTGAAAGTGTTGAAAATCATTATTTCAATACTTTCAGATTATTCATATATCTTTTGTTTCAACATATTTGGGTAATGGATCATGTCTTGGTAAAATAGTTGGTACTTCTCTCATGATCATACGACTCACTGCGATTCTATTGGTAAACTGTTTCTTTAGACATGCATATATTAGCATGCTCATCAAAAAGACAACTAGTAACAGAAACAAAGTCTTAATTATGGATTGTATCCAAGAGCTCAATTTCCATCCCAGTTTGTTAAAAATTTTCCCAAGCCAATCTTCTGACATATCCTTTTGAATTGTTTCAGTTTCTTTTTCAATTTTTCCCAATAGATCTAGATCATGTTCCACAACCTGAGTGACATTTGGAATGTGGATGCAACAGTGGTCCAGTTTATCCTTGAGATATCCACATACTCCATTTTCTTTAAGTAGGAGCATATCTAGCGCCATTCTATTTATAAAGTCATTCTGGAGGTCGCCTGTAATTATATATTCAATTCCTTAAACCCCTTTTTGTTAACGTTTGCTAATTTTTCCACTTGACCAGTTAACTGATAGAGCCATGCTATGTTTCTATATGAAGCTATAGGATTTAAAAAGTGATTCAAGTGCCCAACCAGTTTTCACTCCTGTAAATGGTTCATTCCAAATATCATCATTTATCTCAGATCTCTTTATTCGTTTCAATTCTAAATTCTCTAAGGATCCTTTAAATGATGATTTCTTTCAAATTGGACACAATGTTGGCATGCCTAAAGTAATTTGTTTCACCTTACCATCTAATGGTAAATGTGTGGTCCAGGTTCCATCACTTAATGCCCAAACTAAATGTCCTGGACTTCAAATAGTAGTTTTACTACAACTAAACAAAGCTCCTTTCCTAACTGTAAAAGTGCTGGTTAAATTGAGAGTGTTCTTAAGACCTCGACAAAAACAACCATATTTCAAAACAGCGGCCAACGGAGGAATTCTTTGAATTACTAAGTCTGCATTACTACAATCATACACTTTTTCACATTTCCACCATGGCACTATTTTATTTTCCTTCTCTCCCAATGTAGTTGACCTATCATCTACCCAGGGTAATACTGAAAAAAAACCTTTCCATCCCAGGTAAAACACCAAGAAGTTCTTGCCATATACTGAAAATGGGAAAATATGGACATAGAGCATATAGAGTCCCACTGGTCTACTAATTGGGTGCTCTGGCCAGTTTCGTTACACTTCCATTCCATAACACTTTTGCTCACGTTGATTTTAAATTGTTCATCATAAGAACACCATCCCACAGTCTTAAATCTCCCTATTTTGGTAAAAACATGATTTAACAATTTTTCACAATCCGCCAGACTACCTGGAGTTTTCCACTGTTTTCTAGTGACTTTCACTTGCTCATACCATTGAGTCACTGGCCTCTGTTCACAATAATTGGTTTCATTTTTGTGTTCCAGGTTAGTCAAATTCATAGTTAAAATTCCCCATGGAATAGATTCACCTACTGCCTTCGGTATTGGCAAACAAGCAGTAATCTGCGTGATGTTTTGTAAATTGGCAAATTCTTTAATCAATCCTACCATCAAATTTTCCTCAGCCATCTGTTTGGGAATGTCAATTACTTGTTCTGTTTCTATTTGTCTTTTGTTCCTGTCCACCAAGTCAGCCCATGATCCCACCAACACTACCAACCAAAAGAAAATCCAAAAACCAATCATAACCTGATATGCAAAATTAAACATGTTTCAAAGTCAATTTTAAGTCTCTGAGTTACGTTTCACAATCTTCCACGGAATAGATGCTTTCTTCACGGTGCTTTCTTCACTCGAGTATAATGTATCCAAGCATCCGATTCTGCAATTCTGATAGCTGTAAAGGTGGTTAGCAGTATCTGGAAGGGTCCTCTCCAACGCTCCTGCAAAGGTTTGGAGGTCCAATTCTTCACATAAACATAGTCTCCCGGCTGGAAATCATGCACTGAATTTTCCAGAGATAAAGGTCTATTCCAAATTACTGCACTCCGAATTGCAGTCAAAGTTTTTCCTAGAGAAAGCAAATAGTTATATACATCCTGCTTTCCTTTCACGTGTATGTTCGGATTTGGTTCTGGAGACTCATATGGTTTTCCATGTAATAATTCATAAGGACTGACTGAGGTTCCACTCTTTGGCTGTACCCTGATTCATAATAATGCCAATGAAAGTGCCTGAGGCCACTTTAGACTGGTTTCTTGACAAATTTTACTTATTTGTCGTTTCAAAGTTTGATTCATCCTCTCCACTTTTCCACTAAATTGTGGTCTCCAAGACGCATGCAAATCCCATTTAATACCCAATACTTTGCTAACACTTTGGACTACTTCAGCAACAAAGTGTGGACCTCTGTCAGAGGATTTCCAATAGGAACTCCAAATCTCGGAATTATTTCTTGTAATAACCACTTCACAACCTCTTTTTGCTTGTGTGGTGCGACAGGAAAGGGCTTCTGGCCATCCTGTAAAAGTATCAACCCCTACCAAGATGTACCGGTACCCATTGTATCTAGGCAACTCTGAAAAATCTACTTGCCAATAATCTCCACGTTCTGTACCAGACTTCAGCCTACCCATTTGAACCTTTTTCTTAATCACTGGATTATTTTTCAAACATACTTCACACTTTGCAGTTACCATTTTAGCTATTCCTAACATCTTAACTGATATTACTTGCTTTCGTAAAAATGTTACTAAGGCTTCTGCTCCCCAGTGACATTCTTGATGTCTCATTTGAATTATCTCTCTCATCAAAAGAGGTGGAATTACTACTTGCCCGTTAGGAGTTATCCACCATCCAGCTAAGTTTTTCTTAGCATTTAATAACTGACCCAATTTGTCATCTTCCTCTGAATATCTCGGTTTTTCCCTAGGAAGGGTTACTGTTTTAGAAGGAATTATTGCCATTTGCAATGCTTGTATCTTTGCTACTACTTTTTTTTTTTTTTTTTTTTTTTTTTTTTTTTTTTTTTGTTAGATATTCTATCAGCTAAATTATTCCCAGCTATTATTTTTGTATTCCCAATCTGGTGTGCCTTACAGTGCATGATTGCTACTTGATCTGGCTTTTGAACTGCTAGCAATAATTGTAAAATTTCTGTTTGATGCTTAATATTTGATCCTTGAGAGGACAATAACCCCCTCTCTTTCCACAAAGCTCCATGGACATGCACTACCCCAAAGGCATATTTCGAATCAGTCCAGATATTTACTCTCTTGTCTTTGCTTAATTCTAAGGCTCGAATTAAAGCGATGAGTTCTGCCTTTTGGGCTGATGTGGTACTCGCCAATGCTCCTGCTTCTATAACTGTAGTCTCTGTTGTTACCGCATATCCAGCGTATCGAACTCCTTGTTCCATAAAGCTGCTTCCATCAGTATACAGTTCCCAATCTGGTCGCTCCAATGGCACATCCTTCAGATCTTCACGACTGGAATAAACATACTCGATGGCAGCCAAGCAATCATGTTCCAGTCGTCCTTCTTCCTGTATGGAACTTAAAAACACT
The DNA here is from genome assembly GCF_023634155.1 of Falco peregrinus. Classification (NCBI taxonomy): domain Eukaryota; kingdom Metazoa; phylum Chordata; class Aves; order Falconiformes; family Falconidae; genus Falco; species Falco peregrinus. The sequence continues at coordinate 26,754,217 of NC_073743.1, forward strand.
GCAGGATTTACCAGGTTAGTTGTCTTTAGAATCACATCATCTTGTTCAGTCAATACCACCTGGTATTTCATCATTCGGCTGGGGGACAGCCAATGTCCCCCCTTCTGTTCTAGGACAGTTATCACCATGTGTGGAACATAGACTGTTATTGTTCTTCCCAAAGTCAATTTCCGAGCTTCTCGTATGAGCATCACTGTTGCTGCCACTGCTCGAAGGCAGTTTGGCCACCCTTTACTCACTGTGTCCAGTTGTTTAGAGAAATATCCGACTGGTCGTTTCCAGCTTCCTATCCTCTGGGTTAACACGCCCAGTGCAAGGTGTTGTCTTTCATGAACAAACAACTGGAAATCTTTGGTTAGATCCGGCAGTCCCAAGGCAGGTGCAGACATTAGGGCACGTTTCAACTCTATAAAAGCCTTTTGTTGTTGTGGGCCCCATACAAAGGGAGAGTTCTTTTGGGCCTCGTACAGCGGTTTAGCTATTAGCCCATAGTTCATGATCCAAAGGCGACACCACCCAGTCATTCCCAAAAATGTTCTGAGTTCATGAATATTTCTCGGCTCAGGTGTACTACAAATAGCTTCTTTGCGATTTTTTCCTAATTGTCGTTGTCCTTTTAAATCTCAAAGCCGAGATATATCACAGTCTGGCAGGCTATTTGGGCTTTCTTCCTGGATACCTTATACCCATTTAGTCCCAGGAAATTCAAGAGGTCAATAGTCACCTGTATACAAATAAATCTTTCTTCTATAGCAATCAATATATCATCCACATATTACAAAAATAAATGTCCAGATCTTGGTTTGTCCTGTTTCCAGATTTCAAATTCCTTTGCTAATTGATTTCCAAAAATAGTTGGACTGTTTTTAAATCCTTGGGGTAATCTAGTCCATGTCAGCTGCGTCTTTTGCCTGGTTTGAGGATTTTCCCATTCAAAAGCAAACAGTTTTCTGGTTTCCTTTTCAAAGGTATACAAAAGAAAGCATCTTTTAGATCAAGCACTGTAAACCACTGATAATTCTCCCTCAATGCTGTTAACAGTGTATAAGGGTTTGCTACTACAGGATAAATATCCTTAACTATTTGATTTACTGCTCTCAAGTCTTGTACCAGTCTATATTCACCCGAAGGTTTTCTGACTGGTAAAATAGGAGTATTATACTCAGATTCACATTCTTCCAAAATTTTATACTCCAAGAATTTATCAATCAATTTCTTCAATTCCTGTCTCACTTCCGGTTTGATTGGATATTGTTTAATTCTTACTGTTCCTGTGCCTTCCTTCAAATCTATTTTAACCGGTTCTGCTAGTTTCGATTTGCCAGGAATATCTGTCTCCCATACAGTAGGGATCACTGCCAAATCCACCTCCGGTGGAATTTCTTGTTCCTTTACGTTTTCTTGTATCATCAAAACTTCTCCCGTTTTTGACTCGGGTATCTTCAAAAAGAATTCTCCTTCATCAAAAACAATTTGTGCATTTAATTTAGATAATAAATCTCTTCCTAACAAGTGTACCGGACATACTGGTACATACAAAAATTCATGTGTAATTATTTTATTTCCAAATTTCAAATCTATGTGTTGTACGAATGGCCTGTTTTCTTCTTTCCCTGTTGCTCCTTTTATATAGGCTGTTTTTGGTCCAGTTTTTCCTTTACAGGTATTTAATAAAAAAATGTTGCTCCTGTATCCACTCCCATCCTCACAATTTAAGCAACATTTTTTTTTTCCACTTTCTTATTATCAGAAGTTATAGCTATTACCAAATTATCTCTAATAGTTAGCTTACATTCATCCTGCCAATCCTTTCTTTGTCTTAAGTAAAAAAACAAATCCACATCTGGCATTTTATTCCATTTCCCTTCTCTTTTACAATACAGCATTAACTGCAAAATAGTGTTATAATTCAGTGTCCTGTTCATGGGCCACTTTTCCTGATCTTCTAATATATATAGTGGCCACCAATTATTACAATATTCAATCATCTGGCTCTTTGGCAAATCCTCATATAAATCCCCCCAATGCGCCAATAAACATCCCAATGGAGAATTTTTCGGGATTTTATCATTTAACACAAGATTACCCAAGCTTTTACTTTTAAACAACCGAGTTAACTTAGTTGCCATGGTGTAATTACCCACAGTACAATACACAATTATTCAACTCTATCACTCCGATCCGCGGATCTACACTCCACACTCACTTTCGTTTTCAATTATACGTCTCACTCTTACAGCCACACTCACACTTTCCCACAGTTACTTTAAACAAACATATAACACAATATTATACCTCTTAATTTTCTTCTTAATACACAAACTCACAAAACAACAAAGAACACCAAAAACTTCTAACATCTTGTTAGAGGCACTACCTTAGAGAACACTATAGCATATAGTTTCTCTTGTCTACACTTTTGTCCAACCCTGCAATAGCTTTCGCTTATGTCTTACAGGCAGACGCCTAGGCTTCCACTTCCACAAGGATCCTTTTAGTCCAACCCTGCAATAGCTTTCGCTTATGTCTTACGGGCAGACTCCTAGTCCTACCCTGCGCATCTCTTTCACTGCGTCTGACAGGTAGACTTACTCAGTGGGACTCCAACCCACTGGTGGAACTCCATCCCACTCCTTACCATACACTTATTATAGTGGGACTCCCCCCCACTTTCTCTAGTGCACTTACTTACTTACTTTAGTGGGACTCCCACCCACTTACTACAATTAAAAAAAGAAGTGTCTTACCAAATATCCAGGGAATGTCGCGAAGAGCCTTACGGATCGGGGATCGATGGGTGTCCCCGAGAAATCCTCAGTGCCGGCCGGAACCGATCAGGTCCCCGACTCCTCCGGTCTCCTTCAGCGAGGTCCCACCTGGGTCGCCAAAACTGTTACCGAAATCTCGGAATGAAGAACTTATCGACACCAATGTGATGTAGATAAGCAGACACTTCTTTATTGACGGCCGGGTGCGTGAGCGAGTCCTCTCACGATCAACGCGCACCAGGTCCCAAAATCAGATTCCATATATAGAACTTATTCATACATATTCATTAATTATTCATACATAATCATAACATTTCCCGTAAATCATTTACCTACTCTCCTCCTATATCCGATTATGCGCAGCAAAGCTTAGAAAGGTCTAGAAATGGGTCTAGGGTACGATTTGGGTAGGTGGTATATGAGTCGGTGGTCGCGATCTCCCCCTGCCGGAATTACCTTTTACTAAAGTTCACAGTTTCTTGGCAGGCACCTACAAGCTGTTCCAGTCGACTCTCCCCATTTCCCATTAATCTCATATTCTGACATTTCAATACACCTCTGCGTACAGAAGACCGGTTAAATACAATGGAACCTTTCAACCCTAGAGTTATTACAATAGTTCCAGGCCCTTCTTCTAGCCTTGGTACAAGACGTACAAAAGATTCCATAACAACTCTTATTGCGTAGCTGCAAGTTTCCTATAAAATTTTTTTTCCTTATCCTTCTATATTTTAATTCTATTAAATGATTTTATAAAATGAATTAATTAATCAAAAAAAATCAATCAATTTTAACTTATTAACAAATCTGTAACACTTACACTAACGATGACGACCGCTCAAAAGGGGCGAGGCAAAAAAGTGGAAGGATTATTGGGAATGCACGGACAGAGGGCTGTACGAAAACTGTTTTATGGATTTGTGGAATGGTTGCAGTAAGGACAACGACCACTCAAAAGGGGCGAGGCAAAAAAGGGAAGGGGAACTGGGAACGGATGGACAGAGGGCGGTACGAAAAATGTTGTATGGATTTGTAAAAAGGATTCAGTAATGACGACGACCACTCAGAAGGGGAGAGGTAAAAAAGGGAAGGAGAACTGGGAATGGACGGACATAGGGCTGTATGAAATATGTTGTATGGATTTGTAAAAAGGTTGCAGTAATGATGACGACTGCTCAAAAGGGGCGAGGCAAGAAAGGGAAGAGAAAGTGGGAACGGACTGACAGAGGGCTCTACGAAAACTGTTGAATGGAATTGTGAAAAGGTTGCAGTAACTTCGACGACCGCTCAAAAGGGGCGAGGCAAAAAAAGGAAGGGGAACTGGGAACGGATGGACAGAGGGCTGTACAAAAGCTCTTGTATGGATTTGTGAAAAGGTTGCAGTAACGACGACGACCGCTCAAAAGGGGCAAGGCAAAAAAGGGAAGGGAAACTGGGAACGCACGGACAGAGGGCTGTACGAAAACTGTTGTATGGATTTGTGAAAAGGTTGCAGTAACGACGACGACTGCTCAAAAGGGTCGAGGCAAAAACGGGTAGGGGAACTGGGAATGGAGGAACAGAGGGCTGTACGAAAAATGTTGTATGGTATTTTAAAAAAGTTGGAGTAACGACAACGACCGCCTAAAAGGGGCGAGGCAAAAAAGTGAATGGGAACTGGGAAGGGACGGACAGAGGGCTGTACGAAAACTGTTGTATATATTTGAAAAAAGGGTGCAGTAATGACGATGACCGCTCAAAAGGGGCGAGGCAAAAAAGGGAAGGGAAACTGGGAACACACGGACAGAGGGCTGTACGAAAACTGTTGTATGGATTTGTGAAAACGTTGCAGTAACGTCGACGACCGCTCAAAAGGGGCGAGGCAAAAAAGGGAAGGGGAACTGGGAACGGATGGACAGAGGGCTATATGAAATCTGTTGTATGTATTTTTAAAAATGTTGAACTAACGACGACAACCGCTTAAAGGGGTTGAGGCAAAAAGGGGAAGGGAAACTGGGAACGGACGGACAGAGGGGTGTACAAAAACTGTTGTATGGATTTGTGAAAAGGTTGCAGTAATGACGACGACCTCTCAAAAGGGGCGAGGCAAAAAAGGGAGGGGAACTGGGAACGCATGGACAGAGGGCTGTACGAAAAATGTTGTATGGATTTGTGACAAGGTTGTAGTAATGACGATTTCTGCTCAAAGGGGCGAGGAAAAAAAGGGAAGGGAAACTGGGAACGGACTGACAGAGGGCTCTACGAAAACTGTTGTATGGATTTGTGAAAACGTTGCAGTAAGGATGACTACCGCTCAAAAGAATTGAGGCAAAAAAGGGAAGGGGAACTGGGAACGGATGGACAGAGGGCAATACGAAAAATGTTTTATGGATTTGTGAAAAGGGTGCAGAAATGATGACAACCGCTCAAAAGGGTCGAGGCAAAAAACGGAAGGGGAACTAGGAACGGACAGACAGAGGGCTGTACGAAAAATGTATGGATTTGTGAAATGATGCAGTAATGAAGACGAGCGCTCAGAAGGGGCGAGGCAAAAAACGGAAGGGGAACAGGGAATGGAAGGACAGAAGGCTGTACGAAAACTCTTGTATGGATTTGTAAAAAGGTTGCAGTAACGACGACGAGCGCTCAGAAGGGGCGAGGCAAAAAATGGAAGGGGACTGGGAACGGACGGACAGAGGGCTGTACGAAAAATATTGCATGGATTTGTGAAAAGGTTGTAGCAATGATGCTGTCCGCTCAGAAGGGGCGAGGCAAAAAAGGGAAGGGGAACTGGGAACGGACGGACAGAGGGCTGTACAAAAACTATTGTATGGATTTGTAAAAAGTTTGCACTAACGACGATGACCGCTCAAAAGGCGCTAGGCAAAAAAGGGAAGGGGAACTGGGAATGCACGGACAGAGGGCTTTACAAAAAATATTGTATGGATTTGTGAAAAAATTTCAGTAATGACGAAGACAGCACAAAAGGGGCGAGGCAAGAAAGGGAAGAGAACGTGGGAACGGACTGACAGAGGGCTCTACGAAAACTGTTGAATGGAATTGTGAAAACGTTGCAGTAACGTCGACGACCGCTCAAAAGGAGCGAGGCAAAAAAAGGAAGGGGAACTGGGAAAAGACGGACAGAGGGCTGTACGAAAAATGTTGTATGGATATGTGAAAAGGTTGCAGTAAGGATGACTACCGCTCAAAAGGGCTGAGGTAAAAAAGGGAAGGGGAACTGGGAACGGACGGACAGAGGGCTGCACGAAAACTCTTGTATGGATTTGTTAAAAGGTTGCAGAAACGACGACGACCGCTCAAAAGGGGCGAGGCAAAAAATGGAAGGAGAACTGGGAACGGACGGACAGAGGGCAATACGAAAAATGTTGTATGGATTTGTGAAAAGGTTGGTGTAATGATGACAACCACTCAAAAGGGGCGAGACAAAAAAGGGGAGGTGAACTGGGAAGAGACGGATAGAGGGCTGTACGAAAAATGTTGTACGGATTTGTGAAAAGTTTGCAGTAACCACGACGACCGCTCAAAAGGGTCGAGGCAAAAAACGGAAGGGGAACAAGGAACGGACGGACAGAGGGCTGTACGAAAAATGTTGTATGCATTTGTAAAAAGTTTGCACTAACGACGACGACTGCTCAGAAGTGGCGAGGCAAAAAAGGGAAGGGGAACTGGGAACGGACGGACAGAGGGCTGTACGGAAACTCTTGTATGGATTTGTGAAAAGGTTGCAGTAAGGATGACGACCGCTCAAAAGGGGCGAGGCAAAAAAGGGAAGGGGAACCGGGAACGGACGAACAGAGGGCTGTACGAAAACTCTTGAATAGATTTTTAAAAAAGTTGCAGTAACGACGATGATCGCTCAAAAGGGGCGAGGCAAAAAAGGGAGGGGAACTGGGAACGCATGGACAGAGGGCTGTACGAAAAATGTTGTATGGATTTGTGACAAGGTTGTAGTAATGACGATTTCTGCTCAAAGGGGCGAGGAAAAAAAGGGAAGGGAAACTGGGAACGGACTGACAGAGGGCTCTACGAAAACTGTTGTATGGATTTGTGAAAACGTTGCAGTAAGGATGACTACCGCTCAAAAGAATTGAGGCAAAAAAGGGAAGGGGAACTGGGAACGGATGGACAGAGGGCAATACGAAAAATGTTTTATGGATTTGTGAAAAGGGTGCAGAAATGATGACAACCGCTCAAAAGGGTCGAGGCAAAAAACGGAAGGGGAACTAGGAACGGACAGACAGAGGGCTGTACGAAAAATGTATGGATTTGTGAAATGATGCAGTAATGAAGACGAGCGCTCAGAAGGGGCGAGGCAAAAAACGGAAGGGGAACAGGGAATGGAAGGACAGAAGGCTGTACGAAAACTCTTGTATGGATTTGTAAAAAGGTTGCAGTAACGACGACGAGCGCTCAGAAGGGGCGAGGCAAAAAATGGAAGGGGACTGGGAACGGACGGACAGAGGGCTGTACGAAAAATATTGCATGGATTTGTGAAAAGGTTGTAGCAATGATGCTGTCCGCTCAGAAGGGGCGAGGCAAAAAAGGGAAGGGGAACTGGGAACGGACGGACAGAGGGCTGTACAAAAACTATTGTATGGATTTGTAAAAAGTTTGCACTAACGACGATGACCGCTCAAAAGGCGCTAGGCAAAAAAGGGAAGGGGAACTGGGAATGCACGGACAGAGGGCTTTACAAAAAATATTGTATGGATTTGTGAAAAAATTTCAGTAATGACGAAGACAGCACAAAAGGGGCGAGGCAAGAAAGGGAAGAGAACGTGGGAACGGACTGACAGAGGGCTCTACGAAAACTGTTGAATGGAATTGTGAAAACGTTGCAGTAACGTCGACGACCGCTCAAAAGGAGCGAGGCAAAAAAAGGAAGGGGAACTGGGAAAAGACGGACAGAGGGCTGTACGAAAAATGTTGTATGGATATGTGAAAAGGTTGCAGTAAGGATGACTACCGCTCAAAAGGGCTGAGGTAAAAAAGGGAAGGGGAACTGGGAACGGACGGACAGAGGGCTGTACGAAAACTCTTGTATGGATTTGTTAAAAGGTTGCAGAAACGACGACGACCGCTCAAAAGGGGCGAGGCAAAAAATGGAAGGAGAACTGGGAACGGACGGACAGAGGGCAATACGAAAAATGTTGTATGGATTTGTGAAAAGGTTGGTGTAATGATGACAACCACTCAAAAGGGGCGAGACAAAAAAGGGGAGGTGAACTGGGAAGAGACGGATAGAGGGCTGTACGAAAAATGTTGTACGGATTTGTGAAAAGTTTGCAGTAACCACGACGACCGCTCAAAAGGGTCGAGGCAAAAAACGGAAGGGGAACAAGGAACGGACGGACAGAGGGCTGTACGAAAAATGTTGTATGCATTTGTAAAAAGTTTGCACTAACGACGACGACTGCTCAGAAGTGGCGAGGCAAAAAAGGGAAGGGGAACTGGGAACGGACGGACAGAGGGCTGTACGGAAACTCTTGTATGGATTTGTGAAAAGGTTGCAGTAAGGATGACGACCGCTCAAAAGGGGCGAGGCAAAAAAGGGAAGGGGAACCGGGAACGGACGAACAGAGGGCTGTACGAAAACTCTTGAATAGATTTTTAAAAAAGTTGCAGTAACGACGATGATCGCTCAAAAGGGGCGAGGCAAAAAAGGGAAGGGGAACTGGGAATGGACGGAAAGAGGGCTGTACGAAATATGTTGTATGGTTTTGTGAAATGTTGCAGTAACTACGACGAGCGCTCAGAAGGGGCGAGGTAAAAAAGGGAAGGGAACTGGGAACAGACGGACCGACGGCTATACGGAAAATATTGTATGTATTTGTGAAAAGGTTGCAGTAATGATGTTGTCCGCTCAGAAGGGGCGAGGCAAAAAAGGGAAGGGGAAGTGGGAACGGATGGACAGAGGGCTTTACAAAAAATATTGTATGGATTTCTGAAAAGGTTTCAGTAATGACGACAACGGCTCAAAAGGGGCGAGGGAAAAAAGGGAAGGGGAACTGGGAACGCACGGACAGAGGGCTGTACGAAAAATGGTGCGTGGATTTTGAAAAGATTGTAATAATGACGATTTCTTCTCAAAAGGGGCGAGGCACAAAAGGGAAGGGGAACTGGGAATGGACGGACAGAGGGCTCTACGAAAACTGTTTTATGGATTTGTGAAAAGGTTTCAGTAATGACGACGATGGCTCAAAAGGGGTGAGGCATAATAGGGAAGGCGAACTGGGAACAGAAGGGCAGAGGGCTGTACGAAAACTGTTGTATGGATTTGTGAAAAGGTTTCAGTAATGACGACGATGGCTCAAAAGGGGCGATTCAAAAAAGGGAATGGGAACTGGGAAGGGACGGACAGAGCGCTGTAGGAGAACTGTTGTATGGATTTGTAAAAAGGTTGCAGTAATGACGACGACCGCTCAAAAGGGGCGAGGCAAGAAAGGGAAGGGGAACTGGGAACGGACGGACAGAGGGCTGTACGAAAACTCTTGTATGGATTTATAAAATGGTTACACTAACGATGACGACCGCTCAAAAGGGGCGAGGCAAAAAAGGGAAGGGGAACTGGGAACATATGGACAGCGGGCGGTACGAAAAAGTTGTATGTATTTTTAAAAAGGTTGTAGTAATGACGATGTCCACTCAGAAGGGGCGAGGCAAAAAAGGGAAGGGGAACTGGGAACGCACGGACAGAAGGCGGTACGAAAAATGTTGTGTGGATATGTGAAAAGGTTGCAGTAACAACGACGACCGCTCAAAAGGCGCTAGGCAAAAAAAGGGAAGGGGTACTGGGAACGCACGGACAGAGGGTTTTACAAAAAATATTGTATGGATTTTTGAAAAGGTTTCAGTAATGACGACGATGGCTCAAAAGGGGCGAGGCAAAAAAGGGAAGGGGAACTTGGAAGGGACGTACAGAGGGCTGTACGAAAAATGTCGTACGGATTTGTGAAAAGGTTGCAGTAATGATGACAAATGCTCAAAAGGGGCGAGGCAAAAAATGGGAGGGGAACTTGGAAGGGACGGCCAGAGGGCTGTACGAAAACTGTTGTATGTAAGTCTCCACAGAAAAAGGACCCAAATGGATCCCAGCGAAGAATGTAAGACTTTTCCGTGAACCTTTACCGCAGACAGTTGATACCAACATTGACCCTACAGAATGAAATATAAACTGCGTGAGGATCTCTGTTTTGCAGTAATGTCAAATACCCAAAATCAGGATATAGAATATAGATTTCGCTTTTTACAGCTCCTAAAACCAACACTATCACCCTGGATCAAACCACTTAAAAAAGGTAATGCATTTGGACCTGACCAGATCCCCAACGCACTGACAGCACCGCTAGCAGATATTATCTTACCTTATATCGACTTTCAATGACACTGTCACGAACCAAATTGGACAGCGTCCCGATTTCTATAGTTATGTTGCTATGAACATGGACCATTCTGTCGACCGTGGATCAAGATTCATTGTGAACTCTGTGATCACGATCGCTGGCGAGTTGTAAGACTAAGGGACAGATGGGGTCATTGGATGTGTTCTGGGTGTTATAATCAACTATTAAGGTTTAATCAGATACAGTGGGCTGAATGTTTTATGGGAAAACCTCTTTTGGAGATAGAGGGAGTTATAGGAGTAGGTTCTGAGATTTTGCCACACTTAGTTTTTGTAAATTTTTTATCATTGATTGAAAGCCTAGAAGTACGGGCTATTGCATGGTTGTTGTTTCAATATATTATATTAGCAGGCAGAATTTATATTCTTAACGAGAACATCATTGTAGGATTAGAGTGTGGACAATCAATTTCAGTGCCTCGGTCATGGACAGTACGACCAGAAGAATGGCTGGTTGTAAAATGACGATGGCAAAAGAAAAAGAGAAACAAGCGTTGTCATTAATATGGATAATGATGTTCACATCTGGACCTTGGCCTACTGAAGGTAGCTCTTATCCCCCTTTTCTACCAAAGGTAAATGTTTGGGTCACGTTGGCGAACTTGACTGGACAGGATACTCTGTGTCTTGCTATGGCCACTCCAGATCAGCCTTTTTCCACATGTCTTGTGGGCTTACCATTAGATGAATGGCCTATACCTAAAAACCTTCAAAGTCTTTTTCCACCCAAAAACGTATCAAAAAATGTGACAGATAATTGGGATGTATGGACACCCCATCTCCCACTGGCTACTTTGGAACCACAGGAAATTGAACTTCTTGGTTCTGTAAAAATGGATTTTTGCATAAAATTCAACTACATGGGAAAGAATCAATCCAGGGCATGGGACGTTTCCCCTATTCATCCTGTTTTTAGAAATGCAAGTATCTGGTGTAATTACACTGCTAACTGTGGATAACTGGCTAGCTGAAAAAGGTCTCATAGACATAGTCCAGCTGGCTGGACAAAAATGCACATCGCTCTCAGCTTATCTGAAGTAAAGCAAAATACACTGTCTTTGGCTGTCCTTGTTACACAATAACAGGAAGATTTCGGTGGGAAAAGAATGTTGCAGGTGGGAACAGAAAACTACAGAAGAGAAACTAGGGGCGGGCTTGGTATTTAGGCAACTAACCAATAATGAGCTTAACTTTTGTAATATGTATGAGCTAATTATAAGAAGGCATAAAAGGTGACTGTAAGAGACAATAAACGAAGTCTGCTGATCACTCATATTGAGTGACTGTGTCCTCCCTCCATCGCAACAGCTAACAACCTGTCTAAATCTAGCAATGTTCCGCTCTCACTACCTGCTGGAGTATTTTTTATTTGTGGGGATCGAGCATGGCCTGTCGTTCCTTCTCATATAAAAGGAGGTCCGTGTAGTTTGGGTCGACTTTCTGTCCTGACTCCTAACACATCTATGATTTTACAACATGGCTACTCTCGAAGGACAAAGCATGGCACTCATGCAATTGCTCCTGACTGTGATGATAATAACAATTTTGGTCCTTTGGCCAACGCTTTACTGCATCTCTTTTGTTGCCTGGAGCTGCTGCAGGAAATGCTCTGGCAACATTAAATAAGCTTGGCTGTTGGCTTGCCAAACAAACTAATGCCACAAGCAGTGCCCTGCCTGGTCTTTTATTAGATGTTGATAGTGTTCGCCACGCGACATTAAAAAATAGAGCTGCAATAGATTTTTTGCTTCTGGCACAAGGTCATGGTTGTGAAGAGTTTGAAGGGATGTGTTGCATGAACCTTTCAGATCATTCCGAATCAATTCATGCTAGCATCCAAAGACTGAGGGATGGAGCTTCTCATCTTCAACAAAGTGATAATTGGGATTGGTTAGATAAACTGTTTAGTGGTTGGGGTATTTTAGTTAGATTTAGTTAGATGGTTAAGAAGTTTAGTGAAGATGATTATATATGCTTTGGTTGCTTTTTTGTTTGTTTTATTACTTATACCTAGTCTTTTACAATGCTTACGAAAATTAACAACTTGTTTGATTTCAAGGGTTCATTTGTGCAACAGGAAGGGGAGATGCGGGACAAGGCCTCAAGGACAAGAGTCCAAGTACGGTTAGACTGATGAATAGAGACATGATAGAACTTGTAGGGCACAAGCCCTAGGAACAAAGGAACAAGCTAACCGAAGACTCTTGAGCCGTTGCGGTTGGGATGGCAACCAGACAAAAAAAGTATACAGACAGGGGAACGGATAGTGCTGATAAGTAACTCTGTTAATCACGAAAGTCACGTAGGAAGAAACCCCCTAATCGTAGAATAGAAATTGATCCTAGGATGAGGTAAACTAATCAGTTCCTATTGTTTTAACAGTGTGCCTTAAATGTCAGCCAATCAGTGTTATTTGCGCTTTGGATTTAAGCAATCAGTGTGTGATGTGTAGAGGATAGAATCGTATATAATTGTAAGAAAATTATTAATAAATAGACACCTTGCTTGCATCAAGCTGCGTCCCGTCTCTTCATTCGCCGCAGTTCCTCATTCAAGCCCTCTGTCCTTCCTTCGACAATTCCCCTTTGTTTCCTTGTCCCTATTGGCCGGTCATCGTCGCCGCTACAACCTTTTTACGAATGTATACGACGTTCTTCATACAAGCCCTCTGTCCTTCCTTCGACAATTCCCCTTTGTTTCCTCGTCCCTTTTGGGCGGTCGTTATCGTAGCTACATTGTTTAACAAATGCATATAACGTTATTCATACAAGCCCTCTGACCTTCCTTTGACAATTCCCCTTTGTTTCCTCGTCCCTTTTGGGCGGTCGTCGTCTTCGCTACAAACTTTTTACGAATGCATACGACGTTCTTCACGCAAAACCCTCTGTCCGTCTGTCGACTATTCCCCTTTGTTTAGTCGTCCCTTTTGGGCGGTAGTCTTCGTCGCTATAACCTTTTTACGAATGCATACGACGTACTTCATAAAAGCCCTCTGTCCTTCCTTTGACAATTCCCCTTTGTTTCCTTGTCCCTAATGGGCGGTCGTTGTCGTCGCTACATCGTTTAACTAATGCATATAACGTAATTCATACAAGCCCTCTGTGCTTCCTTTGACAATTCCCCTTTGTTTCCTTGTCCCTAAAGGACGGTCATTGTCGTCGCTACAACCGTTTAACTAATGCATATAACGTAATTCATACAAGCCTTCTGTCCATCTTTCGACAATTCCCCTTTGTTTCCTCGTCCCTTTTGTGTGGTCTTCGTCATCGCTACAACCTTATTACGAATGCATGCGACGCTCCTCATAAAAGTCCTCTGTCCTGCCTTCGACTATTCCCCTTTGTTTACTCGTCCCTTTTGGCGGTCGTCGTCATCGCTACAACCTTTTTACGAATGCATACGACGTTCTTCATACAAGCCCTCTGTCCTTCCATCGACAATTCCATTTTGTTTCCTCGTCCCTATTGGGAGTTCGTCATCGTCGCTACAAGCTTTTTACGAATGCATGTGACGTTCTTCATACAAGCTCTCTGTCCTTCCTTTGACAATTCCCCTTAGTTTCCTCGTCCTGTTTGGGCGGTCGTCGTCATCGCTACAACCTTTTTACGAATGCATACGACGTTCTTCATACAAGCCCCCTGTCCTTCGAAAATTCCCTTTTGTTATCTTCGTGCCTTATGGGCGGTTGTCGTCGTCGCTACAACCTTTTTACGAATACATTCGCCGTTCTTCATATAAGCCCTCTGTCCTTCCTTCGACAATTCCCCTTTGTTTTCTTGTACCTTTTGGGCGGACGTCGTCGCCGCTACAACCTTTCTCTGAATGCAGGCGACGTTCTTCATACAAGCCCTCTGTCCTTCCTTCGACTATTCCCCTTTAGATCCTCGTGCCTTTTGGGCGGTCGTCGTCGTCGCTACAACCTTTTTACGAATACATACGACGTTCTTCATACAAGCCCTCTGTCCCTCCTTTGACAATTCCCCTTTTTTCCTCGTCCCTTTTGGGCGGTAGTCTTCGTCGCTATAACCTTTTTACGAATGCATACGACGTACTTCATACAAGCCCTCTGTCCTTCCTTTGACAACTCCCCTTTGTTTCCTAGTCCCTTTTGGGCGGTCGTCGTCTTCGCTACAAACTTTTTATGAATGTATACGACGTTCTTCATACAAGCCCTCTGTCCTTCCTTCGACAATTTCCCTTTGTTTTCTCGTTCCTCTTGTGCGGTCGTCGTCGTCTCTATAACCTTTTTACGAATGCATACGACGTACTTCATACAAGCCCTCTGTCCTTCCTTTGACAACTCCCCTTTGTTTCCTAGTCCCTTTTGGGCGGTCGTCGTCTTCGCTACAAACTTTTTATGAATGTATACGACGTTCTTCATACAAGCCCTCTGTCCTTCCTTCGACAATTTCCCTTTGTTTTCTCGTTCCTCTTGTGCGGTCGTCGTCGTCTCTATAACCTTTTTACGAATGCATACGACGTACTTCATACAGGCCCTCTGTCCTTCCTTTGACAATTCCCCTTTGTTTCCTCGTCCCTTTCGGGAGGTAGTCATCGTCGCTAAAACCTTTTTACAAATGCATACGAGGTTCTTCATACAAGCCTTATGTCCTTCCTTCGACAATTCCCTTTTGTTTCCTCGTCCCTTTTGGGCGGTCGTCGTCGTCGCTACAACCGTTTAACGAATGCATATAAAGATATTCAAACAAGCTCTCTGTCCTTCCTTTGACAATTCCACTTTGTTTTCTCGTACCTTTTTGGCGGACGTCATCGTTGCTACAACCTTTCTACGAATGCATACGACGTTCTTCATACAAGCCCTCTGTCCTTCTGTCGACAATTCCCCTTTGTTTCCTCGCTCCTCTTGTGCGGTCGTCGTCGTCTCTACAACCTTTTTACGAATACAAACGACGTTCTTCATACAAGCTCTCTGTCCTTCCTTTGACAATTCCCCTTTGTTTCCTTGACCCTTTTGGGAGGTCGCCGCCATCGCTACAAGCTTTTTATGAAAGCATACGACGTTCTTCATACAAGCCCTCTGCCCTTCATTCGACAATTCCCCTTTGCTTCCTCGTCCCTTATGGGCGGTCGTCCTCGTCGCTACAACCTTTTTACGAATGCATACGACGTTCTTCAAACAAGGACTCCATCCCTCCTTCGACAATTCCTCTTTGTTTCCTCGTCCCTTTTGGGCGGTCGTCGTCGTCGCTACAACCGTTTAACGAATGCATATAACAATCTTCAAACAAGCTTCCTGTCCTTCCTTTGACAATTCCACTTTGTTTTCTCGTACCTCTTTGGCGGACGTCGTCGTCGCTACAACCTTTCTACGAATTCATACGACGTTCTTCATACAAGCCCTCTGTCCTTCCTTCGACAATTCCCCTTTGTTTCCTCGTCCCTTTTGGGTGGTCGCCGCCATCGCTACAAGCTTTTTACGAAAGCATACGACGTTCTTCATACAAGCCCCATGTCCGTCCTTCGACAATTCCCCTTTGTTTCCTCGCTCCTCTTGTGCGGTCGTCGTCATCTCCACAACCTTTTTACGAATACATACGACGTTCTTCATACAAGCTCTCTGTCCTTCCTTTGACAATTCCCCATTGTTTCCTCGTCCCTTTTGGGTGGTCGCCGCCATCGCTACAAGCTTTTTACGAAAGCATGCGACGTTCTTCATACAAGCCCTCTGTCCTTCCTTCGACAATTCCCCTTTGCTTCCGCGTCCCTTTTGGGCGGTCGTTGTCGTCATGGCTACAACCTTTTTACGAGTGCATACGACGTTCATCATACAAGCCCTCTGTCCTTCATTCGACATTTCCCCTTTGTTTCCTCGTCCCTTTTGGGCGGTCGTCCTCGTCGCTACAACCTTTTTACGAATACATACGACGTTCTTCAAACAAGCACTCCATCCTTCCTTCGACACTTCCCCTTTGTTTCCGCGTCCCTTTTGGGAGGTCGTCGTCATCGCTACAACCGTTTAACGATGCATATAAAGATCTTCAAACAAGCTTCCTGTCCTTCGTTTGACAATTCCACTTTGTTTTCTCGTACCTTTTGGGCGGTCGTCCTCGTCGCTACAACCTTTTTACGAATGCATACGACGTCCTTCATACAAGCCCTCTGTCCTTCCATTGACAATTCCCCTTTGTTGCCTCGTCCCTTTTGGGCGGTAGTCTTCGTCGCTATAGCCTTTTTACGAATTCATACGACGTACTCCATACAAGCCCTCTGTCCTTCCTTTGACAATTCCCCTTTGTTTCCTCGTCCCTTTCGGGAGGTCGTCACCGTCGCTAAAACCTTTTTACAAATGCATGCGAGGTCTTTCAGACAAGCCTTATGTCCTTCCTTCGTCAATTCCCTTTTGTTTCACCGTCCCTTTTGGGCGGTCATCGTCTTTGCTACAACCTTTTTACGAATGCATACGACGTCCTTCATACAAGCCCTCTGTCTTCCATTGACAATTCCATTTTGTTTCCTTGTCCCTTTTGGGCGGTCGTCGTCGTCGCTACAACCTTTTTACGAATTCATGCGACATTCTTCATAAAAGCCCTCTGTCCTTCCTGCGACAATTCCCCTTTGTTTCCTCGTCCCTTTTGGGCGGTTGTCGTCGTCGCTACAATCTTTTTACGATTGCGTGGGACGATCTTCGTACAAGCCCCCTGTCCTTCCTTCGACAATTCCCCTTAGTTTCCTTGTTCCTTTTTGGGCGGTTGTTGTCGTCGCTACAACCTATTTATGAATGCATACGACGTTCTTCATACAAGCCCCATGTCCTTCCTTCGACAATTCCCCTTTGTTTCCTTGTCCCTTATGGGCGTTCGTCATCTTGTCTATGACCTTTTAACGAATGCATACGGCGTTCTTCATACAAGCCCTCTGTCCTTCCATCGACAGTCCACTTTTGTTTCCTCGTCCCTATTGGGCGGTCGTCCTCGTCGATAAAACCTTTTTACGTATGCATTTGACGTTATTCATAAAATCATCTTTCCGTCCTTTCGTCATTTCCCCTTTTTTTCCATGTCCCTTTTGGGCGGTCGGCGTCATCTCTATGACTTTTTCACGAATTCATACGACGTTCCTCATACAAGCCCTCTGTCCTTCATTCGACAATTCCCCTTTTTTACCTCGTCCCTTTTTGGCGCTCGTCATCGTCCCTACAACCTTTTTACGAATGCATACGACGTTCTTCATACAAGTCCACTATCCTTCCTTCGACCATTCCCCTTTGTTTCCTTCTCCCTTTTGGGCGGCCGTCGTCATCGCTACAATCTTCTTACGAATGCGTACGAAGTTCTTCATACAAGCCCCCTGTCCTACTGTCGAAAATTCCCCTTTGTTTCCTCGTTCCTATTGGGCGGTCGTCGTCGTCGCTATGACCTTTTTACGAATGTATACGACATGCTTCATGCAAGCCCTCTGTCCGTCCTTCGACAATTCCCCTTTGTTTCCTCGTCCATTTTGGGCGGTCGTCGTCATCTATATCACCTTTTTATAAATGCATACGACATTCTTCATACAAGTCCCTGTCCTTCCTTTGACAATACCCCTTTCTTTCTTCGTCTATCTTGGGCGGTCGTCGTCGTCGCTACAACCTTTTTACGAATGCATACGACGTTCTTCATACAAGCCCTCTGTCCTTCCTTCGACAATTCCCCTTTGTTTCCTCGTCCCTTTTGGGCGGTTGTCGTCGTCGCTACAACCTTTTTACGAATGCATACGACGTTCTTCATACGAGCCCTCTGTCCTCCCTTTGACAATTTCTCTTTCTTTCCTCGTCCCTTTTGGGCCGTCGTAGTCGTCGTCAAAACCTTTTTACGAATGGATTCGACGTTCTTCATAGAGCCCTCTGTCCTTCCATCGACAGTTCCCCTTTTTTCACTCTTCCCATTTGGGCGGTCGTCGTCGTCGCTATAACCTTTTTATGAATGCATGCGACGTTCTTCATAGAAGCCCTCTGTCTTGACTTCGAGAATTCCCCTTTTTTTCCTCGTCCCTGGTGGCGGTCGTCGTCACTACAACTTTTTTCGTATGCATACGACGTTCCTCATACAAGCCCCCTGTCCTTCCTTCGACAATTCCCCATTGTTTCCTCGTACCTTTTGGGCGGTCGTCGTCGTCGCTACAACCTTTATACGAATGCATATGACATTCTTCATACAAGCCCCATTTCCTTCCGTTGACAATTGCCCTTTTTTACCTCGTCCCTTTTGGGCGGTGGTATTCGTCGATACAAATTTTTTACGAATGCATGCGACGTTCTTCATACAAGCCCCCTGTCCTTCTTTCGACAATTCCCCTTTGTTTAATCGTCCCTTTTGGGCGGTCTTCATGGTCGCTACAACCTTTTTACGAATGCATACGACGTTCTTCATACAAGCCCACTGTCGTTCCTTCGACAATTCTTCTTTTTCTTCTCGTCCATTTTAGGCGGTCGTCATCGTCGCTACAACCTTTTTACGAACGCATACGACGTGCTTTATACAAGCTCTCCGTCCTTCATTCGACAATTCCCATTTGTTTCCTCGTCCCTTTTGGTCGGTGGTCATCGTCGATACAACCTTTTTGCGAATGCATAGGGCGTTGCTCATACAAGCCCCCTCTCCTTCCTTTGACAATTCCCCTTTCTTTCCTCATCCGTTTTGGGCGATCGTCGTCGTCGCTACAACCTTTTTACGGATGCATGCGACGTTCTTCATACTAGCCCTCTGTCCTTCCATCCACAAAACCCTGTCGTGACGGAGGGAAGACGCAGTCACTTTAATATGAGTGATCAGCAGACTTCGTTTATTGTCTCTTACAGTCACCTTTTATGCCTTCTTATAATTAGCTCATACATATTACAAAAGTTAAGCTCATTATTGGTTAGTTGCCTAAATACCAAGCCCGCCCCTAGTTTCTCTTCTGTAGTTATCTGTTCCCACCTGCAACATTCTTTTCCCACCAAAATCTTCCTGTTATTGTGTAACAAGAACAGCCAAAGACGGTGTATTTTTGCTATACTTCAGATAAGCTGAGAGCGATGTGCATTTTTGTCCAGCCAGCTGGACTATGTCTATGAGACCTTTTTTCAGCTAGCCAGTTTTCCACAAAACCCCTTTGTTTCCTCGTCCCTTTTGGGCGGTCGTCGTCGTCGCTACAACCTTTCTACAAATGCATACGACGTTCTTCATACAAGCCCTCCTTCCTTCCTTCCTCAATTCCCCTTTAGATCCTCGTCCCTTTTGGGCGGTCGTCAACGTCGCTTCAACCTTTTTACGAATGCATATGACGTTCTTAATACAAGCCCTCCGTCCTTCATTCGACAATTCCCCTTTGTTTCCTCGTCCCTTTTGGGCGGTCGTCGTCGTCTCTACAAATTTTATATTAGTGCATACGACGTTCTTCATACAAGCCCTCTGTCCTTCCTTCCACAAAAACCCTTGGTTTCCTCGTCCCTATTGGGCGGTCGTCGTCGTCTCTACAACCTTTTTACGAATGCATACGACGTGCTTCATAGAAACCCTCTTCCTGCCTTCGACAATTCCCCTTTAGATCCTCGTCCCCTTTGGGCGGTCATCGTCGCTACAACCTTTCTATGAATGCACGCGATGTTCTTCATACAAGCCCCCTGTCCTTTCCCTGACAATTCCCCTTTGTTTCCTCGTCCCTTTTGAGCGCTGGTCATCGTCGCTACCACCTTTTTATGAATACATACAACGTTGTTCATACAAGCCCTCTGTCCAGCCTTCGATAATTCCCCTTTTTCTTCTCGTCCCTATTGGGCGGTCGTCATCGTCGCTACAACCTTTTTACGAAAGCATGCGACGTTCTTCATAGAAGCCCTCCGTCAATCCTTCGACAATTCCCCTCTTTTACCTCATCCCTTTTGGGCGGTGGTATTTGTCGCTACGAATTTTTTACGAATGCATGCGACGTTCTTCATTGAAGTGCTCCGTCCTTCCTTCGAGAATTCCCCTTATTTACCTCGTCCCTTTTGGGCGGTCGTCATGGTCGCTACAACCTTTCTACGAATGCATACGACGTTGTTCATACTAGCCCTCCGTCCTTCATTCGATAATTCCCATTTTTCTTCTCGTCCCTTATTGGGCGGTCGTCGTCGTCGCTACAACCTTTTTAGGAATGCATACGATGTTCTTCATACAAGCCCTCTGTCCTTCCTTTGAGAATTCCCCTTTGTTTCCTCGTCCCTTTTGGGCAGTAGTCATAGTCGCTATAACCTTTTTACGAATGCAAGCGACGTTCTTCATGCAAGCCCCCTATCTTTCCTTCGACAATTTACCTTTGTTTCCTCGTCCCCTTTGGGCAGTCGTCGTCGCTACAACCTTTTTACGAATGCATATGGCATTCTTCATGCAAGCCCCCTGTCCTTCCGTCGACAATTCCCCTTTGTTTCCTCGTCCCTTTTGGGCGGTAGTCATAGTCGCTATAACCTTTTTACGAATGCAAGCGACGTTCTTCATGCAAGCCCCCTGTCCTTCCTTCGACAATTTCCCTTTGTTTCCTCATCCCCTTTGGGCAGTTGTCGTCGCTACAACCTTTTTACGAATGCATATGGCGTTCTTCATACAAGCCCCCTGTCCTTCCTTCGACAATTCCCCTTTGTTTCCTCGTCCCTTTTGGGTGGTCGTCATGGTCGCTACAACCAATCTACGAATGCATACGTCGTTCTTCATACAAGCCCCCTGTCCTTCCTTTGACAATTCCATTTTGTTTCCTCATTCCTTTTGGGTGGTCGTCGTTGCTACAACCTTTTACGAATACATACAGCGTTCTCCATACAAGACCCCTGTCCTTCCTTTGACAATTCCCCTTTGTTTAATCGTCCCTTTTGGGCGGTCGTCGTATTCGCTACAACCTTTTTATGAAAGCATGCGACGTTCTTCATACAAGCCCTCCGTCCTTCATTCGACAATTCCCCTTTTTCTTCTCGCCCCTCTTGGGCGGTCGTCACGGTCGCTATACCTTTTTACGAATGCATACGACGTTCTTCATACAAGCCCCCTGTCCTTCCTTTGACAATTCCCATTCTTTCCTCATCCGTTTTGGGCGGTCGTCGTCGTCGCTACAACTTTTTTACGAACGCATGCGACGTATTTCATACAAGCCCCCTGTCCTTCCTTTGAACAATTCCCCTATGTTTCCTCGTCCCTTTTGGGCTGTCGTCGTCGCTACAATATTTTAACGAATGCATACGACATGCTTCATACAAGCCCCCTATCCTTCCTTAGACAATTCCCCTTTTTTTCCTTGTCCCTATTGGGCAGTCGTCGTCGTCGCTACAAATTTTTTGCCAATGCATACGACATTCTTCATACAAGCCCCCTGTACTTCTTTCCACAATTCCCCTTTAGATCCTCGTCCCTTTTGGACGGTCGTCGGCATCACAACAACTTTTTTACGAATGCATACGACGTTCTTCATACAAGCCCCTAGTCCTTCCTTTGACAATTCCCCTTTCTTTCCTCATCCCTTTTTTGTGGTCGTCGTCGTCGCTACAACCTTTTTACGAATGCATGCGACGTTACTCATACAAGCCCCCTGTCCTTCCATTGACATTTCCCCTTTGTTTCCTCGCCCAATTTTTGGCGGTCGTCGTCGCTACAACCATTTAGCAAATGCATACGGCGTTCTTCATACAAGCCCCCTGTCCTTTCTTTGACAAGTGCCCTCTTTTAACTTGTACCTTTTGGGCGGTGGTCGTCCTCTCTACAACTTTTTTACAAATGAATATGACGTTCTTCATAAAAGCTTACTGTCTTTCCTTTGACAATTCCCCTTTGTTTCCTCATCCCTTTTGGGCGGTCGTCGTCGCTGCTACAACCTTTTTACGAATGCATACGACGTTCGTCATACTAGCCCTCTGTCCTGCCTTCGACAATTCCCCTTTAGATCCTCGTCTCTTTGGGGCGGTCGTCGTCGTCGCTACAAATTTTATATGATTGCATACAACGTACTTCATACAAGCCCCCTGTCCTTCCTTCCACAATTCTCCTTTGTTTCCTCATTCCTTTTTGGGCGGTCGTCATCGTCTCTATGACCTTTTTACGAATGCATACGACGTTCTTCATACAAGCCCCCTGTCCTTCTCTTGACAACTCCCCAATGTTTCCTCATCCCTTTTGGGCTGTCGTCAAGGTAACAACCTTTTTACGAATGCATACAACCTTTTTCATACAAGCCTTCTGTCCTGCCTTCGACAATTCCCCTTTAGATCCTCGTGCCTATTGGGCGGTCGTCGTCGCTACAGCTTTTTTATGAATGCATGCGACGTTCTTCATACAAGCCCTCTGTCCTTCATTCGACAGTTCCCCTTTGTTTCCTCGTCCCTTTTGGGTGGTCGTCATGGTCGCTACAAATTTTTTACGATTGCATGCGACATTCTTCATACAAGCCCTCTGTCCTCCCTTCGACAATTCCCCTTTAGATCCTCGTCCCTTTTGGGCGGTCTTCGTCGTCGCTACGGCCTTTTAATGAATACATACGATGTTCTTCATACAAGCCCCCTGTACTGCCTTCGACAATTCCCCTTTTTCTTCTCGTCCCTTTTGGGCGCTCGTCATCGTCGCTACAACCATTTACGAATGCATACGACGTACTTCATACAAGCCCCCTGTCTTTCCTTCGACAATTCCCCTTTAGATCCTCGTCCCTTTTGGGCGGTCGTTGTCGTCGCTACAACCTATTTAGGAATACATTCGCCGTTCTTCACATATGCCCTCTGTCCTTCCTTTCACAATTCCCCTTTTTCTTCTCGTCCCTTTTGGAAGGTCGTCGTCGCTGGTACAACCTTTCTACGAATGCATTTTACTTTCTTCATACAAGCCCTCTGTCCTGCCTTCGATAATTCCCCTTTAGATCCTCCTCCCTTTTGGTGCGGTCGTCATGGTCGCTACAACCTTTTTACGAATGCATGCGACGTTCGTCATACAAGCCCTCTGTCCTGCCATCGACAATTCCCCTTTGTTTCCTCATCCCTTTTGGGCGGTCGTCGTCGTCGCTACAACCTTTTTACGAATGCATACGAGGTTCTTCATAAAAGCCCTCCGTCCTTCCTTCGACAATTCCCCTTTTATACCTCGTCCCTTTTGACGGTGGTATTAGTCGCTACGAATTTTTTATGAATGCATGCGACGTTCTTCATACAAGCCCTCCGTCCGTCCTTAGACAATTCCCCTTTTTTACCTCGTCCCTTTTTGGCGGTCGTCATCGTCCCTACAACTTTTTTACGAATGCATACGACGTACTTCATACAAGCCTTCTGTCCTGCCTTCGACAATTCCCCTTTAGATCCTCGTCTTAAGTACTATTAAGTTAATCTTCAAAACACTTATTACATTATCATAATCATCCTCATTTTGCAGATAAATGAAAATAACAGCAAGAAGCAAGTAACCTGCCAAAGGTAATAGAATTAGTGGCAGTACTGAAACCAGATGTGAGCTGAAAATAGATTACACCACCCTTATTGTTAGCACCCAGTAATCCTCTGGTTTGATAAAACAAAATACAGCATCTGTTCTGTGATGATGCTTTCGGCCATGCTCCATAGGATCTATATTATCTGGGTTTTTTTCATTAGTCAGGTGTTGCAGCTCCACCAGTATTCCAGATAAATATCACTTCAGTGAAAGAAGTGGAGTTACAGTCTCTTATGCCAAGGTAAATTTGGTCAATTGGGTCAATGCATTTCATTTGGGAATAATAGACAAGAGCTAAGAAATTACAAGGTGTGTATTAGAGGGAAAAAGAGTACAAAGAGTACTCACTCCTCCAATCTCAGGGGAGAAAATAGGATTAAAAAGTTCATGGGTCAAGATATATAGGGAGATGACATGCCAATTACAGTCATGGACAAAACAGACTCTTCATAGGGAAATTTTTATAATTTATTGCCAAATAAAATCAATTTGAATAGTGAGGAAAAAAAAAAGCAGAGAAAAAAACCCATGGTGCCCCATGTTGAGCACCGAAAAAGACTGTTGTGGGTTAACCTCAGTGGTCAGCTAAGCACCACATATCTGCTTGTTCACTCCTCCTGCAGTGGGACAGGGGAGAGAATCAGAACGGTAAAAGTGAGAAAACTCATGGGCTGAGATAAAGACGATTTAATAGGTAAATCAAAAGCTGCATGTGCAACCAAAGCAGAATAAGTAATTAATTCACTACTGCCCATCAGCAGTCAGGTGTTTATCCACTTCCATGAAAGCAGGGCTTACATACAAATTGCTATAGAAAAAATGAATTCTATCTCAGCCAAAACCAGTATACCTTCACAGGCTGTGCTGTGTATATCTTCTCCTGTGTGGTCTCTTCCACAGACTGCAGGGGAATACCTGCTCCAGCACCATGGAGCACCTTCTCCCCCTCCTTCTTCTCTGACCTCGGTGTTCCCTCTGCTGTTTCTTATTCTTTTTACCGCCTTCTCCTCTCCTTCTGTGATGGTTTTTTTGCCCTTTCTTAAATATGTTTTCACAGAGATGCTACCAACTTCACTGATGGGCTCAGCTTTGGCCTGTGGTAGGTCTGTTGCTGAGCCAGCTGAAACTGTCAGCCCCTGACCTCTTCGCTCAAAGACCACCCCTGCAGCCCTCATAGTTATCAAAACCTTACTACATGTACCTGTCATGGTTTAACCCCAGCCAGCAACTAAGTACTACACAGCCGCTTGCTCACTCCACCCTGGTGGGATGGGGGAGAGAATCAGAAAATTAAAAGTGAGGAAACTTGTGGGTTGACATAAGGACAGTTTAATAAGAAAAACAAAAGCCACGCACACAAGCAAAGCAAAACAAGGAATTCATTCACCATTTCCCATCGGCAGACAGGTGTTCAGCCATCTCTGGGAAAGCAGGGCTCCATCACACATAATGGTTACTTGGAAAGACAAAATGCCATAACTCGAAACATCCCCTCCCCTTCTTCTTCCCTCAGCTTTATATTGGTGAGCATGACATCATATGGTATGGAATATCCCTTTGGTCTCCTGGGGTCAACTGTCCCAGCTGTGTCCCCTCCTGACGTGTGCATCCCCAGCCTACTCACTGGTGGGGTGGGGTGAGGAGCAGAAAAGGCCTTGACTCTGTGTAAGCACTGATGTTCTGCATAAAAACAGATAAAAGCACTCTTTTTTCCATTTCTTTTGCAGGTGTTTCCATATAAGAATAGGCAGTTATCTCATTCAGAAGGCTAAGCAAATGAACAGTCCAGCTCTTTAGACAATAAGAAAAAACTATAGACAATGTATTTGAGAGACAATACAGTGAGGGATACAGGTGGATTCAGCAGCTATGAAAGGGGATTTGGAACAGAAAGAAAAAAAAGCTAAGAGATGTTCTAGATGTTAAGACTGAGGGGCCATGTAGGCTATTAGTCTGTCTTTGATAATAACAATAGGAGATGCTATTTCAGGAAAATGAGTCTAATCACTTCCTTTGGTCCATTCTTCAGCATCGACAATTGTTGCATTTGGAATGGTAGAGAGTAATAGAACATTGAAAAGCCTTAAATTCAGAGAGGAGAGGCCTGAACAAACTGTATAGTTGTATAGTCATCAAGTATAATCACAGTGAATCTCAATGAGTACATCTACAGGCACCCATGCGAGTGTTGTGCAATTGCAAATCTCTCTAGTTCCTCACTGCATACTTACTTGCTATATGAGATTTGGATATCTTGAGAAAGAGATACTTGAAATTGGCATGGAAAGAAGCTAATATACTTAATCCTCTGCTTGAACTTATACAAAATACTTTTAATGAGGTGTCAGGAAAGACAGGCAAGGGACACATCAGACAGAAAAAAGAATTATGACTAAACGTGGTTGCAGTTTTATTTATTGCTTTCTCTGTTACAAATTAACTTCAAGTTCCTTGTTTGAGGTTGTTGTTTTTTTCTCTACACTCATTTAGCTTGCATTTCAAAAAGTGCACTTTGAACTTGTAACTGGAAGATAGTCACCACATGATATGCACTTGCACTCTAGAAATATTTAACATTTTTGCGAAATAAACTTATTATTCTTACACATGTATCAAAGACACCAAGTTGGGTGTACTGTTGATCTGCTTGAGGGTAGGAATGCTCTGCAGAGGGATCTGGACAGGCTGGATCTATGGGCCAAGGCCAATTGTATGAGATTCAATAAGGTTCAGTGCTGGGTCCTGCACTTGGGTCACAACAATGCCATGCAATGCTACAGGCTTGGGTAAGAGTGGCTGGAAAGCTGCCTGGGGAAAAAATGACCTGGGGATGTTGGTCAACAGCTGGCTGAATATGAGCTGGCAGCGTGCCCAGGTGGCAGAGAAGGCCAACAGCACCCCAGCTTATATCAGAAATAATGTAGCCAGCAGGACTAGGACAGTGATTGTCCCCCTGTACTCAGCACTGGTGAGGTCACACCTCAAATCCTGTGTTCAGTTTTGGGCCCCTCACTACAAGAAAGACATTGAGGTGCTGGAGAGTGTACAAAGAAGAGCAAAGAAGCTGGTGAAGGGTCTAGAGAACGAGTCTTATGAGGAGCGGCTGAGGGAAGTGGGGTGGTTTAGTCTGGAGAAAAGGAGACTCAGGGGAGACCATATCCCTCTCTACAACTACCTGAAAAGAGATTGTTGGGAGGTGGGTCTCGTCTCTTTTCCCAAGTAACAAGTAGAACAAGGAAGCAGCCTCGAGTTGTGCCAGGGAAGGTTTAGATTGGATATTAGGAGAACTTTCTTCACTGAAAGAGTTATCAAGCATTGGAACAGGCAGCCCAGGGAGGTGGTTGAGTCACCATCCCTGAAGATATTTAGAAGACGTGTAAATGTGGTGCTTAGGGAAATGGCTTAGTGGTGGATTTGGCAGTCCTGGGTTAACAATTGGACTAGATAATCTTTTCCAACCTAAATGATTCTATGATTCTAATGATTCTATGAGAGCATCAGCTTATCTTCAGTCAGCCAAATGCATACTCCAGTACTAGTCTTCAACTGCTAGGTATGTAACTACTTTTTTCCTGGGACCTGTGCAGTTAGAGAAGAATTTCATGATCTTTATTAAAAGAACCTAGTTGTTACTAAAATAACAGTGGTCAGTAATACTCCATGGGCAAACAACATTACTGTAAAGGACCTCATTTTGTCTATGAACATAAGCGTTAAATGAGTAATTGGGTGTCACAGACCTTAATATATTTCCCACACTGATGTTCAAAACACTACCCTTACCATCCTTCAAGCCTCTGCTAAACCAGAACACATCAGTCTTCTATCTGACATCATAACTCTTCCATGAATCTGTAGTCCCTTGGTATCTCCAGAACTATTTGGGATCTCACTCAGCTAAAAAAACATTATTCTTTAAAAGACATTTATTTTCCCCTTTGGGACCATAAGGGAGAAAAAAGAATTTTCAAAACCAAAGACTGCAGGAGCAAAATCATGGACTCAACGACGTATCAATATGATCCTAACTGAAGCCACTTTACTTAAGTTTCTGCAAGCTTATATACAATTTTCATATTCGTACACACGTCACACCTTAATTATGTTGGTTACGTACACTGTTCACACGCTGCTATACAGACACTAATTGGTTAAAAGCATACTGCGACGAGCGAGGGGAAGCAAGCAGCCGACTCAATGTGAGTGATAGAGCAAGCTTCAATTTATTACGGCGCGATTATGTCTTATATACAGTTCCAGTTAATTATGCCTACAAATCATCTGCTGATTGGCTAAGCTCTAAAGGATTACACTTTCATACGTCCTCCTATTTGCGGTTTCTGCGGATAGCTAACTACATATATTTTTTTTTTCTCTCTTATCTATGTGAATTCCTCAAAGTTATTTACAACATTAAGCACAAGGTCAGCATAACCTTATCTCTCTTCCCTTATTAGCAAGCCTGGTAATTTTCCATTTTTAGCAAGCCTGGCAATTTCTCGCTGCGGCCTAGCTTGGTTCACTCCAGACTTATGTCAAAAGCTGTATCACACAGTCCTTCTATGGAACCGTGGCCGTTCTCTTTCATCCATTCTGCAACAATTCCCCCTTTTTCTTTTTGGACAAGGAAAACTGGTCCAGTTACACGCTCAAATAATTTTCAAATACAAGAGAGAGCACAGCTTAAACATATAAATCCAATGAAAACAATTATTACTATAAGCAACACACTTTGCAACAGTTTTTTTAACCAGCCTCCTATCCCAAGCCAATTTGTTAAGCTTTCAAGGCCAAAAAATCCAACATCTTGTTGAATTTTTTGAGAATGTTCCATCAATTGTTTGATTTCTTTATGTATGGAGCTTGAATTATCTTCAAGGTCCATACAACACATGCCTTCAAAATCTTCACAGCCATGTCCATGTGCTAATAGTAAAAAGTCAATGGCCATGCGGTTTTGCAAAACAGCATGTTGAACAAAAGTTAAACTATCAGCTAGGTCTGATAAAACTCTGCTGGTGAGGTTGGCTTGTTTAACCACCCAACAAGACAGCGTTTCTAAATTTTTGTGGGCCCGAGCAGCGGCGGCACCTGGGATAAATAACGAAGCAAAAAATACCTCCCATTTGTTCCAAAGTTGAACGTTATCATCACAGGTGTTACCAAGGATCTGGGAAGTGTCTCTTCTCCATCTCACTGGATTTGATTTGTTAGGATGAAAATGTGGTAAGGCTAAACTCAGACGACCGATGGTACATGGACCACCTACAGGCATTGAGGGTATTCCATTCCATGCTCTATTACCACAAATAAAAAACAAACCAGGGGGTAATTTCCTAGGATATAATACTCCAGGTGCAGGATTAGACAGATTTCGACTGATATGGTTACACCAAACACTCCAATTAAACTGATTCTTAATTGGATATACGGGAGTGATAGCAGTTGTACTACAAGGCATGTTAGAGGCTTCACCAGCACAAGGGTACCGGGAAGAATTCAAATATACACAATAAGAGGCATTTAGTGAATCGACTAGTTCGATTTCTTGAGGGCTAGGACCAATAGGGAGTTTGTCATCCCAGTTATCAAATTTTTCAAAAAAGCTGCTCATATTATTACCTCGAGCCAATATGGTAACTTTTGGCATCTGGTTAAGAGACTGGTTAAGGGCGATCCAATCTGAGTCATTTAACGGCACACCTACTAAACAAGTTAAAAAGGGTACGCTAGGGGTTGACAAACTTGCACAAAACGTGGTTGTGTTAATAGCTCTACTTAAAGATACCCATACATTTTCTCGCAAATCAAACAATGATTTAGGCACAAAGGCTACAACTACGACAACAAAATTAATTAACACAACAATTCTCAACATTATGCTTAAAATATAGCTAAAACAATATTAATAAATCAATCACGAGTTGACATTGGTTACTGGAGCATCAGTCACTGCTGCTTTGGTCCATTTTGCTGGGATCCACTGCGGCCCTGTGGGAGTAAGTACACACATATAACCTCTTCCAGCATACTTTACTTCTGCTGGCCCTTTCCACAAACCAGCTGAAGGATCCCTATACATAACAAACATTGGAACACCATCTTTACATGTTTTAAGATACCCATGTAACCATGCAGGTGATTCTTGCTGTTCTGCAAATATACATAGATGATTCAACACAAAAAGAACTTTAGCAAGTCTCTCTTGTACATCTGTAATCTTCTCAAACTTCTGTAAATATTGCTTTAATGTCTGATGTCTTCTTTCAATGATTGCTTGTCCCGTGGGAGAGTGAGAAATACCTGTAATATGTCGCACTCCCCATGCTTGACAAAAATGTCTCATTTTTTCACTGACAAAAGCAGGGCCATTATCAGTCTTTATTGTCTGTGGCACTCCCATGACAGCAAAACAACTTGTTAAATGCCGTATTACATGGAGTGCTCGTTCCCCTGTTTGTGCTGTAGCCCATACAAATTTACTATATGTATCAATTGTAACGTGTACATATTTTAATCTGCCAAATTCAGCAACGTGAGTGACATCCATTTGCCACAACTCTCTGGCTTTAAGTCCTCTGGGGTTCACCCCGATACCTAGTCCCGGTCCATGATGACTGCACGTAGGACAAGCTCGTACAATTCCTCTAGCTTCTTCCATTGTAATGTCAAATTGTCGATGCAGTCCCCGCGTGTTTTGGTGAAATGTGTTGTGTGATTCTCGTGCTTTAACAAACTCGCTTAGTGGAGCTGCTACAGACACGAGCTGGTCAGCGCGCGCATTCCCTTCCCCCAAACCGTCAGACCATTTATGACTTCTAATATGTATAACGCAGTAGGGTTGCGTGCGCTGCTGTATTGCTGACAACAGTTGCCTAAGGAGTTCAAACAGCCGTTGACTTTGCACTTCTTTAAGGCGAGCATCTTCAATTGGGCTTACGATTCCAGCAACATACATCGAGTCCGTTACAATGTTTAACCTCGCATGTATCCATTGGGTACATACCCATACAACAGCAGCTAGCTCTAAAGTTTGTAACGAATCTCCTGCTTTCGCAGGAAGGATTTGGTGGTGCCATTGATTGTTCTCGTGCCATGTTGCTGCTGCTTTTCTTGAGCGTTTCCCTGCATCCGTATAAACTGTGATAGCATCCGCTAAGGGTCGCTCACTTCGTTTTGGACGCTTTAACCAGTCATAATTACTAATCCATTTTAATATAGGTGCTTTTAAAGGCTCAACTTTAATCTCCAGAGCTTCACTTAATAAACTTAACTGTAAAGCTGATGAATTCTGCAACCACCACTCCAAGTCTTCTCTGCGTATTGGTAGATACACGACATTTGGCTCCATTCCGGTAATTTGTAAAATTCGCGTTCTTCCTTTTCGAATGATTTCTGCCAAATTTTGCGTTTTTTCTTGGATGGTAGTCTTTGGTTGCATTTTGGTAAAGATCCACTCTAATACTCTCACAGTCTCCCCCTTTTTCTTTTTGCACTGTGTAAGTGCACCAATAAAGTGTGAGGGACCGTTTAACACAGTGAGGTCTACAGGAAGATCAGGGTCAATTCGATCTACTGCACGCTCTACAACCCGCTCACTGAGTTGTTGAATCATAACTTGTTGATCCTTAGAAACAATAACAGGATTAGATGGATCTGTTCCTTTTAATAAAGGTCGTAACACGTCTAGTTCATCATTGGTGATGCCTGCTACTGGGCGTAGCCATTGGAGGTCACCCAATAACTTTTGAGCATCATTGAGGGTATGCAGATCTTTACAAATGGTTAATTTTTGTGGACTCACTTGTGACTGAGTAATATTCCAGCCAAGATATTTCCATGCGGGTGAACGCTGGACCTTTTCAGTTGCTATGACGAGATTTTGCGTCTCTAACTGTTGTTGTAAAAAGGTCTCCTGTTGTCCAGTGAAAGGCTGTTTTTGAGCAAATAGAATATCATCCATATAATGGTAAATAATAACATGAGGCCATGCTTTTCGAATAGGTTGGAGAGCAGCATCAACAAATAGCTGACACAGGGTAGGGCTATTTTTCATGCCTTGTGGTAACACAGTCCATTCAAATCGCTGGTCAGGTCCCTCTCTGTTAACCGATGGCAATGTAAATGCAAATCCTTGAGTGTCATTGGGGTGTAGCTGAATTGTAAAAAAGCAGTCTTTTAAGTCAATTATTAATAAATGCCATTCGGTGGGCAACATAGCAGGATTAGGAAGACCCGGTTGTAAGGCTCCCATTGCTTGCAGTTGTTGATTCACCGCTCGTAGATCATGTAATAGCCGATATTTTCCTGATTTTTTCTGGATTACAAATATCGGTGTATTCCAAGGACTGGTTGACGGTTTAAGATGACCTTGTGTTAACGGGTCTTGAACTAGCAAATGTGCTTGTTGCAGACTTTCCTTTTTCAATGGCCACTGTCCGATCCAAACAGGCTCTTCCATTAGCCATTTCAAAGGAATCAGGAAAGTCCAATTGACAGTGACCGTTCCTAAAAAGGTGAATTTGTAGTAAGTAGTACTCCTAATTGATTCAACACATCTCTTCCGATGAGTGCATTCACTCCACTCGGTAAGGGCATAACAGTAACATGTAGTATCGCTGTTTTTCCATCTATGATGATTTGTATTCTTTGTTGACTGCGCTGAACAGGCGCTATTCCCCCTACTCCTTCAACTCCTCCAGGGACGTGTTGCAGTGGCCAATAAGAAGGCCACTGACCACGCGCGATGATTGTGATATCGGCACCAGTGTCCAAAAGTGCAGTCATGTGTTTTTTATCAGTCCCATGTACAAGAATAATTTGGGCGAGTGGTCGTTGATTCATAGGTACAGTCAACATCGCTAAGCCTCCTGTGGACCCAAAACCATCTGTCCCGCGATCGTGATTGGAGATTGCAGACATTTGGTGAGTTAAGTGTTGGAGTGGTATTAACTGAGCAATGCGACTACCTTTAGGAATATATATAGGCGGAAAACTCGCTTGAACAATTATAAAAATTTCTCCTTTATAGTCACAATCAATAAGTCCTGGTAAAACAAAGAGTCGCTTGAGGCCACTGGAAGAACGACCCAGCAGCAAAGCTCCATGAAGTTGTCCGTTTATCATTATAGGTCCTTTGATTCCTGTGGCAACTTTCTGCGGGCGGTTATCAAGTAGAGTAATATCTATTGCTGTTGCCAGATCCAATCCGAGGCTCCCTCGGGTTGCTGGTCGTAACTTTGTGGCTGGTTGAAGGCGGGAGGTGTTGGTTGTTGGTTGGGGAGCT
This sequence comes from Falco peregrinus, assembly GCF_023634155.1. Classification (NCBI taxonomy): domain Eukaryota; kingdom Metazoa; phylum Chordata; class Aves; order Falconiformes; family Falconidae; genus Falco; species Falco peregrinus. The sequence continues at coordinate 26,787,091 of NC_073743.1, forward strand.
GGTTGGGGACAGTCATCGGCATGCAGGTTGCTGGAGCCGCTATTGGGGTCAGCGCGCCGCGACTCCTGGCGCTCCGCTTCCCTTTTCCCGAACGCCGGCAAGCTGAGGTATTATGATTATTCATTTGACAGTTTCGGCACCATACTTGGCGTTCTTGACACTGCCGGCGCGTATGACCCGAACGTCCACAACGAAAACATGTATAGTCCCTTCGATGGTGTATTCTGTCTCGATGTTCATCCGGAGGTTTCAGTGGAGCGAGGGCTGCAAATGCTTGCTGCTGAGCCTTAACTAAATTGTCCCCTACCTCTTTAAGCGCTTCAACTAACAGAGCTTGGGCTCCTACAGGAACTCTGCTCATTCGCTCTAACATGGTTTCAATAGAGGCATCCAGAGGAATAGTAACTAAAATGCCTTTTGTATAAGAGTTACAATTTTCCAGCACACATTGTCTTAACAAAGGTCCTTTCATAAACTCAGCCATATCTGCACGATTAATAGCATCTGTAACCCTATCTACAAAAGAGGCAAAAGATTCATCCCTTCCTTGTTTGACTGACATATACGAGTCTATATGACATATATAGAGAATTAATGATTTTTTAATACATATTAACGAATACTACTATTTTAACTTGAGGCAGTTGAGTGAGAAGTACTCACGTGTAGCATTTGAGGGAATGTCAGCATAAATCGCACTTACAGTAAGACTGCATTTTTAATTACTGTACTCGTTAAGATTCGATGATGCCATAAGGCTAAGGCCTTTTATCACAGATCGGTTCTGAACTAAAAGGTGTGTGCACATGTAGATATGCACATTTGTGTTATTTTCCTTAATTGGCTACAAAATAATATAATTAGGTTGGGGACTAGATCTTGGGAATTTGTCTATTATACTTCTGTTTGTTAAGGAACGTGCATAACACACAGCACCCATGTAGGCTTGGCTTGTGGCATAGTTGTCAAATTTAGCATAGACATTCAGACAGATAAGCAACGTACTCTTCTTGTGTGTATCAGCTACAAGCCATTATGGCTTAGTGTGTAAATCTGTACGTAACTATTGAAAAATCCACTTATGAATGTATATAGCTTAGAACTAATTTTTCCCCTTTGTTAATTCTTTGATATCAATGAGGTATTCTTCAGAAAATGTATGGACTGGTTGGTTGCATAAGGGCAGTTGTTATTTGGACAGAAAATTGTTAATGGTCAGGGATTTTCCACTAAAATATTTGCAAATATTCCTGGTCAAACATCAGTTTGTTTTCTTTTTGGGTTTTGAGCTTGCATTAGTCCATGTTCAGAACTTTAAAATTACCTTTGAATTTTTTAAACTTTTTATATCACTGGAACAGAAAGAGCATCTAAATTAAAGCTTCAAGCTAACTTTATTTTTCAAGTATTTCAGGAATTATACTTCTGAACTGAGATTTTATAAGTTGGCTGTGTATTTTCCTGTGTTAAAACGCTGTTATTGAAAATGGTCAACCAAGCCTGTCGCCCAAAATAAAAACGGGGGAATTGTGGATAACTTGCTAGCTGAAAAGTGTCACATAGACATAGTCCAGCTGGCTGGACAAAAATGCACATCGCTCTCAGCTTATCTGAAGTAAAGCAAAAATACACAATAACAGGAAGTTTGCGGTGGGAAAAGAATGTTGCAGGTGGGAACAGATAACTACAGAAGAGAAACTAGGGGCGGGCTTGATATTTAGGCAACTAACCAATAATGAGCTTAACTTTTGTAATATGTATGAGCTATTTATAACAAGGCATAAAAGATGACTGTAAGGCACAATAAACGAAGTCTGCTGTTCACTCATATTGAGTGACTGTGTCTTCCCTCCATCACGACATTTAACAATTTTTTAGTTACTTCTCTTGTTTTATTGGTGTGACAGGGAAAAGCTTTGGGCCATCCTGAAGAAGTATCAACTAATACTAGAAGGTATCTGTACCCTTGCTGTTGAGGTAATTTTGAAAATTTTATTTGTCAATAATTTCTTGGGGAATTTCCTCTTTTGGTTACACAAGGGGGTGGGTGCCTTATATTCAGGAGGTTATTTTTCAAACATGTTGGACATTTTTTATGAACTGTCTTCACTATTTTAGTCATTCTTGCAATAATTACTTGGGGTCTTAGACTAGCTAGCATTGATTCTATTCCCCAATGAGTTTGCTGGTATTTTTCTTTTATCATTAAATGTGGAGGAATTACTACTTGGTTTTGTGCAGTTACAAGCCAATCATAATAATTTTCTTTTGCCTTTAAATAAGAAGTTAATTTAAGATCAGCTTGGCTATCATTTGGCCTGGTATTTGGAATTAAAACTAATTTATCTGGTATTAATGCTAAGATACCTTGTTGTGCAACCTCTTTTGCTGTTTTATCTGCCAGTTTGTTTCCTTGATGGATCAAGGAAAACCCCTTCTGGTGCACCTGGCACTGTTAAAGGGTGACTTCTTCAGGCTTCATAATCAGTCTATATATTTACTCTTTTTCCTTCTACTAAGTTCAGTGCTTGTTGTAGAGCTATAAATTCTGCCTCCTGTGCTGAAATATTTACTGGCAGGGCTTTGGCTTCTATCACAGTCGTCGCTGTCACCACTGCGTATACAGCTTGACATTTTCCATTCTGAATGAAACTACTTCCATCAGTAAAAAATTAATAGTCAGGATTTTCCAGGGGCTCATCCTGCAAATATGGATGACTGGCCTATAGTTGCACGTAGATCTCTGGCCATTGCAGGCTGGGTTACTTGACAGATGGCTTCCTTTCAATCTGTCTCTAGTTGTCCTGGAATGACTTCAAATCTTAAGTAGAAAACTTGTTGTTGACTTATTTGTGCCTTATCTTGGGAAACTTTATAGCCCCCTCAGCCCAGGAAATTCAGCAGGCTGATTGTTAATTCCATGAACTTTTCCTTGGTCTCAAGTGCTAGTAAAATGTTGTCTACATATTGTAGGACTATCTCTCTTCCAGATCTCTAATTCTTTTGCTAGTTGGTTCCCACAAATTGTAGGTCTATTCTTGAACCTTTGCAGCAACACTGTCCAAGTAAATTGGGTTTTATGACCCGTCTGGGGGTTTTCCCATTCAAAGGCAAAGAGAGCCTGGTTTGATTGATTCAGAGGTATGCAAAAGAAGGCATCTTTCAGATCTATCACTGTGCACCACTGATGACTCTCAGTAAGAGTTGTTAACAAAGTATAGAAGCTAGCAACCACAGGGTGGATATCCTGAGTGATTGAATTAATAGCCTGTAAATCTTGCACTAATCTATACTTATCTGCCCCCAGCTTCCTGACCAGAAAAATTGGGGTATTATATTCAAATTGGTTTTGTCTTACCAGTTTTGATCCTGGCTTCAAAGTAACACTTAAAGGTAGTGCTCATTGAGAGCATCCTGGGACCCTACCAGCCCATACAAGAGGGGCTACCATGTTTTCCACTTCCTCGGGTATCCTTTTTGGATCTTTGTCCTTTCCCTGTAACATAAAGGTTCTTGCCTTGTCAGCTTTAGTTTCAGGTACCAGAAACTGTACTTCCCCATCTTTAAAAACAATTTTAGCATCCAATTTACTTAATAAGTCCCTCCCTAGCAAAGGAATTGGACATTCAGGCATATACAGGAACTGATGGGAGTCACTGTTTTCAAAATTTAAATTTCATGGGGTTGAAGAATACCCATTTTTTGAATTTCCTTGTGGCACCAATTACATTTATTCCATTTTTATTTAAACTTCCCTGGTTAGTATTTAACACTGAATAAGACACTCCAGTATTTATAATCTGACAGAGACAAAATATGGCAAACAAAATCTGATAGAAACAAAGTCCAGTAAACAAAATCCAACAAAGTTTCAAAATCCAAGAAATTTTCAAATTACCAGTACCCAAAATCTAGACGCTGGGCATCCCTGTAATAGTGTAGGGATTTACACAGTTGTGCACTTCAAATATCCCGGTGGGACTCTAACCCACAACACTAATAGCTCAACAAGGTGTATATAACTTGGATATTCTGGGGGGGACTCTAATCCACACTCCAATATGACTTATTTGTCATCTAGAGTATACAAAGGACACCATCATTCTTAAGAGACATCCCACCCCACACCACCCCCCAATAGAACGTCCAGTCTTCATATTACAAAGTTTTCAAAAAATCAATTTTCTTTTTCCCCAGTCCCAGGGTAACCAGGGGTTTGGCTGGGGTCCTCTCCCCAGGTCCCCTTCACTGTTGCTCCAGGGGTAATTCTAAAGTTTCCCTGCTAATGTTTCTCTGGGGGCACTCCCCTTTCCAGTGCCAAACTCTTTACAGTATGCACACTGATTAGTTCTTAAACCTCCTCTATTATTAAAAACTGTCCACGCCACTTCTAACAATTTTCCCATATTCTTGTTTAACTAAACCACAATTTGGTAACTGGGGGAGTTTAAGCAACACTGATGTTATCCAAAGTGATAATGGCTCACATTTTTCATGTAAGGAAGTGCAAGATTGGGCAAAACAAGAGGGAAATAAATGGGTATTCCACACCCCATACTACCCTCAATCAAATGGGATGGTAGAAAGAGCTAATGGCTTATTGAAAAGGAATCTCAAACCACATGAGGCTCAATGGGATATGAGACTTTCCAAAGTACTCCATCAATTAAATAATTGATATGGGCCCACTGGAAGCCCTGTAAGCTGACCATTCTTTGTAAAAACTGAGATTAGCGCTCCATTTAATGGGAAAGAGAATATTCAACAACATTACAGCCAGGACAACTTGTGATGGTCAATCTACCATCCATTGGTACTGTGCCTATGACTTTAACTAAACCTCATGGCCCACTTGCATGGGAAGCTGTTGGAGAATGGCTGGATGAGAAGGGTCACAGATCATTAGAGCATTTGTACGAGCAGAGCCAAATCTAACCAGTGTGCTATCAAGACTAGGCCTCAGCTGAGGTTGCCAGCTGTGCTGATGGCTGCGGAGTTGCAGGGACACCGTGGCCTTAACAGGCTTCACAACTCTGAGGAGGTATGTGCAGTAAAGATAAAGAAGTTATGTAAGTAAGTAAGTAAGGTAACCGCAAGTAGGAGGACCATGTAAATGACTAGGTAGTGATTCTAGCCAATCATAGACTGCTGAGTATGCATAATTAGATGCACTGTATAAATAGGAGCTATTCGGGCTAATAAAGTGAATCATGCTTTATCACTCATATTGAGTCGGCTGCGTGTTATTCCCCGCCGCTCGCAGGAAGCTACCAATAACAGTGGTGCAAACCAGAATTGGTGCATGTTGGATTTTTTCTTCTTTTTAATGGGGTAACCTGTTCTGTCTCTCCCCACCAAAACAAGTATTTTTTTTTCTTTTACAGCACCCTGAAGGATGGCAAATGAAAATGCCGTGTTTGTGTTACTATTCCAAACCCTAGCAATGCTGCTTCTCCTAACCTGTGGTCAAAGAACCCTAGAGTGGCTGTGTTCTCAAGCTCGTGTTAAATATACCAGGAGTATGGGAATACGCTTTAGTAAGGGAGATTTAAAGATTTCCACCATTGTCATGCATGGAACTGAAATATACTTAGAAAATTAATGGAGCTGTGATAAAGATGAATCTGATAATAAAGTTCCCTGACTTCAGGGAGTGGCAGCGAAAGAAATTAAAATAGAATCTCGTATGATCAATGGGTCTGTCCCTGAGAAGGCATCTCAGATTTCTGTGTACAACATTACATCAAACCCAATAGCAAAAAAATACAAAACTTTGTGCCTCTGAAAGATTGGACTGTTGGTACAACTTTAGCTTAGTACAAACTGGCTTTGCAGCCTGCCTTTGGGCTCACCATGGCATGGGACTGTAATTTAAATTTAAAATAGACATTACTGAGCTTAGTACAATAACATCTTCCCCGATTGTAAAGGATAAGAAAACTCTATTCCCCCACATTTCTGAAATTGGACAGTATGTGATCAAAAATACAGGCCAACGATGAGTGTTATTTAATCCATCACGGTCTCTTAAACAAATAGAACTATTGATGCAATTTAATATTTCTACAGTCAAACCGACCTGTTCACCATTCTTAAGTACGTCCTATGCAGGATGGTTAGCATGGTTGCATGGACAAACCCTCACCTCTCCAAGACAAACAAGGAGAGATGTCCACCAGTATTATAGGGACAGGATTGGGAGTCTTAAATAGTATAGATGCTGAAGTATTTGTAAATAAACAAACCACAACAAGAAGCGATTTATACAAATTAAAAAACCCATTGTGTTCTTCTCTTTTAGTATTGGTAACTAACAAATGGCTCTTATGTGATATATTGCCTCAATGGGAAAGAATTAATAAAAGGGAACACCAATTGATTGTGGATGCACTTGGGGCAGGCCAAAATAATGTTTCTCTAGCTCTTAGTTGTATCCAAGCTCAATTGTGGATGCAATCTACCAGAGCAGCAATTATAAGAGAAGGTGAAAAAGGCACCTTACCCACTGAAATTTGAAAGGTAATTTGGGATAATGCAAATAAATTTGAAAAAGAATTCCAATCTTGGTGGCATCTAGTCACTTTTACTTATGACTCCATCAACAATAAGCCACAGTTTTTGTCTTAACAATATGCAGTGCTTCAGTATACACCGTATACCCAGTCATTGCACTAGGATTAAAACACAGTGGAGCTATACTCTATCCATTAGAACATAGAGTATAGGCCCAAAGAAATGGAAACAAATGGCAAGCTATTGATGTTAACACATGCATTGCATGGGAACAACAAGGAATTATTTGCGAGAGTAACACTATTAAAGCTCAATACATTTGTCTTGATACTGAACAAAATGTCTGTCATTTTGAAATACCTCCCAATGAAAATACAACCCAACCTGAAAGGATGTTGTAGCGAGGTGGGTGTCAGTCTTTTCTCCCAAGTAACAAGTGATAGGATGAGAGGAAATGGCCTCAAGTTGCACCAGGGGAAATTTACATTGGATATTAGGAAAACTTTTTTCACTGAAAGCACTGTCAAGCATTGGAACAGGCTTCCCAGATACCCAGATAAGTAGCTGAGTCACCATCCCTGGAGGTATTTAAGATGTGTAGAATGTGGTGCTTGGGGACATGGTTCAATGGTGGACTTGGTAGTGTTAGGTTAATGGTTTGACTTCATAATCTTAAGAGTCTTTTCATACCTAAATGATTCTAATGATTCTAATGATTCTATGAATATCCCTTTGGTCAGGTCAGGTCAACTGTCCAAGCTGTGTCCCCTCCTAGCTTCTTGTGCAGCCGTTATGAAGAAAGTTAACTCCATCCCAGACAGACGTACAATCTCTACCCCTTATTCCATACCATTTACGTCAGGGGTCCTCAAACTACGGCCCGCGGGCCAGATATGCCCCCCCAGGGTCCTCAATCCGGCCCCCGGTATTTACAGAAACACACATACACACACACCCTGCCGGGGGTTTGGGGGGGGAAACCAAGCAGCTGCAGATGACTTCCCTCCACTTCATCCGCACGCCGGCCCCCTGTTTAAAAAGTTTGAGGACCCCTGATTTACATCATGCTCAGGTCCTACGCTACCCAATTCATCCTCATAACCAACCCCCTTCCTGTCTTTTCATATGCACATAGAGATAATTCCCTTAATCTATGGGCCACATCCCTATAAAATGTTCATAAAATCTCCATAAAATCTCCATTGAGTTCATATAGTCTATAACAGGTTCCATCCATTATGGTGGTCACTCAGGACAGGAGAGGTTGCATGTTGTGTTGTGTTATTGGGTGCTAAAGCCAGATAATTTTGGGTTATTGCTGCACTTGCTTGGCTTCCTGCATGACTCATTCTCCATTGGTTCAGGTGATTCCTGCTGTAATATTTCCTATAATATACAACTCAGATCATTGCTTATTTTCCCCCAGGGTTAAATCTCCTTGAGGTGCACAACAGATTTCCCCATCCTCCTGCATTACCTACCGAGTGCACCCAGGTTCTGGAGCAAAAAGTTTGCCTTTTCTGAAGGGAAAGGCAAATCATGCTATCTTTCCAAGGGCTGTGAAGAAACTGACCCCAAAATTGTCCCAGCACTCCAAGAAAGATAGGCCTTCCTCACCCACACCAACCAAGGTCTCAGCTTTTTTCTGTTCAAGGGAGAGGGTACAGGTGGTGCACACCATGTGCAACCCTATGGTTCTTCCTGCATGACTAGGGGGAGGACATGAGGAAGTGGCATGGCGAACAGACCTGGAGACTAGAAGCTTGGGTACAGGAACTCCAAGAAAAAGCAACAGCCGAAAGGCATCCATCCAGGAAAATTACTGCTCCATTGCCTGTTGGGCAGAGTAGAAGGGCTGATTGTACTTTTCACCCTGATGAAGAGATTTATGTTTTGAAATTACAAAAATCAGATAATGAAGACTGACCAGGAACAGAGGGGTCCTGCCTTCAGTCAGGTGGAGGCAAGGGAGAACTGGGTTTACTGGACTGTATGGATCCAATGGCCTGGCACATTAGCCCCACGGGAGTATAAAGCGCTAGTGGACACCAGTGCACAATATACTCTAATACCATCAGATTACAAAAGGGGCAGAATCTATCTGTATTTCTGGAGTGATGAGAGGATCCTAAGAACTGTCTGTGTTGGAGGCTGAGGTAAGCCTAACTGGGAATAAGTAGCAAAAGCATCCTATTGTGACTGGTCCAGAGGCTCCATGTATCCTTGGCATAGACTACCTCAGGAGAGGGTATTTCAAGGACTCAATAGGGTACCGGTGGGCTTTTGGTATCACTGCCTTGAGTACGGAGAAGATTAAACAGCTGTCTACCTTGCCTGGTCTCTCAGAGGTTCTGTCTCTGGTGGGGTTGCTGCAGTTTAAAGAACAGCAGGTGCTGATTACTAACTACCATGACAGTGCACTGATAACAATATTGCACCAATCAAGACTCCCTGGTTCCCATCCATAAGCTGATCTGGCGACTGGAGAGCCAAGGAGTGATCAGTAAGACTCATTCAACCTTTAATAGTCCCATAAGGCCAGTGAAAAAATCTAATGTAGAGTAGAAACTAACAGTAGACTATTGTAGCCTGAACAAAGTCACACTGCCACTGAGTGCTGCCATACTAGATGCGCTAAAACTCCTATATAAACTGGAGTCAAAGGCAGCCAAATGGTACGCAGCAATTGATATCGTCAATGCATTTTTCTAAATCCCTTAGGCAGCAGAATGCAGGCCATGGTTTGCTTTTACATGGACAGGTGTTCAGTACACCTGGAATCAACTGCCCCAGGGGTGGAAACAGAGTCCTATGATTTGTCATGGACCGATACAGGCTGCATAGGAACATGGTGATGCTACAGAACACCTGCAGTATATTGATGACATCATTGTGTAGGGCAACACAGCGGAGGAAATGTTTGAGAAAGGGAAAAGAATAATCCAGATTCTTCTGAAAGCTGGTTTTGCCATAAAACAAATTAAGATCAAAGGACCTGCAGAGGAGATTCAGTTTTTAGGAATAAAATGGCAAGATAGGCATCGTCATATCTCAGTGGATGTGATTAATAAAATAACAGCTGGCATTAGATGTTGCTGAACAAGAAAAATTGTCAGTACTCTATACTGACTCATGGATGGTGGCAAAGGCTCTGTGGGGGTGGCTACAGCAATGGAAGTGGACCAAAGGTAAACCCATCTGGGCTGCTGAATTGTGGAAAGATATTGCTGCCCAGGTGGAGAACCTGGCTGTAAAAGTACATCATGTAGATGCTCACATGCCCAAGAGTCGTGCCACTGAAGAATATTGGAACAATGGGCAGGTGGAACAGGCTGCTGGAATTGAAGTGTCTCAGGTGGATCTGGACTGGGAATGTAAGGGTAAGCTATTTATAGCTTGATGGGCTCATGACACATCAGTACATTTAGGAAGGGATGCAACATACAAATGAGCTTGTGATTGAGGGGTGGACTTGACCATTGCACAGGTTATTCATAAATGTCAAACATGCACCATAATCAAACAAGTCAAGTGGCTAAAGCCTTTTTGGTATTGAGGATGATGGCTGAAATATCAATATGGGGAAGCCTGGCATATTGATGTGCTCACAATGGTGGAAGTGACTACTGGATGGTTGGAAACATACCCTGTGACCCATGCCACTGCATGGAATACTATCTTGGGACATGAAAAGCAAGTTTTATGTTGACACGGTACCCATGAGAATTCAATCAGACAACAGGACTAATTTCTGAAACAACCTCATAAACGCCTGGGCCAAGGAGCATGGCATTGACTGGGTGTATTGCATCCTCTATCATGTACCAGCCTCCAGGAAAATTGAACTATACAATGGTCTGTTAAAGACTACTGTGAGAGCAATGGGTGCTGGGACATTCAAGCATTGGGATGCACATTTATCAGAAGCCACTTGGCTAGTTAACACTAGAGGATCTGCCAGTCAACCTGGCCCTGCCCAATCAACCAGCTCCTGCACACTGTGGAAGGAGATAAGATCCCTATAGTACATATAAGGAATTGGCTGGGAAAAAGTCTAGGTTATTCTTTCCTCAGGAAAGGGCAAACCTATCTGTGGGATTTTTTTTGCTCAAGGACCTGACTGCACTTGGTGGCTAATGTGGAAGTATGGGAGAGTCCAATGTGTACCTCAAGATGATTTAATCCTGGGTGAAAATAATCTATGATTTGAGTTGTATGATGGCAGTGTTACATGGTGCTGTATGTCACCACTGCTGTGGCCACTGTATGTCAAAGGTTTTATAGCAGGAACCTCTCACTGCTAGCCAGACTAGGGGCAAGAGGAGGAATTCATTGCACTGTTAAAGCTTATGGCCTAGTCCAAAGGGAGCAGGGGTGGAGAATATAATGGATACATACTTAAATTGTTGTAATCCATTATATGAGTTGCATGTTATAGGAAGTACTACAGCAGAAACCACCTGAACTGATGAACAATGAACCTCACAAGAAGCAGTGCAAGTGCAGCAATGACCTGACTTGAGCTCATTTTGGTGCCCAGTAACTCCACGCAACACACAACCTCTCCTGTCCTGACTGACCACCATAACAGATGAAGCCCAAAGTCATAGACAAAATTAACTCAATTAACATTTTATGGATATTTATGGACATATTACAAGTATTTTACAGGTGGAAGGGATGGTAAATGAAGATGTATTGCAATACATGATGTAAACGGTATGGAATAAGGGGTGGAGAATGCGCCGGCTTTGGCTGGGATAGAGTTAGTAGCTTATATGGTGCTGTTTTGGATTTGTGCTGAAAACAATGTTGATTACACAGATGTTTTATTGCTGAGCAGTGCTTACACAGAGTCAAGGCCTTTTCTGTTCCTCACTACCTGGCTAGCAAGTAGATTGGAGGTGCATAAAAAGTTAGGAGGGGACACAGTTGGGACAGCTGACTCCAACTGACTGAAGGGATATTCCATTCCATATGGCATCATGCTCAGCAATAAAAGCTTGGGGGAGGTTGGCAGGGAGTGCTGCTGCTCAGGGACTGGCTGGGCATCAGTTGGTTGGTGGTGAGCAGTTGTTTTCATTTGCATCACTTGTCTTCCTTGAGTTATATTTTTCTCTCTATTCTTTTTTTCTTTTTTCCTTGCAATTTTAAAAAATTATTTCTTTTTTATTATTAAACTGTTTTTATCTCAACCCACAAGCTTCTTTCTCACTTTTATGCTGGCAATTCTCCCCTCATCCCACCAGCGGGGGGGGGGAGTGAGTGAGCAGCTGTGTGGTGTTTAGTTGCTGGCTGGGGTTAAACCACGACACCTCCCAACTTCTTGAGCACCACTATCCTACACGAGGTGGGGAGCAGACTGAGAAACAGAGATAACCTTTAGGCTGTGCAAACACTGCTCAGCAATAGCCAAAACACTGGTGCATTATCAACACTGTTTCAGTCACAAATACAAAACACAACACCATACAAGCTTATGATGAAAAAGTTAATTCACTTTCTAGCTCCCCAAGATTTGTTTGTACTTGATAACCCTCACCATAGGTGCAGGAGAGGGCTGGAAACTAGGACCATGCGTGGCAATCAGTTAGCTGAGGGGAATGTACTCGAGCTTGTCTAGACAACAATTAACATGATGAGACATGTTTACAGAGCACAGGGGAGTGGGAGACGATGGCGCCAAGGATGGCGCCAAGGAAAGGTAACACCTTGCTGTTAATTGATGGTAGTTAACCACCAATCAGGGATTGCCTAGTATGCAAGGCTTAGCTTCAAGAACCAATCTGTTTAAAACGCGCAGCTTCTGAAAGTGTGTATAAAAACTCATGCTTCTGTACAATAAATGGACATTTGCTTGCATCAAGCTGCGTCCCATATCTTCATTCGCTGCAAATTGGTGACCCCGACGTGATCCATTTAAGGATCTAACGTGAAGGGCTCTCGAATCGCCTATCTGAGCGACATGCAGCGAATCCCACAGAACTTTGAATGATCTGCTGAAAGGAAGCAGGAGCCAGCCAGAAATCCCTCCGGAGTTGAGAGGTGAGCTGTGGGAAATCCGTAACGGGGAATCAGGCTTCGTCCCCAGAAAGAGACGTATATGGACTCATAAAGGGTCTTCTAGTCAGATCCGGGAGTCCGTGCCTCAGTCTCCTCAAATGATGACCCCTATGGTGGTGTTCTGAAGCCTTAGAAGAATAAGGACGGAACTGGTCGATAAAAAAGAAAGCTCGTGGAAGAGGGCTGCATTATTATGCTGATCAGTCCATTCCCATGATTTTCCCTTTTTGAGCAAATTATAAAGGGGACGAGCAATAATGGAGGAGCCAGGAATATGTTTGTGCCAATAACCTAGAGCTCTTAGAATTTGCTGTAGCTCCTTCACATTAGATGGATTTTGTCCTTCTATTTTTTTCAGGGTATCCTGAGGGACAGAATCAGCTCCTTTAATCTACCAGACCCCCAGAAATTTAACTTCCTTTGCAGGTCCCTGACACTTTGAGTCTGGAATTTCCAGTCCCAATTCAAGCAGTGTTGTCTGGATCTTTTCCATGGTATCTTTTACACTCTCTTGATCCTCTCCCCCTATCAGGATATCATCAATGTATTGGTATACTGTACATCCAGGAGAAACAGGAATCTCTGCTAAAACCTTAGCCAAAGCATTGTGAGCAATGGTGGAGGAATGTTTATACCCCTGTGGAAGTCGGTTAAAAGTATATTGGATGCCTTTGCAAGTGAATGCAAACTGTGCTTTGTCCTTCTTGCGGAGGGGAATCATGCAAACATGTCTTTAACATCTAAGGCAGCCATCCAGGAATGGGCAGCTCCTTGTATTATTGTCACAACTTCAGCAATATTTTGAACCACAGCAGTTAGGGGTGCAGTATTGGCGTTTAGGCATCGGTAATCTACTGTGAAATGCCATTGTCCAGTGGGTTTCCTTTCTGGCCACACTGGTGAATTATAAGGTGAATGAGTCCTTTCAATGATACCTCTTTATTCCAATTCCACTACCACTCCGTCAATACCAGTAAGTGCCGCTGCTGGCAACGGGTATTGCCGAACATTAGTGATTTTAGAGGGACGTAACGGTATGGAGGTTTCTAGCAGACTCAGTTCCACTGTGCTTAACCCCTTTTCATGTCCTGCAAAACTCCACACAGTTCCATCAGGGAGCTTCCACACTTGCCCACGTAGCAAATCAAATCCTAAAAGATTAGTGTGTGCAGCACCCACTAACACTTCTTTCCTGGTCATTCTCTGTTCTCCTGGTAACCAGAGGGTAATTTTTGCAGTGGAGCATGTTTTTATCACACCATCAATCCCCATAAATTTGTGGGGTTTATGCCCAGAAGTTGTGCTGTTTTATTAGTGATTACTGACATTTGGGCCCCGGTATCGATGAGAAATTTGGTTGATATTTTTGGGGGTCCAATGGGAAGGGCAATAATAGGTTCGTTGACTTTACCAGGGAGCCATTGAATCCCTAGTATCTGCTGGGCAGGGTGTCTCACTGCCCTCCCCGGGGATGGGAGTATTTTTGATGGGACTGACAAATCAATCAGGTTAGATTCTGGTGCAGAAGGCACAACACTCTCATTACCAGGAGATTCTCTGGTTGGACGCTTTACCCCAACCAAATTATTTTTCCAAGTTAAGGATTGGACCAGTGCACAGAGATCTTCTGTAGGGACACCATGCAGGAGGTGTCAAGGCACCCCCAAGTCCAGGGCTTTACACCACAACTCATTTTGTTCCTTATCAGGTTTAAATGCCCCATCAGATTTAGGGTTTTGAGTATACATCCGATCAGATTTGGAATTTTTTATGTGGACCTGGAGAATCCTTCAGGTAGGATCGGAGGGCTTTTCACCAGTTAGGGTAGCCCAGCCCATTTGGCGCCTGTACTTGTCTATTTCCTGTACATATTCATTCCAGGTGGGTATATGGTCATGCCAACCCTGGTTAGGTCTACCACGTATATCCCGTATATGGTTTCGAGTTTCGACCGCAAATGGCTTAAGGCAATCGGGAAAACCATGGATGAGAGGGGCTAGTTGGTCTGGGTAGATGGGGGCTAACCGGGGATTTTCGAAACTCCTCCCGGTCATACATGGCTTGCAGACAAGCTGCTTTCCGTACTGCTGCAGACAGGTCAGAGTAACCCTTAGCTCTAATCTCTAACGGTTCTCCCCTTTCCTGTGGGTCCATACCGCCTGCCCAGTAGGCTGCTCGCGTGGTTAGGGAATAGCAATGATCTCCTAGAATAGTTGTCAAAAACACTCCAGGTCCCCAGGCGTCTCCCACTTCATCCTCACTTAACATGATTCTATCTCCACCCTCAGCAGAAACTCGCCACACATATTCAACAGCCGACTTGCCTGGCTGCCTTGAGTACTTCTCTCTTATTCTTTCCAACTCTGCTGGTGTCCACGGCATGGTATGTGTAGTGGTATGGATCTCATCATCATCATCAACAGTGGTTTCAATTTTAACCAGAGGTCGCAAGGGTATCACTTGGGATTTAACAGTCCCTCCAACTTCACTGACTTCCTCATCATCACTGCTCTACCAAAAATCTTCCGTCTGCGTTCCTGAATTCGGGCAACACATTAACCTACGAATCTGCTGGACCTGAGCAGAAAGCTGCATTTTATCCAAAGTCCATTCATCTTTTCCAATAACATCCTAAGTTGCCGAGCCTCACCCCTGAGTCTAGCATTTCAATATTCTAAATTTCTATTTTCCCCCAAGAGCTCATCAACTTGGTTTTCTAATTTCTCATTTTCGCTTGTAAGTTTACTAACCTGAGTTTCTAATTTTTCTCCTGTCTCCTTCTGGAAAGCCAATGGTGATTTCAGCACTTCATTTTCTGATTTTAAAGCTGCATGTTCTACAGCAGAGACCAGAGTAGGAGCAGGGGCTTCTTTAGCTTCTTTTTGTGCACAAGATAAACAGGCACCTAACACCACACAAATCACTACTTTACCCATTCGGAGCTTTTGTAAAGCCTGACACTGTTCAATACGTTCTATTACTTTCTCTTTGTCATTCCAAAACTTCTGGGCCCACTCCTTCCCAGCTTGGGAAGAGGCACAACCGTATTTTTGCAGTAGTTTATCCATGGCAATCCTGTCTGTGACGCCAATTTTTCTGTTACATTAAAAAGTGTGGAAGAATGGCTGCAGAAGCGTGGCCTTAGAATCTCTGAAGATCTGCACAATCCAGGCCTGGTATTAGAATAGGCCTGCAATTAGAATTGTGCTGAAGTTGCTGTGCTGAAGACAACAAGAAAGTTGGCCTTGAGCTATTCTTGAATCCTGAGACTGAGTAATTATGTTGTGCCAACAGGCCGTGGCTGTAACAAGATACAGCTGCTGGGAAAGCAGGTGCAGGGCCAAGAAAGATAGGGACCGGTATGGGAATATAGGGAGTAACAAACTACAAGGCTGAAGCATAGCAACATAATTAGCTACATGGATAGAATGCTTATTTTAGTCATGATAATTAGGGGTGTGAGAACCACGCGCGTTTAGAGACTACTAAGCAATTATATTTCTGCTTTAGGAATATGCATGTGTATCGGTTCTATATAAGTAGTGTTAGAAACTAATAAAGTTGAGCAAGATGCATAACTCATATTGAGCGTCTTCTTGACTCCGGCGAACCCTTCTTCCAACAAAAAAGAGATGGAGTAATTTGGCAGAAAGTAAACCCCCTTGCTTTCTAACTCTCCTCACCAGAATGGGAGGTTAGGTGTGGCTAGGTGTAAATTCTGAGTGATATCCAATTTGCCACTATTAGTCCAGTCAAGTTTAATATGTAAATTAAACTACCACGATTCTGGATACACTAATAGCGGTCTACACCTTCAGTCCAGTTGTGCTCATGAACTAGCACGGCTGCGCTCTAGGGTTCAGTCACATTCAGTGAGAAACTTTGACAACTGACTACTTAAACAGTGCAGTTTTATTTGTGCAACAGATATATAGGGTTTTTGGATTGCCGGTGATAGTGACTGCAAGAAAGCACGTGCAAATATGATGTTATTAAGTATAAAACACATGAAAAGGTTATAAATAATACAGTCTGGCTATAAATGTTAGGGAGTAACTCTCTAGAGAGATTTCTAAGATTCACGAGAAAAGTGCTTAGTCTAAATCTCACCCAAGGTGTCCCAAGGGGGGGAGAAGCAAGGCTCAGACCGTTGGCCGATCCTGGTAGTCAGAGGCAGTCTGAGATGGAGTTTCCCCTGACTTGCTCAAGGCAATATCTTCTCCCCAAAATTCCCCATTTCCCTGGATGTTTTATATCCTTTCTACCTTCAAGGTGGAGTTTGAGTGTCTGTAGTCATACATACCTTTTATCACGATTGGTGTAAATTTCTCTCACTTTATATTTAAAGGCATAGTTCACAAAAAATCAAGGAGGCAGAGTCAAAGAGGAGTGGTCGCACCTCAGAGGCGGGTAGCCTTCGGGATGGAGGTGTGTTTTGTTATTAAAATGACATTAAAAGTTCACAAAAGGGTAGCACTTTGGCAAGGTCTCAAAAAACTGTTGGCTCAGGGGACCAGATGGGCCCCTTATCAGTTCTTAGAGGACCATTTCTTCCCATTTATCATCACGGAGCATGACCACAGAGTCTCCACTCCGCTCCACCCTCTATGGTATGTTGCAGGGAGTTGCCGTCTCAGTGGATTCCTCGCATGTCTGCTGCAGCTGTGTCCCATCCTCAGAGCTCTTTGATTTTATACTTTTCCTTTATAGGTGAACAATACTACATTTTTCATATAAACCTTAATTTTCAGATGCAAGCTTTAATTTTTCTAATAATTCCACAAGTATGAAAATAATGTTGATAACACACTGATGTTTTATTTGTTGCTGAAGTAGTGCTTACTCTAAATCAAGGACTTTTCAAGTTTCCCATGTTCTGCCAGTGAGCAGGTGCACAAGAAGCCAGGAGGGAGCAGAGCCAGGACAGCTGACCCAAACAAGCCAAAAGGATATTCCATACCATAGAACATCATGCCCAGTATATAACCTGAGGGGAATTGGCCGGGAGCCGCTGCTCAGGTACTAGATGAGCATGGGTCAGCAGGTGGCGAGCGACTGTATTGTGCATCACTTGGGGTTTTTTGGTTGGGTTTTTTTCCCCCTTGGGTTTTATTCCTCTGTCTCCCTTTCCTCTTCATTAAAATTATTGTTGTTGTTGTTATTGTTGTTGTCATAATTGTTTTTACTTTATTTCAATTATTAAACTGGTTTTATCTCAACCCACTGGTTTTACCTTTTTCTGATTCTCTTTCCTATCCCACCAGGGGGTGTGTGTGTGTGAGAGCAAGCGGCTGCATGGTACTTTAGTTGCTGGCTAGGGTTAAACCTCAACAAGTGTTCATACAGTCACAAGTGGGGAAGAGGATAGACCATCTTTATATTGAGTGACTCAGTAGAGGTTTCTACTGCAGAATAATATTAACTTTTTAAACAGAATTATTATTTTATACCAGAAAACCTGGTATACTAATGTACTCTTTTAATGTTAATTCTGAGTGACTCAGTTCCCCCCATTGTGACTGGTAATCATTAGAAAGAATATGAGCATTAAGTCATGATTCTTCATCAAAATTACAAGCCTTAGAACAGACACTATAATTGTTTGCTTTTCTGCACAGAGAGAGACATGTTTGCTGTGCTTTTTCTTAAAGAATAAGTTCATGGGAGTTGACAGAAATAATGTGTAAAGTATCAGAGACAAGGAGTTATGTAAAAATAGGGAAGTGTAAATATATTTGGAATGGACATTAAAAAAGTCAGGTTAAATATTTGGAGCAAAAGCTAATGGCAGATATTTTTAAATACCCTTCAGAAATTTGAAACAGAATGGAGCTGCTACATGGCTTTTCATAGATGCTTGTTACATGAAACTAGAACAGCATGTTAAGTGTGACTATTCAGTCAACTCCTGCTCAGATTTTGGCTAACACAGCTCATGCTGAAGCCTGATGTATGCTGGGAGCAGCACAGAGAAAGGACAGGTGACCAGAAAGCTAAAAGGCCATTATGCAGCCATTATCACATGCAGATTGCTGTCTCCTGAAGTTTCCTCAGAATCTGCTAGCTCATTAGCTCATGGAAATGGTATAGTCCAAACTTCCAAGCTGGAAGGTATATAAAACATCATCTTTCCCAAAAAGCTTTTGAAGTGGATCCAACAGCAGCTGGACTGCTGAGGCTTTTGCGCTTCTTGGTGTGATACAGGGGACACCTGCACCATGACAGAGGAGGAAGGAGGAGCACTTTCACTGGTAGCTAAGGAACTAATTATTTTTTTTTTCTCATAGGTACATGAATTAAGAGCTACGGGTTATAAGATATGAAATCTTATGACTTGAGTGGTGGATAAGTGTATTCATGTGATGATAGACTAGTCTGGGCAAAGGAGTCTGATCCCTGTTTTTTTGTTGTATTTCTTGACAGGCTCATAAAATAAAGTTTCATTCACAGAATATGTTGTCCTGTAAATCTGAGAGATACATATGGACTGTGATAGTTGGGTACATACATGCATTCTCTTTTAGGGAGGGAAATAAGGATTTTAGAGTTTATACATGTAAAGTAACTTATGTAACTACTGATTCTCAACAGACTTTAATCTCAAATTTTAAAACCAAAATAAAATCTAATAATTTCTTTAAATTCCCAACAGGGCACATGTTTGGGTTTTCTTTTTTCTTGAGTCTTATCTTTATAATGAAGGATTAGGTATAACTCTTATTTTTAGTTAGGAAAGCTATATATTTCTATCTAGCATCTGTGGGGTTTTGTGTGTGTTCCAAATGGCATGTCTTTGTTGGCTGAATAATATGTATATTACATACTATTTGTAATACAAGAGTTTTCTCAACACCAGTGTGATTAAGAGACAAACTAGAAAAAGTTTTTTTGAGAGCAGCTGGTATTAAAATGATGAAAGCTACAAAAATTTTGTTGAAAATCAAATTGTTTCTCACTATGAAATCTCAAGACTGTCAGGTGGAGTAGGGCAAGGAGGCTTAATGATTTCAAGATGGAGCTAGCATCTGAAAGGGAATACGTGATATATAATTGCTGTGTAAGACAGGGACTAGACAATGCATCATTATCATGTAAAAAGGGGAGGGGGGGATCCTCTCAACCCCAGGTGTTTGATCTATTAGTGCCCCAGGAAAGCCAAGACCCTTGTGCCCCACCAGTCTGTCAGTATCCTGTTACAAGGACCCTTCACTGAACAGTCCCACTGGATTGGAGGGCAATTCAACTGCCTTGTTCAAGGAAACACACCAACAGCATCAGGGGGACCCCTTGGCAGGTCTTCCCACTTTGTTTAAATGTGTTACCTTCTGCTGGCAACTGTTAGCACTCACAAAGGGCTCACACTAACAGTTTACAGAATAAAACTCTTTATTATAAAATTGTGACAAGTTAAGATGTGTGATTGTGGGTGATAGGGACTGTCTGCAAAAACAAGCTTGAAATGATGCACTACTAAACTATATACAACCAAAACCTTAACTACTAATGACATCTAGAATGAGTTAGTTATTTAGCATGCATAAGTCAAAGTTTTTACCCAATAGGCATCCCTATGGGGGAGAAGACAGGTTCAGCCTGTCTGACTGATCCGAGAAGTTGTGATGGAATCTTCCCCTACCAGAATGTCGTCAATATATTGATACACTGTGATACTCGGTGGAATGAGGTTCTTTGCTAACACTTTAGCCAGAGTATTGTGAGTAACAGTTGGGGAGTGTTTATATCCTTGTGGAAGCCTATTGAAAACATACTGAGTCCCTTTCCAGGTAGAAAGCAAACTGGGCTTTATCCTGGTCAAGGAGCGGAATCATGAAAAACGTGTCTTTAACATCTAAGGCAACCATCCAAATATGAGATGCTCCTTGTATCTGTGTTATCAGTTCAGCAATATTGGGCACTGTTGCAGTCAAAGAAGTGTTAGCATTTAATTTTCTGTAATCAATAGTTAGGCGCCATTGTCCATTAGGCTTTCTGAAAGGCCAAACCGGAGAACTGTATGGAGAGTGGGCTTGAGTGATGATACCTCTCTTTTCCAAGTCTGCTACCACCCTGTTGATCCCCGAGTTTGCTGCTTCTGGCAAGGGGTATTTTTTTACATTGGTAACTCGAGAATGAGGGAGAGGTATAGATGGTTGCAACAGACAAATTAATTTCACTGGTTCCTTTCTCTCCGACATTCTCTCAGAAGTTATGTGGAGGACCCCACCATCTTCCTTGTCTCCCATCCCTGGAGCAGCAAAACTCCACGCAGTCCCATCAGGCATTTCCCAACACCAATCATACAACAGATCAAACCTCAGGATGTTAGTATCAGCTGCTCCAACTAATACTTCAGCGTGAGTCATTCATTTTTCTCCCAGTAGCCATAAATTAATTTTTGCCACTGGGCTTTCTTTAACTATGCCTTCTATTCCTGTATATTTCACTTTGCAGTGGCCAGGTCCTATGTTCAATGCCTTGGCTGTTTCAGCAGTAACTACTGACATTTGGGCTCCCGTGTCCATTAAAAAGTCTACACAAATTTTTCTAGGTCCAATTGGAATAGTAAGAAAAGGTTCAGGGTATTTTTCAGAGAGCCAATACATTGGTTGTATCTGTAGGGTAGGGTGGCTCACAACACTACCCAGGGATACAAGTGTTTTGCTGGGGATTCCGTCAGATCAATCAAGCCCTGTCTTGGTGCAGAGGGTAAACACTCACTACAAGGCAGATCCTTTTCTTGAGATTGTGAAAAGACTACACCAGTTTTCTGTTTTCCCTTATTTCTTCTATTTCCCTTTACTGCAATTAAAGATTGAACTAATTTATGGAGGGCATCCTTAGAAGCACCATGGAACCCGAACTGGGGGACTCCCAGTTCCCAAGCTTGATGCCATAGGTCACTTTGTTCCTTGTCATATCTGGATCTTTCTTTAGACCCTTTGTCACATTTGAGCTGTGAAGTGTTAAGTTGGTGAACTTGTCGTGGATGGTCTGGGAGCCTTTCTGCGGATGACTTTATGGTCCAGCCCACGAAACGCCTGTACTCAACTATTTCTTGTGTGAGCTTGTCCCATGTAAGGTTGTTATTCTGCTGACCCCATCCACAACCATGAGCACCATCTCTACTGGCTTGCAGGCATTTTTTAATATCTGCAACATGTATCTTAAGACTTTCTGGGAGTCTCCAAATGAAAGGGGTCAGTCTCACCGTATCAATGGGGGATTGCATTGGAGATTTCCTTGTAGTATCTCTCTCATAGATTGCCTGTATGCATGCTGCTTTCTGCACTGACGTAGTTAACTCAGAGAGACTGCTAGTTTCAGTTATCAGTGGTTCTCCTCTCTCCTGAGGATTTATGCCTCCTGCCCAGTAAGCAGCCCATGCAGTTAGAGTAATTATGATCTCCTGGTGCAACAGTTAAAAACACTCCTGGACCCCAGGGACCTCTTGCTTCCTCCTCACTCAACAACACCCAATTGTGGTGTATGAGGCATGGACTTTGCAAGGATGGTGAAGCAAAGACCTTTATTGTTAGTTAGTTACAGCTTTTATAAGTTTTTATACTCTGCACACACGCTGCTAAAAGCTTTATTACTGGTCAAACTCTACTGTCCATGCGCCCAGCCGCTGTTCACTATAGGCTACTCTCTGCTGTTCATGCTGTTTCCTTATCTTCTAGAGGTGAGATCACATTCCTCCTTTGTTTCTGTCTCATCCTAGTTTCTACTCATACTCCCTCAAAGTTATTTACCTCTTTGCTGCAGGATCACAGCTTCACATCATCAAAGGAAGGCCACAGCTGCACATTATCAATGTCAAACAACTCACTGTCTCCATCCTCTCTTGAACTCTGTGAGTATTTGAATCTGACTCCCGCTCGCCCGAAATGCCCGCAGCATCTGGTGACCCCCGACGTGATCCGATGAGGGTCGACAGGATCGGTTAAAAGGTCAGGAGGATTCATTAAGGATCGTGTTACGAGCTGCGGAGCGGCGAGGATCCTGCTGCCAGCGGAGAGAGAGCTGGGCGCCCGAAGAAAGGCGGAACGTGCACGGCTGACCGGTGAGTCAGGAAATTTAAGCAGGATGGGAATCACTGCATCAGTGGTGGAAAAAGCAACCGTAGACAGTTTGATGAAACTGGCAGAAAAAACTGAAACGCCAGTCTCACGGCAGGCAGTAGTTGATCTGCTATGTTGGAGTCGCCGCCGTGGTTACCTTGCTTCTACGCAAGATGTATATAATAATGAAACATGGAAGAAAGTAGGAGAGGACTTATGGGAATCTGTGCAAGTTGGGACTAAGGGGGTAAAGACTTTGGCTCGCACGTATCGAGCTGTACGGGGTATGGTCGCGCAATTACCACCCTGGTGTCCTGAAAAGGAACAAGCGGCGAGCGGCGGCGTGCGGCCCGGCAGGCCCCGTCCCGGCCGCGGTTTCTCTCCAAGGCGGCACTCCCCCCCCTCCGATCGGCGCCATGGCAATGCAAGCGGCCAAGCGAGCTAACATCTGGCTGCCCCCAGAGGTCAATCGGATCCTTTATATTCGGAACCTGCCGTATAAAATCACAGCGGAGGAAACGTATGATATTTTTGGGAAATACGGACCTATTCGACAAATCAGAGTTGGAAACTCTCCTGAAACAAGAGGAACAGCTTAAGCTTCTCAAGGAAAAATACGGACTTGATTACAAACCCCCCCCCCCAAAAAAAAAAAAAAAAAAAAAAAAAAAAAAAAGGAAAAAAAAAAAAAGAAAAAAGAAAAAAAAAAAGAGAAAGAAAAAAAAAAGAAAAAAAAGAAAGAAAAAAGAAAAAAGAAAAAAAATAAAAAAGAAAAAAAAAGAAAGAAAAAAAAGGGAAAAAAAAAGAAAAAAGAAAAAAAAAGAAAGAAAAAAAAGAAAGAAAAAAAAAGAAAAAAAAAGAAAAAAAGAAAGAAAAAAGAAAAAAAAAGAAAAAAGAAAAAAAAAGAAAGAAAAAAAAAGAAAAAAAGGAAAAAAAAGAAAAAAGAAAAAAAAGAAAGAAAAAAAAAGAAAGAAAAAAAAAGAAAAAAAGGAAAAAAAAGAAAAAAGAAAAAAAAGAAAGAAAAAAAAAGAAAAAAAAAAGAAAAAAAAAGAAAAAAAAAAAGGAAAAAAAAAAAGAAAAAAAAAAAGAGTGCTTCAGATGTCACCTACAAGAAATGCGTTTCTGCTTTGAACTAGCTTTTGAGCCTTTGGGAGTAAACTATACGGCTATAAATCAATCATATTGGGGTTGGTTAGATAAGAAGTATAATGACACGAATTTTGGCTTTAGTGATAACTGTACCTGGTGGAATACTACACTTGTTAAAAATACGTATTTTTTGCAACAGTTGATTTACCGTTTAAATGTATCAATTTATTTACCTCAACAAGAATTGAGGGTGGTTGAGGGATTTATTGAAACAAGGTCTGTCTATATTGTTGTTTGTTATTCTTTTGTTACTTTTAGTGCCTTGCCTTTTACAATGTTTTCAGAGCTGTGTGGAACGCAGTATTAATGCTGTATTTAAAAAGAAAGGGGGAGGTGTTGGGGCTCTTGCTGTATTGAATGATTATACTGAACTCTGAAGCAAGTGGAAAAATACTGAAGAAATAAGACGAGGTTGCGACCAGAACAGTGGAATGAAGAAAAAGGAACAAATTGCAGATGTTGGCACAAAACCAAGGCCAACGGGACGTGATAAGAGGAGCTGGGAAACCGCAGAAAGGAGCCTACATGCCAGAAAAAGCAGAAACAGAAATCTTCCCAGTAAACAATTGTTAACCAATCATATTATTATACGCTTGTAAAATAGCCAATCACATTATTGCACGCTTATAGAATGCCTTATAAAAGTCTACCTGGTTTGTACAATAAACGGATCAGATCTTGAACTCTGTGAGTATTTGAATCTGACTCCCGCTCGCCCGAAATGCCCGCAGCAATCCTCTATACCCAGTCTCCTCCCGTAAGAGAAATGTACCACACTTACTCAAATTCAGATTCACCTAACTTCCTTGAATATTTCTCTTGAAATTTTAATAACTCAGCAGGCATTCAGGGGACTGTACACATTGTAACATGAATTTCGTCTTCATTACCAACAGTAGTCTCATCTTAAACCACCAGTCATAAGGAGACCAAATGAGAGGTAGAGTGGGGGTTACCTGCAGTCTCATCATCACTCTCACTACAAACATCCCCATCCCAAGTCTCGGGACTCATGTAATGCACTGACTCACAGATGTGCCTGATTGAGACAGAGGGTTGTTTCTCCAGCAGCTGTTTCACCCTGTGCTCTGTTAACTCAAGCAAGGTTTTAAGGTGGTCCAACTCAGTTTTAAGATATTTATTTTCAGTTTCAAGATGACTATTTTCAGATTTAAGGTTTTCTTTCGGTTTTAAGGTTGCTATTTTCAGTTTTAAGTTTCTCTCCTGCCTCTTTGACAAAGGCTAATGATGACCTTAACACTTCATTCTCTGACTTCAAAGCAACATGTTCTACATCAAAAATCTGTTTGGAAGCAGGGGCACATCTAGCTTCTTTCTGTGCACAAGCTAAACAGGCTCCCAACACTGCACAAATTACACCTTTACCTTTTCCTGCTTTAAATCTCTGTTCCACCTGGCACTGCTCAATGCATTCTACCACTTTCTCTTCATCTTTCCAAATCTGTTGAGCCCACTGCTTCCCAGCCTGGGAAGGGGCACATTTATGTTTTTGCAGCAGTTTATCCATGGCAATCCTGCTGACTATGCCAATTTAAATGTCACATGAAAAAGAGGGGAGGGGAGGGGATCCTCTCAGCCCCAGGTATTTGATCTGTCTATTAGCATCCCAGGAAAGTCGAGACCCTTGTGCCTGACCAGTCTGTCAGCGTATCTGTTAAAGGAAAAATTCACACAGACATGGGTACCACTAGGTTTGCTTTAATCACAACTCAGAGTTGGGCCACCACCTCAGTGAGTAGCAGAGAAAAAAGAGATAGCACAGCTTATATACACTTATCAAATCATTAGTCAATGTCAAAAGTTTTTAGAAGTTTCCTTTGGTCTTCCCAGTTCTGCGAATCTATCACCTGACCCTGTCCCAGTTGATTCATCTATTTAGTTCCAGCCTCTGCCTCGATTCCAAGGTCCTCCTCAGATCATGATCTTCTTTCTGCCTGCTTAAACTCACACAATCCTTCAAGTACACTTTGTCTTTGAACAAGCAACTCCTATTCACATATACTAATTTTTCTAAAAACACCTGCATTTCTGAGACCCCCTGTGTACACAAATTGATCATCTATTGTTTCTCTATTCTCCTACTGATTAACTTGACTAAGTTTTAAACTGGCCTTGGATTAGGGCTATACAAGGGATGAGGCCTGGTGCTGTCATTTAGCAGCTTCAGCACTTTAAATTTCTTCATTCACAATATATTTTCGTTAACAGTCCCGTTACAGGGACCCTTCACTGAATAGTCCCACTGGATCAGAGAGCAATTCGACTGACTTGTTCAGGGAAACACACAAACAGCATCAGGGGGACCCCTTGGCAGGTCTTCCCACTTTATTTGAAAGTGTTACCTGCTGCCGGCAACTACTAGTGCCCAGAAAGATTTAATACTAGCAGTTTACAGAATAACACTCTTTATTAATATAAAATCATGACAAGTTAAGATTCGTGATTGTGGGCGATAGGGACTGTCTGCATATACAAGCTTGAAATGATATACGACCAAACTACATACAACTAAACTATAACCGCTAATAACAGCTAGTGTGTTAGTTATTTAGCATGCATAAGTCAAAGTTCTTACCCAATAGGCATCCCTATGGGGGAGAAGACAGGTTCAGCCCATTGGCTGATCCCAGGAGTTACGATGGAGTTTTCCCTTCCTTCTCCCCTCCTCTGTCCACGTTTTATACTTCATAGTATATTGCATATTCATTCATCATACATGGGATTGGTTACAAGTTTCTCACTTATAACACAAATTAGTATGTAACTTCAGATAGCACTACTAAAGTTTTTACATATTTTTGTTACTGATTGGTATCATGTGCTCAGTGAGGTGTAGTAGTACCTTGGAGGCAGGTAAATTTGAGATGGGAGGTGTGTGTTAGTATTACAATGAGATTATTTCATCTGAGGAAAGTCATTTTGCCACAATGGTTGCCTCAGCCACGGACATCTCATGGATTCTTCATGTGACAACTGGTATGCAGCTTATCAGCTGTGTGGTGCCATCAAGTTCTCATTCCTGCAGGGAGTGCAACAGAGCATGGCCGCGCTGTCTCCACTCCGCTCCATTCTCTGTCACTCCTATCAGCATGTGCTGAGCTGGCAGGTTGTGTTGCTTAGGGAACTGTGATGATGTAGATTCCGTGCATGCCAACCATACTGAAGGTGATAGCTGTATTTCACCCTAGAAAAACTTTTTGTAATTCCATGCTTCTATTAGGACCCAATTTTTCTCTAATTCCTCCCCTCAAGGTGATATTCCCACAATCATGATTTTCCTGTTTTCATGATCATCTAACTTACACTGAATGTTTCACTTAATGTATGGACATGATTTTTATCTAACATATACTGATTTTGGAAAACCTGGACCTCAGTAAAGCTCAACGTGCAATCTCCCAGGCTAATCTGATTCAGGTATTCTGCATTTATTTTTGTCTTTTTCTTTTTACTCCAAATCAAATGGATTTATGTAAAAGTATGTCATGTTTCAAGAAGGTTGCTCATGTACAACCACCATCTAGCACAGCAAAATGAAACAATGCAGACAACCTAGAGAACCAGCAGTTATATCAGGCACATACACTGTAGTTGATCAGTCAGTTTTGGAAAGCTCATACCAGCCCTGTTTGATGCACACATGCTTCATAGCTGTAAGTGAATATATATATATAGTCCATTGTTGTTATAAAATTGATGTTTCTGTTTTCTTTCCTCTTTTCTTCTTTCCTTCAAAGATTATGTAAAGAATTGGGATTTTCTCTGTTTTATGTTAATGTTATGAGTTAACTTTGGCTAAGTACAAACTCCCACGTGGCTGCTCACTCACCCCTGCCTCCTCAGCAAGACAGGAGGAGAAAATAGGATGAGAAATATTGCAGGTTGAGATAAAGACAAGAAGATCATTTAGTAGTTACCTGCTTGGGAAATTTAGTTTAATGCCAATTAAAATAGATTTGGGTAGTGGAAAAAAAAGTAGAAATATTAAAAAAACATCTTTCCTTCCCCCTCTCCCAGGCTCAACTTCACTCCAGACTCTTCTACCCACCTACCCTGAGCAACGGGGGGGGGGGGGGGGGGGGGATTAGGGGAATTATATGATCAGTACATAGTGTTTTTTCTCTGCCGCTCCTTCCCTCTCACATTTTTCTGCTGCTCCAGCATCAGCTTTCCTGAGCTGCAGTACTTAATGAGAAAATCTGCTCCAGTGTGGGCTTTCCCACGGGCTGCAGTTCCTGTCAGGAAAACTTTGCTCCAGCCTGGGCCCTTCATGGTCTGCAGTGCATATCTGCTCTGGTGCCATGGAATACCTCCTCCTTCTTCTCTGACCTTGGTGTTCCCTCTGCTGTTTCTCACTCTTTTTTGTTCCCTCCTCCTCTCTCTGTCCAGCATGTGGGTTTTTTTCTCTTTCTTAAATATGTTTTCACAGAAGCACCACAAACTTCACTGATGGGCTCAGCTTTGGCCTGTGGTGGGGACACTGAGGAGCTGGCTGGAGCTGGATGTCTGGCACAGGGCAACCACTGCAGACCACACTGCTACCAAAACTTTGCCACATATACCCAATTTTTTACTACAAGGAAATCTCTATTGAAGAGCTAACACAGGAAAAGGTGAGAAAATAATTTTTAATCAGAATGTGTAAAACTATTTGAAGTATGCTTTCAGTACTTATTTCTGTGATTAATCTTTATTTGAATAGAAATTTGTTAAAGGGGCTAGCCCTCTCAGTGTTTAAATTATAGTTCTAAGTTAAAGATACAAACATATCTTGCATCTATTGCTGCTTCTCTGGCATTGAATTCTGTACCTGGGTTTACACTAGAAATTATTTTCTAGCATGGTAATATTAGTTACAGGCATATAGATATTGTTTTCCTTCATTATATCTAGTAATAGTATTGTGCCAACTGAAGAAATTCACCAGTCTTGGTGTTACCAGGTTCAATATTTTTGCATTTAGTTCTTCACTGTTGCTGAAAACATTTTACTTTTGCTGATGTAGGGGCATCCATCTTTTGAAATCACATTGCCTATATAGATCACAGAATAATTTGTCAGTCTTTTTTTTTATTCTTAAACTTAGGTATTTAATGCAGAGTGTCATTATTCCTTTTCAAGTTATTAGTTATGTTTTTTTTCAAAGCACAACTTCAACTGTGACTAAAGCTGTGAAGGTTCCAAGAACTATTTTAAGGCCCTCTGGGACATGGTTATGTTAATATGGTTGTGTGATTAAAGGTGGTACAGACCTTTTGATAAACCATTAAGCATGGTTACTACTGTTTTCAGTTTAAAACAATTATGAAAAGAACTTTCTAAACACAGTGATATTTTACCATTGAATGATCACAGCTTGATAATATTTGATCTTCGTTCCAGAATGTTTGGTTTTGAAAGCAAACATATGTCTTTAAAGTGTATTTTACTATCATCCATTGTTTTAAAGTTTGCTATTGTTCATAAATGCTTTACATACTGAAGCTTTAGAATTGATTTTAAAGTTATGTTGCTAAAATACAAAGTTGTAGTTAATTATTGTTTTGAAGGTTTGGCAATACATAGCATTTTAACACAAGGAGTCAGAAGAATTAAATTCTATTCTCAGTTTGTCATTAACATACAAACTTGGTCAAAGCACCTTTCTATCTCAGTTTTCACAGACAAGCTTGTGTTTGTAGGGGGAAAAAGTTAACAAAATCATTTTCTAAAGACTAATACTGGTACACAATAAACAGTAAAACTTGTAATGCTACTTTGTATAGGAAACCTTTATACTATCCCATAGAATGGATGGGACAAGACCTTTACCTTGAATTAATCCCTCATTGCATTGTGTTTACTTTGCTTTCAGTTATTCCCATCTTAAACAGTTAATAGATATATTTAGGATCTTGCCTTTCCCTGTTATATCTTGGTCCTCCTAGACTCATTACTGAAGACTTTGCCTTATTTTTTCTAAGCTGGAACTGTACAATAAGCAAACATGGTACAACTTTAAAACATCATGCAAGTAAAAACTATTGATGAGAATAAGAACTGAGCTGTTTGGTATTTATGTTACAGATGATCACTTTAAACTTTAAAGTAAGTTAGAACAAACTGTATTTCACAATAAAACTGTATATAACCAGTGTTTTGTACAATAGTCTACATTCATCTTCCATGTGACATCAAAATATGCAGAATTAAGTAAGGGATAATTTTGACCCCATTTTTCTTGTTTTATTGTCATCCATTTTTTAATTTTACAGTTTTCCCTGAGCAGAGGAGAGGGGGATCATTAGGTTGTCCCAATGAAACACAGTGTATAGTGCAAAGAATTCCTGCTGGATGCTCAGTAGTAATGAGAGCATGTATATCATAGATTCCCCTGCTACAAGCTGTTTATTGGGCTTGAGTAGCAACCATGTTTTCTATTTGAGTATTAACATACTGTATTGTAAGTAGTTACACATTTCTTTGGCAACCTATATCTCTGAGTAATTAGAGGACAATTCAAAAACAATGAAAAAGAAATTACATTATAAGAAGACTAGAGGGCTAACTTAATCCTCTCTACTCTAGAATTTAGTTTGAAATGCAACTTCCTGTTGGACATCTGGGTCTCTAATGGGGATGGGAGGAAGATAAATTTTTTTCTTACTAGATATGTTCTGATTGCCGGGAAGGGTGAAATGGTTAAGTATGAATGTTTATACATGGCAGAAAAACAGGAACATTGTTTCTAATTCCACATAAATACAGACATTTTTAAAGGTCTTTTAGAAAACCAAAAAAACCTACTTGAAAGTGTCTCAATAATGTGACAAGTCTGCACTGTGTGCTCTACCAGCAAGCCATACCACCTAAGTGCTGCTAGCGTGGACATAGTTAAACAGCCACAGTTATGACTTCTACTGTGATAGTAGAACCATCCCTTGCCTCATGAGATAAACTATGGTGATAAAAATGCAGGTTTGCTGATATAAATGCACCTACTGCATTTGATGCCGAAAAACCTTGGAATGAAGAAAACTTCTAAGAGACTTTTTGTACTTTTAGCAGCAAGGTATTTATTATCTGTGCAGGGGAGGAGGTGGTTCGCACCACGGAAACTCACTCCGAAGCACAGGTGTGAAACAGGCTAATGTATATATTTGACATACATAATTGCGACATCTAATCATACATTATTCATGTAATTACAACATCTCATTGCATATTAATGATAGGCAGAGTCTAGGTGAAGCCTGGGCGGAGTTTAGGCAGAGTCTTCTCTTGGCATCAATTTTGAGAGGATCGTTCCGGCCTTCAGCTCTGCTCAGCTAGTCTTCCTCAGAGTTGAACCTTTCAACTTTCATTCATAAGTGACCCTGCCAGAACCTTTTACATAAATCTTGGCTTGCTAACATTTTCTTCTATTGATGTGTCTAACTTTACCTAATTTATGATTTCTAGTGCCTGGTACAGCAATTTCCAACAATGGCTTAGGCTTGGGTACAGTGAACAAGAACAGAGCGATTCAGCACTACATGCTATGTATGGTTCCTCAGTAACAAAAGTTGAACAATTTTGCAAGGCAGAATGGGGCTTTTACAGAGCTGAGACTCTTCTCAGGTGGATCTTTAGGTTTTTAGGCCTTATTCCTTTTCACATTATATCAGATGCTACTTCTCTAATAACCCTATCCCACTTGTTTACATATTGAGCAACTGAGCTGTATTAGATGACATATGTGTCAGATCCATAGAGATCTAGACCTTGGGGATTAGACTGTTTTGAAGTTAGACCTTTGATTTTATTTTAATTCCCATTTGAGTATTGTCAATTCTTTTCAGAGACAAAGAACAAAACTGATATGAGTAGCCTTGTACTCCTCCTCCCCTGCCTGTGCAGTTTCACCCTTTCTAATTGGCTCACCATGCCCCCTCCCCCAAATAAAGCTTGACACGTAAACCCAATACACCATACTACTACAGTTATGAAGTTGAATATCCACCTGATTCTAAATTAATCAGCTCAGCAAACTGATATGGCACACTTTAATTTGGAACTACTGACATTTTCTTTTGCAATATTTCACCATTTCCAACTACAAATTTCTTGTTGTATTAAAAACGTTCATATTTACCTTTTATGTTAATTAAAGAAAAAGACAAATGTTAAAACAATGGAATTTCTCATGGAAGTAGAAACTGTAATATTTACTAGCATCTCAATATTCTGAGTCTTTTTTTCTTAAAAACACAGTTGAGCAACTGAGATCTGTAAAATGTATTCATGGTTTCAATATGAAAAAGAGGCACATCTATCTTTTTGTTGATAATGTCAATATTTTCTGGTGAGGAGGAAGGGTAGAGTTGAGTTTTGCTTGTGGATAATCTTGAAGTGGCAACTCTTGTGTTATAAACTATATTTCCAGGATGCCGTATTATAAAATCCATTCCTTCTTATATGAAGCTCTATCTTGAAACCTGAGATTATTTTTTGTTGTTGTTGTTCTCACATATTTGTATCGGCAGGCTATGTTTGCCCTTCTGTATTCTTACAGTTAAATAATTTTTATTTTTTCCATAAATTGAGTGAATAAAAATATATAGGCACTGAAAGCATTTTCTTTCAAAGACTGCTATTGCAGTACTATGATATCTAGCTTCAAGCCTTGCACCAGGAGTCTGTCTTTCTTCCTACGTTGCCAGAATTGTTGAATCGGTATACTGGCACTGTATGTATTTCCCTTTGACCTCCCCCAGTTTCCTATATAAGTTCCTACATGATTGCAATGGTTGCTGGAGCAGCAGCAATGGCAACAGAGGGATACAGCTGGACAGGGAGAAACTGCAGCTGAACAGTTGTTCCCTGAGTGGCTGAGCCTGGACCTGCTGATTGGATGAGCCAGAAATGGGCGGAGCCAGTACTCTGAAGCACCGGTGATTTGAACAGGCTAAAACAATCAGCCCAGTTGATTGCAACAGATGTATATCATATCTCACAGCAGGTAGGCATGTGGTAGCATGGTAACCACCTGGCAAAAAGCTCTCCTCTGTTTCTCCTGAGCTCCCAATATGACCAGTGTAGCCACACAGACAGAGCTCCTGTAAGAGCATGAGACCACCCATGTTTCTGGCTGTATGGCTGTGTGTGTGGGCTACTCTCAGAGGTGGAGGGTGGTAGCAAGCAAGCCTTTGGGAGGTGTGCCCAGGTAGATGAACTGCTCTGCCTGGTGGCAGAGCTTCAGGAGGAGGTGGGCAGACTGAGGAGCATCTGAGAGTCTGAAAAGGAGATTGACCAATGGAGATGTGCTCTGCCATCTCTGATGTGCACAAGCCATTTCATCATGGCTGCTACAGAGGAAAGTCCAGGATCTGTTTTGTGGCAGAAGGAAGGCAGCGTTAGGAGGGATAGGGGCAGTTGGAAGCAACTTACTGCATGGAGTTGTAAGAGGAACCCCTCCTTACCCTCTCAGCTACCTTTACAGAGTAGCTATGAGGCTCTGGGTATGGTAGACAAAGTGCATGATGAGATAGGAGGAACCTGTGCAAACACTCTCAGCAAGGTTAGATCAACCAACTGCTTGCAACAAGGGCTGCATTCAGACCGGTGCTGAGAAGAAATAACAGTGAGTTATGGTCATCGGTGACTCCCTCGTGAGCAGAATGGAGGCACCCATCTGCAGATGGGACCCTCTTTTCAGGGAAGCTTGCTGCCTCCCTAGGGCCTGAATCAAGGATGTCACCAGACAACTGACAAGCTTAGTACAGCCTTTGGACTGTTACTCACTCCTGCTCTTTCACATGTGTACTAATGACATTACAACAAGAAGTCTAAGGTCAATCAGAAGAGATTTCAGTGTCCTGGTAAGAATGATAAAGGATTCAGGAGCACAGGTAGTATCTTCCTCTGAAATAGTTAAAGCTGAAAATAATTTGGTAAATATGTAGACCTT
Source organism: Falco peregrinus (assembly GCF_023634155.1). Classification (NCBI taxonomy): domain Eukaryota; kingdom Metazoa; phylum Chordata; class Aves; order Falconiformes; family Falconidae; genus Falco; species Falco peregrinus. The sequence goes on from NC_073743.1 coordinate 26,820,826, forward strand.
GCAACTAGTGCTTCAGCACTCGTAGGTAACAGACTGACTAGAAAGAACACTGCCTGCATGTGTAGATAACAGAACGAATAGCTAAGTTGTAAGCAGGAACTGTGTTGTCTGCAAGATGTACTACCCGGGAAGAGAACCAGTGCAATCTGGCTCTGTGGTTGCTGATGTGGACTACTCAGCATTTTGTGCCAAAGGGGAAAAGTACATCTTGAAGAAGACTGTAAGCCTTCCTCCCAGAGACCCAGGCCCATGACCACCAGGTGTCAATGCACCTTCGTCAGAGGGAGGAGACATGATAATTAGTTCCTGGAACTAATTGTAATAACCCCACCTTTTCTTGGGAATCAAATGAATATGTATGCTTCTGTGTAATAAATATCTGCTTACTTATCCCCTCAGCATGCAAGTTAGGAGGAGCGATCCCCCTTGCACCCAGCACACTGCAATAAACATACCTGCTTTATTTAAGGACTCATGGGGGATATGACGGCAGGTGGCTGTCTTGGTCACAGTGATCATGAAATGGTTGAGTTTAAATGTTTTGGTATTGTCCTGGTTTCAGCTGGGACCGAGTTAATATTCTACTTAATACCTGGTGCAGTGCTGTGTTTTGGATTTAGTGTTAGAACAATGTTGAGAGGACACTGATGGTTTTGGTTATTTCTAGGTAAAGTTTATAATAAGTCAAGGACTTTTCAGTTTCTCAGGCCCTGTCAGCAAGAGGGCTAGAGGGGCATGGGAAATTGGGAGGGGACACAGCCAGGACAGGTGATGCATACCATATGATGTCATGCTGAATATATAAACTGGGAAAGAAGAAGGAAAGGAGGGACATTCGGAATGATGGTATTTGTCTTCCCAAGTAACTGTTATGCATGATGGAGCCCTGCTTTCCTGGAGATGGCTAAACATCTGCCTGCTGATGGGAAGTAATAAATTAATTCCCTATTTTGCTTTGCTTGTATGCATGACTTTTGCTTTGCCTATTAACTGTCTTTATTTCAACCCACAAGTTTTCTCCCTTTTACTCTTCCAATTCTCTCCCCCATCCCACTGTGGGGGGAGTGAGCAGGCAGCTGCATGGTGTTTAGTTAATGGCCGGGGTTAAACCACAACAGGTGTAATGAGATAAAAGGTCAGCAGAGTTGCTGCCCTGGATTTCAAGAGAGCAAACTTTAAGCTACTCAGGCAGTTAGCAGAGTTCCCTGGGAATCTGCTTTTGAGGTCTTACGGGTCTGTGAGTGCTGGTCAGTTTTTAAGAACCACCTTTTAAAAGCTCAGGAGCAGGCAATTCCATTGTGTTGAAAGACAAGCAAGTGGGGCAGAAGAACAGCTTGGCTGAACAGGGAACTACTCATGGAGCTCAAGAGGAAAAAGAAATTGACCTCTGGAAGTGAGGTCAGGCTTTGCAGGAAGATTACAGAGCTGTGGTACGTATGTGGTCTGCTCCATGTGAAGACACAAAAGGCCAAAGCTCAATTAGAGTTAAAACTAGCCAGTGTTGTGTCAGATAACAATAAGGACTTTTAAAAGTATGTTAATAGCAAGAGGAGGTCTAAAGATGGCATTGGACCAATACTTGTGGAAGATGTGCCCCTGACAAATGATGATGATCGGAGGTCTGGAGCATCTCTCCTATGAAGACAGGCTGAGAGTTGAGGTTGTTCAGCCTGGAGAAGAGAAGGCTCCAGGGACACTTTACAGCAGCCTTCCAGTACCAAAAGGGGGCCTACAAGAAAGCCAGAGAGGGACTTCTAAAAAGAGCCTGTAGCAATAGGACAAGTGGTAATGGTTTAAAACTAGGAGGGTAGATTTAGATTAGATGTTAGGAAGAAATTCTTTACTGTGAGGGTTGTATGACATTGGCACAGGTTGCCCAGAGAAGTTCTGGATGCCCCATCCCTGGAACCATTCAAGGTCAGGTTGGATAGGGCAACCTGGTCTAGTGGAAGATGTCCCTACCCATGGCAGGGGGGATGGAACTAAATGGTCTTTAAGGTCCCTTCCAACTCAAACCATTCTATGAAATAGATGAAGAAAAAGTGGAGGCATTCAATGTTCTTTTTGCCTCAGTAATAATACTGATAGACCTTGGGCTGCCTGGTCCTCCGAGCTGGAGGACCATGACAGCAGGAACAGTGATTTTTTTTTTTCCATTTGTGGACACTGAAATTGTAAGGGACAAGCTATACCAGCTGAATGTTCACAAGTCCATGGGGCCTGATGGGAGTCATCCCAGAGTACTGAAGGAGCTAGCGGATGTTACAGGAGGACCCATCTCGATCATCTACCAAAGGTCTTGGGAGTCTGGGGAGGTCCCTGCTGACTGGAAACAAGCTAGTGTTATTCCGATCTACAAGAAGGGTGTGAGGGAAGACCCAGGGAACTACAGACCTGTTAGACTAACCTCAGTTCCTGGAAAAATTATGGAGAAGATCATACTGGGTACTATTGAAAGGCTTCTAAAGAGCAATGCAATCCTCAGACTCAGTCAACATGGGTTCACAGAGGGAAAGTCCTGTCTAAACAATCTGATCTCCTTCTATGCTAAGGTCACACACATAGTGGATAAAAGGAAGATGGTGGACATAGTTTTTCTGATTTTTGCTAAGGCTTTTGATACTGTCTCTCACAGCATCCTTCAGGACAAGCTGTCCAACTGTGGGATGAGCAGGTTCATGGTATGCTGGGTGAAGAACTGGCTGAAGGGCAGGGATCAAAGGGTTATAGTGAACGGGCCTATATCTGGCTGGCCACTGGTAACCTGTGGTGCTCCTCAGGGCTCAATTCTAGGGCCACTTCTGTTCAATACATTTATTGGTGTTCTGGATGCAGGAGTTGAACGCACCATTAGCAAGTTTACTGATCATACCAAACTCTGAGGTGCTATTGACTCTCTTGAAGGAGAGGAGGCCTTGCAGAGTGTCCTGGTTTCAGCTGGGATAGAGTTAATTTTCTTCGCGGTAGCTAGTACAGTGCTATGTTTTGGCTCTGATGTGAGAACAGTGTTGATAGCACACTGATGGTTTTGGTTGTTGCTGGGTAGTGTTTGTACTAGGTCAATGACTTTTTGATTTCTTGGGCCCTGCCAGCAAGAGGGCTGGAGAGGCACAGGAAATTGGGAGGGGACACAGCCAGGACAGCTGGCCCAAACTAGCGAAAGGTATATACCATACCATATGACATCATGCTGAGTATATAAGCTGGGGGAAGAAGAAGGAAGGTGGGGACATTTGGCATTATGGCGTTTGTCTTCCTGAGTAACCGTTACCTGTGATGAAGTCCTGCTTTCCTGGGGATGGCCAAACTCCTGCCTGCCCATGGGAAGTGGTCAATGAATTCCTTGTTTTGATTTCCTTGCATGTGCAGCTTTTGCTTTACCTATTAAATTGTTCTTATCTCAGCCCCTGAGTTTTACATTCCTCTCCAATTCTCCTCCCCATTCCTCTGGGTGAGGGGGAGTGAGCAAGCAGCTATGTGGTGCTTGGTTGCCAGACAGAGTTAAACCACAACACAGAGGCATCTGGATAGATTGGAGCATTGGATAGTTATTAATGGCATGAAATTTGACAAGTCCAAATGCCGGGTTCTGCACCTAAGATGGAGCAGCGCTGGATAAAAGTATAGATTGGGAGAGGAGTAACTGGAGAGCAGCCCTGCAGAAAGGGATCTGGGGGTGCCGGTTGACAGCAGGCTCAATAGGAGTCAGCAGCGTGCCCTGGCAGCCAAGAGGGCACATAACACAGCATAACCAGGGGTCAAAAGAGTGGATGATCCTGCTGTATTCAGCGTTGGTGTGGCCTCACCTTGAATACTGAGTGCAGCTCTGGGCCCCAAGGTTTAAGAAGGATGTTAAGGCACTTTAATGTGTCCAAAGGAGGGCAACAAAGCCGGTGGAAGGGGCTGGAAGGTATGTCCTATAAGGAGCGCCTGATCACTCTGGGCTTGTCTATTTTGGAGAAAAGGAGGCTGAAGCGAGACATCATTGCTCTCTGCAGCTTCCTGAGGAGGGGAAGTGGAGAGGGAGGTGCCAATCTCTTTTTCCTTGTATCCAGTGACAGGACACATGGGAATAGTTCAAAGCTGTGCCAGGGGAGGTTTACATTGGACATTAGGAAGCATTTCTTTACTGAGAGGGTGGTCAAACACTGGAACAGGCTTCCTAGAGAGGGGATCGGTGTCCCAAGCCTGTCAGTGTTTAAGAGGCATTTGAACAATGTCCTTAATAACACGCTTTAGCTTTTGATCAGCCCTGAATTGGTCAGGCAGTTGGACTAGATGATTGTTGTAGGTCCCTTCTGACTGAAATAGTTTATTCTATTCTATATGTTTCATCTTAGTATTTTGAGGGAGCATCCTAAGTGTCTTATGAGGAATTAGATTGGTCTTTGGTTTTGAAAATTCTTTTTTCTCCCTTATGGTCCCAAAGGGGAAAATAAATGTCTTTTAAAGAATAATGTTTTTTTAGCTGAGTGAGATCCCAAATAGTTCTGGAGATACCAAGGGACTACAGATTCATGGAAGAGTTATGATGTCAGATAGAAGACTGATGTGTTCTGGTTTAGCAGAGGCTTGAAGGATGGTAAGGGTAGTGTTTTGAACATCAGTGTGGGAAATATATTAAGGTCTGTGACACCCAATTACTCATTTAACGCTTATGTTCATAGACAAAATGAGGTCCTTTACAGTAATGTTGTTTGCCCATGGAGTATTACTGACCACTGTTATTTTAGTAACAACTAGGTTCTTTTAATAAAGATCATGAAATTCTTCTCTAACTGCACAGGTCCCAGGAAAAAAGTAGTTACATACCTAGCAGTTGAAGACTAGTACTGGAGTATGCATTTGGCTGACTGAAGATAAGCTGATGCTCTCATAGAATCATTTCTAAAAAGATAAAGCTGAACTAAAATACAGCTGAGCTATTAGCTTTGTCATCTAATGTAGCATTTTTTTTTCTTTTTGCCTATTGTAAAACACAGAGCCAAATCCTGGAAGCACTTAACTCTGAAAAAGCAATAATCTCATGCAGTAGTAATTAACATTGTGTATTGAGTTTATGTGGCAAGGTTTTGGTAGTGGGGGGTGGTGGTGCAAGGGTTGCTTCTTTGAGAAGACACCAGAAGCTGCCCCCATGTAGACAGAGCCAGTTCCAGCCAGCTCCAAGATGGACCCACTTCTAGCCATAGCTGAAACAATTATCAATGTTGGTAGCACCTCTGAGGTAACATATTTTAAAAAGGGTAAAAAATGCTGTGTAACAGCAGTTTATAAAGAGGAGTGAGAATATGTAAGAGCAACAACTCTGCAGACAGCAAGGTCAGTGAAGAAGGAGGGGGAGGAGGTGCTCCAGAGCAGAGATTCCCCTACAGCCTGTGGTGAAGACCATGGTGAGGCAGGTTGTCCCCTTATAGCCCACAGAGGTCCACGCTAGAGCAGATAGCCACCTGCAGCCCATGGAGGACCCCACACCAAAGCAGGTAGATGTTTCCTGAAGGAAGTTGTGACCTTGTGGAGAGCTCATGCTGGAGCAGGCTCCTGGCAAGGACTGCAGCCTCTGGAGAGGAACCTATGCTGGAGCAGGTTTGCTGGCAGGACTTGTGACCCCTTGAGGAACCCATGCTGGAGGAGTCCATTCCTGAAGGACTGTACCCCATGGAAAGGACCCATGCTGGAGCAGTTAATGAATAACTGCAGCTCGTTGGAAGGACTCGCATTGGAGAAGTTCACAGAGGTCTGTCTCCTGTGGGAGGGAACCCATGCTGGAGCAGGGGAAGAGTGTGAGGAGGAAGGAGCGGCAGAGACAATGTATGATGAACTAACTGCAACCCTGATTCCCTGTCCTCTGTGCTGCTTGGGGGAGGAGGTAGAGAAAATCAGTAGTGAAGTTGAGCTCGGGAAGAAGGGAGGTGTGGAAAGAAGGTGGTTTTCGATTTGTTCTTATTTCTCATTATTCTACTCTTATTAATTGGCAATTAATTAAATTACCCCAATTTGAGTCTGTTTTGCCTGTGATGGTAATTGCTGAGTGATCTCCCTGTCTTTGTCTTCACCCATGAGCTTTTCATTGTACTCTCCCTGTCCTGTTGAGGAGGGGGAGTGATAGAACAGCTTGGTGAGCACCTGGTGGCCAGCCGAGTTCAACCCACCACACCTTGTAATAGTAACATTTTGCAATTTGAAAAAAATGCAAGATAAAATAAAGAAGTTAATGGGAAAATGCTGCAATTTGGTTTATGCTTGTTTGAAGGAAATTCAATAGTAAAAAAACTTAGCTTGTACTGTTTTCGAGGGTTTTTTTCCTTTAATCATTGCTTCAAGCTAACTGCAATAATGTTCGCATACCTATTTCATTTGTTTTTCATGAACCTTGAATAACTGTGTGCTCCTCTGTCTATATGTGTACTTTGTTCTCATAAAGTAACAATTGAGAACTGGCATATTTTGCAAGTATATTTTATAAAGATATGTGAATGAAATTCCAGAACTTTCTATTAAATATAATGTTCTCTTTCTAATCCCAGAATAGAAAAATGCACATATGTAAATCATTAGAGATTATAGCCATCAAAGGACATGGATGTACTTGGCAGCTTGGACCAAATTTTAGACCTACAGAATCTTTTCTCATCTTCCACCTTAACACAGAATATGCCTGGGGGCCCTATGAGCCTAAATGCCATGACCTTCCACTCTCTGTCTTGCCCTCATAGTCAGATCTAATAAGGGTTCTGAGAACACGTGCCAGAATATGCTCTGCAAAAGATACACATTGCCTTATAGTATGAGGGAAGATATGGGCAATGATTTTTCTTACAAATGGGCTAGTGGCAAAAACAAAGGCATAGTAGTACCGCCACCTCTAATTGCTTCTTGTCTTACCATGCTTCCTTAAAGGAAGGACTGCTGTAAACGTCTAATTCCAAGGAAGAATTTTCACAGTGGATATTAGTTGCAGACAGTGGAAGTAAATGCTACAGCTTACAAATTAGGTTGGTCAGTCCTTCTGAGAAGTGTGTGTGTATAGCTTAGATGTACTTTTCTTTTTACAATTCCAAATTGTCTAGGTTGGTGTGGTGGGTTGACCCCAGCTGGCAGGTAAGCCCCAACCCAGTCACTCGCTCACTCCTGCCCAGCAGGAAGGGGGAGAGAATCAGAAGAGCAAAAGTGAAAAAAAACCTCATGGGCTGAGATAAAGACTGTTTAATAAATGAAGGAAAGCGGAAAAAATATCTCTTTGGTCAGTTTGGGTCAGCTGTCCTTGCTGTGTCCTCTCCCAACTCTTGCTCATCCCTAGCTTACACCCTAAGGGGGCAGAGAGAGAAACAGAGAAGGCTTTGACACTGTTCAACAACAGGTAAAACACTGGTGTGCTATTAATGCTATGTTAGTCACCTATCAAAAACACAGTACCATATGGGCTGCTATGAAGAAAGTTAACTCCATCCCACTCAGACTCAGTAGAGTTGGTCAGTTTCTCACTGAGGCTTTATCAGTCCTGCTCTTTTGATTACCTTGCTTAGTGTAGCGGTTTAACCCCAGCTGGCAACTAAGCACGACACAGCTGCTCACTTGTACAATTTCTTTTTCCTCTTGAGCTCCATGAGCTGTTCTTCTGCCCCACTTGCTTGTCTTTCAACACAATGGAATTGCCTGCTCCTGAGCTTTTAAAAGGTGGTTCTTAAAAACTGACCAGCACTCACAGACCTGTAAGACCTCAAAAGCAGATTCCCAGGGAACTCTGCTAACTGACTGAGTAGCTTAAAGTTTGCTCTCTTGAAATCCAGGGCAGCAACTCTGCTGACCTTTTATCTCATTACACCTGTTGTGGTTTAACCCCGGCCATTAACTAAACACCATGCAGCTGCCTGCTCACTCCCCCCACAGTGGGATGGGGGAGAGAATTGGAAGAGTAAAAGGGAGAAAACTTGTGGGTTGAAATAAAGACAGTTTAATAGGCAAAGCAAAAGTCATGCATACAAGCAAAGCAAAATAGGGAATTAATTTACTACTTCCCATCAGCAGGCAGATGTTTAGCCATCAGGCTTCATCATGCATAACGGTTACTTGGGAAGACAAATGCCTGTGATGGTTTGACCTTAGTTGGACACCAAGTGCCCACCATGCCCCTCTATCATTTCTCTCCTCAGCAGGACAGGGGGAGAGAAAATAAGATTTAAAACCCCCACCCTTGTGGGTCAAGATAAAGGCAGGTTAATAAAGCAAAAGCAAAGGTCATGCACGAAAGCAAAGGAAAACAAAAGATGCTATTCTCTACTTCCCATTAGCAGGTGACATCCAGCCACTTTCCGGGAAGCAGGGCTTCAGTACATGTAGTGTTTGCTCTGGAAGAATAACATCATAAATAATGAGTGCCTCCCTTCCTCCTTTCTCTTAGCTTTTATGTCTGAGCAGACATCATATGGTATGGAATATCCCATTGGTCACTTTGGGTCAGCTGTCCTGGATATGTCCCCTTCCAAGATCTTGTCTACCCCTAGCCTACTGGCGAGAGGGGGAGGAATGTTGGAGAGACAGCCTTGATGCTGTGGGAGCACTGCTCAACAGTAGCCAAAAAACTGGTGTCTTATCACCACCTCTCTAGCTACCAATACAAAGCACAGCACTGAGGGATGCTATGGGGAAAATTAATTCCATCTCAGCCAGACCCAATACAACGTCATAACTCCAAATGTCCCTCCCTTCCTTCTTCTTCCTCCAGATTTATATGCTGAGCCAGACGTCTTATGGTGTGGAATATCCCTTTGGTCAGTTGGGGTCAGCTGTCCTGGCTGTGTTCCCTCCCAACTTCTTGTGCACCCCAGCCTACTTGCTATAGTAGGGTGGTGTGAGAAGCAGAAAAGGCCTTGACACTAAGGACTGCTCAGCAATAGCAAAAACATTTCTGCATTGACAACACTGTTTTCAGCACAAATCCAAAACATAGCTCCATACTAGCTACTAAGAAAATTAACTCTATCCCAGCCAAAACCAGCACACTTAGTTTCCAAGCTTTGCTAGGTCTTAACTGTAGATTCCACCTGAAGAGTTTTTCTAACATACTGTATTTCAATGCTTAAGTCCTGCTCAAAATGGAATCTTGTACTTGCTACATATAAAAAAGATAGGAAAGTGTTTCTTTTGAGGGACGGAAGAAGACAACAAATTCTGCATTTTATATGTGACAATACAGGAAGAATGAAGGGTAATCTTGAAAGAATTCTCCACCTTTATATGAAGAAAAAAATTCACAACTGTTCTGCTTTCATGGTCCATTGTTTATTTCAATTGAACAGATTTTGCTTTCATTTGTGATAACAGTTCTAAAGCAATCAAAAGAAATCTAATTTCCAACCAATAGAAATTATTGTTAACGTATGAGGGACTACTATAATTTTATGCGCTGCATTTTTGGCTGGCGGAAGTCTTGGTTTTGGCCTTTTGATATGACATGAATGACAAAAGGTTGTGGTTTTTGTTTAGTAACCTATATTTTTCTGGGGAAAATGATCATTGTAATAATAACAACTATTTTTTTAAAACAGTATCATAATCAGAGTGCTCACTTGCAATTAAAGGGTTTTCCTTTGGGAAATGAAGTACGTAAGGGATCTGTGTGCCCATAGGAATCCATTGCCTGTTTACCTTAACTCACTTTTGAATTTTTCCCTTGGTGGGTTAATAGCTTTTCAAGGAAGCTATAGTGTTAAAAGGATTCATTGTTTCTATCTGTCTTCCAAAATTAAGGATCCTTGAACTTAGTGTTTAGTAACATCACCAATCGTTTTAAGGGACACATTCATTCCCCCATTATTGAAAGGCAGCATTTAACCAGGTTCTTTGCCTGGCTAATTTGAACTTGAAGAAATCTAAGAGAGATAGAAGAGAGGATATTGTAGCTGCATACAGAAAATTAATCTGTAAGATAACTTTGTTATCCTTCAGATCTCTCTTCTTATCCTAATCTTACCTCATCGGTCCCTAATGATGGCACCACTTGAAACCATATGGAGATTATTGGATTCCTCATATATACTTAAGAAAAAGCTATTTAGCAATGTTGTACTGGTTTTGGCTGGGATAGTGTTAAATTTCTTCATAGTAGCTGGTGTGATGCTATGTTTTGGATTTGTGCTTAAAACAGAGTTGATGACACAGGGATGTTTTAGTTACTGCTGAGCAGTGCTTACACAGAGTCAAGGCCTTTTCTGTTCCTCGCACTGCCCCACCAGCGAGTAGGTTGAGGGTGCACAAGAAGTTGGGAGGGGACACAGCCAGGACAGCTGACCCCAACTGACCAAAGGGATATTCCACACCATGTGTCATCATGCTCAGCATATAAATCTGGGGGAAGAAGAAGGAAGGGGGGGGAACATTTGGAGTTATGGCATTTTTCTTCCCAAGTAACTGTTATGCATGATGGAGCCCTGCTTTCCTGGAGATGGCTGCCAATGGGCAATAGTGAATGAATTCCTTGTTTTGCTTTGCTTACATGTGCAGCATTTGCTTTACTTATTAAATTGTCTTTATCTTAGCCCACGAGTTGTCTCACGATTACCTTTCCAATTCTCTCCCCTATCCCATTGTGGTGGGAGTGAGCGAGCAGCTGTGTGGTGCTTAGCTGCTGGCTGGGGTTAAACCATGACAAATGTATATAAAAATACTGAAACTGGTGGTAAAGACATTTGTATGGCATTGATCTTACAATTAAATTATTCAGGATGATGTCTGCATTTTTATGCATTTCTACAGGCCATGATACATTAGGGTTATTTTGATTAGAGCCTATAAATTTAACATAGTATGAATATTTAATAGTGAAAGGAAAATACTGACAATCACTTAATGCAAGATGAAGTTGTCTTTACTGTTTACTCTTTACTCTTTACTTATCAAAATAAAATAAACATGCTAGTATGGTCTTGAGATTCTTGAAAGCCTTGGGGTTTTTTCCTCAGGCTGATTATTTTGTGAGATTTTTTTTCATTTTTATAGGCTTCATTGCAATTTTCAAATAATAGAACAGTTTGAAATTTGAATCCAGGCACTTGTCTTATTTGTAGTTCAACCTTCACTCAGCCAAGCTACTGCCTCCTGCTGTCATCCAGTTTATCTTGACTATCCTAAATGGTTGTTGAGGGTACAAGGTGGACTTGTAGCCAAGATATCTGATTCTCCTCTCAGGCCAGCATTACTTCACTGAAGGCTGTGATTTTACACTGAATTTTCAGTATAGTAGGGGGAAGGAGAATCAGATCCAGAGATTCAAGGCCTGTGAAAGGGTGAAGGTTGTTTTGAGATTTTGCATTAGAGGGACAAAACCCACAAAATTGATCTACAGAGACTAGAACAGTGAGGATTGTGGGAAGAAAGTGAGACAGTCCAAATAAATGTGGACAACGCCCAAGAGTAGGAGAATAAAGAGCACAGATAGTCTCACCACGCTGCCACACCCTAATTTAATTCTACCTATTTGATTAACACTGTCCTACCAATCAGTTTTCATGTTCTGATCTCTGTGTGTTGAACCAGGCAGGGAGCTGCTTCGTGACAGCTCTGGTGTTTCACATGCTAATTCACAGTCATTTTTTAAGAAAGAGGACCACCACACTGAAGAATGTGAAAGGCAAGATGCTAACTGCAATATGATTTGCTTAGAAGAATGAAAACTACATGAGACTATGAGCTTTTACCTCAGGGTTGATGTGACCTGAAGACCCAACCTAAGTCAACTCTTACCAGCTGAGAACACCTCATACTGACGATAAAACAATAGATTTACCTTTCACAAAAAACAGGCATATAACCAAAGCCAAAACAGCAACAGACCAGAATCCAGTATAAACCCACACACACCTGAATGGGACATGGGTTTAAAACAATGAAGATTAACACACCACTGACCATACATTCACACCACCTGCATGGGATAAGTACATACTGATTATGCAAGCAATAGTAACTGATTATCCCATCCTTAAACATGAGTAATTTGATTGGTCTACACAACTGTATTGTAGCATACCCTGCTTTCCTCTATAGCAGGGTCCTCCATGTATTAGGCTGGGGCACTGCTATGAGCATAGCTAAAATAAAAGAATAAATTACCTTGGTAATTCTATGTTAAGTGGCCTTGTCTCCCTCCTCAGATGGCAAAGAACTGACTTTTACAGTTGGCATCCCAGATGGGACATTGCCAACTCACATGATTCACCATGTCACTACGCTCCTCTGTGATTCAGTGTTCCACTGCTGGCAAGAAGGTGAGTTCACCTGGGAACTTGAATGCAGGGGGTAGCGGGTGCAAAAACCCTTTTGGGGTGTTAAGAGGTGTGTTAATGATGGGAGGAAGACTTAGTATAGTGAAGGGGTTGGCTACAGAAGAAGTTCTAAAGAATTGGCTGAAAATAGATGGGACTCATGGCCTTTTGAGAGAAAAGATCATTACAGTTATACCAATTAAACTTGCCTGACATGATCTCTGTTGGGACTGCAGACCAACAGTGGCCCAAGATGGGCAGTTAGGGTTAAGGTAGACAGTGATTGTTGTGTCTACGGTTAGAAGACCTGTAGAGAGCTTTATGGCAAGTGCTGGAGGCCACAATGCCTGTGAAGGACCTTGAAGGCTAAAGAAGAAAGAAAGTAAGATAAGGTTGGCTAAACACCTGGAAGAAAAATGGGATATGAAGGGAGGCTGGAGTGGATGCACGATGCCATATCAGCAGCTGGCTGAGAACATGAAACTCACAGAGATAAGAAAGAAGGGAGAAAAAAAAATGCAAGAAGTTCAGTGTGTTTGTAGCTTAGTAATTAACCAATTATATGTAGCCAAGAAGTGTGGGAATAGTATTGATTAACCAATGATATTTTAGTACATTGCGTGTGAACAGCAAACGAGGATATATAAGCGTGGGTTTTGGACTAATAAAGGGTCTTCTGGTCAAATTCAGGAGTCCATGCCTCAATCTCCTCAAATGGTGACCCCTACGGAAGAGTTCCGAGACCTTGGAAGAATAAGGATGGAACTGATCGATAAAAACGATAGCTCGTGGAAGAGGGCTGAGTTCCGGAGGAGACGTATTGGCTGATTGATCGTCTTGCCGGCTGGACCAGGTAGACAACCTAAACCGCAGGGATAACACCTGTACACATCGAGACAGGTAGGCAGCCAAGAAACTTTAAGATATTTTAAATATTTGAATAAATTTAAGAAGCTTTAGAAACCTGTACGCATTGAGACAGGCGAGTAGCCAAGAAGCTTTAGAAACCTGTACGCACTGAGACAGGCGAGCAGCCAAGAAGATTTAGAAACCTGTACGCACTGAGACAGGCGAGCAGCCAAGAAGATTTAAAGACTTTAAAAATTTTAAGAAAATTTAAGAAACTTTAGAAACTTTAGGAAATTTTTAAGAAACTTTAAAAAATGGAATCCTATATGTCTGCAGAGGAAAAAAGTATATTACGGATGTTTCAGCATATTTTGCACAAAAGAGGAATTGTATATGAAAAAAGTAATTTGAGACTGTTGCTAGCCTGGTTAAAGAGCCAAGGCACCCCAGCAACCTCTACACAAATATTTGATGTTAAAATGTGGGAGTCAGCAGGAGAGCAAATTAGGGAAAAGGCATCTCGAGGAGACTTAACTGCTACCCAAGTTATGACTACTTGGAGATTAGTGCTCGAGACATTGAAAGAGATGCGTGCAGAAAAACAGCTTGCAAGTATTGCTAAGGAGGCTTGGCTGGAGACTGAGAAGGGGCAGGAAGCCAATGTAATAAAACAAGATGTTGCTCAGCAGATGGAGCCAAGCGAGAGTGAGGCTGAGGCTGAAACTTAGCATATTTCTGATGAACTAGAAGGAGCAGAGTCGGAGGATTTCGATGAGGATGGACAAGATGAAAATTTGTTAAATTTACGATTGGAGGATTTACAGTTAAAAAAGGAACAGTCAAAAGTAAGGAAGAAGCGAGTGGTGCGGCAGAGTGCTAATAAGGAAAGCAGTAGCGATGATGAAAATTATATTGGGAGACAGATTAAAGAAGGGTGGAGGAGAGTGCACTTGGAAAGTTTGAAAGAGGGAGTGCACGTGTTTCCCATGATATTACAAGATAGACACCCAGGCCAATATCAGGCGTTTCACTGGGAAATTATTAAGGAATTACGAAAACTGTAATGCAAAATGGACTATATTCTCCTTTCACACAAACTTGATTAGAGAATGTGACGATGGATCCGCAGCTAGTGACTGTTAGAATGGATCTGTGACAAAGTGCCAGACTTTCCACCTGATGGCCCTTTGCAAATTCCTGACTGGCAAGCGGTCAGCAGACAATTGCATGATGCTGCCATGCAGGGGGACTCTGTGGCAGGAATGCATTTAGCACCTTGGTGGCAAATTCTGACTACTCTTCACCAAGCGTGGACTAATTCTACTAACAGTGCTAAACCAGAGGAAGCCGTAAATTCCAGCAACGGCACCACTCTTCTCAACACACTGTCAACGATGGTGACTCCATCCACACCTCCTCTGCCCCCAAAGCTCCTGTCACTAATTGCAGCAACCCTCACAACACAGGACCAAGCATGGGAACAGGACAACTTGGACAATGATTCCATTGACACTGACAAACCTTTTGATCCAGGTCCTATATATCTGGAAAAGGAGCTAGACCTTCCCCCCGCCTCGGTCCCCCCCCGATGCATTTTCTGTATTTTCGGGGAGGGTGAATGTGGATAGCTGGCTAGCTGAAAAAGTTCACATAGACATAGTCCAGCTGGCTGGACAAAAATGCACATCGCACTCAGCTTATCTGAAGTAAAGCAAAGATACACTGTCCTTGGCTGTTTTTGTTACACAGTAACAAGAAGATTGCGGTTGGTAAAGAATGTTGCAGGAAGGAACAGATCACTACAGAAGAGAAACTAGGGGTGGGCTTGGTATTTAGGCAACTAACAAATAATGAGCTTAACTTTTGTAATATGTATGAGCTAATTATAACAAGGCATAAAAGGTGACTGTAAGGGACAATAAACGAAGTCTGCTGATCACTCATATTGAGTGACTGTGTCTTCCCTCCGTCGCGACAAATGGCGCCCAAACAGGGACCCTAGAGAGGGCTGAACCTGCGAGCCACGAGTCAACAGAGATCGGGTACCGGTCATGAAAGCAGCGCAGGAGGCGAAAGGGAACAGTCCCCGCGCCCGGGAGCACCTACAGAGGGTCCCACTGGCCACGCGTCGCCGAAGTCTCGCAAAGGCTGCAACAGCACTGACGACGGTATGGAGAGACAAGCGACGTATGATTTGCTCAAATGCTTTTTAGAAAAGCGGAGCATTCGGGGCATAGATTGTAAAAAGGAATTACCCGGGTTATTAGCGTATGGGGTAGCGAGGGGTCATTTTGGGAATCCGGATACAGTTTTCGAGCATGCAGAGTGGTGTAATTATGGGGACACACTGTTTGCCGAAGTAATAGCTGACAATAAAACTGTCAAAAAACTGATGAAACCGTGGCAAGCTGTCGCCAATGCCCTTTTGCAACATCGAGCTGAACAGAGAGCAGCTGCTGCTGCCTCTGAACGACTGGGAGTTGCAAGCGGGACTGCAATAGCCACAAAGCAGGGGGAATCAGCTCCCCCCCCGATTGCCTGTTGCCTCCCTCGGTGCGTACGCTGACGGTTCAACAGGGGACTGCGGGGAGGTGGGAACAGTCGCTCTTCCCGTTGCCACCCTCTTCGAAACCCTCAGCCCCTCCGTCAGGGAATGATGAGATAAACGAGGAAATAGAACGTAAAAACCCAGTAGAGAGTAGGGAATGTATGAATCCTTTTGTGGAGAGTTTTCAGGTTGCCCAAAATAGGCAAAAGATCTGGAAGCAGATAGCAGAAAGTGCTATGCTTGAGGGTGAACGCGATTTTGCCGCAGGAATCGTGCATGAGGCTTTCCCAGTCACGTATTCACAGCCAGATGCACAGGGGAATATCACGGTTTCTATCACTAACTTAGATTGGAAATTATTAACTCAGCTACGGGCTACGGTGAGCGAGTCAGGTTTGAAAGGGGAACCCACCAGGCAAATGTTAGATTATATTTGGGGAACTAATATCTTACTCCCAAGTGACATACGCAGTATAATGAAGTTAATCTTGAGCCAACATCAGCAGCTTCTATTTAACGCTCATTGGCAGGCTGCTTGTCAGGAATCGATAGCAGTGGTTAGACAGCCAGGGGACCCACTGCATGGGGTTACTCTACAGGAACTGATGGGTTTAGGACCCTATTTTCGAACCGAAGCTCAGGCACTGATGGGACCAGATAAGGCAAAGGAAGCGATGAGGCTAGCTAGACTAGCGCTTGACCGTATAAAGGAACCTGGGGGAATCCTTTCATATATGGGAATCAAGCAGGGAAGAGAGGAGCCATTTGGGTTATTTATCGATCGGGTAGCAAACACCATACAGGCGGCTGGGGTGCAAGACTATCTCAAAGGCTCCATTTTAAAGCAGTGTGCCATACAGAATTGTAATCCAGCCACATGTAACATCCTAGCTACGCTACCAGGGACATGGACCATAGAAGAAGCTTTGGAAAGAATGGCACAAGTGCCGGTCGGGCCCCAGGCTATGTTAGTCGAGGCAATAAAAGAACTAGGGAGTGCTTTAAAAGAGCAGGCGCAGTCTACCCAAAGTCAGGTCTTGGCAGCCCTTGCTCCTTTGCAAGCCTTTGCTGGGCAATCAAATGACCGCGGCCCATCTCGTCTACGGTGCTTCCGTTGCGGTGTCACCGGACACGTGAGATGGGACTGCAATGTCAACTCCGTATGGTGTCGAAACTGCCGCTCAGACACTCACAACGAAGCTGCTTGTCATCGATCGGGAAATGGGCGACCCAGCGGGAAGAGCCGCCCCGCGCTGACACAAAAAGCGGCTGCTTGCCCAGCAGCACAAAATCCTTTCCTCTCCGACCCGCAACCAGCGGAAGCCTCGGCTTGGACCTGGCAACAACAATAGATTGTACCCTATTGGACTCAAAGCCTACAAAACTTGCTACTGGCATACAAGGACCAATTTGTATAAGCAGACAAGCTGTTGGAGCATTACTCATAGGGCGTTCATCAGCCACCATGTTGGGACTCAATGTTTTGGTGGGACTGATTGATAAGGACTTTCACGGAGAAATTCATATTATGGCTCAGACGCTGTTTCCCCCACTCTTTATACCTAAAGGGACCAAGATAGCCCAGTTGATTCCACTACCGCATCTTGCAGGCACCCTCCAACCATTGCAAGAACAACCTCGAGGACAAAGTAACTTTGGGTCTACGGGACAAATGGCTTTATTGACTATTGGCTTGCATCAAATACCACGGCGATCGGTCACAGTGCAGTATGGAGACCAGACACTCTCGATTACTGCGCTGTTGGATACTGGCGCTGATGTCTCTATAATCAGTGCACACAAATGGCCGGTGCATTGGCCAACCTGTATGACCAATGCCACAGTTGCAGGAGTGGGAGGATTGACCCTCGCTCGCAAATCCCCCCTTCTACGATGGACTATAGCTGACAAAGTTATAAATTGTTGTGTCTCAATTATTCCACTGCCTGAGGGGGTGCATGCTTTGATAGGCCGTGATATCTTGGCCCAAATGGGGATGGTCCTCACTTCAGACCTCCCTTTCTAGGAGCAGACATTGCTTGGACTTTCCCGATCCCACTCCGATGGAAGACAGAGGAACCAGTGTGGATAGAGCAGTGGCCGCTAAAAAGGGAAAGCCTAGAACAGGTGCATGAACTGGTTAAAGAGCAGTATCAACAAGGTCATTTGCATCTGTCAACGAGCCCCTGGAATGCCCCCATCTTTGTTATCAAGAAAAGTCTGGAAAATATCGATTGCTTCACGATCTGTGAGTGATAAACAAACAGATGTATGATACGGGGGCCTTACAACCCAGTTTACCCAACCCAGCTATGATACCGGAAGGGTGGCATTTACTCATTGTAGATTTGAAAGACTGCTTTTTCACAATTGCTTTACATGAAGATGATCAGCGCAGATTTGCCTTTACCTTACCCGCGATCAACCGGGAGGGACCGGATCAACGCTTTAAATGGACGGTCCTCCCTCAAGGAATGAGAAATTCACCCACCTTGTGTCAACTCTATGTTGCTGCCACACTACAACCTTTGCGACAATGCTGGGCTAAGACTTTAATCTACCATTATATGGATGACATCTTGTTAGCCCAGCCGACACCCTTCTCTTTACAACAAAAACAGGTTTTAACTGAACAACTCAAGCACAGAGGCTTGGTAGTAGCACCCGAAAAGGTACAAGAATCAAGCCCCTGGAAGTATCTGGGGTGGTGCATTACTGATACAACAATTCAGCCTCAAAAGTTGTCACTCCATCTGGATATCCAAACCCTTCACGACGCCCAACGACTGCTCGCTGATCTGCAATGGCTCCGACCTGTAGTGGGCATCCCCAATGAACTATTAAATCAACTACGCCCCCTGCTGAGAGGGACAGATCCCTCAACCCCAGTACAGCTTACTGAACAGCAAGAACAAACGTTACAACAAATAGCATCAATGGTGACTATGCGCTCCACGCATCGGCATGTTGTAGGGTTACCCATCGATTTGACTATCTTATGTGGCACTCAGTACCTCATGGGTGCTCTAACACAGCGAAAAATAAAAACGGGGGAGAAATGGGAGTACACCACCATCGTATTGGAATGGATAGCTCCCCCGCTGCAACCACGACGCACAATACAAGAAAAACTTTCTATGCTGACGGAGCTGATCAAGAAAGGTCGCTGTCGTATCTTACAGGTGGATGGCACTCCTCCTGGCACGATATGGGTGCCGATGAGACAGATCGACTTGGAGTGGTACTTGCAGAACTCCGAGGAACTGCAGGCTGCATTACTCCATGATGGAGCAGCGATAATAGTTAAACCACTCCCATCGCCCATCCTGTCGTGGATGGAGAACATGGGCTGGATTGTTAAGCCGAAGCGATCCAGCCAGCCTATCCCGCATGCTCTCACGGCCTTTACTGATGCGGGTCGACGCTCTAGGACCGCTGCCATAACGTGGAAAGATGAGCAAGGGTGGCAACACCAAATTCTACAAGCGCAGCCAAAGGATTCCCTACAGATGCTAGAACTCTTTGCAGTGGTCTGGACATTTATTAGATGGAGAGATGTCCCACTGAACGTAGTCACAGATTCTCTCTATGTTGCTGGCATAGTCAGCTGGATTGAAGATGCAAGCGTGCGTGATTTAAAGAATCAACGCTTGACAGAACTACTTGTGAGTTTGCAGCCTGCAATCACACAGAGATCGGAATCATATGCGGTGATCCATATCCGAAGCCACCAGTGGGAAGAAGGCCTCGGAGAGGGCAATGCTTGAGCTGATCATCTCGTCGCAATCGCTACTGAACCCCCATTAGCACCACATTGTCGAGCCCGAGAAGCCCATTCGATCTTCCATCAAACCGCGAAGGGGCTGGCACGAGCCTACAAACTCTCTATGGAGGAGGCTCGGGCCATTGTGAAGGCTTGCCCTATATGTAGTCACCATAACTCAGGCTTAGGGCTCGGTTGCAGGGTCAACCCGCGAGGACTAAGGTCTAATGATGTTTGACAGATGGATGTTACTCATGTTCCTGCATTCGGTCTATTGAAATATGTGCATGTTACTATAGACACCTATAGCCATATGTTATGGGCCACACCACAGCCCGGGGAAAAGGTCCGGGACATGCGCCGGCATTTAACTAGTTGCTTTGCTGTTTTAGGGGTGCCTATTATTATTAAAACTGATAACGGACCTGCATATGGTAGCGGATCACTTAAACGCTTTATGCAAATGTGGAATATTAAACATGTTACTGCAATCCCTCATTCTCCACCTGGACAAGCATTTGTAGAGCGGGCTAACGGGACGCTAAAACGTTATATAGAAAAGTTCAAAGAGATTCAAGATGTAAGAGAAAGGGTAGAAAAGGCTCTTTTTGTGCTTAATCATTTGTGTGTATTTGGGGACAGTAATGAGCCGCCTATAATAAGGCACCACGCTGGCTCAGAACCCCCCAGGCCACCACACATGAAAGTACTGTATAAGGATGCAAAAACAGGACAATGGGTAGGTCCTGTGGAGGTGATTTATGTGGGGCGTGGTTATGTCTGTATTTCTACCAATTCAGGTACTATTTGGGTTCCCAGCCGTTGGATAAAACCTGCTGTAGAGCACGCTGGAGGAGCTCGACGCGAGAACGCTGCTTCGCCTGCACTGTGCGATAGACCCTGTTCTGGAACCTATTCGACATCTGTTCTGATCCCACATTCAGGGGATCACGCGTGAAAAACTCGAACTTTTGACAACAAAGATACAATCTCATAACCCAAGGCCAGTTGGACACTCCAGCTGCCTTAAATGTGGTAACTGTAACTGTGGGGCGTGGGTATTGTTATGGTGTACAGGGTGTTACCGTGAACACGGTAACATTTATCAAATGTAACTGCGAGGGTTATAATGTGGGAATTGTGAATTTGTTTAGCAAAAGCAAACGCTTATTAGAGCTTCATGCGATTAGGAAGAAAGTGACCAAAATCCTTATTCAGCAACAATCCCGAATCATCAATAAGAGGTGTAGTTGCTGGCCCACGGGCATGGATGTGAAGACTTTGACGGGATGCGTTGCATGGATCTAGAGGATCATTCAAAATCTATACATAAGGAGATACAAGACCTTATCAGCCACACCCAGCGTGTACAGAAAGATATCGGGGGTTTTTTTGGCTTAGACGCTTTGGGAAATTGGTTGGGACTAGGAGGCTGGCTTAAAGGCATTTTGCAAACGGGATTATTATTTTTGATCATTATTGTAATAGTTTTAGTAGTGCTTAGCTGTGTATTTTCCTGTGTTAAAACGCTGTTATTGAAAATGGTCAACCAAGCCTATGTCACCCAAAATAAAAATGGGGGAATTGTGGATAGCTGGCTAGCTGAAAAGGGTCACATAGACATAGTCCAGCTGGCTGGACAAAAATGCACATCGCTCTCAGCTTATCTGAAGTAAAGCAAAGATACACTGTCCTTGGCTGTTTTTGTTACACAGTAACAAGAAGATTGCGGTTGGTAAAGAATGTTGCAGGAGGGAACAGATAACTACAGAAGAGAAACTAGGGGCGGGCTTGGTATTTAGGCAACTAACCAATAATGAGCTTAACTTTTGTAATATGTATGAGCTAATTATAACAAGGCATAAAAGATGACTGTAAGACACAATAAACGAAGTCTGCTGATCACTCATATCGAGTAACTGCATCTTCCCTCCGTCGCGAAAGGTGAAAGGGGGTCTGAGGTATCAGTGGCAGGAATGCAAGTGGGAAGTGCTTAAGCAAGGGGATTTGGGGGTCGCTATGGCATGTTCAGTATTTTGTCAGACAAATCAACCTGCAGAGTGGCAGCCTGTGCAATACGAGGCTGTTAAAGAGTTAAGCAAAGCAGTACAGGAAGGGAGGATTCATAGTACATTTGCTATGTCCCTTCTTGAAGTGATGGCAGAGCCTTATACACTCACACTGCATGATTGGAAGTCATTGCTTTGTATGGTACTAACTCTGACGCAGTATATGATGTGTTTATCTGATTTTTGTGAGCTGTGTGTAGTGGCCTTGATTGAAAACCTTAACTGGGGAATTGCTGTTAACTATGAGCAGTTGGCTGGAGAAAATAATTGTGCCAATTCTGTGACTCAGGCAAGGTATCCCAGGGACAAATATTTGCAAATGAAGAGATGGCTATTAAGGCAATCCGGATATGGGAATCTTGCCACAGTCTTGCAGGGTCCTAAAGAGTCATATGCTAACTTTATTGATCGGCTTCAGAATATTTTGCAACAAGTCGAGCATGAGGAAGCTCAAGGGTTGCTTTTAAAACAACTAGCTATGATAATGCCAATGAAAATTGTAAACGGGCAACTTTCACAATCGCAACCCCAACATGTGTCAAATGATTGTAACGCAGAATTCACAGCAGACTATAACTCTCAGGTTGAGTTCTGGAATGCAGCATAACACTATTTTGCTTCTCTAATCTCTTCTGTAAGAATAGTACACGCTCTTAATTTGCTTAGTAAATTAGACTGCTAGCTTGCTAAAGAAAGTAGTACTACAAATGCTATTCTTTTTTTTATGACTTATTAACAGATGTCGATTCTGTTTGTCATGTATTGCTACAGAACCAAGATGCTATTGATTTTTATTATTAGCACAGGGACACAAGTGTGAAGACTTTGATAGGATGTGTTACGTGAATCTGAGTGACCACTCTGAATCAATTCACAAAAGCATACAAAACTTAAAAGCCTTAAAGAAAGATCTGCAGCAGAGCCAGGGGCAGGATGCCTTTGGTCTCTTCTCACGGCTGGGAAACTTTGGGCCGTGGATCAAAAGTATTACAGGATTTATTATAATTACCTTAACCACCTTATTGATGTTTGCCTTATGTCTCCCATGCCTTTTTTCCTGTATTCAGTGTTTAGTTGATCATAACATAAATCAGGTCATGGTCACCCAGCTACACACAACCTTTGCTTTGTTGCAATTAACAAGCAAAAGAGAGGAGGATAGAGAATGTCTGAAGAGAGATATAGGAGAGGAAGATGGAGAATGTCTGACCTAACAAGAGATGAGAGAACAGCTGGGTATTGTGAAGGAGAGCAGGAAAGATGAACATGGTTATCTAGTAGCAAATAGGTGTCTGTATGCTTGTAGTGATATATAGCTATGTAACTGCATGAATGATTCCTGCCCTGAGCCTGGTGGTGCATGCAGCTGCAGTTTGTGTCTGGGCTCAGAGATGTAAATATGGGCTTCTCTGTTACGGTAAAGTGTCTCTGGTTGCATAAAAAAAAAAAAAAAAAAAAAAAAAAGGTGACTAAGCTGTAAATACTGTGTACTATTATCTTTCCTTTTTTTTAAGCAACTTTTTTATTTCCCTGTTTGTGTATAGTTATATATATATATATATAAAAACAACACAAAGCAAACAGAACATTTTGAGAAACTTTTATAGTTAACTTCCACATTTAATTCCAGTAACAATCTAAAGTTGTCCGTTCAGCTGTTTGTTTAGTTCTAAGTTTTCATTGTATGCTTTCAGGTTCTTTGAAAAGCAGCAATGACAGTTGAGCAATTATTTCAAGTAAAACTTTGTTCTACACAATTTCCACTTCCATGCTTTAGAATGGAGGCACAGTGGAACACTCGCCCAAGTGCAAGATTTCAAGAGCTTTTAAGTAGGTTTTAACTTTTTTTTTAGGATAGAAAATGTTTCTTAACAGCTTATATGTAGAATTTACAAGTTAAACACAATTTCTCATGCTCATTTATTTGATTAGAAGTTTCTGATAAAATATTTTCATAAAATTTTCATAGCTTATTGCATGTTCTTACAAATAATCATAAACCTATACATTGACCTCTGTATGAAATGCGCTAAGTTTTACATTTTGTGAACCTGATTGAAATGTACAAATGTACACATAAAATAAGGCTAAAATTGGTAATTAAGTAATGAGAAAGAAAGAAAAAGAAAAAAAAAAAAGAAAAAGAAAAAAAAAAAGGAATGAGCAGTCCATAACATGTTTAAAGCAACCTTTTGAAAAAAAAAAGGGGGGGGGGGGGAATTTTAGAGAACAGAGACAGTGGGTTGTTTTGACATTGATAATGTGCAGCTGTGGCCTTGCTTTGACTATGTGCAGCTGAGATCCTGCAGCAAAGAGTTAAATAACTTTAAGGGAGTATGAGAAGAAACCAGGATGAGACAGAAACAAAGGAGGAATGTGATCTCACCTCTAGAAGATAAGGAAGCAGCATGAACCGCAGAGAGTAGCCTATAGTAAACAGTGCTAAGGAATGTGTTGTATGAAGCTTTTGGACCGTTTGGAATCGATTCACAGTTACAAAAATTGAAGGACGTGTCAAAGGACTTACAGCATGAACTACTGGGAGATTGCTTGCGGAATCTTTTTAAGTCATGGGGAATCACCAGATTGCTGCAGGAGCTTACAGTACGTGGAAGATTGTTATTGGTAATTGTAGCTATATTGATGATTATTCCCTGTATAATATTGTATAAGATCTATGATTCAAAAGCAATTTAACCTGTATGTAGTTTCTGTTCAAAATAAAGAAGGGGGAATTGTAGAGAGGTTTATGGCAAGTGCTGGAGGCCACAATGCCTGTGAAGGACCTTGAAGGCTAAAGAAGAAAGAAAGTAAGATAAGGTTGGCTGAACGCCTGGAAGAAAAACGGGATCTGAAGTGAGGCTGGAGCAGATGCACAATGCCATGTCAGCAGCTGGCTGAGAACATGAAACTCACAGAGATAAGAAAGAAGAGAGAAAAAAAAAAATGCAAGAAGTTCAGTGTGTTTGTAGCTTAGTAATTAACCAATTATATGTAGCCAAGAAGTGTGTGAACAGTATTGATTAACCAATGATATTTTCATACGTTGCACGTGAACAGCAAACGAGGATATATAAGCGTGGGTTTTGGACTAATAAAGGGTCTTCTGGTCAAATTCAGGAGTCCGTGCCTCAGTCTCCTCAAAGACCAGTCCCAGGTACAGATGGATAATCAGTATATCTGAAATAATTAGGAATAATTACACCTGGTGTAATTAAGGTTAGGCAAATGGGGAATTTTTACAATCTAAACCCCCTTGATTTTCCCCCAACTTTGAGGACCCCAGCTGTCCTAGTACACTGGAGACTCGGGCTCCTCTAAAACAAGATGTAGTAGGAACAGGACAGGTTCCCAGACATCTGACTTTATGTACTGTTCACATTCCTTTCAACCCTAATGATTTAATGATTACAACTCAGGCAGGTGTCCAACAACTATTTGAATCAGTGTTTACTCTGGATGAACATATATGAATCCAGGAGCATAATTAGAAAAGGTTGAAGAAGCTGCTGAGAGAACACTGTGGCCAATGGCCAACCCAAGGTGGGATCGTAATATGGACGCAGGGAGGAACACCTTAAGACAATGTAGAGATGGACTTTTAGAATCCCTGGCATGAACAAGACGAAAACCAACAAACTGGAGTAAATTGAGGGAATGTCAGCAAGGGTCAACAGAGCACCCATCTGATTTCTATGCTCAATTATCTACACAAATTAGAATATATGGAGGGGTCAACCCTGAAAATTGATTATTACTTGTTTCCCTTTTTGTCGACCAATCCACTCCTGACATCCACAATTATTTCTCCAAACATACTCCAGGATGGCAAGGGAAAGGAATAGACAAAATTGTTAGTATAGTGACTTTTTTCTTTAATGGCAGGGATGGCAAACAAGAAAAATTGAGCTAAAAGACAACAGGAGGAAAAGTTTCCTTACTGGCTGCAGCCCATAGGGGTCCAGGACCCTTTTTCCCCTAAAGGGAGGGGCCAAGTACAAGGATACAGTAAACCACAAGGACTTTTTCCCCTGAAATTCCCTGAGACAATTGCTACAACTATTGTGGGCGAATAGGACAGTGGAAAAAAAGATTGCCCCTATAAACTCCATTTTTGTCTGACACCACAAGCTATGCCTGGTTTAACCACAACTTCCAAATTCAATTCCCCTGCCCCCACACAAGAACATCATTATATCCAAGACTGACAGTTATTGGGGACCTATTATGCAGCAACCATGAGCAATGCCCATATGATTTTATACACTGTAAACCCACAAGAGCTGCAACTGACACTGACCCTGGGGGGGGGGGGGGGGGGGGATCACTTTTGCCTAGTAGATACAGATGCTACACATTCATCTCTTAAACAAATGACCACATTAACACAACGGGACAAAAATATATCATGGGAATTGAAGGAAGCCCCCAGCACATACACTTGTTAAAAGAGACACCCCTCCAGATAGGGCCCTTATCAATTACGCACTCCTTTATGCTACTTGAAAACAGCCCAACTAATTAATTAGGGAAAGCTTTACTCTGTAAATTGCAGGTCAATTTAAACTGTTCCCCCCAGGGCACGTGGCTCCGGATACCTCTCAAAAATTTATCTAAACTAGTTGCTGCATTACAGGAAAGCCCTAGAGGCTTCACCCTACCAAAAGAGCTACAAAAAAAACCACCCTTATATTTGGGGGTAGGATCCCACTGAAGTAGGGCTCCTAAAATCTGCAAAACCAGTTATACTTAGACCTGATTACCTCAGGGTTTTGCAGGATCACCAACTATTTTTTTCTTCTTAGATATCGGTCAAAGATTTACAAGATGTAAAATTTCCAGGGCAATCTGTACTGATACAATGTCAGTGATTTACTAATAGCTAGTCCCAACTACCACACATGCAAAATCAATACTCTAGAATTATTGACTGCATTGGCTGATAAAGGCTACAAAGTTTCTCCTTATAAACTTCAATTTTGTAAATAATAAGTGGAATATTTGGGATATATCTTCAAAGAAGGAACTGGACTTTTATCCCCAGATTGTATCCAAGCAATCCAAAATATACCCCAGGCACAAACTAAAATAACAGATGCCTCTTTAAGAGCTGTAGGATTTTGTAGACGATGGATTGCCACTTTTGGAGAATTAGCAAAGTCACTCCTCAACAGTATACATCAGGATCAAGCAGAACCTTTGCAATGGACTGTGGACCAGATGACTGTCTTTGAAAAACTTAAACAAGCCTTGCTGACAGACCTTATACTTGGCCTTCCAAATTATGATAGACCTTTTACCTTATGTACATGAAAAAGAAGGAACCTCCTCCAGAGTACTGACACAAGAACTGGGGGGGAAAGCAACCAAAGCCTGTAGCATGTTATTCCATACAATTAGATCCAGTCATGCGAGGATCTATCCCTTGCACGTATGCCATGGCTGCCACTGCTCCACTGCTACTTTAATAGACAAATTGAAAAATATAGTCCTAGGACACCACCTAGAAGTTCAAGTACCCCATGAAGTTGAAACAGCCTTGACAAATCATGGGACTTAAGCCTTGTCCTCTCAACGCCTTCATAAATATGAAGCAACACTCTTAACAGCTGACAACTGTGGGATTATAACAGAAGATTACCGAGGATTATAAACACATTCAAGTGACCTGCAGCTGAGGTGTAGAAAAATACATATATCATACTAATTGTTGTTTATTCTTCTGTGTTTGACAAGTAGAACATCTGTGTTTAGATAACACAGGCCTAGGATAGACTCAGAGATGCCCTATCAAACATGCTTGAAATACCTACCCCGATATGGAGAATATCAAAGCACAGTGGTAAACTACACCTGTGCAAATCCTTGATAAACAGGTGAAAACAGCAAGTTCAGTGATCCTCTAGCATGGACTGAGATCAGGAGTGCCTGTGTCCCCACTTCTGTGCCTCTGCCCAGGTGCTGCTTTGGGGATCCCCTGGTTGGCAAAGTAACAAAAATAAATTTACTCTTTGCATTTTATATGTGGTTTTGTGGTTGTTCCTGTGCCCTGCCTGTGCTGACCCACACAACATTACACTGAAGCATTGTAACACTTTAAATCCAGTTTCCTTACTTCCAATACCCCATAAAGGATGTCCACATCATGACTGTTTAGAAGTCATACAAGAATCTGTAAAGAGAAGACCGCCAAGATATCCATCTTGCAAATCCAGCTTTGATTCTGTACATTGATGGCTCTTCATATTACCTAAATGGACATTGCATCACGGGTTTTGCAGTTACTACAGAAACCAAATCATAGAATCATTTAGGTTGGAAAAGACCTTTGAGATCATCAAGTCCAACCGTTAACCCAGGACTGCCAAGTCCATCACTAAACCATGTCCCTAAGCACCGCATCTATGCATTTTTTAAACACCTCCAGGGATGGTGATGCTTGACCACCCTTTCAGTGAAATGTTAATAAGCCACTTAGTCCCTGACTAAGTGCATGTATTGGATATGCATGGCAAGGTTTTTGTGGGGGGCTACAGGGGTGACTCCTGTGAGAAGCTGCTAGAAGCTTCCCCTATGTCTGATAGAGCCAATGCCAGCCAGCTCCAAGATGGACCCACCGCTGGCCAAGGCTGAGCCAATCAGCAATGGTGGTAGTGCCTCTGTGATAACATATTTAAGAAGGGTGTTGACGCAGAAGGCTCGGACACAACTTATACGACCAATGTGATCAAGTTAGTGCCACTTTATTGAAAGACTTACAGCAATTTATACTCTCAGCAAAAGATACACACGCTACGCAGGCTTTGTTATGTAAAAGGTGATAGGTTAAAACCACTCGTTCCACGCTTCCACCTCCCTTATGATTGGTCCTGGTGTGGTGCCCACACACTGCTCCCCCCTTGTGCAGGCATCCTGTTTTTTCTCATATTTCCGTCCAACCCCCCATCTTTCCGCGAACACACAGCCTCCCTATCTCCCCTGGCCTTGCACATGTCCTTCACAACACCTGCAGCTTGTTAGGGCTGCAGCCTGTTATTACAACCAAGTTATTTGGTCTGGATTGCTCATAATATGCCTGTTTTCTTCCAGCCACTCCATAGAAGGGTAGGAAAAAACCCTGTGCAACAAATTGCAGCAGAAGAGAGGAGTGAGAATATGTGAGAGAAACAACTCTGCAGACAACAAGGTCAGTGAAGAAGGAGGGGGAGAAAGTGCTCCAGGTGCCAGAGCAGTTTTCCCTGCAGCCCGTGGTGAAGACCATGGTGAGGCAGGCTGTCCCCCTGCAGCCCACAGAGGTTAACGGTGGAGCAGATATCCACCTGAAGCCTGTGGAGGACCCCACGCTGGACCAGGTGGATGTGTCCTGGAGGAGGCTGTGACCCCATGGAGCGACCATGCTGGAGCAGGTTCCTGGCAGTACCTGTGATCCCATGGAGAGAGAAGCCTCATGCTGGAGCAGGTTTTCTGGCAGGCCTTGTGATCCCATGCTGGAGCAATCTGTTCTTGAAGAACTGCAACCTGTTGGAAGGACTCACTTTGGAGAAGATCATGGAGGACTGTCTCCTGTGGGAGGGACCCCACGCTGGAGCAGGGGAAGAGTGTGAAGAGTCGTCCCCCTGAGGAAGAAGGAGCAGCAGAGACAACATGTGATGAACTGACCACAATCCCCACTCCCCATCCCCCTGCACTGCTGGGGGAGGAGGAGATAGAGAAAATCAGGAATGAAGTTGAGCCCAGGAGGAAGGGAGGTGTGGGAGGAAGTTGTTTTAAGATTTGGGTTTATTTCTTCTTATCCTACTCTGAGTTGATTGGTAATAAATTAATTTAATTTCCCCAAGTCGAGTCTGTTTTGCCCATAACTATAATTGGTGAATGATCTCTCTCTGTCCTTATCTCAACCACATGAGCCTTTCATCATATTTTCTCTCCCCTATTTAGCTGAAGAGGGGAATGGTAGAGTGACTTTGGTGGGCACCTGGCATCCAGCCAGGGTTAACCCACCACAGTGCAGAAGCAGTTGAATTAATTGCCCTAATGGAAGCCTGTAAATTAAGCAGGGATAAATTGGTTAGCATCTACACAGAATCACGATATGCCTTCAGAGTGTGCCATGCCACAGGAAAAATTTGGAAACAGAGGTTTTATAACTTCAACTAGAACACACATTTCAAACAAAGAACAAATAAAGGGACTCTTACAAGTCAATTAGCCAGGGATTAAGAAGTAACACAATATATCCTAAGTAATCAACAAAGTATAAAACAAAATCAGAATTGGTCCCAGTTGGCACAGACAATACCAGTAGAGGGATCATTACATACCTTTTCCCCAGAGGATAAATTATGGTGTACTGGTTTCAGCTGGGATAGAGTTAATTTTCTTTTTAGTAGTTAGTACAGTGCTGTATTTTGGCTCTGATGTGAGAACAATGTTAATAGCACACTGATGTTTTTAGTTGTTGCTGGGTGATGTTTATACTGAATCAAGGACTTTTCGGTTTCTTGGGCCCTGCCAGCGAGAGGGCTGGAGGGGTGCAGGAAATTGGGAGGGGACACAGCCAGGACAGCTGACCCAAGATAGCCAAAGAGGTATTCCATACCATATGACGTCATGCTGAGTATATAAACTGGGGGAAGAAGAAGTATGAGGGGGACATTTGGCATTATGAGTAACCATTATGCATGATGGAGCCCTGCTTTCCTGGGGATGGCCAAACTCCTGCCTGCCCATGGGAAGTGGTCAATGAATTCCTTGCTGTGCTTTGCTTGCATGTGTGACTTTTGCTTTACCTATTAAATTGTTCTTATCTTAACCCTTGAGTTTTACATTCCTTTCCAATTCTCCTCCCCATTCCTCTGGGTGAGGGGGAATGAGCAAGCAGCTATGTGATGCTTGGTTGTCGGCCAGGGTTAAACCACAACAATTACAGCTAAAGGTACATAAACAGAAAAATGTTTTTGTCTCCAAAATGTAAAGAACTATATTTTGTATTACTGACCGATTTTTCTGTAATAAGGGTAGAGGGTGGAGATACCTGGATTCATCACTCCTGTGTAAAAAAGGGACCTATACTGATCCTAGGACAGAAACACCTAATTTGTAAAAATATGCCTTCAAGAATAGTTCAGAACCAATTTGCCTTAAATTATATTTTATCAGCACAAGGCAGAGTACGTGCCCTAATTAATATTAGCTGCTATTTTTTATGTCAATCAAAATCAACAAAGACAGATATTGAATAAATTAAAACTCGTTTGCAAGTCCTACATGAAGTAGGACAAGAAGAAACTTTTCATGCTTTAAACTGGCTAACATCATGGTTTCCTAATATTGTTCAATGGTCACAAAAGCTTATAATGTTTTGTGCTGAGCAAGGAACGCTGGCTCAGCCTGCCTCTCTGTGGGTGAAGTGGAGAGAGGGAAATGTTTGGTGTCAGCAGAGAAAAATCTCTTTTTTATCAGGTAATGCGGTCTCCTTCTCAGTTTACAGTCATTTCCCTGGCCCTTCTCTTTCCATTGGAGCCCTCTCTTCAAAAGTGACCTGCCCATATCTTCCCGCTACTGTTTAGCCTGCGGAACACAATTCCTACTAGAGTATCAAAACCAAGCTCTCTCTCTCTCCTGCTGTCAAATTAACTTGTAACCAAGAGTTTTTAACTTGTCTTCTTCATCAGGAGGAATAAAAATAGTACAAATATTTTATTTTGTTTTCAGAATGACATGCAACATCATTTCTTATCTATTGATTTCAATAATTTAGTATTTTAAAAAGAACAAACCAACTCAATTTGTTTAAAAGATACTTAAAGTTGAGAACAACTTTATATTGACTAAAATGAGTCATAATTAATTTATGACAGGAATAATATAATTAATTAGGTGGTTGCTGCTTATCTTTTATAATACATTGCTTTTAAACATCTGCTCAATAGTCCATTATGATAGCTGAGAAATCATAGAACCATAGAATTATAGAATACCAATTTGGAAGGGACCTCAAATACCATCTGGTCCAACCTTTCTTAGCAAAAGCATGATCTAGACAAGATGGCCCAGAACCCTGTCCAGGCGAATCTTAAGTGCCCAATGTTGGGGAATCCACCACCTCCCTGGGGAGATTATTCCAGCGGCTGATTGTTCTCACTGTGAAAAATTTTCCTCTTGTGTCTAATCAGAATCTCCCCAAGAGTAACTTGTACCTATTACCCTCATCTTTTCCATGTGACTCCTTGTAAAAAGGGAGTCTCCATCTTCTTTGTAGCCATCCTTTAAATACTGGCACATGGTAATAAGGTCTCCCCGAGACTTCTTTTCTCAAGGCTGAACAAACCCAGTTCTCTCAGCCTTCCCTCATATGACAGGCTTCCCAGTCCCTTAATCATCTTTGCGGCCCTTCTCTGGACCCTCTCCAGCCTGTCCACACCTTTTCTGTATAGCGGGGCCAAAACTGAACACAGTATTCCAGGTGTGGCCTGACAAGTGCTGAGTAGAGTGGGATAATGACTACTTTATCTCTGCTGGTGATGGCTCTTGTTGATGCAGCCCAGCATCCTGTTGGCTTTCTTTGCTGCAGCAGTACACTGTTCACCCATATTGAGCTTGTTGTCCACCATGACCCCCAGGTCCCTTTCCACAGAGCTGCTCCCCAGCTGGGTAGAACCCAGCCTGTGCTGCGCTCCTGGATTATGTTTTCCCAGGTGCAAGACTATACATTTGTCTTTGTTGAACTTCATAAGGTTCTTGTTAGCCCACTCTTCCAGCCTATCCAGGTCTTCCTGCAGGGTGGCCCTCCCTTCCGAAATGTCCACTTCCCCACTCAGTTTGGCATCATTGGCAAACTTCATCAGAGTACACTTGATCCCCTCATCCAGATCATTTATGAAGATATTAAACAGCGTTTGGCCCAATATTGATCCTTGGGGGACCCCACTTGTGACAGGTTGCCAGTTTGAAAACGAGTTATTTACCACTACTCTCTGTCTGGGTGTGGCCTGTTAGCTTGTTCCCCACCCACTGCAAGGACCACTTGTCTAGACCATAATGCAGGGGTGTGGATAACTGGCTAGCTGAAAAGGGTCACATAGACATAGTCCAGCTGGCTGGACAAAAAAGCACATCGCTCTCAGCTTATCTGAAGTAAAGCAAAAATACACTGTCCTTCGCTGTTCTTGTTACACAATAACAGGAAGATTTCGGTGGGAAAAGAATGTTGCAGGTGGGAACAGATAACTACAGAAGAGAAACTAGGGGCAGGCTTGATATTTAGGCAACTAACCAATAATGAGCTTAACTTTTGTAATATGTATGAGCTAATTATAACAAGGCATAAAAGATGACTGTAAGACACAATAAACGAAGTCTGCTGATCACTCATATTGAGTGACTGTGTCTTCCCTCCGTCGCAACACAGGGGTCCTCAAACTTTTTAAACAGGGGGCCGGCGCGCAGATGAAGTGGCAGGAAGTCATCTATGGCTGCTTGGTTTCCCCCCTCAACCCCTGGCGGGGGGGGAGGGGGGGCGGGGGGGTTCTGTAAATTCTGGGGGCCGGATTGAGGACCCTGGGGGGCCCTATCCGGCCCGCGGGCCGTAGTTTGAGGACCCCTGCCATAATGCATCAGTTTCTCTGGGAGAAGGCTGTGGGAAACCATATCAAAAGCCTTGGAGAAATCCAGGTAGACAATGTCCACCACTCACCCCACATCAGCTGAGCAGGTTACTTTGTCATAGAAGGTGATCAGGTTTGTCAAGCACTATTTGCCCTTGGTGAATGTGTGCTGGCTTTTCCCAATCACGTGCTTCATTTGACTTGTGATAGCTCCCAGGAGGATTTGTTCCATAACTTTCCCAAGGACAGAAGTAAGACCAATGGGCCTATAGTTTCCTTGATCCTCCTTTAAGCCCTTCTTGTAGATGGGGGTGACATTAGCCTTCTTCCGGTCTTCTGGGATGTCCCCCAATCTCCACAACTTCTCAAAGATTATGGAGAGTGGCCTCACAATGATGTCAGCCAGCTTTCTTAACACCCTCAGGTGGATATTGTCAGGGTCCATCGATTTGTAGGGGTCAAGCTCCTGCAATAGTTCACATACCAACTCTTCCTTCACTGATGGTGTCTGTGAGAGCAATATGCTTTTATGTGAGAGCAATAAAGTAACAGATGCTTCCTGATGACAACTTCCCAGTCTCTTTAGGAAACAATCAGTGAGTCTAGGATTCACAGCTTTAATTTAAAGCTTGACAACCATGCAAGCAAATGGCAATGCAGAAGCAATAAATGGAGAAATAAATATATTTTTTATCTTTTTTAAGGATTGTAATTTACTAAAAAAACCTTTTTATTAAAATTTTAATAAAATTTTTCTTTAGGTAAGCGTGTTTATTTTGCAGAAGTTGAATGCACCATCAGCAAGTTTTCTGATGATACCAAACCATGAGGTGCTGTTGACTCTCTTGAGGGAGAAGACTCCTTGCAGAGGCATCTGGATAGACTGGAGCATTGGGCTATGATTAATGGGATGATATTTGACAAGTCCAAATGCCGGATTTTGCACCTAGGATGGAATAACGCTGGACACAAGTATAGATTGGGATAGGAGTGGAGAGCAGCCCTGCAGAAAGGGATCTGGGGGTGCTGATTGACAGCAGGCTCAGTATGAGTCAGCAGCGTGCCCTGGCAGCCAAGAGGGCAAACCACATCCTGGGGTATCTTTGTAGGTTTGGACTTTATTGTTTTTCTTGCTAGTTAAACATTTCAGGAATTCAGATGAATGGTGCTGTGAAAGGGTTGATTCTTAATATTTATGTTCTTTATGTTTAATAAATTAATTACAATAGTAGTAATTAATTTTCCCTTGATAAAAATACACAAGTTGATGAGTTACTGTGTTCATGTTTGCTGTTTTAGGAATCTTTGGATGTGTCTCAAGTAGCTGGAGTTTGTGCAACAGCAGAAGTGATTTGCTATGAATATCATGTCTTGTACTCCAGCAGCTACCGAGTACCTGTGCTTTATTTTAGTCCATAATTTTTAGTCAAGACCAGTTTTCTATTAGATAAAGAGAAGAATAAGAATACATGGGATGTAATAGATCTTAAAAACATAGCTTTTGCATTAAACTGGGGAAGAGTAATGATCATATGTAATAGGAAATAAGAGATGAGGCAATTCACTAGTAAATTTTGTAATACTCTAGATGGTGAGCTTCAGGACCTTAGAGAAGATATCATCTTGGCCTGAAGGAAGCTGATCTTTGGCTCCTGGAATCTTGCCTGTGGTTGACTAAAAGTGCTGATGATTTTTCTTGTTATGTTTCGAACTTTTGACTGAACCAGTTCTTGTTTGGTGTGCCCTTCCACCTATGTATAATGTTAATCCAAAAGAAGATGATATTGTTTACACTTTGAATGTCCATAATTGTCTTTCTGTAGATGCTAATGTAGTAGGAGGCTATGATGGGAACGTGTCGCAGTGGTTCTCCTCTTATCCAGAGTAACAGCAGGGAAAGCATTAAAGAGTTAAATCACCTTGTTTGGTAGGCAGTTCAGAATGTGAGTCAAAATTGCCACTGCTTTTTGTTGTTGGTTCAAGGACATGGCTGTGAGGATTTTGATGGTATGTGCTGCGTGGATTTTAGGCGCCCCATTGCAGCAACATGTTATCAAAATCTGAGAAAATTTCAGCCTTTTTTGGCATCCATTCACTCAATTGGCAGTATTGTTTGTTTGCTATTACCTTGGTTGCTGTCATGTTTGCAAGGGCCCTGCAGAACATGGCAAACCTGGTACTAGCTGTTCAAAAAAAAAAAGGGGAAATTGTAAAATTGTACGGAACAAAGACAGTGGGTTATTTTGACATTAATAATATGTCTCAGTTGGTTTCTTATTTGTTCTATTACTTATACCTTTTTTTTTAACCGCCCGGTTACAGGGGTTCTTTTGTGCAACAGGAAGGGGGAGATGCAGGAGCGGGCTGGAAACTAGGACCATGCGTGGCAATCAGTTAGCTGAGGGGAATGTACTCGAGCTTGTCTAGACAACAATTAACATGATGAGACATGTTTACAGAGCACAGGGGAGTGGGAGACGGATGGCGCCAAGGAGGGCGCCAAGGAAAGGTAACACCTTGCTGTTAATTGCTGGTAGTTAACCACCAATCAGGGATAGCCTAGTATGCAATGCTTAGCTTTAAGAACCAATATGTTTAAAACACGCAGCTTCTGAAAGAATAAAACCTCATGCTTCTGTACAATAAATTGACATTTGCTTGCATCAAGCTGCGTCCCGTATCTTCATTCGCCACAAAATGTCGTATGTACTTGTAAAAAGGTTGTAGCGACGAAGATGACCGCCCAAAAGGGACGAGGATCTAAAAGGGAATTGTCGAAGGAAGGACAGAGGGCTTGTATGAAGAACGTCGCATGCATTCGTACAAAGGTTGTAGCGATGACGACGACCGCCCAATACGTATGAGGAAACAATGGGGAATTGTCAAAGGAAGGACCGGGGGCTTGTATGAAGAACGTCGTATGCATTCCTAAAAAGGTTGTAGCGATGACGACCGCCCAAAGGGGACGAGGAAACAAAGGGGAATTGTCAAAGAAAGGACAGGGGTCTTGTATGAAATACGTCGTATGCATTCGTAAATACCTTGTAGCGACCCTGACGACCACCCAAAAGGGACGAGGTAAAAAAGGGGAATTGTCGATATAAGGACAGAGGGTTTGTATGAAGAAAGTCGTACGCATTCGTAAAAAAGGTTGTAGCGACGACGACCGCCCAAAGGGGACAAGGAATCAATGGGGAATTTTCGAACGAAGGACAGGGGGCTTGTATGAAGAACGTTGTATGCATTCGTAAAAAAGTTGTAGCGACAACGACGACCGCCCAAACGGGGCGAGGATCTAAACGGGAATTGTCGAAGGAAGGACAGGGGGCTTGTATGAAGCACGTCGTATGCATTCGTAAAAAGGTTGTAGCGACGACGACAGCCCAAAAGGGACGAGGAAACAAAGAGGAATTGTCGAAGGAAGGACAGGGTGTTTGTATAAAGAACGTCGCATGCTTTCGTAAAAAGGTTTTAGCGACGACGACGACTGCCCAAAAGGGATGAGGAAACAAAGGGGAATTCTCAAAGGCAGGCCAGGAAGCTTGTATGAAGAACGTCGTATGCATTCGTAAAAAGGTTTTAGCGACGACGACGACAGCCCAATAGGGGCGAGGATCTAAAGGGGAATTGTCGAAGGCAGGACAGAGGGCTTGTATGAAGAACCTCGTATGCATGCATAAAAAGATTGTAGCGACGACGACGACTGCCCAAAAGTAACGAGGAAACAAAGGGGAATTGTCGAACGAAGGGCAGATGGCTTGTATGAAGAAAGTCGTACGCATTAGTAAAAAGGTTGTAGCGACGACGACGACCGCCCAAAAGGGACGACGAAACAAAGGGGAATTCTCAAAGGAAGACAGGGGGCTTGTATGAAGTACCTCGCATGCATTCGTAGAAAGGTTATAGAGACTATGACGACCGCCCAAAAGGGACGAGGATCTAATGGGGAATTATCGAAGGAAGGACATAGGGCTTGTATGAAGAACGTCGTGTGCATTCGTAAAAAGGTTGTAGCGGCGACGACAGCCCAAAAGGGACGAGGAAAAAATGGGGAATTGTCAAAGGAAGGACAGGGGGCTTGTATGAAGAACGTCGTATGCATTCGTAGAAAGGTTTTAGCGACGACGACGACCGCCCAAAAGGGATGAGGAAACAAAGGGGAATTCTCAAAGGAAGGACAGGAAGCTTGTATGAAGAACGTCGTATGCATTCGTAAAAAAGTTTTAGCAGCGACCACGACCGCCCAGTAGGGACGAGGATCTGAAGGGGAATTATCGAAGGCAGAACAGAGGGCTTGTATGAAGAACCTCGCATGCATTCGTAAAAAGGTTATAGCGACCATGACGACCGCCCAAAAGGGATGAGGATCTAAAGGGGAATTTTCGAAGGCAGGACAGAGGGCTTGTATGAAGAACGTCGCATGCATTCGTAGAAAGGTTGTAGCAGCGACAACGACCTTCCAAAAGGGACGAGAAGAAAAAGGGGTATTGTGGAAGGAAGGACAGGGGCTTATATGAAGAACGGCGAATGTATTCATAAATAGGTTTAAGCGACGACGACGACCGCCCAAAACAGACGAGGATCTAAAGGGGAATTTTCGAAGGCAGGACAGAAGGCTTGTATGAAGTGCGTCGTATGCTTTCGTAAAAAACTTGTAGCGCCGATGACGACCGCCCAATAGGGACGAGGATCTAAAAAGGAATTGTCGAAGGCAGGACAGAGGGCTTGTATGAAGAACGTCGCATGCATTCGTAGAAAGGTTGTAGCTGCGACGACGATCTCCACGGAAGAACGAGGAAACAAAGGGGAATTGTCGAAGGCAGGACAGAGGGCTTGTATGAAGGACGACGCATGCATTCGTAGAAAGGTTGTAGCAGCGACGACGACCTTCCAAAAGGGACGAGAAGCAATAGGGGAATTGTGAAAGGAAGGACAGAGGGCTTATATGAAGAACGGCGAATGTATTCATAAATAGGGTCAAGCGACGAAGACGACCGCCCAAAATAGACGAGGATCTAAAGGGGAATTGTCGAAGGCAGGACAGAAGGCTTCTATGAAGTACGTCGTATGCATTCGTAAAAAGGTTGTAGCGACGACGACGACCGCCCAAAAGGGACGAGGAAACAAAGGGGAATTGTCGAAGGAAGGGCAGTTGGCTTGTATGAAGAACCTAGTATGCATTCGTAATAGGTTGTAGCGACGACAACGACCGCCCTGAAGGGATGAGGAAACAAAGGGGAATTGTCAAAGGAAGGAGAGGAAGGATGTATGAAGAACGTCATATGCATTCGTAAAAAGGTTGTAGCGGCAACGACGACCGCCCAAAAGGGATGAGGAAACAAAGGGGAATTGTCGAAGGAAGGAGAGGAAGCATGTATGAAGAACCTCATATGCATTCGTAAAAAGGTTGTAGCGATGATGACGACCGCCCAAAAGGGAAGAGGATCTAAAGGGGAATTGTCGAAGGCAGGACAGAGGGCTTGTATGAAGAACGTCGCATGCATTCATAATAAGGCCGTAGCGACGACGACCACCGCCCAAAAGGGACGAGGTAAAAAAGAGGAAGTGTCGAAGGCAGGACAGGGAGCTTGTATGAAGAACGTCGTATGCATTCGTAAAAAAGTTGTAACGATGACGACCGCCCAAAAGGGACGAGGATCTAAAGGGGAATTGTCGAAGGCAGGACAGAGGGCTTCCATGAAGAACCTCATATGCATTCGTAAAAAGATTGTAGCGACGACGATGACCTCCCAAAAGGAAAGAGGAAACAAAGGGGAATTGTCGAAGGAAGGGCAGATGGCTTGTGTGAAGAACGTCGTACGCATTCGTAAAAAGGTTGTAGCGATGACGACGACTGCCCAAATGGGACGAGGATCTAAAGGGGAATTGTCGAAGGCAGGACAGAGGGCTTGTATGAAAAACCTCGTATGCATTCGTAAAAAGGTTGTAGCGACGACGACGACCTCGCAAAAGGAAGGAGGAAACAAAGGGGAATTGTCGAACGAAGGGCAGAGGGCTTGTATGAAGAACGTCGTATGCATTCGTAAAAATGTTGGAGCGACGACGAGCGCCCAAAAGGGACAACGAAACAAAGGGCAATTGTCGCAGGAAGGACAGAGGGCTTGTATGAAGAACATCGCATGCATTCGTAAAAAATTTGTAGCGACGACGACAGCCCTAAAGGGACGAGGAAACAAAGGAGAATTGTCGAATGAAGGACAGGAGGCTTGTATGAAGGACGTCACATGCATTCGTAAAAACGTTGTAGTGACGACAACAGCCGAAAAGGGAGGAAGAAACAATGGGGAATTGTCAAAGGAAGGACAGGGGGCTTGTATGAAAAACGTCGTATGCATTCGTAAAAAGGTTGTAGCGACGACGATGACCACCCAAAAGGGATGAGGACACAAAGGGGAATTCTCAAAGGAAGACAGGGGGCTTGTATGAAGAACGTCGCATGCATTGGTAAAAAATTTGTAGCGACGACTACGACCGCTAAAAAGGGACGAGGTAAAAAAGAACGTGGAAACAAAGGGGAATTTTCGAAGGAAGGACGCAGGGCTTCAATGATGAACATCGCATGCATTCGTAAAAAATTCGTGGCGACGAATACCACCGCCTAAAAGGGACGAGGTAAAAAAGAGGAATTGTCAAAGGAAGGACAGGGGACTTGTATGAAGCACGTCGTATGCATTCGTAAAAAGGTTGTAGCGACGACGACGACCGCCCAAAAGGGTCGAGGATCTAAAGGGGAATTGTCGAAGGAAGGACAGAGGGCTTGTATGAAGAACGTCGCATGCATTCGTAATAAGGCCGTAGCGACGACGACCACCACCCAAAAGGGACGAGGTAAAAAAGGGGAATTGTCGATATAAGGACAGAGGGCTTGTATGAAGAAAGTCGTACGCATTCGTAAAAAAGGTTGTAGCGACGACGACCGCCCAAAGGGGACGAGGAATCAAAGGGGAATTTTCGAACGAAGGACAGGGGGCTTGTATGAAGAACGTTGTATGCATTCGTAAAAAAGTTGTAGCGACAACGATGACCGCCCAAACGGGGCGAGGATCTAAACGGGTATTGTCGAAGGGAGGACAGGGGGTTTGTATGAAGCACGTCGTATGCATTCGTTAAATGGTTGTAGCAACGACGACAGCCCAAAAGGGACGAGGAAACAAA
The DNA here is from genome assembly GCF_023634155.1 of Falco peregrinus. Taxonomy (NCBI): domain Eukaryota; kingdom Metazoa; phylum Chordata; class Aves; order Falconiformes; family Falconidae; genus Falco; species Falco peregrinus. The sequence goes on from NC_073743.1 coordinate 26,861,097, forward strand.
GAGGAATTGTCGAAGGAAGGACAGGGTGTTTGTTTAAAGAACGTCGCATGCTTTCGTAAAAAGGTTTTAGCGACGACGACGACTGCCCAAAAGGGATGAGGAAACAAAGGGGAATTCTCAAAGGCAGGCCAGGAAGCTTGTATGAAGAACGTCGTATGCATTCGTAAAAAGGTTGTAGCGACGACGACCGCCCAATAGGGACGAGGATTAAAGGGGAATTATCGAAGGCAGGATAGACGGCTTGTATGAAAAACGTCGTATGCATTCGTAAAAAGGTTGTAGCGACGACGACGACCACCTAAAAGGGACGAGGAAACAAAGGGGAATTGTCGAAGGAAGGACAGGAGGCTTCTATGAAGAACGTCGCATGCATTCGTAAAATGGTTGTAGCGACGACGACGACCGCCCAAAAGGAACAAGGAAACAAAGGAGAACTGTGGAAGGAAGGACATGGGGCTTGTATGAAGCACGTCGCATGCGTTCGTAAAAAATTCGTAGTGACGAATACCACCGCCCAAAAAGGACGAGGTAAAAAAGAGGAATTGTTGAAAGGAAGGACGGAGGGCTTCTATGAAGAACGTCGCATGCATTCGTAATAAAGTTGTAGCGACGATGACGACCGCCCAAAAGGGACAAGGATCTAAAAGGGAATTGTCGAAGGCAAGACAGAGGACTTGTATGAGGAGCGTCGTATGCATTCGTAAAAAGGTTGTAGTGATGACGAAGACCACCCAAAAGGGACGAGGAAACAAAGGGGAATTTTCGAAGGAAGGACATGGGGCTTGTATGAAGAACGTCGCATGCATTCTTAAAAAAGTTGTAGCGACGACGACCGCCCAATAGAGACGAGGATCTAAAGGGGAATTGTCGAAGGCAGGACAGAAGGCTTGTATGAAGTACGTCGTATGCATTCGTAAAAAAGTTGTAGGGACGATGACGACCGCCAAAAAGGGACGAGGTAAAAAAGGGGAATTGTCGAAGGAAGGACGGAGGGCTTGTATGAAGAACGTCACATGCATTCATAAAAAATTTGTAGCGACGAATACCACCGTCAAAAGGGACGAGGTAAAAAAGGGGAATTGTTGAAGGAAGGACGGAGGGCTTCTATGAAGAACGTCGTATGCATTCGTAAAAAGGTTGTAGCAACTACGACGACCGCTCAAAAGGGATGAGGAAACAAATGGGAATTGTCAAAGGAAGGACAGTAAGCTTGTATGAAGAACCTGGTATGCATTCGTAAAAAGGTTGTAGCGACCATGACGACCACCCAAAAGGGACGAGGATCTAAAGGGGAATTGTCGAAGGCAGAACAGAGAGCAAGTATGAAGAACGTCGTATGCATTCGTAAAAAGGTCGTAGCAACGACGACGACCGCCCAAAAGGGATGAGGAAACAAAGGGGAATTGTCAAAGGAAAGACAGAAAACTTGTATGAAGTACGTCGTATGCATTCGTAAAAAACTTGTAGCGATGACGACGACCGCCTAATAGGGACGAGGATCTAAAGGGGAATTGTCAAAGGCAGGACAGAGGGCTTGTATGAAGAACGTAGCATGCGTTCGTAGAAAGGTTGTACCAGCGACGACGACCTTCCAAAAAGGACGAGAAGAAAAAGGGGAATTGTGAAAGGAAGGACAGAGGGCATATGTGAAGAACGGCGAATGTATTCATAAATAGGTTGTAGCGACGACGACGTCCGCCCAAAAGGGACGAGGATCTAAAGGGGAATTGTCGAAGGAAAGACAGGGTGCTTGTATGAAGTGCGTCGTATGCATTCGCAAATGGTTGTAGCAACGATGACGAGCGCCCAAAAGGGACGAGAAGAAAAAGGGGAATTGTCGAAGGCAGGACAGGGGGCTTGTATGAAGAACGTCGTATGTATTCATTAAAAGGTCGTAGCGACGACGAACACCGCCCAAAAGGGACGAGGAAACAAAGAGGAACTGTCGAAGGGAGGACAGAGGGCTTGTATGAAGAACGTCGCATGCAATCGTAAAAAATTTGTAGCGACCATGACGACCGCCCAAAAGGGACGAGGATCTAAAGGGGAATTGTCGAAGGCAGGACAGAAGGCTTGTATGAAGAAGGTTGTATACATTCGTAAAAAGGTTGTTACCTTGACGACAGCCAAAAAGGGACGAGGAAACATTGGGGAGTTGTCAAGAGAAGGACAGGGGGCTTGTATGAAGAACGTCGTATGCATTCGTAAAAAGGTCATAGAGACGATGACGACCGCCCAAAAAGGAACGAGGAAACAAAGGAGAATTGTGGAAGGAAGGACAGGGGGCTTGTATGAATTACGTCGTATGCATTCGTAAAAAATTTGTAGCGACGATGACGACCGCCCAAAAGGGACGAGGAAACAAAGGGGAATTGTCGAAGGAAGGGCAGATGGCTTGTATGGAGAACGTCGTATGCATTGGTAAATAGTTGTAGCGACGAGGATGACCGCCTAAAACAGACGACGAAACAAAGGGGATATTTCAACGTAGGACAGGGGGCTTGTATGAAGAACGTCGTATGCATTCGTAAAAAGGTTGCAGCGACGACGACGACCGCCCAAAAGGAACGAGGAAACAAAGGGGAATTGTCAAGGAAAGGACAGGAGGCTTGTATGATACGTCGTATGCATTCATAAAAAGGTTGTAGCGACGACGACGACCGCCCAAAAGGGACGAGCAAACTAAGGGGAATTGTCGAAGGAAGGACAGTGGGCTTTTATGAAGGATGTCGTATGCATTCGTAAAAAAGTTGCAGCGACGACGACAGCCCAAAAGGGACGAGGAAACAATGGGGAATTGTCAAAGGAAGGACTGGGGGCTTGTATGAAGAACGTCGTATGCATTCGTAAGAAGGTTGTAGCGACGACGATGACCGCGCGAAAGGGACGAGGATGTAAAGGGGAATTGTCGAAGACAGGGCAGTAGACTTGTATGAGGAACGTCGTATGCAATCATAAAAAGGTTGTAGCGACGACGACGACCGCCCAAAAGGGACGAGAAGAAAAAGGGGACCTGTGGAAGGAAGGACAGAGGGCTTATATGAAGAACGGCGAATGTATTAATAAATAGGTTTAAGCGACGACGACGACCGCCCAAAATAGACGAGGATCTAAAGGGGAATTTTCGAAGGCAGGACAGAAGGCTTGTATGAAGTACGTCGTATGCTTTCGTAAAAAGGTTGTAGCGACGACGACGACCGCCCAAAAGGGACGAGGAAACAAAGGGGAATTGTCGAAGTGCAGAATGGATGAAAGAGAACGGCCACGGTTCCATAGAAGGACTGTGTGATACAGCTTTTGACATAAGTCTGGAGTGAACCAAGGTAGGCCGCAGCGAGAAATTGCCAGGCTTGCTAAAAATGGAAAATTACCAGGCTTGCTAATAAGGGAAGAGAGATAAGGTTATGCTGACCTTGTGCTTAATGTTGTAAATAACTTTGAGGAATTCACATAGATAAGAGAGAAAAAAAAAATATATGTAGTTAGCTATCCGCAGAAACCGCAAATAGGAGGACGTATGAAAGTGTAATCCTTTAGAGCTTAGCCAATCAGCAGATGATTTGTAGCCATAATTAACTGGAACTGTATATAAGACATAATCGCGCCGTAATAAATTGAAGCTTGCTCTATCACTCACATTGAGTCGGCTGCTTGCTTCCCCTCGCTCGTCGCAAGTGGCGCCCGAACAGGGACCCCCAATCCCTGTTCTTCACCGGACAGAGAGGACGGAGAAGCACTGGTAGCAGCGACCAGAGAGCAGAAGATCGGCTGATGCTGGCATCGTACCCGATCCGTGCTTGAGTCCAGGATAATTAAAGAAGGTGTTCGCCATCCGTGAGCTGCTACCCAAGGGAAAAGGCTGCAACAAAGAGGACTTTAATGAGTGAGCAATGGAAAAAGATGTAGCGCTAGCACTTTTACAACGCTTTTTAGAAAAGCGGGGAGTAGGCCCTTTAAAAGATCTGGCCGGGTTAATTGCATTAGGTAAAGCAAAAGGATATTTTGCAGATCCTGAGCATATGTTTGAAGTAGAAGAATGGCGTAATTATGGGGATTGTTTATGGGATTCAGTAATTGATGATGATAAAGCTGCTAAGAAATTAATGAAACCTTGGAGAGAAGTTATTAATTGTTTAAAAAGATATAAAGTTGAAAAACAAATGGCAGCAGCTGCTTCCAGCCGACTCGAACAGTCTGACCCGGCCGCTGGGCGTCTTACGGCAGGAGGTGATTATTTTACCCCCCTTGCCTCGGGAATCCCTGTTCCTGTTGTCCGCCGACCCTCAGACCATCCTCCTCCCCCTCCTCCTCCGGAAGAAAAAGCTTGTCCCTCGGCACCACCTCAAGAGGAGGTGCAGGGAGAATCACAAGAAAGTGAAACTGAGGAGGAGACAAGTGACAAAAATGAGAGGGCAGACGATGGGAAGTTAAAAACTGATTCAGCTAATAAAACTTTTAAACCGCCTTGCCTTCACCCGCGGCCACGACTAATTCGAGTCGGTTGGGACAAAATAGTCCGAGAAGCGATGGAACAAAAAGACTTTGATGTTGTAGCTCAAATTAATCATCAAGCCTATCCAGTAATTTACACTGTTGATAATGCAGGAGTAATGACAGGAGAACATCATACTTTAGACTGGAAAATATTAAATCAGTTACGGAGTACAGTTAATGAGTCAGGTTTACATGGCGAACCTGCAAGACAAATGTTAAACTATATTTGGAGTAGCGGAATGCTTTGTCCAGAAGACATTAAAAATATAATGAGACTCATTTTGAAACAATCGCAACAGTTGTTATGGCAAGCCCATTGGCAGAAACTTTGTGAACTATCTGTACATATGCCTCACGCACCGAATGATCGTTTAGCGGGTTTAACAGTAGAACAATTGATGGGAACCGGGCCCTTTGCTTCTGTAGAAATGCAGATGAAATCTGGCCCAGATGTCTTATTAGAGTCTATGAGGCTAGCACGAGATACCTTACAAAAAGTCAAAACTACACCAGCTACGCCCTCATATAAGTCAGTCAAACAAGGAAGGGATGAATCTTTTGCCTCTTTTGTAGATAGGGTTACAGATGCTATTAATCGTGCAGATATGGCTGAGTTTATGAAAGGACCTTTGTTAAGACAATGTGTGCTGGAAAATTGTAACTCTTATACAAAAGGCATTTTAGTTACTCTTCCTCTGGATGCCTCTATTGAAACCATGTTAGAGCGAATGAGCAGAGTTCCTGTAGGAGCCCAAGCTCTGTTAGTTGAAGTGCTTAAAGAGGTAGGGGACAATTTAGTTAAGGCTCAGCAGCAAGCATTTGCAGCCCTCGCTCCACTGAAACCTCCGGATGAACATCGAGACAGAATACACCATCGAAGGGACTATACATGTTTTCGTTGTGGACGTTCGGGTCATACGCGCCGGCAGTGTCAAGAACGCCAAGTATGGTGCCAAAACTGTCGAATGAATAATCATAATACCGCAGCTTGCCGGCGTTCGGGAAAAGGGAAGCGGAGCGCCAGGAGTCGCGGCGCGCCGACCCCAATAGTGGCTCCAGCAACCTGCATGCCGATGACTGTCCCCAACCAGCTCCCCAACCAACAACCAACACCTCCCGCCTTCAACCAGCCACAAAGTTACGACCAGCAACCCGAGGGAGCCTCGGATTGGATCTGGCAACAGCAATAGATATTACTCTACTTGATAACCGCCCGCAGAAAGTTGCCACAGGAATCAAAGGACCTATAATGATAAACGGACAACTTCATGGAGCTTTGCTGCTGGGTCGTTCTTCCAGTGGCCTCAAGCGACTCTTTGTTTTACCAGGACTTATTGATTGTGACTATAAAGGAGAAATTTTTATAATTGTTCAAGCGAGTTTTCCGCCTATATATATTCCTAAAGGTAGTCGCATTGCTCAATTAATACCACTCCAACACTTAACTCACCAAATGTCTGCAATCTCCAATCACGATCGCGGGACAGATGGTTTTGGGTCCACAGGAGGCTTAGCGATGTTGACTGTACCTATGAATCAACGACCACTCGCCCAAATTATTCTTGTACATGGGACTGATAAAAAACACATGACTGCACTTTTGGACACTGGTGCCGATATCACAATCATCGCGCGTGGTCAGTGGCCTTCTTATTGGCCACTGCAACACGTCCCTGGAGGAGTTGAAGGAGTAGGGGGAATAGCGCCTGTTCAGCGCAGTCAACAAAGAATACAAATCATCATAGATGGAAAAACAGCGATACTACATGTTACTGTTATGCCCTTACCGAGTGGAGTGAATGCACTCATCGGAAGAGATGTGTTGAATCAATTAGGAGTACTACTTACTACAAATTCACCTTTTTAGGAACGGTCACTGTCAATTGGACTTTCCTGATTCCTTTGAAATGGCTAATGGAAGAGCCTGTTTGGATCGGACAGTGGCCATTGAAAAAGGAAAGTCTGCAACAAGCACATTTGCTAGTTCAAGACCCGTTAACACAAGGTCATCTTAAACCGTCAACCAGTCCTTGGAATACACCGATATTTGTAATCCAGAAAAAATCAGGAAAATATCGGCTATTACATGATCTACGAGCGGTGAATCAACAACTGCAAGCAATGGGAGCCTTACAACCGGGTCTTCCTAATCCTGCTATGTTGCCCACCGAATGGCATTTATTAATAATTGACTTAAAAGACTGCTTTTTTACAATTCAGCTACACCCCAATGACACTCAAGGATTTGCATTTACATTGCCATCGGTTAACAGAGAGGGACCTGACCAGCGATTTGAATGGACTGTGTTACCACAAGGCATGAAAAATAGCCCTACCCTGTGTCAGCTATTTGTTGATGCTGCTCTCCAACCTATTCGAAAAGCATGGCCTCATGTTATTATTTACCATTATATGGATGATATTCTATTTGCTCAAAAACAGCCTTTCACTGGACAACAGGAGACCTTTTTACAACAACAGTTAGAGACGCAAAATCTCGTCATAGCAACTGAAAAGGTCCAGCGTTCACCCGCATGGAAATATCTTGGCTGGAATATTACTCAGTCACAAGTGAGTCCACAAAAATTAACCATTTGTAAAGATCTGCATACCCTCAATGATGCTCAAAAGTTATTGGGTGACCTCCAATGGCTACGCCCAGTAGCAGGCATCACCAATGATGAACTAGACGTGTTACGACCTTTATTAAAAGGAACAGATCCATCTAATCCTGTTATTGTTTCTAAGGATCAACAAGTTATGATTCAACAACTCAGTGAGCGGGTTGTAGAGCGTGCAGTAGATCGAATTGACCCTGATCTTCCTGTAGACCTCACTGTGTTAAACGGTCCCTCACACTTTATTGGTGCACTTACACAGTGCAAAAAGAAAAAGGGGGAGACTGTGAGAGTATTAGAGTGGATCTTTACCAAAATGCAACCAAAGACTACCATCCAAGAAAAAACGCAAAATTTGGCAGAAATCATTCGAAAAGGAAGAACGCGAATTTTACAAATTACCGGAATGGAGCCAAATGTCGTGTATCTACCAATACGCAGAGAAGACTTGGAGTGGTGGTTGCAGAATTCATCAGCTTTACAGTTAAGTTTATTAAGTGAAGCTCTGGAGATTAAAGTTGAGCCTTTAAAAGCACCTATATTAAAATGGATTAGTAATTATGACTGGTTAAAGCGTCCAAAACGAAGTGAGCGACCCTTAGCGGATGCTATCACAGTTTATACGGATGCAGGGAAACGCTCAAGAAAAGCAGCAGCAACATGGCACGAGAACAATCAATGGCACCACCAAATCCTTCCTGCGAAAGCAGGAGATTCGTTACAAACTTTAGAGCTAGCTGCTGTTGTATGGGTATGTACCCAATGGATACATGCGAGGTTAAACATTGTAACGGACTCGATGTATGTTGCTGGAATCGTAAGCCCAATTGAAGATGCTCGCCTTAAAGAAGTGCAAAGTCAACGGCTGTTTGAACTCCTTAGGCAACTGTTGTCAGCAATACAGCAGCGCACGCAACCCTACTGCGTTATACATATTAGAAGTCATAAATGGTCTGACGGTTTGGGGGAAGGGAATGCGCGCGCTGACCAGCTCGTGTCTGTAGCAGCTCCACTAAGCGAGTTTGTTAAAGCACGAGAATCACACAACACATTTCACCAAAACACGCGGGGACTGCATCGACAATTTGACATTACAATGGAAGAAGCTAGAGGAATTGTACGAGCTTGTCCTATGTGCAGTCATCATGGACCGGGACTAGGTATCGGGGTGAACCCCAGAGGACTTAAAGCCAGAGAGTTGTGGCAAATGGATGTCACTCACGTTGCTGAATTTGGCAGATTAAAATATGTACACGTTACAATTGATACATATAGTAAATTTGTATGGGCTACAGCACAAACAGGGGAACGAGCACTCCATGTAATGCGGCATTTAACAAGTTGTTTTGCTGTCATGGGAGTGCCACAGACAATAAAGACTGATAATGGCCCTGCTTTTGTCGGTGAAAAAATGAGACGTTTTTGTCAAGCATGGGGAGTGCGACATATTACAGGTATTTCTCACTCTCCCACGGGACAAGCAATCATTGAAAGAAGACATCAGACATTAAAGCAATATTTACAGAAGTTTGAGAAGATTACAGATGTACAAGAGAGACTTGCTAAAGTTCTTTTTGTGTTGAATCATCTATGTATATTTGCAGAACAGCAAGAATCACCTGCATGGTTACATGGGTATCTTAAAACATGTAAAGATGATGTTCCAATGTTTGTTATGTATAGGGATCCTTCAGCTGGTTTGTGGAAAGGGCCAGCAGAAGTAAAGTATGCTGGAAGAGGTTATATGTGTGCACTTACTCCCACAGGGCCGCAGTGGATCCCAGCAAAATGGACCAAAGCAGCAGTGACTGATGCTCCAGTAACCAATGCCAACTCGTGATTGATTTATTAATATTGTTTTAGCTATATTTTAAGCATAATGTTGAGAATTGTTGTGTTAATTAATTTTGTTGTCGTAGTTGTAGCCTTTGTGCCTAAATCATTGTTTGATTTGCGAGAAAATGTATGGGTAACTTTAAGTAGAGCTATTAACACAACCACGTTTTGTGCAAGTTTGTCAACCCCTAGCGTACCCTTTTTAACTTGTTTAGTAGGTGTGCCGTTAAATGACTCAGATTGGATCGCCCTTAACCAGTCTCTTAACCAGATGCCAAAAGTTACCATATTGGCTCGAGGTAATAATATGAGCAGCTTTTTTGAAAAATTTGATAACTGGGATGACAAACTCCCTATTGGTCCTAGCCCTCAAGAAATCGAACTAGTCGATTCACTAAATGCCTCTTATTGTGTATATTTGAATTCTTCCCGGTACCCTTGTGCTGGTGAAGCCTCTAACATGCCTTGTAGTACAACTGCTATCACTCCCGTATATCCAATTAAGAATCAGTTTAATTGGAGTGTTTGGTGTAACCATATCAGTCGAAATCTGTCTAATCCTGCACCTGGAGTATTATATCCTAGGAAATTACCCCCTGGTTTGTTTTTTATTTGTGGTAATAGAGCATGGAATGGAATACCCTCAATGCCTGTAGGTGGTCCATGTACCATCGGTCGTCTGAGTTTAGCCTTACCACATTTTCATCCTAACAAATCAAATCCAGTGAGATGGAGAAGAGACACTTCCCAGATCCTTGGTAACACCTGTGATGATAACGTTCAACTTTGGAACAAATGGGAGGTATTTTTTGCTTCGTTATTTATCCCAGGTGCCGCCGCTGCTCGGGCCCACAAAAATTTAGAAACGCTGTCTTGTTGGGTGGTTAAACAAGCCAACCTCACCAGCAGAGTTTTATCAGACCTAGCTGATAGTTTAACTTTTGTTCAACATGCTGTTTTGCAAAACCGCATGGCCATTGACTTTTTACTATTAGCACATGGACATGGCTGTGAAGATTTTGAAGGCATGTGTTGTATGGACCTTGAAGATAATTCAAGCTCCATACATAAAGAAATCAAACAATTGATGGAACATTCTCAAAAAATTCAACAAGATGTTGGATTTTTTGGCCTTGAAAGCTTAACAAATTGGCTTGGGATAGGAGGCTGGTTAAAAAAACTGTTGCAAAGTGTGTTGCTTATAGTAATAATTGTTATCATTGGATTTATATGTTTAAGCTGTGCTCTCTCTTGTATTTGAAAATTATTTGAGCGTGTAACTGGACCAGTTTTCCTTGTCCAAAAAGAAAAAGGGGGAATTGTTGCAGAATGGATGAAAGAGAACGGCCACGGTTCCATAGAAGGACTGTGTGATACAGCTTTTGACATAAGTCTGGAGTGAACCAAGCTAGGCCGCAGCGAGAAATTGCCAGGCTTGCTAAAAATGGAAAATTACCAGGCTTGCTAATAAGGGAAGAGAGATAAGGTTATGCTGACCTTGTGCTTAATGTTGTAAATAACTTTGAGGAATTCACATAGATAAGAGAGAAAAAAAAAATATATGTAGTTAGCTATCCGCAGAAACCGCAAATAGGAGGACGTATGAAAGTGTAATCCTTTAGAGCTTAGCCAATCAGCAGATGATTTGTAGCCATAATTAACTGGAACTGTATATAAGACATAATCGCGCCGTAATAAATTGAAGCTTGCTCTATCACTCACATTGAGTCGGCTGCTTGCTTCCCCTCGCTCGTCGCAGTATGCTTTTAACCAATTAGTGTCTGTATAGCAGCGTGTGAACAGTGTACGTAACCAACATAATTAAGGTGTGACGTGTGTACGAATATGAAAATTGTATATAAGCTTGCAGAAACTTAAGTAAAGTGGCTTCAGTTAGGATCATATTGATACGTCGTTGAGTCCATGATTTTGCTCCTGCAGTCTTTGGTTTTGAAAATTCTTTTTTCTCCCTTATGGTCCCAAAGGGGAAAATAAATGTCTTTTAAAGAATAATGTTTTTTTAGCTGAGTGAGATCCCAAATAGTTCTGGAGATACCAAGGGACTACAGATTCATGGAAGAGTTATGATGTCAGATAGAAGACTGATGTGTTCTGGTTTAGCAGAGGCTTGAAGGATGGTAAGGGTAGTGTTTTGAACATCAGTGTGGGAAATATATTAAGGTCTGTGACACCCAATTACTCATTTAACGCTTATGTTCATAGACAAAATGAGGTCCTTTACAGTAATGTTGTTTGCCCATGGAGTATTACTGACCACTGTTATTTTAGTAACAACTAGGTTCTTTTAATAAAGATCATGAAATTCTTCTCTAACTGCACAGGTCCCAGGAAAAAAGTAGTTACATACCTAGCAGTTGAAGACTAGTACTGGAGTATGCATTTGGCTGACTGAAGATAAGCTGATGCTCTCATAGAATCATTAGAATCATAGAATCATTTAGGTTGGAAAAGATTATCTAGTCCAATTGTTAACCCAGGACTGCCAAATCCACCACTAAGCCATTTCCCTAAGCACCACATTTACACGTCTTCTAAATATCTTCAGGGATGGTGACTCAACCACCTCCCTGGGCTGCCTGTTCCAATGCTTGATAACTCTTTCAGTGAAGAAAGTTCTCCTAATATCCAATCTAAACCTTCCCTGGCACAACTCGAGGCTGCTTCCTTGTTCTACTTGTTACTTGGGAAAAGAGACGAGACCCACCTCCCAACAATCTCTTTTCAGGTAGTTGTAGAGAGGGATATGGTCTCCCCTGAGTCTCCTTTTCTCCAGACTAAACCACCCCACTTCCCTCAGCCGCTCCTCATAAGACTCGTTCTCTAGACCCTTCACCAGCTTCTTTGCTCTTCTTTGTACACTCTCCAGCACCTCAATGTCTTTCTTGTAGTGAGGGGCCCAAAACTGAACACAGGATTTGAGGTGTGACCTCACCAGTGCTGAGTACAGGGGGACAATCACTGTCCTAGTCCTGCTGGCTACATTATTTCTGATATAAGCTGGGGTGCTGTTGGCCTTCTCTGCCACCTGGGCACGCTGCCAGCTCATATTCAGCCAGCTGTTGACCAACATCCCCAGGTCATTTTTTCCCCAGGCAGCTTTCCAGCCACTCTTACCCAAGCCTGTAGCATTGCATGGCATTGTTGTGACCCAAGTGCAGGACCCAGCACTGAACCTTATTGAATCTCATACAATTGGCCTTGGCCCATAGATCCAGCCTGTCCAGATCCCTCTGCAGAGCATTCCTACCCTCAAGCAGATCAACAGTACACCCAACTTGGTGTCTTTGATACATGTGTAAGAATAATAAGTTTATTTCGCAAAAATGTTAAATATTTCTAGAGTGCAAGTGCATATCATGTGGTGACTATCTTCCAGTTACAAGTTCAAAGTGCACTTTTTGAAATGCAAGCTAAATGAGTGTAGAGAAAAAAACAACAACCTCAAACAAGGAACTTGAAGTTAATTTGTAACAGAGAAAGCAATAAATAAAACTGCAACCACGTTTAGTCATAATTCTTTTTTCTGTCTGATGTGTCCCTTGCCTGTCTTTCCTGACACCTCATTAAAAGTATTTTGTATAAGTTCAAGCAGAGGATTAAGTATATTAGCTTCTTTCCATGCCAATTTCAAGTATCTCTTTCTCAAGATATCCAAATCTCATATAGCAAGTAAGTATGCAGTGAGGAACTAGAGAGATTTGCAATTGCACAACACTCGCATGGGTGCCTGTAGATGTACTCATTGAGATTCACTGTGATTATACTTGATGACTATACAACTATACAGTTTGTTCAGGCCTCTCCTCTCTGAATTTAAGGCTTTTCAATGTTCTATTACTCTCTACCATTCCAAATGCAACAATTGTCGATGCTGAAGAATGGACCAAAGGAAGTGATTAGACTCATTTTCCTGAAATAGCATCTCCTATTGTTATTATCAAAGACAGACTAATAGCCTACATGGCCCCTCAGTCTTAACATCTAGAACATCTCTTAGCTTTTTTTTCTTTCTGTTCCAAATCCCCTTTCATAGCTGCTGAATCCACCTGTATCCCTCACTGTATTGTCTCTCAAATACATTGTCTATAGTTTTTTCTTATTGTCTAAAGAGCTGGACTGTTCATTTGCTTAGCCTTCTGAATGAGATAACTGCCTATTCTTATATGGAAACACCTGCAAAAGAAATGGAAAAAAGAGTGCTTTTATCTGTTTTTATGCAGAACATCAGTGCTTACACAGAGTCAAGGCCTTTTCTGCTCCTCACCCCACCCCACCAGTGAGTAGGCTGGGGATGCACACGTCAGGAGGGGACACAGCTGGGACAGTTGACCCCAGGAGACCAAAGGGATATTCCATACCATATGATGTCATGCTCACCAATATAAAGCTGAGGGAAGAAGAAGGGGAGGGGATGTTTCGAGTTATGGCATTTTGTCTTTCCAAGTAACCATTATGTGTGATGGAGCCCTGCTTTCCCAGAGATGGCTGAACACCTGTCTGCCGATGGGAAATGGTGAATGAATTCCTTGTTTTGCTTTGCTTGTGTGCGTGGCTTTTGTTTTTCTTATTAAACTGTCCTTATGTCAACCCACAAGTTTCCTCACTTTTAATTTTCTGATTCTCTCCCCCATCCCACCAGGGTGGAGTGAGCAAGCGGCTGTGTAGTACTTAGTTGCTGGCTGGGGTTAAACCATGACAGGTACATGTAGTAAGGTTTTGATAACTATGAGGGCTGCAGGGGTGGTCTTTGAGCGAAGAGGTCAGGGGCTGACAGTTTCAGCTGGCTCAGCAACAGACCTACCACAGGCCAAAGCTGAGCCCATCAGTGAAGTTGGTAGCATCTCTGTGAAAACATATTTAAGAAAGGGCAAAAAAACCATCACAGAAGGAGAGGAGAAGGCGGTAAAAAGAATAAGAAACAGCAGAGGGAACACCGAGGTCAGAGAAGAAGGAGGGGGAGAAGGTGCTCCATGGTGCTGGAGCAGGTATTCCCCTGCAGTCTGTGGAAGAGACCACACAGGAGAAGATATACACAGCACAGCCTGTGAAGGTATACTGGTTTTGGCTGAGATAGAATTCATTTTTTCTATAGCAATTTGTATGTAAGCCCTGCTTTCATGGAAGTGGATAAACACCTGACTGCTGATGGGCAGTAGTGAATTAATTACTTATTCTGCTTTGGTTGCACATGCAGCTTTTGATTTACCTATTAAATCGTCTTTATCTCAGCCCATGAGTTTTCTCACTTTTACCGTTCTGATTCTCTCCCCTGTCCCACTGCAGGAGGAGTGAACAAGCAGATATGTGGTGCTTAGCTGACCACTGAGGTTAACCCACAACAGTCTTTTTCAGTGCTCAACATGGGGCACCATGGGTTTTTTTCTCTGCTTTTTTTTTTTCCTCACTATTCAAATTGATTTTATTTGGCAATAAATTATAAAAATTTCCCTATGAAGAGTCTGTTTTGTCCATGACTGTAATTGGCATGTCATCTCCCTATATATCTTGACCCATGAACTTTTTAATCCTATTTTCTCCCCTGAGATTGGAGGAGTGAGTACTCTTTGTACTCTTTTTCCCTCTAATACACACCTTGTAATTTCTTAGCTCTTGTCTATTATTCCCAAATGAAATGCATTGACCCAATTGACCAAATTTACCTTGGCATAAGAGACTGTAACTCCACTTCTTTCACTGAAGTGATATTTATCTGGAATACTGGTGGAGCTGCAACACCTGACTAATGAAAAAAACCCAGATAATATAGATCCTATGGAGCATGGCCGAAAGCATCATCACAGAACAGATGCTGTATTTTGTTTTATCAAACCAGAGGATTACTGGGTGCTAACAATAAGGGTGGTGTAATCTATTTTCAGCTCACATCTGGTTTCAGTACTGCCACTAATTCTATTACCTTTGGCAGGTTACTTGCTTCTTGCTGTTATTTTCATTTATCTGCAAAATGAGGATGATTATGATAATGTAATAAGTGTTTTGAAGATTAACTTAATAGTACTTAAGGCCCTTTCAGATACCAAATTAAAACATGGGTGTATAGAAAACAAAGTATAATTATTATGAAAAATGTACATTATATTTTAGAATAAAAGGGAATCAAAGATGGGATACTGAGATAATCAGACTACTAGAACTGAAGGATTTTTTAGACATGATATTGTAAGGGTACACTTCAATAAGGTTATCTGATTAAGGACCTTTTTACTACAAGAAGGGATAATAAGTAAAGGAGGAAGCCATAAATAAGAAACATAAACCTGGTAGACAAAGAATAACAGAGGAGATGCCAAAGACCAAAAGTCTCCAATCACTTATTGATGGATGATTATAAAAATGTGGGCAAAGCTTTGGAGAGGGCCAACCTGGACTTTGTAACTGATAAGAAGGGGAAAAAAGACACATATAAACTGTGACCAGTCAGTATACTTGTCTGACCCAGCCCTGTGCCTGACCACCACTGTGTGTCTGTCTGTATTGGGTCTGGCTGGGATGGAATTAACTTTCCCCATAGCAGCCCTTATAGTGCTGTGCTTTGTATTGGTAGCTAGAAAGGTGGTGATAACACCAGTGTTTTGGCTACTGCTGAGCAGTGCTCCTTTACTTCTGTGTGTGGCTTTTACTTTTCTTTATTAAACTGTCTTTATATTGACCTATGAGTTTTTTCATCATATTTTTTCCCCCTGTCCCACTGAGGAGGGGAGTGATAGAGCAGCTTGGTGGGCACATGGCATCCAGCCAAGGTCAACCCACAACAGCCCTTTTTGGAGCCCAATATGGAGCATGACACAATGGCAATTTTGAATTGAGCATGCTATAGCTATAGTAGTTATTAAGTGGCAAGCTTCTGTGTGGGTCACGGAGTTTGCTGCCTGCACTCTTTATTTTGCTGAGCTTGGGAATATGTTAATTCAAAAAATGGCTATGTGCTTTACACTGACTATGTGCTTTTACTGGGGGAGCTGTCTTGTGGAGAGAATGAAGGAATACACTTCCCTCTTCCCATCCAGGACAGATGTGGGTGGTTTTATTGAGTAGACTCTCAAGGTCCTTGATCACCTTTAAGTAAGCTGTTTAATACTACTAATGAACACTGTTGGCTTATTACCTCCCATAGCCTGGAATTTTATACCTGAACAGGCAAATAATCCTGGTTAACTGACGCATCACCTGATAGAAGGATGCCTTGCCTACCCCAATGAAAAACAGCAGCTTCTAGCACTGCACAGGGGCTTGGCTTGTGCCTATTGAGCCACAATTCGGTAGTATCAGGGGACTGTGGTTAAGACAGTGATTCAAATCACCTTTGAGAATGCCATGATTGAGACCAGTATCCAAACTACATCTAAGAACATGATAGTTGAGATAGGGACCCAAACTGCATCTGAGGACACCATGGTTGAGATAGGGACCCAAATGCCAATTGTAGTAATTGTCCCAGTAGTGAAAAAGAAACAGTAGACAAGGAGAACAACAGGTCCATATCATTGATAAATAAGGGAGGAGGAGGAAGAAGGGTCTGATCAGGAAGCCAGTCCTTCAGCAAAGAAATGGGAGAAAGAAGTGAGAGAAATTAGACAAGAGACAGAAACTACCTGGTCTCTGACATCAAAAGAACTTTCAGACATGTGGAAAGATTACAGCTGCCAACCAGGTGAGCAGATTGCTGCCTGGCTGCTCCAATGCTGGGATAGCCATGCCAACTGTCAGCAACTGGAAGGTAAGAAAGCCCAACAGCTGGGATCCCTTGCTAGAAACTGGGGAATTGAGAGAGGAATTGGAAAAGAGACAGCAATTTGCAGTCTCTGGAGATGGCTCCTGTCAAGTGTAAGGGCAAGATATCCATTCAAGGAGGATCATGCAAATTACCAAGGAAAGTGGACTACTGCTGAGGAAGGCATCCAGTACCTGAGAGAATTAGAGGTGCTGGAAGTCATCTATAGTGATCTAGATAATGACAAAGTTTCCAAAGATCCAGATAAGGTCCTGTGCACAAAGACCATGTAGAGGAAGGTGGTTGGAAATGCCCCAGCATCATATTCTTACAACTTGGCAACAATGTACTGCCCAGATAAAGATATACCAACTGTGGAGATAGTATGTTCTTGGCTCCAACACTTTGAAGAAAACCTCTGTCTCTCCTCAAGGAAAAAAAATGGATACCAATGGGCTTTTGGTGTAGCCACCATGAACACAGGGAAGATTAAACAGCTATCTACTCTGCCTGTCCTCTCAGAAGAACCCTTCACTGTGGGATTGCTGTCAGTCGAAGAATAACAGATGCTGATTGCTACCAAGACTCCCTGGGTCCTATCCATCAAGTGGAGAGCCAACGAGTGATCCGCAAGACTCACTCATCTTTTAATAGTCCCATATAGCCAGTGCAAAAGTTGCCAGCCAGGGTTAAACCACAACAGAAGACAACCATACCCTCCCTCCTTCCCCCAGCTTATACATACTCAGCATGATGTCATATGGTATGGAATACCCCTTTGGCTAGTCTGGGCCAGCTATCCTGGCTGTGTCCCCTCCCAAATTCCCAAACTCAGCCCTCTTCCACGAGCTGTCTTTTTTATCGACCAGTTCCGTCCTTATTCTTCCAAGGCTTCGGAACACCACCATAGGGGTCACCATTTGAGGAGATTGAGGCACGGACTCCCTGATCTGACTAGAAGACCCTTTATGAGTCCATATACGTCTCTTTCTGGGGACGAAGCCTGATTCCCCGTTACGGATTTCCCACAGCTCACCTCTCAACTCCGGAGGGATTTCAGGCCGGCTCCTGCTTCCTTTCAGCAGATCATTCAAAGTTCTGTGGGATTCGCTGCATGTCGCTCAGTTAGGCGATTCGAGAGCCCTTCACGTTAGATCCTTAAACGTATCACGTCGGGGTCACCAATTTGCGGCGAATGAAGATATGGGACGCAGCTTGATGCAAGCAAATGTCCATTTATTGTACAGAAGCACGAGTTTTTATACACACTTTCAGAAGCTGTGCGTTTTAAACAGATTGGTTCTTGAAGCTAAGCCTTGCATACTAGGCAATCCCCGATTGGTGGTTAACTACAAAGGACACTTTCATCAATTAACAGCAAGGTGTTATCTTTCCTTGGCGCCATCCTTGGCGCCATCCGTCTCCCACTCCCCTGTGCTCTGCAAACATGCCTCATCATGTTACTTATTGTCTAGACAAGCTCGAGCACATTCCCCTCAGCTAACTGATTGCCGCGCATGGTCCTAGTTTCCAGCCCACTCCTGCATCCAAGCCCAAATGTGGATGCAATCAATAGCTGCATCCATAATAAGAGAAGGAGAGGAAGGCATATTTCCTACGGAAATTCGAAAGATGGTTTGGGACAATGCTACGGAGGTAGAAAGAAAACTCCAGTCATGGTGGAGTATGGTGAACTTTACCTACGACCCCAACACACACACAATCACAGCTTTTGTATTAACCATACATAATGCAGTAATAATTACCATACACCCCATTGTAGCCCTTGGAATTAACCATAATGGGGTGCTCCTATACCCTTTTGAACATAGAACATGGGCCAGAAAGATAGGCGACAAGTGGCAAACAGTAGATTTAGAATCTTGTATTATGTGAGAACAGCAGGGCTTCCTCTGTGAAAGCAATACTATAATGGCTCAGGATACTTGTTTAGATACAGATCAGAAAATATGTCATTTCGAGGCCCGACCAAATGCAAACTTGAAAACAGTAATTATATATGCAGGGAAGGGATGTGCGTGTTTGAGAACTAAGTGTAACACAATAACCGTAGATGGGGAGATAAAGGAGACTGCACAGTATTCAAATTATTGTATTTGTAATTTTACTACTATCACAGGATGTGATTTTAGTTACTCAGCCCCAGTAGTGTCTCATCAATTCTTAAAATCCAACTTTACCCTATCACAGATGATAATTCCTACCTCCATAGGACTAAATATAAGTAGTATAAAAGAACTATTAAAACATGCAGATTTACAACGTATACTGGAAGAAACCAAAGAAAAGGGACACGAAACTCTTCTTATGATCCATCATGATGTAGAGGGGATCAAGAAAGTTTTAAAAAAGGTAGAACAGGATGGAAACCATAATTGGTGGGATACTCTCTTTGGCTGGTCACCTTCTGCAACAGGAATTCTTAACACTCTGGTACACCCCATTGTGATCTTATTGATCAGTTTAGGAATTTCCTTAATACTAACCATTATGTTATATTTGTGGGTTTGGAGAATGTTTAAAAGGGTAACACTTATGTATGATGCTTTATATCATCCGTGAAGACTGCTTAAGTAAAAGAATTTACTTAGTTTGATAGAAAAGGGGGGATTGATAGGGAGAAATAGTGTGAAATGGGGACAATGGACACCGACTGTGATTGTATACGTCTGCTCGGGAATGTGGGTATGGTGACTGGTCATGGCTGCGGTGTCTGGTCACGTAGGCACACAGTTTTGAGGAGACGCCTGCCCTTCTTCCTCTAACAAAGGGGAGATGGGGGGGGGGGGGGGGGGGGGGGGGGGGGGGGGACGCCTGCCCTTCTTCCTCTAACAAAGGGGCTATTTAAAAAAGAATGAGAAAAGGATGAGAGACATTCAAAGGCTATCTAGAGGAAGGGAGTGCTAAGTCTCCTTGCTGGAGAAGATTGGATGGTCACAAGAACATGAATCACCTACAAACCTGCAAGACCACCACATTGCAGGAAACGGACTGATAAGCTAATTAACATACGAAGCGGGGTTTAGGTAACGAATATGTATAGGCATTAATTGAATATTCATTTTTTTTATTGTATAAATGTGAGATGGTTCGTCACTTCGGGCATGCACGCTTGTGGAGGAGCGATCCCCCGTGCATCTGCGCGCAATAAACATACCTACTTTATAACTTTCGAGTTATAGAGTCTAATTCCGCACGTCAATATGAGCTATTTCTGAAACTTCTTCCTGCAAAGCCTTTATGGCATCTGCAGTATCACTGGCTATCTCTTCCATTACTGAAGATATATTTATTATTGCCTTTTCCAATTCAGCAACCCTAACCAAGGAATAATTTCTTTTAACTGTGGATAACTGGCTAGCTGAAAAGGGTCACATAGACATAGTCCAGCTGGCTGGACAAAAATGCACATCGCTCTCAGCTTATCTGAAGAAAAGCAAAAATACACTATCCTTGGCTGTTCTTGTTACATGTAGATATGCACATTTGTGTTATTTTCCTTAATTGGCTACAAAATAATATAATTAGGTTGGGGACTAGATCTTGGGAATTTGTCTATTATACTTCTGTTTGTTAAGGAACGTGCATAACATACAGCACCCATGTAGGCTTGGTTTGTGGCATAGTTGTCAAATTTAGCATAGACATTCAGACAGATAAGCAACGTACTCTTCTTGTGTGTATCACCTACAAGCCATTATGGCTTAGTGTGTAAATCTGTATTTGGCATTATGGCATTTGTCTTCCAGAGTAACTGTTACACGTGATAGGGCCCTGCTTTCCTGGGAATGGCTGAACACCTGCCTGCCCATGGGAAGTGGTGAAAGAATTCTTTGTTTTGCTTTGCTTGCGTGCGTGGCTTTTGCTTTACCTATTAAATTGTTCTTATCTCAGCCCTTGAATTTTACATTCCTTTCTGATCCTCCTTCCCATTCCTCTGGGTGAGGGGGAGAGAGCAAGTGGCTGTGTGGTGCTTGGTTGCTGGCTGGGGTTAAACCACGACAACTACCCACCAAGAAGAAAATGAGCTCTATCCCAGCTGAAACAAGGACAGTATCCACCCCTTATTCCATATAATTTATGTCATGGTACATTTTCCAATACATAAACACCTCTCCTGTCCTTTAAAATAAATAAAAATATATCATTCCCTTAGCATATGGACCATCCCTCTAAAGTCCGTTGAGTTCATTTAGTCCATGACATTGGGCTCCATCTATTATAAGAGTCTTTCAAGGCAGGGAAGATGGTATGAGGTGTTGGACTGTTGCACCTGGAAGCCAGTTCTGATTCTATTATGGCTGCACTGGTATGGCTTCACCAAAGTCATTCTTCATTAATGTGGCAATTGAAAAGGAGACACGGTCAGTTCTTCAAATCTGAAGTCAAAGAGATGGGCGCCACAAGGTGCCTAGTGTACTAATAGGCATATAGAAGTGACAATACACAATGTTATATAACAATTAACATCATACAATTCAATTCATTGACTATTTTCAGTGGTTGCTCCAGAAGCCCTATTTAACTAATAGAGGACACTATGGAGAACACGGGTACATAATAAGGCTATATTGTGTCATCTATTGTGGCTTTTATATATATATATATATAAATATATATAAAAAATACAAGGGGGCATGGAGGTTAGACATTAACCAAGTTAGAAATCTCTGATGTTTGTTTTCATGTCTATGAATTCAATGGGTAAAAAGCAGAGAAGCTAAGAGTGAGAAAGCACTAGGCACAGTATCAGGAGTACTTGCAAAGGCAAAGTGAATCAGCAATCTTTCTTTTTTCCATTTAATCTTGTATACATTCTTGGTAAACAAACTGGATAGTGTCATAGCTACCAGCTCCCTCATATGTTTCTCTCCTCATAGACAAAACTTGCAGGATTCTAAACTTTAGCTACTACCTGAATCAAGAAAGGCAACAAACTAAATATTTCTGGCTAATGGCTTTGCACATATAATGTAAGTCATATGTTGTTTTGTAGACACTGGTGATTAAATTTATTTTAATACTGGCTTCCACTGAACCCGAGTTGAGTGTCGCAAATAATGAATATTAAAAATTAACTGGCAGTTACCTCCATGAAGGCTTCTGTTTCCCAGTAGAGTTTCTATGAGCTCATTGGCTGAGTCATTGACAGGAAGGGGGAAAAGAAGCAAGGAAGAAGGCCTATAGCTTTTTATTCCTTAATACATGTACCACAGTCAATAAGAAGTAGCTGTAGAGATCTACAGCGCTGATATGAGACTAATATGCCAAAATTATATAGAACTGTACTGAATTTGTTCAGGTAAATCTATCAAAACCTCAGAACCCATGTATGGGGCAAAATGAGTATAAAACTTAAATTTTAATTTGCATCACTCGTTGGGCTGTGACAGATTTGGAGAGGCTTTGCAGTAGTTCTTGTATGTTGATCTGCTTACTGCAATATTTTATGATATTAAAATATAATATAATATCATAATATAAACATGTTTATACTATTAAATTAATATTTAATAGTAATATTTAACTCAAAGGAAAATGACTGAAGAAATAAGCAGCTGAAGGTAAATTGTATTGACTAACTCCACCTCTCCTATAATACTTTAAAGTTAAATCAGACAAATCATAGGAAATATCTGAAATATCTTCTAGTACATGCTACTATACTACTATATATACTACTATATATACCATACTACTGCTTCAGTGCAGATTCACTTCTAGACCTATCATTCTGTATAGATGTTTGTCTGACCTGATCTTAGAAAACTCTAGTGATGAAGATTTGGTCCTAGGCTATCTATTCCAGTATTTCACTAGCCTTACTGTTAGAAAGATTCTCCTGGAACTATATTTTCCTAACTGCAATTTAATCCAACAGAAAACATGGAAAATAATTCATTGCCTTTCTTTTGCAGCTATGTTTTAAGCATTTTAAGTCCCTTATCATATTTCTCCATCTTTTCTATGTAATTATAAAACCCTATCTCCTTCACTCATCCCTCAGAGATGATGCTTTCTAGGCCTCATTTTCAGTGTGCTTCTCTTTATTCTCTCTAATTAGTTCTTGAATTGTACAGCACAAGTCTATATAGAGTGTATCAGTAGAGGCTTTATCAGCACTGGGTAAAGCAAAAGGATTAATTTGCAAGTCTTATAGATGACACTACCAATTATACATCCCTGAATAATGTCTGTCTTTTTTGTGAGAGTCTGATGTTGTTGAGTCTTGTGAAACTACAACTCTAGTATTTATTTCTGCAGTACAAAGTCTTTCCTTCCCATGTGCAGCTGGTTACTACCACCTGGGAGTAAAACTTTGCAGTTGCCCTTGTTGAATTTTCATCCTGTTTTTCAGACAACTTTTTGAATTTGTCAAGAACATTTTTAATTCTAAACCTGTCCTTGAAAATTACTACAGCCCTTCTCCGCCTGCTATTATTTAAGAAACTTTTTCTATTCTGTTATCTAACTGATTACTAAAACTGTTAAATAACATTGGACCAGAAAAGACCTATGTGAAACCCCATATGATATGCATCTGTGGTGGGTTGACCTTGGCTGGATGCCAGATGCCCATCAAGCTGCTCTATCACTCCCCTCCTCAGCAGAATCGGGGGTAGGGGGGGCAGGGGGGAGAAAATAAGATGCAAAAACCCCCCTTGTGGGTCAAGATAAAAGCAGTTTAATGAAGCAATAGCAAAAGAAGTCACACACGCAGAAGAAAAGGAAAACAAAAGATGTTATTCTCTACTTCCCATCAGCAGGTGATGTCCAGCTGCTTCCCAGGAAGCAGGGCTTCAGTACACATAGTGGTTGCTCCAGAAGACAAACATCATAAATAATGAATGCCCCAGCCCCACCCCTTCCTCCTCCTTTCTCTTAGCTTTTCTATCTGAGCAGACGTCATATGGTATGGAATTGGTCACTTTGGGTCAGCTGTCCTTGCTATGTCCCCTCCCAAGATCTTCCCCACACCCAGCCTACTGGTGAGAGGGAGGTGTGGGGAAGGTTGGAGAGAGCCTTGATGCTGTGGGAGCACTGCTCACCAGTAGCCAAAACACTGGTGTGTTATCACCACCTTTCTAGATACAAATACAAGGCATAGCACTATGAGGAATGCTATGGGGCTCAGCCAGACTCAATACAACATCTCTAATTTGATAATGATAATACTCTGAAAATATATTTTCTGTCAGTTGTTTACCACATTAGTAGTTTAATGTGTTTCTTTACCTTGCATATGATAATTATATGATATAGTGCCAAAACCCCACTGAAGTTGAATATGTATGATGTCTATCACTTCCTCCTAGTCTTAATGCCCATTACTCTATCATGGAAGAAAATTAGATTGATCTGATATAATTTGCTTTCGATAAATTCATGTTGGCTGCTACTTATCTCTTTGTTGTCTTCTAGAGGCATATAAATAGTTTAACTAATTCATCCAAGATTGAAGTTAAGATGGCTGATCTTTTGAAGAGTTTCTCCTCTCTCACTTGTTTGCCCTTTAGTGTTCTGGAACCTCAACCGTCCTTCATGCATTTTCAGAAATAATCAGTAATAATTCTGCAACTGCTACAGGTGGATGTCTAAATATCTCAGGCAGTATTTCATCAGACCCAGATCATTTGAATACATCTAATGCTATTTAAGTAGCCAATATTTTTGTCCTCCTGATTTTGGTCTCAGTTCTTACCCTTTTATCATTGATATTAATTACTTTGTTGACTGATCATAGGGATTTTTGTTCGACATAATGTAATTTTACCAGAATTAATCAGAATTCTACTGAAAAAAACTGAAAAAATGGAAGCTGACCTTGGGGTTAACTTGAAAGGTGTTTTTTGAAATACCTGTTAAAATAATGTTCTATTTTGAGGAAATAATTAAAAATGTGTAAACTTTGCAATTTAATAATATTAAAATTCCCTGGATAACTGAAGCTCCTGTATTGGGTTTATGTGGCAAGGTTTTGGTAGTGGGGGGCTGCAGGGGTAGCTCTTGTCAGAAGATGCCAGAAACTTCCCTCTTGTCAGACAGAGCCAGTTCCAACTGGCTCCAAGATGAACCTGCTACTGGCCAAAGCTGAGCCAATCAGCGACGGTGGTAGCGACTCTGTGATAACATATTTAAGAAGGGGGAAAAACTGTGGTGCAAAAGCATCTGGGAGGGATATGACTGAGAATATGTGAGAGAAACAGCCCTGCAGACACCAAGGTCAGTGCAGAAGGAGGGGGAGGAGGTCCTCCAGGCGCCAGAGCAGAGATTCCCCTGCAGCCTGTGGTAAAGACCATGATGATGCAAGTTGTCACCCTGTGGCCCATGGACGACCGTGTCAGAGCAGATATCCACCTTGCAGCCTGTGGAGGACCCCACACTAGAGTAGGTGGATGTGTCCTGAAGGAAGCTGTGACCCTGTGGAGACCCTGCTCTGCAGCAGGCTCCTGGCAGGGACTACAGCCTCTGGAGAGGAGCCCCATGCTGGAGCAGATTTACTAGCAAGACTTGTGACCCCATGGGGGATCCATGCTGAAGCAGTCTGTTCCTGAAGGGCTGCACCCCATGGAAAGGACCCATGATGGAGCAGTTCATGAAGAACTGCAGTATGTGGGAAGGACCTACGCTGGAGAAGAGCGTGAGGAGGAAGGAGCAGCAGAGGCAAAGCATTATGAACTGACAGCAATCCCCATTCCCTGTCCTCCTGCACCAGTCAGAGGGAGGAGGTAGAGAAGTTAGGAGTGAAGTTGAGCCCAGGAAGAAGGGAGGAATGGGGAGAAGGTGTTTTTAGACTTGTTCTTATTCCTCATTATCCTACTCTGACTTTTGACTGGCAATAAATTAAATTTCCCTGAATTGAGTCTGTTTTGCTCACCCAGAGGGGTGGGGAGGAGAATCAGAAAGGAATGTAAAACTCGAGGATCGAGATAAGAAAAATTTAATAATTTAAACAGAATAAAGAGGTAAGAACAACAACAATAGCAATAATAATAACAACAACAATTATAATGGAAAGGTGGGGAAAAGGGTAAAATCCAAAGGAGAAGGGAAAAAGGAGAACCCGCTGACCGATGCCCACTCAGTCCCCGAGCAATGATCCCCTGCCAGCTAACCCTCCAAGTTTATATACCAAGCATGACGTCCCATGGTATGGAATACCTCTTTGGCTAGTTGAGGTCAGTTGACCTGACTGTGTCCCTTCCCAGTCTCTTGTGCCCCTCCAGCCCTCTGGCTGGCAAGGCCCAAGAAACCGAAAAATCCTTGACTTAGTATAAACATTACCCAGCAACAACTAAAAACATCAGTGTGGTTATCAATATTGTTCTCACATCATAGCCAAAACACAGCACTGTACTATCTACTAAGATGAAAGTTAACTCCATCCCAGCTGAAACCAGGAGAGTATCCACCCCTTATTGCATACCATTTATGTCATTCTACGTTATCCAATACATCATCATCACCTCTCCTGTCCTTTATATAAATACAAAGATATCATACCCTTAGTCTATGGACCATTTCTCTAAAATCCATTGAGTTCATTTAATCCATGATGCTGGGTTCCATCTGTTATAACTGTCACTCTGGGCAAGGAGGACGGTACGAGGTGTTGGACTGTTCCATGTTGAAGCCAGTTCCAATCCTATTACAGCTGTGCTGATCTGGCTTCACCAGTCAATCTTTGTTGGTGTGGCAGTTGGAGAGAAATAAGGTTCAAATCTTCAAATCTAAAAATGGTAGAAATAGTGCCACATGATTATCCAGTCTCTCCAGGGGCAAGGGTTCAAATTCTACCATCACCACCAAAGACAATTGTGGATAACTGGCTAGCTGAAAAGGGTCACATAGACATAGTCCAGCTGGCTGGACAAAAATGCACATCGCTCTCAGCTTATCTGAAGTAAAGCAAAATACACTGTCTTTGGCTGTCCTTGTTACACAATAACAGGAAGATCGTGGTGGGAAAAGAATGTTGCAGGTGGGAACAGATAACTACAGAAGAGAAACTAGGGGCGGGCTTGGTATTTAGGCAACTAACCAATAATGAGCTTAACATTTGTAATATGTATGAGCTAATTATAAGAAGGCATAAAAGGTGACTGTAAGAGACAATAAACGAAGTCTGCTGATCACTCATATTGAGTGACTGTGTCTTCCCTCCGTCGCAACAGACAATATATAGTATTATGTAACAATTAACATGACTCAGTTTATTGCCTTTTTTTCACCCAAAATCAAATCCCCTTGAGGCACACATCGAACTTCCCCATCTTCCCACTTTACCCACCAAGTGCTCCCAGGCCCTTGAGCAAAAGCAATCCCATGAATGGGTTTGCCTTTGCCTGAGGCAGGAATGACCCAGACTGTTTTCCCAAGCATATTTTTAAGGTGCAGTACAGGAACTTTATCCCCTTCTACACTATGCAAAAGCTTTGACTAGGCAGGACCAGCTGGGATAGCAGATCCTCTGGTATTAACCAACCAGGTAGCCTTTGCTAAATGTTTATCCCAATGTTTGAAAGGTCCACCACCCATTGCTTTCAGTGTAGTCTTTAACAGTCCATTGCATCGTTCAGTTTTCTCAGAGGCTGGTGCATGATAAGGAATGTGATATACCCACTCAATACCATGCTCTTTGACCCAAGTGTCTATGAGGTTGTTTCAGAAATTAGTTCCATTGTCTGATTCATTTCTTTCTGGGGTGCCTGTCTTTCAAGGCCCAGAATAGTGTTCTGGGCAGTGGCATGGGGTACAGGGTATGTTTCCAGCCATCCGGTGGTTGCTTCCACCATTGTAAGCACATGGCGCTTGCCTTGGCAGGCCTGTGGGAGTGTGATATAGTCAATTTGCCAAGCCTCACCATATCCATATTTATATTTCAGCCATCGTTCTCCAGACCAGAGAGGATTTAACCGCTTGGGTTGATTAATTGCAGCACGTTTCACATTCATGGATTACCTGTGGAATAGTGTCCATGGTTAAGTCCACCCCTCGATCTCAGGCCCATCTATATGTTGCATCTCATCCTTGATGGCTTGAGGTGTTATGGGCCCACCGAGATATAAATAATTCACCTTTATGTTGCCAATCCAGATCTACATGAGCCACTTCAATCTTGGCTGCTTGATCTACCTGCTGGTTGTTTAAATGTTCTTCAGTGGCCTGACTCTTGGGTACATGAGCATCTACATGACGTACCTTTACAACCAGGTTCTCCAACCGAGCGGCGATATTTGCCATAATGTAGCAGCCCAGATGGGTTTACCTCTGCGTTGCCAATGACTCTGCTTCCACCGCTGTAACCACCCCCACCGGGCATTTGCCACCATCCATGAGTCAGTATAGAGGTAAAGTATCGGCCACCTTCCCGTTCAGCAACATCTAAAGCCAGCTGGATAGCTTTCACTTCTGCAAACTGGCTCGATTCACCTTGTCCTTCAGCAGTTTCTGCAACTTGTTGTAGGGGACTCCATACAGCCGCCTTCAACCTCCGATGCTTTACTACAATATGGCAGGACCCATCAGTAAACAAGGCATATTTCTTCTCATGTTCTGGCAGTTCATTAAACAAAGGGGCTTCTTCAGCACGTGTCACCTCTTCCTCTGGTGACATCCCAAAAAATCTTCACCTTCTGGCCAATCCATAATAATTTCCAAAATTCCTGGACGATTGGCATTTCCTATCCAAGCTCGTTGTGTAATCAGCACGATCCACTTACTCCATGTAGCATCAGTTGAGTGATGTGTAGAAGAAACCCTCCCTTTAAACATCCAGCCTAGCACTGGTAACCGGAGCGCCAAGAGGAGCTGCGCTTCGGTACCAGTCACTTCCGAAGCAGCTCAAACCCCTTCATAAGCTACCAATATCTCTTTTTCAGTTGGAGTATAGCAGACCTCAGATCCTTTATATCCTCGACTCCAAAAGCCCAAAGGTCGTCCTTGAGTTTCCCCTGGTGTTTTCTGCCAGAGGCTCCAGGTAAGGCCATTCTCCCTGGCTGTGGTGTAGAGCACATTCTTTCTATCTTGCCCAGTCCGAACTGGCCCAATGGCTACTGCTTGAACTATCTCCCGTTTAATTTGTTCAAAGGCTTGTCGTTGCTCAGGACCCCATTTAAAATCATTCTTCTTTTGGGTCACGTGATAAAGAGGGCTTACAATCAGACTGTAGTTTGGAATGCGCATTCTCCAAAACCCGATGACACCTAAGAAAGCCTGAGTTTCTTTCTTATGAGATGGTGGAGACAGTGCTGTTATTTTGTTGATCATATCTATTGGGATCTGACAATGTCCATCTTGCCATTTTATTCCCAAAAACTGGATCTCCTGTGCAGGTCCCTTGACTTTACTCTGTTTTATGGCAAAACCGGCTTTCAGAAGGATTTGGACTATTTTCTTCCATTTCTTGAAAAATTCTTCTGCTGTATTGCCCCCTACAATGATGTCATCAATGTATTACAGGTGTTCTGGAGCTTCACCATGTTACAGCGCAGCCTGGATCAGTCTGTGGCAGATGGTAGGGCTGTGTTTCTACCCCTTGGGCAGTCGATTCCAGGTGTATTGGATGACCCTCCAAGTGAAGGGAAACTGTGGCCTGCACTCTGCAGGCAAAGGGATTGAGAAAAACGCATTTGCAATATCAATAGTGGCATACCACTTTGCTGCCTTTGATTCCAGTTCATATTGAAGTTCCAGCATGTCTGGTACGGCAGCACTCAACAGCGGCGTGACTTCATTCAGGCCATGATAGTCCACTGTTAGTCTCCATTCTCCATTAGACTTTCACACTGGCCATATGGGGCTATTAAAGGGTGAATGGGTTCTGCTGATCACTCCTTGGATCTCTAGTTGGTGAATCAGCTCCTGGATGGGAATCAGGGAGTCTCGGTTGGTATGGTATTGCTGCCGGTGCACAGTGGTAATAGCAATAGGCACCTGCTGTTCCTCCACTTTCAGTAACCCCACCACAGAAGGGTCTTATGAAAGACCAGGCAAAGTAGACAGCTGCTTAATTTCCTCTGTTTCCAGGGCAGCTATACCAAAAGCCCAACGATACCTTTTTGGATCCTTGAAATACCCTCTCCTGACATAGTCTATGCCAAGGATACATGGAGCTTCTGGGCCAGTCACAATGGGATGTTTTTGCCACTCATTCCCAGTCAAGCTTATTTCAGCTTCCAATACAGTTAGCTGTTGCGATCCCCCTGTCACTCCCAAAATACTGATTGGTTCTGCCCCTCCATAGCTTGATGACATTAAAGTACACTGTGCACCTGTATCTACTAGAGCTTTATATTCCTGTGGGTCCCATGTGCCAGGCCATCGAATCCACACAGTCCAATAAACCCGATTATCCCTGGCCTCCACCTGGCTGGAGGCAGGGTCCCTCTAATCCTGGTCTAGGGACGGAGTACCCCATGATATGTATCTCCTATATTCTCCCTCCAAAACAGATATGCGTCTATGGTTGATAGCTGAAATGCGGGTCCATGTTGGTGGAGAGTAGGATATATCCTCATCAAGTTGCTGGACCAGTTTTTCTACAGCTGAGATGATGGAGGTAGAGACACTATCTTCATAGTCCCAGAGATGGTGAACCACTTCATCCACTGTCGATGGTGCGTCATCTCTCCAGCCCATTATTGCCAATGAATTGGCATATGATGATGGTGTGCTCTGTACCAATTTCCACCACATGGGTTGTGTGCATAGGACTTCATCAGGATCCATGGGTGACTGTGGATTGTCCTGGTCATAAGAAGTCATCTATTTCATGGCTAATTCCCTCAAGTACTGGATACCTTTCTCTATTGCTGTCTACTTGCCTGGGCGACATGTAATATCCTCCCTATAGGGATACCTTTCCTTCACGCTTGACAGAAGTCACTTCCAGAGGCTGATGGCTGGCACTCCTTTTCCAATTGCTTTGTCAATGCCTCCTTCTTTAGAAAGTGATCCCAGCTGCTTGGCTTCTCTACCCTCCAATTCTATACTATTAGCCCCATTATCCCAGCATTGAAGCAACCAGGTGATAAAGTGTTCACCTGATTGACGGGCATAATCTTTCCACATTTCCTGCAGTTCATTCAGAGATAGAGATCAAGAGGTTACCTCTTGTTCAACTCCTTCATCCTGATCCTGTGATGGCCCTGCTTCATCCTTCCTCTTTCCCAAACAAGTTGCTTTCATTTCCATTTCTTCTGTATAGGAGCCACTGATAAATGACATGGGTTGGTCTTCTGCATTACTTGTTGTGGGTGCTGAAGTAGCTGCAGTGCCTGCCACAGGGGCTGTAGCAGCTGCAGCACCTGCTGTGGGGGCTGGAGTAGTTGCAGTGCCTGCCACAGGGGCTGGAGTAGCCACTGGGGCTGGAGTAGCTGTTGTTTCCATCACAGAGGCTAGAGTAGTTACAATTAGTCGCTTAATTCTCCACCATGTCCAGGAGGTGAAAACCACATTCAGCATTCCAAGCAATAGGGTTAGGATCTGCATTATGGTGGTTCCAACAGTCCAAATAATGCTTTAGTAATTAGCCCCGGGGAGAAGGGGGAGGTGTAGACCCCACCCACGGGTTGGCTCTCTGGAAAAGAAAAGCCAAAGGTGCAGTTGTTGGCATTCCCTGCTAGGGGCCACCAGACACACAGGGGTGACAACAACACCGCTTACACAGACCAGATTAGTTTTATGACCATCAAATACATTATATCATAAACCAGTACTATATAGTACAACACAATGATAACTTTAGCCCAGGTCCCAAGGAAAACAAACAGCACAACAGTGAACACACACTGCAAGTAAAGTAAATAATGTAACCCTGAGACCATGGGCAGCAAAGGAATTAGCACTGTGGCCAATAATTATTAATCCAATACAATGAATACCGACAACAATTTTGTTCTAATGCACTCTAGTTGGACCTGTCATTATCTCAACTCTTCAGGCCCAATGTTGGGCACCAAAAGGGACTGTTGTGGTTTAAACCCAGTTGGTGACTAAGCACCACACAGCCGCTCGCTCACCCCACCCACCCTCCCCCAGTGGGATGGGGGAGAGGATCGGAAGAGTAAGAGTGAGAAAATTCATAGGTTGAGATAAAGACAGTTTAATAGGGAAAGCAAAAGCCACACATGCAAACAAAGCAAAACAAGGAATTCATTCACTACTTCCCATTGGAGTTAACTTTCACCATAGCAGCCCTCATAGTGCTGTGCTTTGTTTTTCTAGCTACAACAGTGTTGATAACACACCAATGTTTTGACTACTACTGAGCAGTGGTCACACAGCATTGTCATGGATAAAGTGAAGTGCATCACTCATAAGAGAAAAGTAGCAATGTGTTTATTGGTATAAAACAGCGATTTAACAAAGTTTGATAGTAAGTGTGACAGTGGTTTAACAAGATTCAATGGCAAGGTACACTTGATTATTTACTGCACAGATGACAGGGTCAGACAAAACTGTCAGGGAGACTCTCCCGTCGAGTCATGAGGTTCAGAAAGGACCCCCTTGCATTCTGAACTCCTTCTCAGAGTTGAGTTTAGGTGCCACTAGATCCAGACTTAGTCCCAGATTTGGTCAACGGTTTATATCTAAAGGATTAGATATGCACAATCAATCCTTTATAACACTTAGCTGAGATTTCAAAGTTTAGTATGCTATTAATTGCTTACTGAGAATCTGCTGCAGCAAGAAATCTCTCAGCCTTGAGGAGTAACCTTGAGAGGTGTCCCTACTCAAGGTGAGATCCTGGTATGCAGCCTGCTGCCATGCAGGAGAGCTCAACAGGCCCTGGGCTGTCCACTATTTATGGAGTAAGGTAAGTGACTTATATTTGCATATCGACTACAGAAGTTAGTTTCTTTCAAACTTGGCTTGAGTCAGACCTTGACCAGCACTGTGGTTAGGTGGGCACATTGTTCAAATCATCCCTCATATATTTTGTTGTTATCCGTCTCCCCCAATCTACTGCATCATGACCAGATACATACATTACAACCTCCACTGGTGGTTATCACATGAGCCTTTTTTACGGAAATAAAGATCAGGATGGGGGAGGGGGGAGCACTCTTCACAAGCATCAAGGTTGTCTCTCCAATCCCCTTCCTCTCCAAAGCCAATAGGCTGGTGGTCAGCAAGAAGCTGGGAGGGGACATAGCCAGGACAGCTGACTCAAGCTGACCAAAGAGATATTCCATACCATATGACATTGTGCAATAAAAGCTAAGAGAAAGGAGAAAGAGAAGATGGGAGGTGTTAATTATTGAGGCATTTCCCTTCTGAAACAATTGTTATGCATACTGAGGCCCTACTTCCCAGGAAGTGGTTGGACATCACCTGCTGATGGGAAGTAGTAAATAATTTTTTTTTGTTTTGTTTCCTTCTGTGCAAGGCCTTTCCTTTTCTTTATTAAGCTGCCTTTATCTTCACCCACAAGTTTTTTGTCTTATTTTCTTCCCCTATCCCAATGAGGAGGGGAGTGATAAAGCAGCTTGGTGGACACCTGGCAGCCAGCCAAGGTTAACCCACCATGTCTCATTAAAACCTTTCTTAAATATCTTTCTGTGTAATCTCACTTCTTATCCTATGTGTGTATGCACATGCATGTGCACACGTGTGTGTGTTTGCATGCATGCTGCAAGGACTAGGTGTCAGCCACTGGTGAGACCCATGTGAGTGGATTTGGTGCCAGCAACTGGAGTCAGACCAGGGTATAAGTGCCCCAGGGCACTTGTGCCAGCAACTGGAATAAGTGAGCATCTCAGCCTCAGTAGTTAGAGAGGGGCCATAGCTTTTGGCAGCATCTCTATGGGTCTGTCACAGTCCATTTGAATCTCTCAAATTTACAGGACAATGTACTTTGTAAATTAAACTTTATTTTATTTGCTCATTAGGAAAGAAAACAAACACATCAAACAAGGTCTCAATATCCTTTGTACATACTAGTCTAATGTGATTTCACTAATTCATCACTTCATTAATTCATGAGGTTTTTAACTCATAAGTTCTCTAATTCATAACTTGTAACTTGCATGCCTATAAGCAAAATAGTTACCTAGCTGATGGTGAGAGTGCTCATTCATCCTGTTCTGTCACAGTACAGGTCTTCATACTAGGAAGCATGAAGGCCTCAGCAGTTCAGCTGCTGTTGGATCTGCTTCAAAAGCTTTTTGGGTAAGCTGATGTTTTATACCTTCCAGCTTAGAAGTTTGGTCTATACCGTTTTCATAAGTTCATGGATTCTGAAGAAAATGCCAGACAATTTATATCCAAGGTTGATGGCTGCAGGAGACAGCAAGCTACAGGTGATAAAGGTGGCATAATGGCCCTTATCTCTTCCTGTCCATTGTGTCCTGCATACATGTTGCTATTGCTTTGACATAATAGTACTGCTCTCAGCATACATCAGACCTTACCATGAGCTGTGTGTTCGGCCAAAACCTGAGCAGGAATCAAGTGAACAGTCACAGGGTCTCATGTTAGAGGAAAATATATCATGCCAGATCCAACAGCCCAAGAGAGGCAAGGTTGCCACAGCTCCATGCCCTCAGGACAAGCCCCAGGTCTACAGAGAAAGTTGGCCTGCAGCATGGAGCAGACAGGCTCTCATGTTGGGTCCCACTGGGGTCACTCCATTGGTATTCCTCTGGCATGTCTGGAGGCTTCCAGCTGCTTCACAGCATCTGCCAGGATCAGGGACAGTCCTGAGCATTGCTGGGAGAGCAGCCGTATCCCCTGCGGGGGAGTCACACTACACTGCATATTATTAGCATGCATTATCCCTATATTTACAGTGTTTAGAGCTACAAGTTTATTTCAAATAAGTAATTAAAAGGGAGGAGGAATAGATATGAAGGAGGTAGGGGAATGGAAAAAAGCACAAAATCCTTAATAGGAAGGTAATGCTGAAATGTGTACATTTTGTCCCTCCCAAAGGCCCATAGTGTTCCTGTATGAACTGGAGACCTGTTACCTGACCATAAAGTTAGCAACTCTTCAGTACATTGAGAATATGTCACAGACAGGTGATTTAGACTGCTTAAGGAACCACCACCAAAGGTATCAGCAAAAATGTTTTTATTGAAATATGATGTTGTAAAAGTGAGACTTAACAAAGTTAAATGGCAAGGTTCACTCTATTATTTACTGCAGGGTATATAATGATTCAAAGTTACCAATGCAAAATCAAAGTTACCAATACAAAGTTATAGTGCACTATAATACAAGGTTACATATGATATTGGTCACTTACCAAAGATCTGCAGTTGGTAAGAGGTCTCTCAGCTTTGAGGAGCAACCTTGAGAGGCATCCCAGCTCAAGGGGAGATCACCACCATGCAGCCATCTGCTTAGCAGAGAGAGCTCAAAGAAGACTCTCTTAGGCTGTCATATTTATAGAATAAAGTGGTTGGCTCATAGTCAAATTATATACAATGGAAAAGGTAAGCATGAGACTCCTTGTACCCACAACTTTCTTTTTTCCTTGATAAATGAGTCTTGGAAGAACTACCTGCTATTCACGTGTTATTGACATGAATTGGTGTTCCAGTTTCCAAGCTCATATGCATCAATGCTCACCATGTCACTCTGTTCCTGTGTGGGTTTTCAGAGAACAGATTGGAACTAGAAAAGTTCTTGGCTGGGTTAAAACCAAGGTCTTTACTTCCTTTAAAGGCTGAACCAAACTACCAGTAGTTTGGTCAAGGAGTCGAGTGCAACTGTCACACTTCACCCCATGACTACAGTCAATCCACTTTATCGACTGATAGAGTGGTAGTATGGTTACCTCTTGCCTCTATGTAATAAATATGTGGCATATTGCAGATTAGTGGTAAGGGTACAATTATTTGATGAGTTAAGCTTACTTTAAGCGTGTCCTGGTTTCAGCTGGGATAGAGTTTTCTTCTTAGTAGTTACTACACTGCTGTGTTTTGGCTGTGATGTGAGAACAATGTTGTTAGAACACTGATGTTTTTAGTAGTTGCTGGGTGATGTTTATACTAAATCAAGGACTTTTCAGTTCCTTGGGCCCTGCCAGCCAGAGGGCTCGGGAGACACAGGACACTGGGAGGGGACACAGCCAGGACAGGTGACCCAAACTAGCCAAAGAGGTATTCCATACCATATGACATCATGCAGAGTATATAAACTGGGGGAAGAAGAAGGAAGAGGGGGACATCCAGCATTATGGATGTTACTCTTTCCGAGTAACTATTACATGTGATAAAGCCCTGCTTCCCTGGGGATGGCCAAACACCTGCCTGACCATGGGAAGTAGTGAATGAATTCTTTGTTTTGCTTTGCTGGCATGCACGGCTTTTGCTTTACCTATTAAATTGTTCTTATCTCAACCCTTGAGTTTTACATTCCTTTCCAATTCTCCTCCCCATTCCTCTGGGTGAGGGGGAGAGAGCAAGTGGCTGCGTGGTGCTTGGTTGCCAGCTGGGGTTAAACGAAGACAGCCCTTTTCTGGCACCCAACGTGGGGCACGAAGGGTTCGAGATAACAACATAATTGATTGGAATGTGCTAGATTGAATTTATAGCTGTTATTGCTGTTTAGCTATTAAGGGGCAGGTTTGTGTGCTTACCATGGGGCTTGCTTTACTTACTGTGCTTGCATCAAGCTGCGTCCCGTCTCTTCATTCGCTGCAAATTGGTGACCCCGACGTGATACGTTTAAGGATCTAACGTGAAGGGCTCTCGAATCGCCTATCTGAGCGACATGCAGCGAATCCCACAGAACTTTGAATGATCTGCTGAAAGGAAGCAGGAGCTGGCCTGAAATCCCTCCGGAGTTGAGAGGTGAG
Organism: Falco peregrinus; assembly: GCF_023634155.1. Taxonomy (NCBI): domain Eukaryota; kingdom Metazoa; phylum Chordata; class Aves; order Falconiformes; family Falconidae; genus Falco; species Falco peregrinus. Next base: position 26,897,629 of record NC_073743.1, read on the forward strand.
CTGTGGGAAATCCGTAACGGGGAATCAGGCTTCGTCCCCAGAAAGAGACGTATATGGACTCATAAAGGGTCTTCTAGTCAGATCAGGGAGTCCGTGCCTCAATCTCCTCAAACGATGACCCCTATGGTGGTGTTCCGAAGCCTTGGAAGAATAAGGACGGAAAAAAGACAGCTCGTGGAAGAGGGCTGCGTTCCGGAGGAGACGGCTTGGCTGAACGATCGTCTTGCTGTCTGGACCAGGCGGACAACCTAAACCCCGAGGATAACACCTGTATTCATCGAGACAGGTGAGCAGCCAAGAAACTTTAGAGACTTGGAAAGAATGAAAGTGTGTACATACAGCAGCCAATTGTGTGATGCTGCCGCGGAGGGGAGCTCCGTGTCGGGAATGCATTTAACATCTTGGTGGCAAATTCTGACTACTCTTTGCCAAGTGTGGACTAATTCTACTAACGGTGCTAAACCAGAGGAAGCTGTAAATTCCACCGACAGCGTGACTCTTCTCAAGACACTGTCAGCGATGGCGATTCTGTCCACACCTCCTCTGCCCCCAAAGCTTCTGTCACTGATTGCAGCGACCCTCACAACACAGGAGCAAGCACGGGAACAGGACAACTCGGACAATGATTTCATTGACTCTGATAAACCTTTTGATCCAGGTCCTATAGATCTGGAAAAGGAGCTAGACCTTTCCCCCCCATCCCCTTGTCTCTCCTGATGCATTGATTGTATTTTTGGGGAGGGTGAAAGGGGGTCTGAGGGATTGGTGACAGGAATGCAAGTGGGAAACACTTCAGTGATGGGTTTTGGGAGTCGCTATGGCATGTTCAGTATTTTGTCAGACAAATCAACCTGCAGAGTGTCAGCCTGTGCAATACGAGGCTGTTAAAGGGTTAAGCAAAGCAGTGCGGGAAGGGAGGATTCATAATACATTTGCTATGTCCCTTCTTGAAGTGATGGCAGAGCCTTATACACTCACACTGCATGATTGGAAGTTATTGCTTTGTATGGTACTAACTGATACAGTATATGATGTGGTTATTTGATTTTTGTGAGCTATGTGTAGTGGCCTTGACTGAAAACCTTAATCGGGGAATTGCTGTTAACTATGAGCAGTTGGCTGGAGAAAATTAATTGTGCTGATTCTGTGACTCAGGCAAGGTATCCCAGGGACAACTGTTTGCAAATGAAGGAGATGGCTATTAAAGCAGTCAGGATGCGGGAGTCTTGCCACAGTCTTGCAGGGTCCTAGAGAGTCACTAACTTTAATACTAACTTGATTGATTGGCTTCAGAATATTTTGCAACAAGTCGAACATCAGGAAGCTCAAGGGTTGCTTTTAAAACAACTAGCTGTGATAATGGCAATGAAAATTGTAAACGGGCAACTTTCACAATCGCAACCCCAGCATGTGTCAAATGATTGTAACGCAGAACTCACAGCAGACTGTAATTCTCAGGCTGAGTTCTGGAATGCAGCATAACAGATTTTTGCTTCTCTAATCTCTTCTGTAAGAATAGTACACGCTCTTAACTTGCTTAGTAAATTAGGCTGCTAGCTTGCTAAACAAAGTAATACTACAAATACTATTTTTTTTCTGGCTTATTAACAGATGTTGATTCTGTCCATCATATGTTGCTACAGAACCGAGTTGCTATTGATTTTTATTATTAGCACAGGGACACAAGTGTGAAGACTTTGATAGGATGTGTTACGTGAATCTGAGTGACCACTGTGAATTAATTTACAAAAGTATACAAAACTTAAAAGCCTTAAAACAAAGATCTGCAACAGAGCCAGGGGCGGGATGCCTTTGGTCTCTTCTCACGGCTGGGAAACTTTGGGCCATGACTCAAAAGTATTACAGGATTTATTATAATTATCTTTAACCACCTTATTGATGTTTGCCTTATGTCTCCCATGCCTTTTTTTTTTTTTTTTTTTTTTCCTGTATTCAGTGTTTAGTTGATTGTAACATAAAGCAGGTCATGGTCACCCAGCTACACACCCCCTTTGCTTTGTCGCAATTAACAAGCAAAAAAGGGGAGGATAGAGAATGTCTGAAGAGAGATATAGGAGAGGAAGCTGGAGCATATTTGACCTAAGAAGAGATGAGAGAACAGCTGGGTATTGTGAAGGAGACTAGGAAAGATAAACATGGTTATCTAGTGTCTAATAGGTGTCTGCATGCTTGTAGTGATATATAGCTATGTAACTACATGAATGATTTCTGCCCTGAGCCTGGTGGAGCATACAGCTGCAGTTTGTGTCTGGGCTCAGAGATGTAAATAGGGGCTTCTCTGTTATGGTAAAAGTGTTTCTCTTTGCATAAAAAAGAGAAGGAATGAAGGGAATGACCCCGAGGTATGTTCAAAGAAGGCATGCTATGTTTCGAACTTTTTGACTGAACCCGTTCTTGTTTAGTGTGCCCTTCCACCTATGTATAATGTTAATCCAAAAGAAGCTGATATTGTTTACACTTTGAATGTCAATAATTGTCTTTCTGTGGATGCTAATGTAGTAGGAGGCTATGATGGGTACGTGTCGCAGCAGTTCTTCTCTTATCCAGAGTAACAGCAGGGAAAGCATTAAAGAGTTAAATCACCTTGTTTGGTAGGCAGTTCAGAATGTGAGTCAAAATTGCCACTGCTTTTTGTTGTTGGTTCAAGGACATGGCTGTGAGGATTTTGATGGTATGTGCTGAACGCATTTTAGGCGCCCCATTGCAGCAACATGTTATCAAAATCTGAGAAAATTTCAGCCTTTTTTGGCATCCATTCACTCAATTGGCAGTATTGTTTGTTTGCTATTACCTTGGTTGCTGTCATGTTTGCAAGGGCCCTGCAGAACATGGCAAACCTGGTACTAGCTGTTCAAAAACAAAAAGGGGAAATTGTAAAATTGTACGGAACAAAGACAGTGGGTTATTTTTACATTGATGTCTTAGTTGGTTTTTTATTTGTTTTATTACTTATATCTTGTCTTTTACAATGCTTACAAAAATGAATAACTCGTTCGATTTCAGGGGTTCTTTTTGTGCAACAGGAAGGGGGAGATGTAGGACAAGGCCTCAAGGACAAGAGTCCAAGTACTGATAGCCTGATGAATAGAGACTTGTTAGAACTTGTAGGGCACAAGCCCTGGGAACAAAGGAACAAGCTAACTGCAGACCCCTGAGCCGTCACAGTTGAGGAGGCAAACAGACGGACAGAGAAACAAGTAGCCAGATAAGGGAACGGATGGTGCCAATATGTAATCAAGAAAGCCGCGTAGAAAGAAACTCCCTAACCTTGGAATAGAAATTATTGCTATGTCAAGATAAACTAGTAAGTTCCTATTGTTCTAACGGTGTGCCTTAAATATCAACCAATCAGTGTTTTTTACGCTTAAGATTTAACCAATCAGTGTGTAATATGTAGAAGGTAGAAACGTATATATTTGTAAGAAAATCACTAATAAATGGACATTTGCTTGCATCAAGCTGCGTCCCGTCTCTTCATTCGCCGCATTACTGTATATTAGAGACTAGTGCTCGTTAGTGGCTGCTTCTTGCTTTCACTGCTTGCTGTATTGCTCAGGTTTCTGTGCTTACCATGGGGCTTGCTTGACTTACTGTATATTACAGACTAGTGCTCGTTAGTGGCTGCTTCTTGCTTTCACTGCTTGCTTTATTGCTTATCATCTTACTGTGCTGTGCCCGGGAATGTTCTGATAAAAGCCATGGCGATGCACCGGGGCTGGCAGATGGCCAGGGCATTGCTGCTGTTTCTGTGCTGCTGTACTGGACAGGCTGGAACCCCAGTGTGAACTTGAGTCAAAGGGACTGTGTGACCTGTGGATGAGTCCACGTGGGAGCAGGACACCGCAAAGCCCCTGTAGCTGTGACTAAGTCCGTGCCTGAGCAGGTGTATCTCGGAGCGTCTGTGGCTGTGGTTATGTCTGTGCTGCAGCAGGTATGCCTCTGAAGGAATTGTGGCCCAAGGACAAGTCCATGTTGGAGAAGGTACACCTCGAAGCATCTGTGGCTGTGGATAAGTATGTGCTGCAGTAGGTACACCCTGAAGCTTCAGTGGTTGTGCATGACATCATGCTGGAGCACCTCAAAGTGTGTGGCCATGGATAAGCCCACGACAGAGCAGGTACAGCCCTGGAGGGATTGTGGCCAGGGATAAGGAGGCCATGCTGGAGCTGATTCAATTCTGAAGGGACTGTAGCTGTGGGTAAGGCCACGCTGGAGCCAGTCTATAGTCATGGCCCATGGATAAGGCCATGTTGGAACAGGTGCACCTCGAAGTGACTGTGGCTGTGGATGAGTCTATGCTGCAGCAGGTATACCCCTGGAGAGACTGCGGCTCATAGCTGAGGCTCCACGTGGAGCAGGTTGCAGTCTGTGGATAAGTCCAGGGGCAAGGGGAGGAGTTCATTGCAATGTTAAACACTACAGGCTGGTCCGAAGGGACCAGGGGTGGAGATTGTAATGGATATACCTTTAAATTGTTGTAACCCATGATTTGAGTTTCATGTTATAGGAATGACTATAGCAGCAACCACCTGAACCATTGGAGGACAAGCCTTACAAGAAGCAGTGCAAGTGCAGCAGTGACCAGACCTGAACTGGCTTTGATGCCCAATAACCCCATACAACACACAACCTCTCTTCTCTTCAGTGACCACCATAGGAGATTATGTTCATAAACTAAATGAATTCAATGGACATTTTGTGGACATTTATGGACATTTTATAGACATTTTTACAGGGGTGGTGCATAGACTAGGGAAATGATGTCTATATATTATATCAAAAGATGGGAAGGGTGATGATAGTCAATGAAGTTATATTGGTAAGTGTGGCATGATGTAAATGGTATGGAATAAGGGGTGGATACTGTCCTGCTTTCAGCTGGGATAGAGTTAATTTTCTTCTTAGTAGCTGGTGCAGTGCTGTGTTTTGGCTGTGATGTGAGAACAATGTTGATAGAACACTGATGTTTTTAGTAGTTGCTGGGTGATGTTTATACTAAATCAAGGACTTTTCAGTTTCTTGGGCCCTGCCAGGGAGAGGACTGGAGGAGCCTGGGAAATTGGGAGGGGACACAGCCAGGACAGGTGACCCAAACTAGCCAAAGAGGTATTCCATACCATATGACGTCATGCTGAGTATATAAACTGTGGGGAAGAAGAAGGAAATTAATGCTAGTTATATACCACTGCACATACAGAATCAGTTTCTTGCATATGTTTTACATGTTGGATTAACATAATTTGTTTCATTATATACAGAAAGATTATAAGCAACAAAGACAATAAAGTCCGAACTAACAAAACTATAATGAGATGTAACATCAAGTTCAAAGCTCCAGTTTCTGTTGGTGATCATCCAAGGGAAGTTTCCCACCAGTGATGTCTCCATCTTTCTTCACTTTGTAGAAGGCAGTGTATCTTCTCTGCACCATGATGGACAGTTATCAGGGTTCTTCATCCATTGTCTCAGACTCATTTTAGCAATTGACAGAGTTGCAACAGTTTTTTTACCAATGTGAGATTCATTCCGATGAGGATAGGTAATAAATCTCAACACAATATATAGTTAGATTGTAACAACTGGTGGGATGTGACAGGAGCTGAATAGTTAAAGTTGCATCCCATAATTTTAGTAAAATTACAAATAGAGATATTTGAGTCGTATATATCTACATTGGTGTCATCTATAAATATAGAATCACAAAGGGTTGTCATACAAACACATCCATTTCCAAAATATACAAGTACAGTTTCAGGGTTTCATCAAGATGTATTTCAAAATGACAAACATTTTGTTCAGTGTCAAGACAAATATCTTGGGCCTTAATGATATTATTTTCAGAAATAAACCCATACAACACATGCATCAACATCAATGGTTTGCCATTTGTTCCCATTTTGTTCAGCCCATACTCTATGTTCTAATGGACAGATGGTAGTTCCGTGGTGATTTAATCCCAGTGCAATGACTGAGTATACGGTGTATACTGAAGCATTGCATTTTGTTAAAACAAAAACTGTGGCTTTGCTGTTGGTGGGGTCATAAGTGAAACTGACTACTGCCAAGATTGGAAATGCTTTTGGAATTCAGTCACATTATCCCAAAATACTTTTCAAATCTCAGTGGGCAAGGTGCCCTCATCACCTTCCCTTATAATTGCTGTTACAGTAGATTGCACCCATAACTGAGAAACATGTATGGTGCAGAATGTACTACAGTTACTGTATTGATTAATATAAATAAAAGAACTGGGGGTCTCCACCCTGTGCATTGGGCTTGTTGACATGTAAACCAAATTTGGTTCATGCTGACAATGATTACTCCTTCAAGAAGGATGAGCAGTTAACCCAGTCTCCTGGGGAGGTGTGCTGGTATCATTCCTGGTCTCATTATTCCTGAAAAGGGAAAACAATACAAGTCTCTGCAATATTCTTCCAGACTCGTTACCCCTTCTAATTAGTGTCTCAACTTGTTTAACTGCTCAGACTAAAGACAAAAGTTCCTTTTCCCACTCAGAATATCTGTTTGGTTTCTTTAAATGCTGTTGAGCTAAACATTAAAGGGCTTTTTGTCCTGTCTGGCCCAGTTTGGAGTAGATTGCAAGAAGTACCGTGTTCTGCAAAACTCCATTCTGCTATAATAGGGTCATGGGGATGTACTAGCCCCAGTGACTGATATGTCTTTAATTCCTCTATTAGGGTTTTGACTGCCTCTTCATGTTCTGGCTTCCATTTCCATAATTTTCCCTGTTGTAAAAGTGAATATAGTGAGTGAGCAATGATAGAAAATCCAGGTACGTTTCCTCCAGTATCCTAAAGTACCCATAAGTTATTGTAATTATTTCCTAGATTGTGGCATCTGTAATTGCTCTATTTTATTTAAGGTGTCTGGCAGAATTGCTGCATTACCTGCAATCCACCAAGTACCTAAACATTTTATTTCTCTGCTTGGTCCCTGACATTTATCAGGCGGAACTTCAATTTCTTCTTTATATAGTGCCTGCCACACTGCTGCTGTCGCTTCCCCCACTCTTTCAGAGGAGGTCCCTCTAATTAGAATATCATCTATATATTGGTACAGTTTCACATTCTGAGGAAGTGAGATTGTCTGTAAAAGGTCAGCAAGCACAGCATGAACAATCATGGGTGAATGTTTATACCCCTGTGGGAGTCTGTTAAAGGTATATTGTATAACTTCCCAAGTAAAAGCAAATTTCTCTTTATCCTTCTGCAAGCGGACCATAAAGAACATATCTCTGACATCTAGCACTGCCATCCATGGATGTGCAGCAGCTTGCAGCATGGCTGTTAAAGTTGCAATATTGGGTATTGCAGATGTTAGCGGAGCTGTGTTGGCATTTAGGTGCTGATAACCAACTGTCAGGCACTATCTCCTGTCTGGCTTTCGGATTGGCCAGATGGGTGAATTGTATGGGGAGTGGGTTCTGGAAATAATGTGCCATTTTTCAAAGTCTGTTATTACATTCGAAATTCTATTTCGTGCTGCAACAGAAATCGAATACAGCAGTACATTGGTAATTTTTGAATCAGGGAGTGCAGGGGCTGTGCAGAGTACATGCACCGTAGTCTCCCAGTTTCTACCAGGGTTGGTGTTGGCACTTGAACCAAAGGACCACATGCTGCCATATGGCAAGCACCAGTTTTGTCTGGTCGAAACATCAAAATCCAAGATATTTTCATTGTGCTTTTTAACCACAAAGGGAGTAGATGACATGTGCTTCTCCCCTGGGAGCCATAAATTAATTTTGGAGGTTTGGCAAATAACACTTGCTCTGTTTACCTCGGTGACTTTAACTCTTTGCTGTCAATGTTGCACACTCAACTTCTTGGCATCCTGTTGAGTTAGTATTGAAATTTGTGCTCATGTATCTATTAGAAATTTCACCAATTGTCATCAAGGACCAACTGGAATCAATATGCAAGGGTCTCCTTCATTTAGTGGCCTTAATACAACATAATCCACTGTGGCAGGTATGGCAGTGTCACCAGATTTTCCCCGTGTGTGCATAACTTGTATTCAGGTGGCTTTTGTGACAGCAGTGGAGACCTTGCTTAGGGAATGAATGGAAATTATGGAAGGTTCACCTCATTCTAAGGTATCTATTCACCCAGCCCGTTAAGCTTCGCGTATTGAGTCTGGCTGAGCCCCATAGCATTCCTCATAGTGCTATGCTTTGTATTTGTATCTAGAAAGGTGGTGATAACACACCAGTGTTTTGGCTACTGGTGAGCAGTGCTCCCACAGCATCAAGGCTCTCTCCAACCTTCCCCACACCTCCCTCTCACCAGTAGGCTGGGTGTGGGGAAGATCTTGGGAGGGGACATAGCAAGGACAGCTGACCCAAAGTGACCAATTCCATACCATATGACGTCTGCTCAGATAGAAAAGCTAAGAGAAAGGAGGAGGAAGGGGTGGGGCTGGGGCATTCATTATTTATGATGTTTGTCTTCTGGAGCAACCACTATGTGTACTGAAGCCCTGCTTCCTGGGAAGCAGCTGGACATCACCTGCTGATGGGAAGTAGAGAATAACATCTTTTGTTTTCCTTTTCTTCTGCGTGTGTGACTTCTTTTGCTATTGTTTCATTAAACTGCTTTTATCTTGACCCACAAGGGTGTCCCCCCTCCCGTTCTGCTGAGGAGGGGAGTGATAGAGCAGCTTAATGGGCACCTGGCATCCAGTCATGGTCAACCCACCACACTTCCCTACAGGTGATAGTATAGGATCACAAGGTGTTCATTCCTTGGGAATACTTGATTTGAGTGTATTTGGTGCCAGCTACTGGAGTCAGACCAGTGGTGTTGGCACCCTGCGCCTGTGGTGTCAGGAAGTGGAGAGAGTGGGGGTCTCAACTCCAGCCACTGGGACAGGACTAGTGTGTATCTTGAAAACCAGCTACTGGGAGGGACCAGTGTGAGTGAGGCAAGTGAACGACTCAGCACCAGCAGCTGGAGTGGGACCATGGGTCACACAGCCTGTGTGCCTGGTGCCAGATGCTGTCAGGGAGCACGTGTTCATAACCTTTCCAAACCTGGTCTGTGTGGGGATGTGTGTGTATAATTTGCTAGCAAATTTCAAGCTGGACTAGCTGGCAAGTAGGAGGGTCTGGGTCCAGGCCAGGGTTTTAGGTGGGCAGAAGATCCAATCTGGTATTCAGGGGGACCTGTGGGTGTGGAGTGCCTGTGAAAGTAGCGTATAAGTGTGTGCATCTGTTTGCTGGCAAGCACTGAGCTGGACTAACTGGAACTCGACCTGTGCAGTGGCTAAGAAGGCTTAGGATCCAGACAGGCGGTCTGTGTTGTTACTCTAGGAATCCATGAATGTGTGTGTGCTTGTGAATCTGGAGACTGTGCTTTCACTAGTGACCTTCAATCCTTACCAGCCCAAGAGGAGGAAGAGCACTTGGCTGTATATATTTTGGTTTTTTGTGAGTCCTATATATAGGTGCTGTTGAAAGGAGTGCCTTGTCTGTGGCAATCTCTGTAGCTGGTCATATCAGTGTGTGTGTGGTGTGCACATGCATGCACACACTTAACTTCTTTACTGATTAAACCTGCAAGAGGGAAAGCAGCATCCATGTCCCTCAGCAGATCCCCGCCCCTGGCCTGGGCTCCAGTAGCCAAGCAGGAGTTGCAGTAGGTGGTCTTTGCTTATAACATACCTTAGCAGATGTTAAAGAAGTAAAAAGCAGAACATTTTATTGAGCTTACAGAAGATTTTCCTAGCAAGCAATCTTCATTTCCTTCTAAAATTTTTTTTCATATTGGTATCTGAGACAAGATATACAATGTTGTAATATGACTGGATGTAGGAAGTTACAATAGAATATTTTTAAAGGCTCAGTCATAACCATAACCATCAACAGTCTCAGTGAAGTTGCCAAGAACAACTATATAAACAAACTCCATATTTGGTTCTCTATTATTTTAATATTATTGGTTATATTATTAGGTACAGGTATACTGATGACCACATGAGCTTGTTATAATTGCAACATTTAAAAATAATTATGTAATCAAAAGTATCCTAAGATATACTATAATTTATTTGTTAGAGATCCAAGGTCTGAACTAATCCATCAAGTCCCTTGGCTGCTCCTAAGATGATCTTCCTTCTGTTACTAATGTTCTTTTTCAGAATACTTCTGTACTTTAGTATCTCATAAGATGGACTATCCACAACTCAAAATGCTGAAGAGACAACATTTATAAAGCTCAGGTTGCCACAAATCAGATTTAACTATAACTGTACTACAAATGATATAAAGTCAGTCATAAATAAGATAAAACACTAAGAGAGTGGAATTTATGTTACTCTACATTTCATTTATTGAACTTCATTTTATCTGTTTGTTTTATGCAGTATCAAGATCACTCCAGTAGCAACTCTCAAGTGGGTTTTCTGTTTATAGTATGCTGTCTCTTCACTGGATACCCCTCCACGTTATTTTCAATAAGGCAGTAATTATTAGGCCCTTGAAGTAGAATTAAGATATCTTAAAAAATTGAATTTAGATACAAAATTTATCCAGTATTCTTTCTGAATGCAATCAGTTTTATAATTATTTGGTACTCTGAAAGAGGATTAATTTCTATCTGTTCTTATAAATATTGTCCTGGTTTTCTTTTATTTTTATGTATTTTGGAGCTAAACAGCCACCATCTCCATGAATTTCAGATTTCAAATATACACACATTTAGATATAATGCAATTTTGGACTTTCAAAATTAAGCATACAATTATTTCCAGTAGGATAGAGGATTTCTTTTGCATTCTAAATAATTTCTGTCATGATTAGCCAGAGGAACTACTTAGCTCTGCATGATGCTTAACTAGAGTCAGACTAAAATATTAAAGAAAAAAACTCCCAAGAAATATTCAAGAACCTGAATCTTGAGTATATTTGCCAGTGCAGACCTATATATAGGTTTCAGTATTGTAGCTGATGCTATTAGAAGTATTAAAGAGTGGCATAGTTTCTCCTAGACATTACAGATAAATATTTCTTTATGGCTATTTATTATCTGACATTACCTCAAAATACCAGTTAAGAAAACTATATGCAGTAGTTTTCACTATATAATGTATGCAATCTACACTAACTGTGCTAGTCATCAAAATCTAATTCTACAACCAATGCACATGCTGTGGTGAAAGATGCATATTGGTTGTTCAAGGTAGGGGGAGTTCAATATGTCAGCTGTGGATGATGCGAAAGACATGTCAGAGGCTGAAAAAGGAAACTAGTGAGTGTATATGGGGTTGAATGGCATAACTGTCTATTTCTTTGCTTTGACTGTTTGTGTTGCTTTTTCAGTATGGAAACTTTACTCCAAAATTTTTAGCGTGTGGGAACCAGAGAGAGAGCAATTTTTAAAATGTCTTGATGGAGCAAGGCAATTTGAGTGATAAGCCTTGTAATTATGGTAATTATCATGCTATACTTCTACAGGTACAAACTCATAAGCAAAAACAGTACCTTGACCATTTAAGAACCTCAGTAATTCATTCCAGGGCATGTGGCTACAGTGCAATGCTTAGCATAAGCTTCATGACTGTTACCTGGTCTTCTCTCTGAAAAATCTATCCATCTTGTAAGCATATATCTCTTTGTGCTTTATTTGTATGCAGTCTTTTAAAGAGAAGTTTATAGTATCTATAGCAGCTGGTTATAGATAGTCAAATCCTTCTACATGTTTTAGGAATCATTTTCCCTGCAGCTTTATAAAGAAATAGCCTGAAACATTGGAATGTTCTGACTCAGATTTTACTCAGGAAAATGCATGGAAAAAGACTATACTCTGCAAAGGGAACTTTTCTGTCCTTTGACCTAATGCAGCATACATGTACTTTCCTGATTTATTTACTCAGTACCATAGTGTCAGGTATGTCTCCTATGACTCTGAATTATAGTGTCACAAACCTTTTGAATGGTATTGGGATAAGATGGTTAGAAAGAAGAAAACATCTTCATTAAGTAGATAAGACAGAGAATATAAAAAGGCACAGGGTCATGAGATGGGATATTATTAATAGTCTTCAAAGTTTGTATCCATGAGCTATAACAAAAAATGCCAGTCAATGATGGTATCACATGGAAACTGCAGGTGATCGCAGCAGTATATATGTCTTGAAGATGTATGCAGGACAAGTTCATACAAATCTGAGCTTGTTTAGTTTTCTATTTAGCTTCATTTTGCTCTGTTGAGTTTTACCCTCATTGGGGAATGCCTGAATTGTTTGTCATTTACATTTTTGATGCTAACAAACATATTTTAGCATACAATAATTTTTAATCTATTTCATTGTTACCAGGCTCTGATCCTGCTCTGAGCCTGCTGGGGGAATTAAATCACCCTGACATTTGCTGGAAAGGCAGCACAGAAAAATGTAAGCAGTCCAGGAGACTCTTGGAGTGCATCAAGGATAATTTCTTAATCCAAGAGATAGACAGTTTGATCTGAGGGGAAGCATTACTAGACATGTTGCTCACCGACACAGATGAACTAATTAGAGAGGTCAAGATGAGGGAAGGGATTAAAGAAAATTTAGTAGATCTAATTGCTTAACTGTGGATAACTGGCTAGCTGAAAAAGTTTACATAAACATAGTCCAGCTGGCTGAACAGGGATGCACATCGCTCTCAGCTTATCTGAAGTAAAGCAAAAATACACTGTCCTTGGCTGTTCTTGTTACACAATAACAGGAAGATTGCGGTGGGAAAAGAATGTTGCAGGTGGGAAGAGATAACTACAGAAGAGAAACAAGGGGCGGGCTTGGTATTTGGGCAACTAACCAATGGTGAGCTTAACTTTTGTAATATGTATGAGCTAATTATAAGAAGGCATAAAAGGTGACTGTAAGAGACAATAAACGAAGTCTGCTGATCACTCATATTGAGTGACTGTGTCTTCCCTCCGTCGCAACACTTAACGATTACCTAGATTGTTGTTGATAAATAATGCTTTGTTTTACTAAATATTGTGTAAATTAACTGAAGCAAGGAGTCTACAGTTCCTCCTGAAGGACAGTTCGTGATTGAGAACTAGCTAAAACCAAGTCTGTAGTTTTGACAAAGACCAAGGATAACTGAGTCTGCGCAAAGAGAAAAGTTAAAAAGTTCAGAGTGAGGGAGACTACCAAGCCTTCATCCCCACGACCCCCATGACCCCCACCAAGAGGTACTATGCAAGCACAGTTGGGAGTGACTTATGGAAATGACTTCTTGGAACTAATTTTAATATGAAGTGGGGCTAGGTTATCAATATGTATAGGCGTATTTGGAAATCTTATGTATATGCAACATTTGATTGTATAAATTGAGGCAAGTTGTTGCCCCAGGTGCGAACGGCTTTGCCCCCCCCTCCCCCACTGCCCAGCGCTGAATAAACATACCTACTTTACAATCTGATAAGACTGTGGAGTCTATTTTGCATGTCAGTTTTGGCAAGCCAGCCAGGAGGTTCTCTGCTCGGCTGTGGGATTGACTGTGGAGCGGACTCTCCTGGGTGCGACCCGAGCACTTTCCTTGGAGGAGCCTCCGATACCAGCCGCTCACCGCGGGGGCAGACAACAACCTCCTGAAGCCGTGGAAGAAAATGGTATGTTTTAGTAGAGGGGGCCTGTAAGTCGTACGCGTGGCCGGGGCAGCTGGTAAATCGCACAGAGACGTCTGGCTTGCAGCATAGTCCCCATATGGGAGGAGGGTACCCTGCATAACGAAGGGATTTGCTGACCGATAGGGCAGCCGCTAGCGATCTTGAGGGCAGATTGAGCAAATCTGAGGCCGCCGCTGCATCCCAGTGTTGGAAGCCAGGACGGACCTGCTAATGACTGGTATATAAGAAGCAGGAGAAGGGTGAGCAGACCTCTCGCAATTGCAATAAAATCACTTTGCATGTTATATTTGCAGCTTCTAGATGGATGTTAACTGTATTGTTACCAAAATCTCGGAATGAAGAACTTATCGACACCAATGTGATGTAGATAAGCAGACACTTCTTTATTGACGGACGGGTGCGTGAGCGAGTTCTCTCACGATCAACGCACACCAGGTCCCAAAATCAGATTCCATATATAGAACTTATTCATACATATTCATTAATTATTCATACATAATCATAACATTTCCAGTAAATCATTTACATACTCTCCTCCTATATCCGATTATGTGCAGCAAAGCTTAGAAAGGTCTAGAAATGGGTCTAGGGTACGATTTGGGTAGGTGGTATATGAGTCGGTGGTCGCGATCTCCCCCTGCCGGAATTACCTTTTACTAAAGTTCACAGTTTCTTGGCAGGCACCTACAAGCTGTTCCAGTCGACTCTCCCCAGTTCCCATTAATCTCATATTCTGACATTTCAATACACCTCTGCGTACAGAAGACTGGTTAAATACAATGGAACCTTCCAACCCTAGAGTTATTGCAATAGTTCCAGGCCCTTCTTCTAGTCTTGGTACAAGACGTACAAAAGATTCCATAACGTCTCTTATTGCGTAGATGCAAGTTTCCTATACATTTTTTTTTCCTTAGCCTTCTACATTTTAATTCTATTAAATGATTTTATAAAATCAATTAATTAATCAAATAGAATCAATCGATTTTAACTTATTAACTAATCGGTAACATTTCCCCCCTTTGAAAGTGTTGAAAATCATTATTTCAATACTTTCACTTTATTCATATATCTTTTGTTTCAACATATTTGGGTAATGGATCATGTCTTGGTGAAATAGTTGGTACTTCTCTCATAATCATACGACTCACTGCAATTCTATTGGTAAACTGTTTCTTCAGACATGCATATATCAGCATGCTCATCAAAAAGACAACTAGTAACAGAAACAAAGTCTTAATTATAGATTGTATCCAAGAGCTCAAATTCCATCCCAGTTTGTTAAAAATTTTCCCAAGCCAATCTTCTGACATATCCTTTTGAATTGTTTCAGTTTCTTTTTCAATTTTTCCCAATAGATCTAGATCATGTTCCACATCCTGAGTGACATTTGGAATGTGGATACAACAGTGGTCCAGTTTATCCTTAAGATATCCACACACTCCATGTTCTTTAAGTAGGAGCATATCTAGTGCCATTCTATTTTGTAAAGTCATTCTGGAAGTTGCCTGTAGTTGTATATTCAATTCCTTAAACCCCTTCTTGGTAACGTTTGCCAATTTTTCCACTTGACCAGTTAAATGATAGAGCCATGCTCTGTTTCTATATGAAGCTATAGGATTTAAAAGTGATTCCAGTGCCCAGCCAATTTTCACTCCTGTAGATGGTTCATTCCAAATATCATCACTTATCCCTGATCTCTTTATTCGTTTTAATTCTAGATTCCCTAGAGATCCTTTAAATGGTGATTTCTTCCAAATCAGACACAATGTTGGCATGCCCAATGTGATTTGTTTCACCTTACCATCTAATGGTAGGTGTGTTGTCCAGGTTCCATCACTTAATGCCCAAACTAAATGTCCTGGACTTCGAATAGAAGATTTTCTACAACTAAACAAAGTTCCTCTTCTGACTGTAAAGGCGCTGATTAAATTGAGAGTATTCTTAAGACCTCGACAAAAACAACCATATTTCAAAGCAGCAGCCAACGGAGGAATTCTTTGAATTACTAAGTCTGCATTATTACAATCATACACTTTTTCACATTTCCACCATGGCACTATTTTATTTTCCTTCTCTCCCGATGTAGTTGACCTATCATCTACCCAGGGTAATACTGAAAAAACCTTTCCATCCCAAGTAAAACACCAAGAAATTCTTGCCATATACTAAAAATGGGAAAATATGGACATAGACCATATAGAGTCCCACTGGTCTACTAACTGGGTGCTCTGGCCAGTTTCGTTACACTTCCATTCCATAACACTTTTGCTCACGTTGATTTTAAATTGTTCATCATAAGAACACCATCCCACAGTCTTAAATCTTCCTATTTTGGTAAAAACATAATTTAACAATTTTTCACAATCCGCCAGATTACCTGGAGTTTTCCACTGTTTTCTAGTGACTTTTACTTGCTCATACCATTGAGTCACTGGCCTCTGTTCACAATAATTGGTTTCATTTTTATGTTCCAGGTTAGTCAAATTCATAGTTAAAATTCCCCATGGAATAGATTCACCTACTGCCTTCGGTATTGGCAAACAAGCAGTAATCTGCGTGATGTTTTGTAAATTGGCAAATTCTTTAATCAATCCTACCATCAAATTTTCCTCAGCCATCTGTTTGGGAATGTCAATTACTTGTTCTGTTTCTATTTGTCTTTTGTTCCTGTCCACCAAGTCAGCCCATGATCCCACCAACACTACCAACCAAAAGAAAATCCAAAAACCAATCATAACCTGATATGCAAAATTAAACATGTTTCAAAGTCAATTTTAAGTCTCTGAGTTACGTTTCACAATCTTCCACGGAATAGATGCTTTCTTCACGGTGCTTTCTTCACTCGAGTATAATGTATCCAAGCATCCGATTCTGCAATTCTGATAGCTGTAAAGGTGGTTAGCAGTATCTGGAAGGGTCCTCTCCAACGCTCCTGCAAAGGTTTGGAGGTCCAATTCTTCACATAAACATAGTCTCCCGGCTGGAAATCATGCACTGAATTTTCCAGAGATAAAGGTCTATTCCAAATTACTGCACTCCGAATTGCAGTCAAAGTTTTTCCTAGAGAAAGCAAATAGTTATATACATCCTGCTTTCCTTTCACGTGTATGTTCGGATTTGGTTCTGGAGACTCATATGGTTTTCCATATAATAACTCATAAGGACTGACTGAGGTTCCACTCTTTGGTTGTACTCTGATTCGTAATAACGCCAATGGAAGTGCCTGAGGCCACTTTAAACTGGTTTCTTGACAAATTTTACTTATTTGTCGTTTTAACGTTTGATTCATCTTTTCCACTTTCCCACTAGATTGTGGCCTCCAAGATGAATGTAAATCCCAATTAATACCCAATGCTTTGCTAACACTTTGGACTACTTCAGCAACAAAGTGTGGACTTCTGTCAGAGGAAATTCCAATAGGAACACCAAATCTCAGAATTATTTCTTGTAATAACCATTTTACAACCTCTTTTGCTTGTGTAGTGCGACAGGGAAGGGCTTCTGGCCATCCTGTAAAAGTATCAACCCCTACCAAGATGTACCAGTACCCATTGTATCTAGGCAACTCTGAAAAATCTACTTGCCAGTAATCTCCAGGTTCTGTACCAGATTTCAGCCTACCCATTTGAACCTTTTTCTTAATCACTGGATTATTTTTCAAACATACTTTACACTTTGCAGTTACCATTTTGGCTATTCCTAACATCTTAACTGATATTACTTGCTTTCGTAAAAATGTTACTAAGGCTTCTGCCCCCCAATGACATTCTTGATGTCTCATTTGAATTATCTCTCTCATCAAAGGAGGTGGAATTACTACTTGCCCGTTAGGAGTTATCCACCATCCAGCTAAGTTTTTCTTAGCATTTAATAACTGACCCAATTTGTCATCTTCTTCTGAATATCTCGGTTTTTCCCTGGGAAGGGTTACTGTTCTAGAAGGAATTATTGCCATTTGCAATGCTTGTTTCTTTGCTACCCTTTTTGCAGTCTTATCAGCTAAATTATTCCCAGCTATTATTTTTGTATTCCCACTCTGATGTGCCTTACAGTGCATGATTGCTACTTGGTCTGGCTTTTGAACTGCTTGCAATAATCGTAAAATCTCTGCTTGATGCTTAATATTTGATCCTTGAGAGGACAATAACCCCCTCTCTTTCCACAAAGCTCCATGGACATGCACTACCCCAAAGGCATATTTCGAATCAGTCCAGATATTTACTCTCTTGTCTTTGCTTAATTCTAAGGCTCGAATTAAAGCGATGAGTTCTGCCTTTTGGGCTGATGTGGTACTCGCCAATGCTCCCGCTTCTATAACTGTAGTCTCTGTTGTTACCGCATATCCAGCGTATCGAACTCCTTGTTCCATAAAGCTGCTTCCATCAGTATACAGTTCCCAATCTGGTCGTTCCAATATCACATCCTTCAGATCTTCACGACTGGAATAAACATACTCGATGGCAGCCAAGCAATCATGTTCCAGTCGTCCTTCTTCCTGTATGGAACTTAAAAACACTGCAGGATTTACCAGGTTAGTTGTCTTTAGAATCACATCATCTTGTTCAGTCAATACCACCTGGTATTTCATCATTCGGCTGGGGGACAGCCAATGTCCCCCCTTCTGTTCTAGGACAGTTATCACCATGTGTGGAACATAGACTGTTATTGTTCTTCCCAAAGTCAATTTCCGAGCTTCTTGTATGAGCATCACTATTGCGGCCACTGCTCAAAGGCAGTTTGGCCACCCTTTACTCACTGTGTCCAGTTGTTTAGAGAAATATCCGACTGGTCGTTTCCAGCTTCCTATCCTCTGGGTTAACACGCCCAGTGCAAGGTGTTGTCTTTCATGAACGAACAACTGGAAATCTTTGGTTAGATCCGGCAGTCCCAAGGCAGGTGCAGACATTAAGGCACGTTTCAACTCTACAAAAGCCTTTTGTTGTTGTGGGCCCCATACAAAGGGAGAGTTCTTTTGGGCCTCATACAGCGGTTTAGCTATTAGCGCATAGTTCATGATCCAAAGGCGACACCACCCAGTCATTCCTAAAAATGCTCTGAGTTCATGGATATTTCTCGGCTCAGGTATACCACAAATAGCTTCTTTGCGATTTTTCCTAATTGTCGTTGTCCTTTTAAAATCTCAAAGCCGAGATATATCACAGTCTGGCAGGCTATTTGGGCTTTCTTCCTGGATACCTTATACCCATTTAGTCCCAGGAAATTCAAAAGGTCAATAGTCACCTGTATACAAATAAATCTTTCTTCTGTAGCAATCAATATATCATCCACATATTACAAAAATAAATGTCCAGGTATTGGTTTGTCCTGTTTCCAGATTTCAAATTCCTTTGCTAATTGATTTCCAAAAATAGTTGGACTGTTTTTAAATCCTTGGGGTAATCTAGTCCATGTCAGCTGCATCTTTTGCCTGGTTTGAGGATTTTCCCATTCAAAAGCAAACAGTTTTCTGCTTCCCTTTTCCAAAGGTATACAAAAGAAAGCATCTTTTAGATCAAGCACTGTAAACCACTGATAATTCTCCCTCAGTGCTGTTAACAATGTATAAGGGTTTGCTACTACAGGATAAATATCCTTAACTATTTGATTTACTGCTCTCAAGTCTTGTACCAGTCTATATTCACTCGAAGGTTTTCTGACTGGTAAAATAGGAGTATTATACTCAGATTCACATTCTTCCAAAATTTTATACTCCAAAAATTTATCAATCAATTTCTTCAATTCCTGTCTCACTTCTGGTTTGATTGAATATTGTTTAATTCTCACTGTTCCTGCGCCTTCCTTCAAATCTATTTTAACAGGTTCTGCTAGTTTCGATTTGCCAGGAATATTTGTTTCCCATACAGTAGGGGTCACTGCCAAATCCACCTCGAGTGGAGTTTCTTGTTCCTTTACCTTTTCTTGTATCATCAGGATTTCTCCCATTTGTGACTCAGGTATTTTCAAGAAAAGTTCTCCTTCGCCAAAAACAATCTGTGCATTTAATTTAGATAACAAATCTCTTCCTAAGAAGGGTACCAGACATACTGGTACATACAAAAATTCATGTGTAATTATCTTATTTCCAAATTTCAAATCCAGGGGTTGCAGGAATGGCCTGTTTTTGTTCCAGTTTTTCCTTTACAGGTATTTAATAATAAAATGTTGCTCCTGTATCCACTCCCAACCTCACAAGTTAAACAACATTTTTTTTCCACTTTCTTATTATCAGAAGTTATAGCTATTACCAAAATATCTCTAATAGTTAGCTTACATTCATCCTGCCAATCCTTTCTTTGTCTTAAATAAAAAAAACAAATCCACATCTGGCATTTTATTCCATTTCCCTTCTCTTTTACAATACAGCATTAACTGCAAAATAGTGTTATAATTCAGTGTCCCGTTCATGGGCCACTTTTCCTGATCTTCTAATATATATAGTGGCCACCAATTATTACAATATTCAATCATCTGGCTCTTTGGCAAATCCTCATATAAATCCCCCCAATGCGCCAATAAACATCCCAATGGAGAATTTTTCGGGATTTTATCATTTAACACAAGATTACCCAAGCTTTTACTTTTAAACAACCGAGTTAACTTAGTTGCCATGGTGTAATTACCCACAGTACAATACACAATTATTCAACTCTATCACTCCGATCCGCGGATCCACACTCCACAGTCTCACTCTTACAGCCACACTCACACTTTCCCACAGTTACTTTAAACAAACATATAACACAATATTATACCTCTTAATTTTCTTCTCAATACACAAACTCACAAAACAACAAAGAACACCAAAAACTTCTAACATCTTGTTAGAGGCACTACCTTAGAGAACACTATAGCATATAGTTTCTCTTGTCTACACTTTTGTCCAACCCTGCAATAGCTTTCGCTTATGTCTTACAGGCAGACGCCTAGGCTTCCACTTCCACAAGGATCCTTTTAGTCCAACCCTGCAATAGCTTTCGCTTATGTCTTACGGGCAGACTCCTAGTCCTACCCTGTGCAGCTCTTTCACCGCGTCTGACAGGTAGACTTACTCAGTGGGACTCCAACCCACTGGTGGGACTCCCTCCCACTCTTTCCCATACAATTATTATAGTGGGACTCCCCCCCACTTTCTCCAGTGCACGCACTTACTTACTTTAGTGGGACTCCCACCCACTTACTACAATTACAAAAAGAAGTGTCTTATCAAATATCCAGGGAACGTCGCGAAGAGCCTTACGGATGGGGGATCGATGGGTGTCCCCGAGAAATCCTCGGTGCCGGCCGGAACCGATCAGGTCCCCGACTCCTCCGGTCTCCTTCAGCGAGGTCCCATCTGGGTCGCCAAAACTGTTACCGAAATCTTGGACTGAAGAACTTATCGACACCAATGTGATGTAGATAAGCAGACACTTCTTTATTGACGGCCGGGTGCGTGAGCGAGTCCTCTCACGATCAACGCACACCAGGTCCCAAAATCAGATTCCATATATAGAACTTATTCATACATATTCATTAATTATTCATACATAATCATAACATTTCCAGTAAATCATTTACATACTCTCCTCCTATATCCGATTATGTGCAGCAAAGCTTAGAAAGGTCTGGAAATGGGTCTGGGGTACGATTTGGGTAGGTGGTATATGAGTCGGTGGTCGCGATCTCCCCCTGCCGGAATTACCTTTTACTAAAGTTCACAGTTTCTTGGCAGGCACCTACAAGCTGTTCCAGTCGACTCTCCCCAGTTCCCATTAATCTCATATTCTGACATTTCAATACACCTCTGCGTACAGAAGACTGGTTAAATACAATGGAACCTTCCAACCCTAGAGTTATTGCAATAGTTCCAGGCCCTTCTTCTAGTCTTGGTACAAGACGTACAAAAGATTCCATAACGTCTCTTATTGCGTAGATGCAAGTTTCCTATACATTTTTTTTTCCTTAGCCTTCTACATTTTAATTCTATTAAATGATTTTATAAAATCAATTAATTAATCAAATAGAATCAATCAATTTTAACTTATTAACTAATCGGTAACAGTATGGTTTGAACGCCCGGGAATTTTGTAAATAGTCTTTGTTTTGTATGAGTGTGCCATGTTTTAATAGTGTATGAATGAATTAATGTCTCTTTATGCTGATAACGGGACAAGACAAAGAGAATCACTCCTCCATTGGTTTGGGTTGGAACCCTGGGAATAATTGAACAAGGGAGGACATTGGATAAATAGGGGGAACGAACGATATTATTTAAAAGGAGCTGTGATTCCCTGTCTGGTGTGCGGTAATATAAGAAGCTGTAATAATAGGTACAATGGTTGGCACCCAGACTGGGTCTTACTGAAGTGCTGTCTTGTGAAAGGTGCTGGTATTGTAGCTCTAAAAGGCAGAAAGTAGAGTGCTCGAAGTGCTCTGGGTATCATCACCTAACCCTACCACCAGTCCTACAAAACTTCTAAATAATTTAGTGTGTGGAAGAGAAAATTTAATTTTGGAAATTTGGGACATTTGGGAAGAGGATTGGGACAAAATTATAGAGAAGTGCAAGAAGCGGTTTATGTGGAAACTTATTAGAAGAGTAGCTGGAATCTGAGTAAAAAATAATTAATAAAAGGTTGCAATATGGGTAACACTCAAGGAGAAATTTTGAAAAAGAGTCCCTTGGGTTGTGTGCTTGCTCATTGGAAAGATATTGTCAGGGCTGGAAGTACAGAAAATAAAAAGACCCTTATTAAATACTGCATTGGAAATCTTATGTATATGCAACATTTGATTGTATAAATTGAGGCAAGCTGTTGCCCCAGCTATCCACCCCCCCTCCCCACCCCCCACCCCCCATGCTGAGTCTGATTCCGCACGTCAAAGATTGGTGGCAGCCTGGGCTGCAGTGATCATGCCCTGGTGGAATTCACAACCTTGAGGGATATGGGCCAGGTGATGAGTAAAATAAGAATCCTGAATTTTAGGACAGCAAATTTTCAGTTGTTTAAGGAATTAGTGGATGGGACCCCCTGGGAATAAAACAGCATAACAGAGCTGGCAGCACTTTAAGGATGTTTTTCTTAGAGCTCTTGAGCTCTCGAGTCCCATGCGTAAGAAATCAGGCAAGGAAGGCAAGAGACCAGCATGGCTGAGTAAGGACATCCTGGTCAAACTAAAGTGTAAGAAGGAAATGCACAGGAAGTAGAACCAGGTACAGGTATCCTGAGAAGAATATAGGGATGCTGCCCAGGTATGTAGGGATGGGAGTAGGAAAGCTAAGGGACACCTGGACCTGAATTTGGCAAGGAATGCAAAGAACAATAATAAGGGCTTCTAAAGGTCAGAAAAGAAAGATTAAAGAAAATATAATCCCCTGATAAATAAGATAGAACTGGTGACAAGTGACATGGAGAAGGCTGAGTTAACTTTTTTTTCCTCAGTTTTCACAGGCAATCTTTCTTCCCACATCTCTCAAGTCCCTGAACCTCAAGGCAGGGACTGGGTAAATTAAGTCTCTCCAATTGTAGAAGATCAGGTTCAAGACCATTTGAGGAACCTGAACATACACAAGTCATGGGACCTGACAAGATGCATCCCAGAGTCCTAATGAAATTGGCTGATGTAGTTTCCATGCCACTTTCCATTATATTTGAAAAGTTGTGGCAGTCAGGCAAAGTCCCCAGTAACTGGAAAAAGGAAAACATCACACACATTTTGAAAAAGAACTGTAAAAAGGAGGACCCTGGGATCTACCGACCTGTCAGCCTTACCTCCATGCCCAGTAATATCATGGAATAGATCCTCCTGGAAGTTCTGTCAAAGCATATGGAAGACAGGGAGTTGATTAGGGACAGCCAACAAGGGCTTCACCAAGGGTAAATCTAGCCTGACCAATTTAGCGGCCTTCTATGATAGAGGGACTGCATCAGTAGACAAGGGAAGAGCAACTGATACCATCTACCTGGACTTCTGTAATGCCTTTGATACAGTCCCCCACAGCATTATTGCCTCTGAATTGTAGAGCTATGGGTTTGATGGATGTGTAGTCAACCGGCTTGCAGATATGTGGTTAATAGGTCAGTCTGTTATTTAACTTGAAATTTAGACAAAATATGTTACAAATACTTAACAAAACATGGCCTTTGGAGAAGGAATGGACACCATAAATATGTCAAGCTGAGGCACAAGATAAACTCAAGGAGAACCAAATGATTAATGAGACCAAGCAGAAAATTACTGGAACTATGTGTGAACTATCCTAACTAGCATACTAAAAGATCCACCCTCCAGCAAAGAAAGGCTCCTACTAACAAAGCCCCCTCCCCACAGAATATCTGAGGTGAAAAAAAAGAATATTGTACCTCTTAATGGAGATGAGGCTCTTAAGAACCAATGAGAATTAAGTGTGACTAAATGTAATTATAAACAATTGCTCAAAGTGTATAAAATATTTTACTATGTGTTAAGAGGTGTGCTAGCTTTGTGGATTCACCACCTAACATCCATCTCTGCACAGACATGCAATAAATGATATCTCAGCTCTGTGTGTGAGATTGGTTTTTTGCACACCAGGTAACAAACTCCATTTGTGAGACAACAGATAGACTGTTAGATGGATAAGGAACTGGCTGGATGTTTGCGTCCAAAGAGTTACAGTCAAGGGCTCAATATCCAAGTGGAAACCACTAACGAGTGGTGTCCCTCAAGGGTCTGTACTGGGACCAATACTATTTAATATCTTCATCAATGACATAGACAATGGGATTGAGTGCACCCTCAGCAAGTTTTCAGATAGAATTATAGAATCATTTAGGTTGGACAAGAACCTTAAGATCTTCAAGTCCAACTGCCAACCTAGCACTGCCAAGTCCACCATTAAACCATATCCCTAAGTGCCACAGAGTGGTGCAGTTGATATGCTTGAGGGAAGGGATGCCACCTAGAGGGTCCTGGACAGTCTTGAGGAGCGGGCTCATGTGAACATCATGAAGTTCAACAAGGTCCTGCACCTGGATCAGGGCAATCCCGAATATCAATATGGACTGGGGGATGAATGGATTGAGAGCAGCCCTGAGGAGAACTCAGGGATACTGGTAGATGAAAAGATGGACATGAACTGGCAACGTGTGTGTGCAGCTCTGAAAGCCAGTCCCATCCTGGGCTGAATCAAAAGAAGCATGGCCAGCAGGTTGAGAGAGATGATTCTTCCCCTCTACTCTGCTCTCGTGAGACCCCACCTGGAGTACCACATTCAGCTCTGGAGTCCACAGTACAAGAAAGACACGGACCTATTAGAGCGAGTCCAGAGGAGGGCCACAAAAATGGTCAGATGTCTGCAACACCTCTCCTCTGAAGAAAGGTTGAGACAGTTGGGGTTGTTCAGCCTGGAGAAGAGAAGGCTCTGGGGAGACATTATTGCAGTGTTTCAGTACTTAAAGGGGACTTACAAGAAACACAGTGTCACGTTAAGAGGGGGAGTTTCCTCAAACCATTTATATTTGATCAACCTGTCAGTTTCCCAAGAAAGACAAGACCCTTGTGTCCAACCAGCTTGTCCACTACCTGTGTTTTGACAGCCCACTGTATTAGAGGGTGATTCGACCAACCTATTCAGGCAACCCCACTGACAGCATCACTGAGTCAAATCCCTTATAACAACTACTCAGATCTCCAGAGACTTATACAAAATGAACTTCACCTGAAAATTTTTATTATACAAAATGCAAGTTTGTGACAGAATAAGGTTCAAAGATTGCCAGTGATAATAAACTGACTGCAAAACAAGCTTAAAGCAATGCGCCTAATAACAGCTAGCATGAGTTAGTCATAGAATAAAGTCCTTCCCAATAGGCATCCCTATGGGAGAAAAGACAGGTTCAGTCCATTAACTGATCCCAGAAGTTACAATGGAGTCTTCCCTAACTTCTCCCTTCCTTGGTTCACTTTTTATACTTCATAGTACATTGCATATTCATTATCATACACAGGATTAGTTACAAGTTTCTTGCTTCTAATGCAAATTAGTGTGCATCCTCAGATAGCACTACTGAAGTTTTTCACTAACTATGCATGCTCCTCAAGTAGGGTTTTGCCCTCTTTCAGGGGGGCTATTTGAGTTGGAGGTTGTGAACTCTACTACCACAATTACCTTTGTCCCATTTTCAAATAATTTTCTGTGGATTACAACACCTTATCAACTTGGCCAGAACTTCTCACTTGGAGGCTTCTTTCTGCATAATTTTGATAACGGTTTTCTTTTCCTCATCTGTTCTTTGT
Source organism: Falco peregrinus (assembly GCF_023634155.1). Lineage (NCBI taxonomy): Eukaryota > Metazoa > Chordata > Aves > Falconiformes > Falconidae > Falco > Falco peregrinus. Next base: position 26,923,548 of record NC_073743.1, read on the forward strand.
TTCCCAAGATTCACTTCCTTGATTAGAAGTAATTTCATTCATTAATTTTGATGACTTGAAAGGGTGGGTCAGCTTGACCCAAACTTTGTGCACAGATGTGTTTAACATATAGTTAAACACTAAATCAGAGTTTGGTAATTCAGGAGTTTAGACAACAATTCCCCCCTTTTAGACTTATTTCAGTCCAAGAACAGTTCATTTTCTTTACATTTAGGTGGAGCTTGAGTGATTCTAGTCATACACATTTTTGTTACTGACTGGTATTGTGTGCCCAGTGAGGTGTAGTAGTACCTTGGAGGCAGGCAACTTTGGGATGGAGGTGTACGTTAGTAGTACGAGATCATCTCATCCGAGGAAAGTAATTTCTCCACAGTTGTTGGCTCAGCAGTGGACATCTCATCTTATCAGCTGTGTGGTGCCTTCAAGTTCCCATTCCTGCAGGGAGTATAACAGAGCTTGATTGCAGTGTCCCCACTCTGCTCCACCCTCTATTACTCCTATCAGCATGTGCTAAGATGGCGGGATGTATTACTTAAGGAGCCATGGTAAAGTAGATTTTGTGCATGTCAACCATCTTGAAAGTGATAACTATATTTTATCATAAAAAGCTTTCTGTAACACTACGCTTCTATTAGGTCCCAGTTTTCTCTAATATCCCCCCCGAGTAATTTTCCCACACACGGAGAAAGACTTTTTACCAGGGCCTGCAGTGACAGGACAAGAGCAAAGGTTTAAACTGAAAGAGGGTGGTTTGGATTGGAAATAAGGAAGAATTTTTTTATGATGAGGGTTATTGGGGTCTGCAGTGGGTCTGCAGATGAGTTAGTTGACTTCAAAGACTTAGCCGTGTACCTTTAAGACAGCCACAAATTGTCGGGTATGTAAACAGGATGTGAAGAATCGGAACTTAGAACCGCAGCATACGGGCACCTACAGCAACAGCAAATAGCAAGCAAGAAGAACACAAAAGCCTATCAGGGTCTGACACATGTACTGTCTAAGATATGTAAGCAATTTGTATAAACAATAAAGGCCATTTTGCCAGAACCCAGCCATGCAGATATAGTGTTTTTCAGTCTGCCTCGACTTGCATCACCACATTTGGTGACCCTGACATGCAGATGTGATCCCAGAAAAGGGTATCAAAAAGAGACCCTGAGACTGTGCTGACGTGACCCCGGTAAGGGGTGTCAGGAGCAGATCCTGAGAATGACCAGCAGGTTGCTGGGGAGGCGGAGCCTGGTGAAGCAGAATAGCGCAGTGGGCGGCTGCAAGATCCCAGGAGAAGGTAACACTGGTAAGGTGAGCCACCAGGGACAACATGGGGGCTAAGTTATCTAAAGAAGATACCATGGTGCTATCAATGTGGAAATTAGTATTAGAGAAGCGTGGAATTACTTTAGATGGGCTCTGGTTAAAAAATATGTTATTATGGGCCAAAACACATGGAGTAGAAGCATCCCCCACGACTGCTCTTACCTGGAACAATTTAGGATCAATACTGTCAGAAGTTCTGGAGATGTCACCGAAATCGGGAATCAAACCTTTTAACACCAATGTAGCATTAAGAAGCAGGCACTCCTTTATTGCAGCACTGGGTGCTCGGTGGCATCTCAACAAATCAAGCACACCTGTGTAGATTTTACCATTACATTTATACACAAAATTACAAAGTCGTACACTCCCAATTACAATGATTGGTTAGAAATTTGCATAGAATTGTAATATTTGCTGTATCATCCTTTTCTGTTACTACGCTTGCGCAGGGGAAGGGTCTTCACCTGGGCAAGGGTCTTCTTGACCTGTGAGCATGATTTTTAGTATTATAATGAAGGTAGTTCACTTCAGGACACCTTAAAAGTTAGTTTTGTTGCCAAGTTGGACGGCTGGATATTGGCCTTGCCAAGCTGTCCAATAACTCATCCTATACACAATAGAACCTGGTTGCACTGGTTATGGTCTAGAGAGTAAAGACTAAGGGTATTATGGTCTATAGCATAGGGATTTCATATAACAGTCTTGGATAACAAGCAGCACAGTGATTCATACGTCATTGGTTAATGTGTTAACATAATTCTATCATGAAGGTTAATTCCTTAGAATCATAATGTTCTTATAACTAGCTGTTACATAAACACAAAATATAGGAAGATTCAGTAAAATTTTAAGATAATCTGCAACAGAGAAAGGGGACAAAGAGGCGTCGGGGCTTTTGCCTACATGGGGACTGCTTAGACATGTTGTAGGGGGCTTCAAAAATCAAGATGTGAGTGGGGGCTTGCAAAATCAGCAAAATGCGAGTGGGGGCTTACAAAGTCAGCAAAATGCGAATGGGGGTGTATCATTAAAACCTCCCCTGCATCCCCCTCCAGAATACAGACAAAAAGATGAGGGGGTGGGGGAGGGGGAGAGTCTGTGCCCCTTACCAGACGCCACTCCCCAATGCCCCGAATCCCCTACATCTTTCCAACTGCATCGGCCTATACTCGATACCGATTCCGATTCCGAGAACGACAAGCAGAAACCTCAGCAGATCGATCCCAGCCCCCCTCACTCCCCCCGACATTTGTGCCAGCCCATACTCCTCTCTCCTCTGGCTCCTCCTCCTCTCCCTCCCACCCCCTCTGCTCCTCCCCTGCCTATGCCAAAAACCCAGAATCGTGTCCAGCTACGACAAGGTCACAGGAAATGAAGAAGGTGGAGGTGGTAAAAATCCAGTTTGCAGTGGTATGGTAATGCCACGCGAACCTCAACGATTTTGGCAGGCTGTAAGAGATGGGGCACTAAAAGAGGGAAACTGGAATTTAGTAGAACAGATAGGTGGATCACTCCTTGATCTTACTACTCCTTCCACCACTGCGCCGCATGCATATCCTATTGTAATGGGAGATGCGGCTGCTGGTAATCCTAATGTTCATACACCATTTGCTTGGAAAGTAGCGCAGGACTTGGAAAAAATCGTTTCTTAGTACGGGGTGACTGTGTTCTGTCACGCAGAAAAGCTGTTTATAATCTACTGTATTACAGCAGTTGAAATATATTTTGTATTAGAAAAAAAAAAAAGAAAGAAAAAAAGACAAAAAGAAAAAAATAGGAGGAAAAAAAACACCGGGGGGGGGGGGGGGGGGGGGGGAATGAAGGGAATGATCCCAGAGGCACGATTAGAGAAAGCATGTTATGTTTTGAACTTTCTGAAAATCCCTGCCGACCATCCAATTGTGTGGCACTTTGTGTCAATTGGTGATAAGCAGCAAAAGCACAAAGGCATCTTAGTACGCATGAAAGACCCTCGTACCGGGCATTGGTCGGGACCGCATGAATTGTTAACTTGGGGGAGAGGTTTTGCTTGTGTCTCTACAGATGAAGGTCCACAATGGATACCTGCTCACTGTGTACGGCCTGAGCTTAGCATGCCAGATCATAGGAGCACTGCTGCCGCCAATCAACCCAGTAACTAATGTGTGGCCTCCTTACTGAACCAGTCCTTGTTTGGTGTGCCCTTCCTTGAAACTGACTTGCAGACATTATTGCAAAAAAGTGAATGTACGATTTTGACAAAGAGTTTGGGGAATGAAGTATTTTACTGAAAGCTTTGATATTTGGGATAATTGGTTATCTCTGTATAATGTTAATTCACAAGAAGTTGATATTGTTTGCACTTTGAATGTCGATAGTTGTCTTTATGTAGATGCTAATGTAGTAGGAGGCTATGATGGGACCATGACACCCGCATAAATCAACACGTGAACATGTTGATAAGCATAATGCACTTAAACGCAATATAATTTTGGATGAAGCATGTAATGATGTAGTTGATTTATGGAACTGATGGGAACGTACTGCAGTGGTTCTTCTCTTATCCAGAGCAGCAGCAGGGAAAGCATTAAAGAGTTAAATCACCTTGTTTGTTAGGCAGTTAAGAACGTGAGTCAAATTTCTAGTGTTTTGGGATTGTTAGCTGATGATTTGCCACTATTACATACAAAACAGAGCAACTATTGGCTTTTTGTTGTTGGCTCAAGGACATGGCTGTGAGGATTTTGTTGGTATGTGCTGCATGGATTTTAGGCGCCCCATTGCAGCAACATGTTACCAAAATCTGAGAAAATGTCAGCCTTTTTGGCATTAATTCACTCAATTGGCAGTATTGTTTGTTTGCTATTGCCTTGTTTGCTGTTGTGTTTGCAAGGGCCCTGCAGCACTCAGCAAACCTGGTACTAGTTGTTCAAAAACAAAAAGGGGAATTGTTGGGGTGTGCAGCAGGTCTGCAGACAAGTTAGTTGACTTCAAAGACTTAGCTGTGTACCTTTAAGACAGCCACAAATTGTCAGGTATGTAAACAGGATGTGAAGAACTGGAACTTAGAACCACAGCATACGGGCATCTACAGCAACAGCAAATAGCAAGCAAGAAGAACACAGAAAGCCTTTCAGGGTCTGACACATACTATCTAAGATATATATACAATTTGTATAAACAATAAAGGCCATTTTGCCCGAACCCAGCCACTCAGACATAGTGCTTTTTCAGTCTGCCTTGGCTTGCATCACCACAGATGGTGGTGACACTGGAACAGATTGCTCAGAGAAGTTGTGGATTCCTCATCACTGGAAGTATTCAAGGTCAGGTTGGACAGAGCTTTGAGCAACCTGATCTAGTGAAAAATGTCCCTGTCCATGGCAGGGGGGGTGGACTAGATGCTCTTTAAAGGTTCCTTCCAATCTGAACCATTCTATGATTCTATGACTAATTTTGTTTGGAACTTGGAGCCTTCTGATCATACAAATTTACTGCTGTCACCAAAATCGGGAATAAGAAAACTCCTTAACACCAATGTAGCATTAAGAAGCAGGCATTCTTTATTGCAGTGCTGGATGTACGGGGGATAATTCCACCTAATGTGCATGCCATATGTTCCATTCAAACAAAATTATATAGTCCACACTTATGATTATGCATACATATTCATTTAACAGGTGGCACCATGTTGTGTCGTGCATGCTCTTTACAGGTATCTCAGAGTCTTCTAAGGGGTCTCAAACAATAGTCGACCCTATAGTTAGAACTGACCGATCACTCAACCTTAATTTGCTTCCCTTATATGGAGAGTCCAAGGAGAGTCCAAATTTGTTTCATTAGTTACTTATACAGCAGTCTCCTCAGTGATCCTAAGTTTTAAATGGCTCTTATATAACCAGGGTTGGTTAGCAATCTCTCCATAGTGATTACACTGAAACAAACAATATAGTTGCAAAGCTAAAACAGAATATATAAGAAAATCAGTTACACAGCTAAACGAGACTAAACTACATGGTAACACTACTCTATATTAAAATAACTTTTAATCAAAACAGTTGAAATTTTATGGTTTTTTTAAATGTTACCAATAAGGAGTCAGAAAAAATATTTGAAATCCAATTAAAACATACATTTTTAAAATACAATGGGCATAGGCAGAAAAAAGAGAAGTTCTGACTAGATATCAGGAAAAACTTTTTTCATCCTGTCGAGAGTTAAGCATTGAAGTTGGTTGCCTGGAGTGGTTTTGCAGTCTCCAGACTTGGAGGTTTTCAGGACCTGACCAGAAATATTCCTGAGCCTGGTCTGATCTCATAGTTGGCCCTGCTTTGGGCAGGAGGTTGGACTAGATACCTCCTGCAATCCCTTCCAGCCTGAGTTATCTTATGAGGCTATGAATAATTTTGGGTATCTATCTGAAATGGTTGCTAACGGTGTAAATGTCAGCACTCAGCGATAGATATGTGTTACAGTTCTGAACAACTACCAGAATAGTGAGACATCTTAAGTCTTTTGTCACAAATAGAGCTCAGTTCATCCGTACAGTTATATTAAGCAATTAAAACATACTTCATCAAAAAGGATCCAACTTTCAATATTATATTAAATCAATGCATCTGTCTTACTAAAACTTGACATATAACCACAAAATCAGCTTCATAACTTTTGCATTATCTGTATCTTCATATTTTTTCTGATCTTACATAAAGATACATTAAGATATTCTTATTATAAGGGACTGGGTAGTTTCTGCTTCCTGTCTGAATTCTTTCACTCCTTCCTCCAATTTCTTTGTTGAAGGACCAGCCTCTTGATCAAAACTTTCCTCTTCTTCCTCCTCCCTTACTAATCGATGATATGGACCTGTTCTCCTTGTCCACTGTTTCTTTTTCACTACTGGGGCAATTACTCTAGTTGTTGTTGTTTGGGTCCCTATCTCAATCATGGTATTCTCATATGTAGTTTGGGTCCCTGCCTCAACCCCAGTCCTCTGAGAGTACTGAACTGTGGCTCAATAGGCACAGTCCAGGCCCCAGTACAGTGCTAGAAGCTGCTGGTTTTCATTGGGGTAGGCAAGGCACCCTTCTATCAGGTGGTGCATCAGTGTGCCAGGGTTGCTTGCCTGTTCAGTTATAAAGTCCCAGGTTATGGGAGGTGATGACTGTCCTAGTAATCTGCCCAAATCCTTCCACACACCCTGCCACCCCAGGACCAGCTGCCTCAGGGTACATTTCAGTATTACCTCACCCAAAAGTTCTCTTCTTTTACACCAGGACAAGACCAGATTCCACAAAATCCATAGTATGCCAACAGTATTAATTAGTAGTATTAAACAGTTCACATAAGAGTGAACAAGGACCTGAGGAGCCTGCATAATAAAACCATCCATATCAATCCTGGGCAGGGAGAGGGAGATGCATTTCCTCACCTTCTATACAAGATAGCTCCCCCAGCGCAGCAAGGCCATCAATGCCAGAGCAAAGCACATAGCCATTATTTGAATTAACATGTTCCCACCAAGCTCAGCAAAATAGAGATAAGCAGTTCAGCCAACAAACTCCATGACCCACACAGGAGCTTGCCACTTAACAACTACTATAGCTATAGCGCACACAATACAAAACTGCTGTTGTCTCAAGCCCCACGTTGGGTGCCAAAAAGGGCTGTGAAGGTTTGACCTTGGCTGGATGCCAGGTGCTCACCAAGTTGCGCTATCGCTCCCCTCTTCAGCAGGACAGGGGGAGAGAAAAGAAGATTTAAAAAACCTCATGGGTCAAGATAAAGGCAGTTTAATAAAGCAATAGCAAAGGTCAAGCACAGAAACAAAGGCAAACAAAAGATGTTCTCTACTTCCCATCAGTAGGCAATGTCCAGACACTTCCTGGGAAGCAGGGCTTCAGTACACATAGTGGTTGCTCCAGAAGACAAACATCATAAATAATGAATGCTCTTAGCTTTTCTATCTGAGCAGATGTCATATGGTATGGAATATCCCATTGGTCAGTTTGGGTCAGCTGTCCTGGATATGTCCCCTCCCAAGATCTTCCCCACACCCAGCCTACTGGTGAGGTTGGGGGCAGGTTGGAGAGACAGCCTTAATGCGGTGGGAGCACTGCTCACCAGTAGCCAAACCACTGGTGTGTTATCACCACCTTTCTAGCTACCAATACAATGCACAGCACTATGAGGGATGCTATGGGGGAAAATTAACTCCATCTCAGGCAGACCCAATATATCATCCCACTGTGGGGGGACTGAGCAAGCTGCTGTGTGGTATTGAGCTGTCTACTGGGGTTAACCCACAACAGGAGGCTTCTTATAAACCTGAGCAGTCAAGGACAAGTATTCTTATTCACTCTATTGAATAGAGAAAGTATTCTTTGCTACTGTAAGATAAATATCCTTTGATCAACTTTGACATATGCGTTCAATATTTTTTTGTCTAGTATAGAAAATATAATATATAAATATTAATTCATTCAAAAAGTTCATGGTTCATAGCACAGCAAATGAAGCTGATTATCTTGCTCTCACCCTCATGAACTAGTGTCCCTCAGATAGTCCTCATAATACTTCTCCTTACACCTTCTTCCTCAATGCATAAACACCCATAGGCATTTTCATTTCAATATTCATCTTCTAGTTCCATTTCCCTTATTAGTGATGCTGGGGAGAAATGAACCACTGCTGTGTCCTTATTAGATACCAAGAGACTGCTGTAGACAGATTCTTAGTTTAGGCTGAAAATATAAATCATATTTCAGGCACTAGTACACTGAGATTAACATGGTTAATACAGAGAATACTGGTATTCTTTCAGGACCGCATCCTGCCAGGCACTGAGCCCTTCCAAAGTAACTAGGACTGCTCACTAGGGAAAATGTAAATGTGTCCTTTGAGCACTTAGCATGAGCTGCACTAATAACCAGCACTTCACAGTCCAAAGCTTTTTAGGTTTTAGATTTTTCTCTTTATGGATCAGGACACTGGTACAGGTATGCTTGCATGCTTTCTGGTCAGAGGTATTCTGATGCCGTAAAATATAAAATATAAGGTGAATGGGAGGCAAAAAAGAGGAGTTGCCAGTAGTTTTAGGTGTTAACACACAGTTTTGTGTTTTCTGTTTTGCTTCCTCTCTTTAGTCATGACCTTTATGTATGTTCAGGTTATGGCTTTGCTAAATAGGCCTATTATTTTTAAGAGGACAGCACTGCAAATGTCTGTGTGTGCATAACATGCATTGTGAGCCATAAAAGAGTTAATTGTCCTTTCAAGAAGTCTTCAGAGGACTCAGAGGGCATGAAGCAAATAAAAAACCCCGCCACTTCCCTGAAAACGACAAACCCTAAAGATGATGTAGAAGCAATTTCAAGCAACCTTGGTTCAATGTAAGGAAAAAGAATTAACTCAAGTTTTCACTGCATGACAATAAAGGTATCAAAATATCTGTTCATACATAGATATTTGTATGCATGTTTTTATATATAAAATTTCCACTCAGTATTTCTCAATGTAATCAGTTTCAAGAGACAAGGACTGACGCTTTTTGAGTCTCTGTTTAAAGGATGGACACTACAAGAGCAGAAGTCTCTGTGTGAACACTGTCCCTGACTTTGCCAAGCTGTTGTTTCCAAGTAACCTCTGTAAGACTATAGAAAGCCAAGTCACTCACTTTCCTGCCATATTAAAAAAAAACCACACCAAACAACCCAAAACATGTAGCACAACATACAGGGCAAAACTGGCATCCCTGCATTCCCCTGCAGCCACTGTTTCCATCGGCTGTCTCTGGCCTGGGAATGCTCACCAGTTGTCTTCCCCACTCACTGCCCCCGGTACTGGGGGAGTGGTGAGGCGAATGTATCCATGGCATAGCTGGTGGTTGTTTACTGGTCCCTGTTGGCAGTAGATGTGCAAATAGCACACAAGGCAAGTTTGATGTAGATAAACTACTTGTGGTAGTGAAAATATGTCAGCACAACTTCCAGGAGGAAAGAGCAGCTCCTCTCAGGGCTGGCAGGAGGCAGCTGCAGCGACAGAACAGCAAATGCTATTCAGCCCGAGCAGTTTCAAGCCACCCATGTTGGGGAATTACTGTAGTCTAGTTACTGCGCTTAGTGTAGGCACTGGCTGTGTGTGTCTGCATGCACCAGGAAGAGCAGAGGAGCTGCAGACCAGGGAGCCAGGTGGGAGTTTGCGAATTGAGCGGAGGCCAGTGGCAGCAGGGCGGGAGGGGGAGGTACGCTGGGCCCTGCGGGCACCCAGTTTCCCCAAACCCCAAAACTCCCTCTTTGTTCCCCAATAGGACTCTCCATAAAACCATCATCTTAGGCAGACTGACAACTGGGGTCAGGAAACAGCTGCTGAAGATAATGATTCTTCCTCCCATTTCATCTGATGGAGGTGCCCTATCAAAACAAAGTGGGGGCGGGCAGCGCTGCTAGTTCCTTCCTGGGCTGCAGCAGGAGCCTGAAGCACTTCAGCACACACAGTTTGTTCTGTGAGACAGCAGCAGCCTGGATGGTGCGGTTTCCACAGCACAGGCTGGATCTTGAACCCAGGTGTGGGGGCGGGAGGGAGAAGGGATCATGGGACAGAGACATATGCAGGAAAAAATTAAATCTATATGTTTAGAGGTGCCTTTTTTTTTTTCCTTTCTCTCCTCTCCTCCAAAAATCTGACATAGGAAAACAATGCATTTATCTGTAAGGGTCGATTCATGCTGCAGATCATTACCCAGAAAGGGCTGCCAAAGAATTAGCTTGTTTTTTGGACTGAGCTGGACCAAGCTAAAGAGTTCCTGCCTGAATCCTGATCTGTGCCATTGCAAAGTTTGCAGCAGTTGGATCTGGGCTTTGAAGGTGGCTGCCTGCCTGTGGCCCTTTGACTGACCCCGGCCTACTGCACACCTCCCTACCTCACCTGTGCCAGACTGGGGCTGCTCCATCCCTTGTGGCCATGCTCTCTGCAGGCAGCATCATCTCAGCAGCCCCTGTGGACTTGCTCTTGTTGCCATAGCCTCCCACCTTCCCTGGCTTGTGTTCTACCTTTCTGTTATAAATACCTGACCCGCCAAAGGTAGGTTCAGAAATCTTTTATTGTGAGGCAAAGTCAAAGAGCAAAAAAATGCAGCGCTGGGCATGTGACTCTAGTCAGAGACATGCCAAACAAGTTCAAATATGATCTACTTATACCATTGAGGTTGCATCAGCCATATACATATTCCTTGAAATGATTTAAATAACTCCACCCTCACTGCGCTTGCGCTTTTCAGTCCTCGGGGTCCTCTGGTAGTCGTGCAGGGATGAAGTCAGATATCTTCCTCATGGTGAACTTCGGACCTGAGGAGGGCAGCTTGTTATCTGACTAGCATAGCACTTAGTGAAAAGCCAATCTCTGTTTGTTTCTCACAATCCCTCCCTTTTGATTTTTTTATAGTTTATTTGGCTTGAGCTATTCTATACAGTCTGTTGTTTTGTTCATAAATGAGATTCGCTTTCTCCAGATTCTCATCTTTAATTGTTTTTCTCAATACCATCACCTTAGAGGTAGTCCTGGATATTGCTTATTTTGGATCTGTAGGTGTGGCTACTACATACATGCCTTGCACAACACTGGTTATTAGTCGGATAAAACAAGGTATTAGACAAGGGAGAAAGAGCAACCCAGTAACTGCACACAGCAAGAAGAAAACCACCTTCTTCCACCAAGCCATTCCTATCAAATTGTGCCACCAGTTCGCATCTAACATGGATTTCCATTTCTGTACAGAAATTTTCCTTATTTCTTGTGCTATATCCAGCACTGCCTCTCGTTATCATCGATTTTTAGACAGCAATCTGATGTATTCCATTTTCCACATACCCCACCTTCTTCAGCTAATAGATAATCCAGGGCCAATCTATTCTGGTATACAGCAGCCCTGGTTTGTTTTTGTTGTCTAACAATCAATTCTAAAGCAGTTGAAGTTTTGTTAGTTATTACTTCTACTACAGCCTGTAGTCTGATAATCTGGTTTAACATATAAATAGGGGTCTGATATCCCCAACTTCCATCTTGTGCCCAAGTGGCTGGCCCATAGATCTGTATAATCCTTTCAGGGGGCCATTCGTTCTCACCCCATCGTTGAGTTCCCCCTATATAATTTCTTTTTTTTGTTGTCTCAGTTCATCATATACTGGGACTTCAAGTTCTTCCCCCTTTTTATCAGGTAGAAGAAAGAACCCGGGTTGTATTATTCCCAACGAGCAACTACCCTTCCAGTCAGGAGGCAATCCTGAATATGCCCTTTTCCCACATATCCAAAATAATCCTTCAGGGGCCTTCCAGAACTCCTGTGCTGTATTATTTAAGTTTTCCCAATATCGGGAGATATCTGGTATCCCTTTATAGGGACCTTCCTTTCCTGTGCAATTATACAATTTGGTGAAATTATTATATTCACGAGTCACCTGTTTTATTCCAGTACCACGTAGGCTTATCTGGGAACCACCATTCATGAGTTCCATTATGGACCTTATATCTTGTGCAAGGTGAATCACCCACTCGTGTTTTCCACTGTTTTCCTTTTTGCCACAAACATTAATCCCCGATGGTTTCAGCACTTAATATCCATCCTTCTGGTCTATATGCCTTGGTTACTTTAGTACGATTCCAGAATAACAATATCTCGGGTCCTAAGAAACTCCCTTTCCATGGCCACTCTTCTGTTGTTAACGGCCCTCCACAAACCCAACAATTGGTCACATTCAACTCCCGACTTATCCGCTCTCCTAGGTCTACAAATAAGTTCTTTCCAAATTTTGGTAACTCTATTACATTCTCTAGTTGTTTTATGAGATTCTCATACAATTGCCCCGGCAGAAATTTTGATAACGGGGCAGGTTTCATTAGCGTCTTAATTCTGTTCTGTACTAACTCCCTCTTTACCTGGTCTTGAAGGCCTCCTCCATCTGATATGTCCCAATGTCCAGCCTTGGAAAAACATATCCATTCATCCCCTTTGGGGCATGTTAACCCATTTTTGTATCCTGTTCTTCCCAAATTCTTAGCTGCCCAATATTGCTGGTTCCCTACCATACAGGTGTCAGCCTGGTTTGACTTGTAACATGCAGCATTTTCAAAGGTATGAGTTGCAAGAACCAGCTGTCTTCTCCCGCGGAGAAACACATTTTGCATACATCGACTTTATGAACTTTCTCCGAGCACAAGTATATTCAGGAGAAGAATCACTATTAGAAATTCGAAGCAAAACATACCTTCGCCCACTTTCCTTGGCCTGTGAGGTTGCTTTTCATAGCTGGTATGCAGTGTCTTCATGGCGGCAAGTATGGTGATCGCTTAAATTTCTATTTTTCACTTGTTTCATCCTTGTGGTTTTTGAGCAAAATGCTGACAGCACTTGCTTATTACTGCATTCCAGTGTTCCTCAGTCACCTCCCATAACTGAGGAACCAGCAATTCCTACCTGCAGAGTCTCTATTCTACACTGGTCCCACCCTGCTCCTTCTAGTCGGTGGTTAAAGCGCTAGCACCTAGGGCAGAAACGACTTCTTTTGGTAGCGTGGAAATACCAGCGTTGACTACAATCTATACAGATACATCTTGTCCATGGCCCATGCTAAGCGTTTGGATGTAACAGGCAGGGTATAAAAGCAGGATGTGGAAAAGGGGCCAGTTCTTCCCGCAAATCAGGATACAGTGGGTGATGCACCTTATACAAGTCACAAGCAAGTGCAAACATTTGATTTCCTACTGCATATAATCCAGACCCCCCCGACTGTAAAGGTATCCTCCCCCCCCATGGGGAATGTCACAGCCTGGAAAGCTCTCCCACTTCTTTTTGAAACCAGTGGCAAATTCAAAACTCTATTTCATTAGGTTCTTCAATCTGTAAGTTTCCCAGATTGTTTTGATTCATCAATTGATCCTTCGTTTGAGGGTCACCTTGGTGTCACCAGGTGGGGATGTCACAACCCAATGATCAGGTGCAGCCACCGGTCCTTTTATGCGGCTAATGTGTGTCCATCCTTTTTCTCTCTTTCGTACTGCAACTTCAGTGGTCAGTAGAACCTGGAAAGTACCCTCCCATTGAGGGGTTAATGAATGTTCTTTCCAAGTTTTGACCAATACCAAGTCCTCCAAATTTATTTTGTGGATTTTAAAATCTAGTGGTGTGGATTGAGATATCAGCCCCTTTTCCCTCAAGTTTTCCAGATTCTTTGATATGCTTTCAATATATTTGCGGATTTCTAAACTTCCTCCTTCATAATTGGCCATCTCTTGCTGTGAGATCAGGAAGGGAAGTCTAAACATAATGGGAGACCCCTAAATCAGTCCTGGGCTGCATTCTGACCCTCAACAAAGCCAAGGGTAAACATTTCACCCAAGATAGTTGTGTTTACACCATTAATTTAGTAAGTGCTCATTTTAATGTCTGGTTCATCCTCTCTACTCGTCCTGAACTTTGAGGATGCCATGGGGTGTGCAGTTCCCACTTGATGCCTAAGGCCTGAATCACTTGTAATATTATCTTGGAAGTAAAGTGTTCCCCTGTCTGAATCAATTTGTTGTATTATCCCATATCTAGGAACTATTTGTTCTAATAAAATTTTTGATACTGCATTTGCAGTGGCCCTTACACTTGGAACTGCTTCCACCCAATGTGTTAAATGGTCCACTATCACTAACAAATACCTCCACCTCTGGACTTGAGGAAGCTCAGTAAAATCTACTTGGATACTTTGAAAGGAACGTAATGCCAAACTTCTTCCCCCTGTTGGGGTTCTCCTCATGGCCTTCTTATTGATGTTTTGGCAGATTATACATCCTTCAGTTATCTGTTTGGCTATCGTGAAAACCCCTATACACCCAAAATATATTAAAAAGTGATCACATAAGGCTTGAGTTCCCCAGTGAGTTTGTTGGTGTAATTCCCTTATCATTTCTCACATTATTTCTTTGTTTAGTATCTGTCTTCCATCGGGAAGGAACCACTTTCTGCAGGGGTCCTTTGCTCCCCCAGTTTTTATCAACTCCTTTTCATCCTCCTGTCCAAACCCAGGAATTCGGGTGAGTTGAATAGGTTCATGGGTTATTGCAAGCACTTTGATATTCCCGTGCTCAGCAGCATCCCTAGCTTCCTGGTCAGCTAGATTATTCCCCTTTATCTCAGGAGTATTTCCCTTTTGGTTTCCTTTAATGTGGACTACTGAAATTTCGGCAGGTAACTTTAGAGCTTCTAATATTTCTAAAATCAAGATCTCGTGTATCAACCCTTTTCCTTTTGAATTTAATAATCCTCTTTCTTCCCAAATTTTCCCAAATGTGTGTACCACCCCATAAGTGTAACGAGAATCAGTATATATTGTTCCTATTTTTCCAGTCAAGAGCCTAAGTGCTCAGTTTAGAGCATAAAGTTCACAACACTGGGCGGACCAGGATCTGGGGAGTTTTCCTTTTTCCATTGTTCTCATCAATTTCCCGTCGACTACGGCATATCCTGATAACTTTTTTCCCTGGATACATCGAGAATATCCATCTATGTATATTTGCTCTCCCTCAGGGAGTGCATAATCTTCTAAGTTCTCTCAGACTCTAGTTTGATAGTTAATCAGTTCCATACAATTGTGTATTAATTCCTCCTTTGGTTCCCCATATAAGAACTGAGCAGGGTTTAAAATCTTACTGGTCACCAATGTCAAATCCTCCTGATTGAGTAAGATGGCTTCATATTTTAACATCCTACTATCAGTAAGCCATTTTTCCGCCTTTTGATTAAGTATATTTCTGATAGAATGCGGGGTATGTACCATCAATTTTCCCCCAAATGTAAGTTTTCGACTTTCCTCTACTAAAATTGATGTGGCAGCTACTGCTTGAATGCATATCGGCCAACCTCTATTGATGGGATCCAACATTTTGGATCAGAAGGCCACAGGCTTTTTAATCCCTCCCCAGTCCTGAGCCAGTACCCCATGTGCCACACCACCTTCCACATTTACATATAAATAGAAAGGCTTATCCAAGGAAGGGAGGCTCAACACAGGTACTCGTGTCAATTTGGTCTTTAGTTGTTCCAAACTAGCCTTGTCTTCCTTTGTCCATGTATGATTTTCCTCAATGAGTTTGTCATACAAGAATCTTACTACCTGAGTGTATCCCTCAATCCACAACCTACAATATCCCAATAGCCCCCAAAGGTTCCTTATCTCAGTCTCTCAGTCTTATTTTGAGGGGGGGGGGGGGGCAGGGAAAGTATGCCATTTATTCTTTCTGGGTTCAGTCTACGACTTCCCTGACTAATGATGTGCCCTAAATATTTGACCTCAGGTTCCACAAACTGAAGTTTCTGCTTGGATACTCTCAGTCCCTCCTGTCCTAAAAAGTTCAACAGTCGTATGGTCATTTCCCGTACTTTTTCCTCTTCTACCCCTGAGACTAATAGGTCATCCACATATTGTATTAGCTGCAATCCTTCGGGGGTTTGGAATTGCTGGAGGACTTGCTCCAAAGCTTGTCCAAATAAGTTTGGGGATTCGGTAAACCCCTGGGGTAATTTTGTCCATCTATATGTTGTCTATGTCTGTTGTAGGGATTTTCCCATTCAAAGGCGAAGACATCTCTGCTCCGCTCATCCAGTGGGCAAGCCCAAAACACATCCTTGAGATCAATTACACTAAAGCACTTATTTTGGGGTGATACTTTGCTTAAAAAGGTATATGGGTTGGGTACTACAGGATGTCGAGTTATGGTTCTTTTATTTACTTCTCGAAGGTCCTGGACCAGCCAGTATGTCCCGTCGGATTTCTTAACAGGCAGAATGGGAGTATTATGAGGAGACATTACAGGGTTCTAGAGTGCTCTCTTTTACCAGAGCATCAATTATTGGTTGAGGCCCTTTTTGTCCTTCTAGTGATATGGGATATTGCTGAATCCTTATCAGATGCCCTTCATCCTGGATAGAAATGACAATGGGTTCTATACCCAGGCTTCCTCGGTTTCCAACCCCAGCCCACACTTTAGGGTCTATTCTCAACTCATCCTTCTGACTCAACCTCAAAATTTTTACCACCATCCTTCCATCAGTGGGAACAACTCCTATCCCTAGTTGAACTTGTAGGTCTCTTCCCAGTAAATTGCATCCTGCCCCTGGGACAAATAAAATGTTTCTTTTCCCCCTTTGGTTATTCCCTTTCATCTCTATTTGTCTAATTATTGGAGCTCTAAACCCCTTCCCTTTTGCTCGGATTATTTTTATGGTATCTTTGCTCTACTTCACACCCCAGAGGTACTTGACACACACATGTTTGTTCCGCTCCAGTGTCCACTACAAATTCTAATGTTTCCTCCTGGGGTCCTACTTGTAGATTTATCAAGGGCTCTAGGTGGGATCCTTCCCCCAGGAGGAAGAGCCCCTGACACCCCTAGTCCTATGCAATTTCTTCCTGGGTCATTTTAAAGACCTTAAGGTCTTTATTTTGTTTTGGACACTCTCTTTTAAAATGTCCTTCTTTCCCACAGTAAAAGCAGTTGCTCCTCTTCCCCCCCCCCCCCCCCACTTTTTGGGAATCCCTCTATTTCTCTGAAGGTCCCCGTTCCTCATGGTGGCAATCATTATCTTTGCTTTAACTTTAGCCTTTTCCTCATCCCATCTCACATACACTTTTTGTGCTTCCCTTAGTAGCTCATTTAGTCCTTTTTCTTGCTAATCTTCTAACTTTTCCAGCTTCCTATGGATGTCTGGCCAGGCATGGGTAACAGTGTACTTCCAAAAGGGTCTGCCCCGCTGTACTCTCAGGATCTACTCCCGAATATTGTTGCATGTTTTTCCGGAGCTTGGTTAACCATCCGGTAGGAGTTTCGTCCTTATCCTGTCGCCCATCTAAAGCCTCTGCGACATTCTGTCCCCGGGAAGTAGCCTCCTTAATACCTTTAATGATCAGGCTACGGTAATATGACATATTTCTCCTGTTAGCCATATTATTATGATCCCAGTTGGGATTTGTTAGGGGCATCTTCTGATCTCTGGGTGGTCCTTGTTGATTTTCCCTTGCCCAAACTCTCATGCCTGCTACCCTAATCATTTGCCTTTCTTCTGAGGAAAAGATAACGCTCAGTATGGACTGCATTTCTTCCCACGTGTAGATACTGGGCCCCAGAAACTGATCAAATTGTTCAGCAAGCCTCAGAGGATCCTCTAATAAGCCCTTAATCTCCTTCTTAAAGTTCCTCAGTTCAGTAGAAGTCAAAGGGGTGTTCACAAGCCCAATACCTCCCTGTGCCCCTCCCAATGGTACTTCTCTAAGTGGAAAAAACTCTGACTTCCTGCTCTTCACCTGGTGCTATCACTTTTAACAGTTTGTTTCCATCTCATTCTGGGAGTCCTGTCGGGTCAGGGTATACTTCCTCTTTCATCAGGCCCTCCTGTGTCCTCACTTGGAGGGGCATTAGGAACTACCGGGTATGGAGAGGGCAAGGACTCAAGGGGGTCCCATTTACGAGGTGATTCCTCTACCTCCTTTGCTCTGAACATTCCCACTGATCCCGGTCAAATTTTCCCTTTCCAGCAAGCAGCATATTCATTCTCCTCTGGATTAGGGGATTCTCGAGCATTCACATAGAGGTTTAATGCTTGACAACGCCAACCCTCAAATGACCCATAACGGGGCCAATACACATGATTTGGTCTCATCTCTTCCTTGGTCCACTCTAACATACAATATTTTATCATTTTCTTCTTATCTTTATCCTTAGGTCTCTCAGTACTTTCCTAATTTGCTAACATCAACCCCAGTGGACTGTCTGGGGGTATTTCATTCGGTATTCTCTGGCTCCCCTTTTTCCCGGGACTCGTTTTACTACTTCCCTGTCCCATATTTTCCCTGGGGCTGTCTTCCACACGGCTTTCCACTTGCTTCGTCTCCTCACCAGCCAAGTCCCTCACGGGATATTGTAACCATGGTTAGAAAGATTCCACACTCGCTTCCTGGAACGGGGCTACCCCGTCAGGTCTCACTCAGTCATGCAGTCAAGCCCCCACTTCCTGCCCAACCAAGTAATACTTACAGTCCTTCTTCTTACTCAAGTCTTCGTGCACATGAATTACAGGCAACCGCGGTTTTACTTCCCGGGGAGCTCCAGGTGGTTTTTGCTCTAAGAGTCTCTCTCTCTCCCGGGTGTTCGGCCAACAGTCCCAGTGGTCAGAGGCGTGCCGTCAGAGAGTTCACTGAAATCAGTGAGGCGCACTTCCTATCTGACGGTCACCAAAGATCCGGGGGCCAGGCAAACTAGTTATCCCGGACGACCCCCCAAATTTGTTATAAATACCTGACCCGCCAAAGGTAGGTTCAGAAATCTTTTATTGTGAGGCAAAGTCAAAGAGCAAAAACTGCAGCGCTGGGCATGTGACTCTAGTCAGAGACATGCCAAACAAGTTCAAATATGATCTACTTATACCATTGAGGTTGCATCAGCCATATACATATTCCTTGAAATGATTTAAATAACTCCACCCCCACTGTGCCTGCGCTTTTCAGTCATTGGGGTCCTCTGGTAGTCGTGCAGGGATGAAATCAGATATCTTCCTCATGGTGAGCTTTGGACCTGAGGAGGGCAGCTTGTTATCTGACTAGCATAGCACTTAGTGAAAAGCCAGTCTCTGTTCATTTCTCACACTTTGCCCCCTGCCTGCGTAGTCCAGGGGTCATACTACCTGGGACAGGTGCCACCAATGCTCCGTCAGCAAGCTTGTTTCACTCCTGCAACTCCCAACAGGACTGTGGGAGGAAGAGGATGCAGGGTTTTTTTCCTAAAGGATGGTGGAGGATTTGTTCTCACACACAGACTTTGTGAGGACATGGGTCCTCAGTGATGTCCCAGCATATGCTAAACTTCTGTCCTAGTGAGGTCCAGAGGCCAACTTCTCACACTCGCCCCTACCGCTGACTTAAACTGTAAACTCTGCCCTGCTCAGAGGTACAGCTGAAATGAGTCTGAAGAGCAATTGCCTTAAGCTTTGCTTTGCCAAGGAGCAGATCCTACACCTGAGCAAGTCAGTGAAGTATTTCTGAATTTGGTGGACCTGAAGATGGTTTCTGTTCAGATGTACTACTGGGTTGGTCCTCCTTGAAAGCATAGTAGTTCAGGTTTCAAAAATAATTTTCTAAATACTCAGAGGTATGTATTTGAATTTTAAAAATGTTCAGTACCTAGCCATTCCCACTCACTCAACTGCTCAGCACTTTTGAAAACCTGGCTTCTAAATAAGGACATAAGAACTTATGTTTGAGCATCCATTTTTAAATAAGTAGAGTGGCATTTGGCCAGTGATTAGTAATATTGAGTCATGTTTTTCCGACTAAACGCTAGGCTACCCCTCTGCTCACATTTTATGCATCTCATCTTGTCCTGGTTTCAGCTGGGATGGAGTTAACTTTCTTCTTAGTAGATAGTACAGTGATGTGTTTTGGCTATGATGTGAGAACAATGCTGATAACCGCACTGATGTTTTTAGTTGTTGCTGGGTAATGTTTATACTAAGTCAAGGATTTTTCGGTTTCTTGGGCCTTGCCAGCCAGAGTGCTGGAGGGGCATAAGAGACTGGGAAGAGGCACAGCCAGGTCAGCTGACCTGAACCAGTCAAAGAGGTATTCCATACCATGGGACGTCATGCTTGGTATATAAACTTGGAGGGTTAGCTGGCAGGGGAGATCATTGTTCAGGGACTGGCTGGGCATCGGTCTGCGGGTGGTGAGCAGTTGTACTGTGAATCACTTGTTTTCCTTTTTCCCTTCTCCTTTGGATTTTACCCTTTTCCCCACCTTTCCGTTATAATTGTTATTATTGTTATTGTTGTTATTATTATTATTATTGATGTTCTTACCTTTTTATTCTGTTTAAATTATTAAATTGTTCTTATCTTAACCCTCGAGTTTTACATTCCTTTCTGATTTTCCTCCCCACCCCTCCGGGTGGGGGGCACTGAGAAAGCAGCTGTGTGATGCTTGATTGTCAGCTGGGGTTAAAACACAACAGTCCATTTTGGTGCCCAACATGAGGCATGAAGGGTTGAGATAATGACAGGTCTAATCAGACTGTGTTAGATTGTTTGCAGTATTCATTGTATTAAATTAATAATAATTGGCTACAATACTGGCTTCTCTGCTTTCAGATTTGCTGCCCATGGTCCCAGGGTTGAATTGTCTTGTTTATTTACAGTATGTGCTCCCTTTTCTGTTGTTTGTTTATATTGGGACCTGGGCTAAAGTTATTGTAGTGTTGTACTATATAGTACTAGTCTATAATATGATGGGCTCATTGGTTATGAAACTAATCTGGTCTGTGCACTTGATATTGTCGCCTCTGTGTGTCTGGTGGCCACTGCGGGGGAATGCCAACAACTGTACCTTTGGCTTTGTTTTCCCAGAGAGTCAGCCTATGGGTGGGGTCTACACCTCCCCTTTCTTCTCAGAGCTAATTAATGAAAAATTTAGTATTCTAGAAGGCCTTGAGTATCTTTGGTCCAATGGCAGCTCCATTGTGTCAGTCCTGAACCTAGTGATAAGAATACTGAATGAGGTTTTCATGTCCTGGAACTGGTGGAATTCCAAGCGACAATCTGTAACTACTGCTCTAGCCCCTGCAGCAGCTGCTGCTCCACTCCAGCTGCTGCTCCACCCTCTGCTCCAGCTCCTGTGGCAGGTGCTGTGGCTGCTCCAGCCCCTGCTCCAGCCCCTTCAGCCAGCACTGTAGCTACTCTAGCCCCTGTGGCAGGCATTCCAGCTACTTTGGTCCCTGAAATGAGTGATGCAGAAGACCGACTGGTGTCAGTGTTAGTGGCCCCTGTAGATAAAAAGAAATGGAAACAGAAAGCAGCTTGTTTGGTAAAGGAAGATGAAGGAGCAGGCCCATCACGTGAACAAGATGAAGAAAGCAAACAAAAGGTAACCTCTCCATCCCTATCTCTGAGTGAACTGTGGGATATACAAAAAGTTTATGCCCGTCAACCAGGTGAACACATTATCACCTGGTTGCTTTGATGCTGGCATAATGGGGCTTATAGTATAGACTTGGAGGGTAGGGAAGCCAAGCAGCTGGGATCACTTGCTAAAGGAAGGGGCATTGATATGGCAATTGGAAAAGGAGTGCAAATCATCAGCCTCTGGAAGCAATTCCTGTCAAGCGTGAAGGAAAGGTATCCCTATAAGGAGGATAGTACATGTCGCCCAACCAAGTAGACTGCAATAGAGAAGGGTATTCAGTACTTGAGGAAATTAACTGTGAAAGAGATGATCTATTATAACCTGAATGATCCACAGTCACCCATGGATCCTGATGAAGTCCTATGCACATGACCTACGTGGCGGAAATTGGTACTGAGCGCATCATCAGCATATGCCAACTCATTGGCAGTAATGGGTTGGTCGGACACTGTAGAGGGATTTTTAAAGGACCGAGGACATATGTTACCATTGTCTGGGTTAGACAACCCAGGCCTGTTAGTTGAAACTGCAGAGCAACTTTAAATTGTCCTTGGAACAAGCAGTGAGAGAAAGAAAACAAGCTATGCACAAACAAGAAGCCAGGTGCAGAGCAAGTCCTGGGAATTGTTGAATCAACATACTCTCATCGGCACACACTTATCAGGCGCCTGCAGCATGCTCACCAGTCAGCGACACGGACACCTGCGTGCCCAGAAACATTTATCAAATCACCTGTGTGTAGAGTCATGTGAGCGGTTGGTTTAAGTTATAAATATGACCAGTTTGTTTAATAAAGTGAGCGCGATATGTAGCCATATTGGTGTGATTGTCGTGACTTGGCCGACTCTCCACGGGGGACCCTCTTCGAGGCACTGCACCACCAACAGTGGATGAAGCGATTCATCAGCTCTGAGACTATGAAGATAGTGTCTCTACCTCCATCATCTCAGCTGTAGAAAAACTGGTCCAGCAACTTGATGAGGATATATCCTACTCTCCACCAACATGGACCCGCATTTCAGCTATCAACCATAGACGCATATCTGTTTTGGAGGGAGAATATAGGAGATACATATCATGGGGTACTCCGTCCCTAGACCAGGATTAGAGGGACCCTGCCTCCAGCCAGGTGGAGGCCAGGGATAATCGGGTTTATTGGACTGTGTGGATTCGATGGCCTGGCACATGGGACCCACAGGAATATAAAGCTCTAGTAGATACAGGTGCACAGTGTACTTTAATGTCATCAAGCTATGGAGGGGCAGAACCAATCAGTATTTTGGGAGTGACAGGGGGATCGCAACAGCTAACTGTATTGGAAGCTGAAATAAGCTTGACTGGGAATGAGTGGCAAAAACATCCCATTGTGACTGGCCCAGAAGCTCCATGTATCCTTGGCATAGACTATGTCAGGAGAGGGTATTTCAAGGATCCAAAAAGGTATCGTTGGGCTTTTGGTATAGCTGCCCTGGAAACAGAGGAAATTAAGCAGCTGTCTACTTTGCCTGGTCTTTCATAAGACCCTTCTGTGGTGGGGTTACTGAAAGTGGAGGAACAGCAGGTGCCTATTGCTATTACCACTGTGCACCGGCAGCAATACCATACCAACCGAGACTCCCTGATTCCCATCCAGGAGCTGATTCACCAACTAGAGATCCAAGGAGTGATCAGCAGAACCCATTCACCCTTTAATAGCCCCATATGGCCAGTGTGAAAGTCTAATGGAGAATGGAGACTAACAGTGGACTATCATGGCCTGAATGAAGTCACGCCGCTGTTGAGTGCTGCCGTACCAGACATGCTGGAACTTCAATATGAACTGGAATCAAAGGCAGCAAAGTGGTATGCCACTATTGATATTGCAAATGCGTTTTTCTCAATCCCTTTGCCTGCAGAGTGCAGGCCACAGTTTCCCTTCACTTGGAGGGTCATCCAATACACCTGGAATCGACTGCCCAAGGGGTAGAAACACAGCCCTACCATCTGCCACAGACTGATCCAGGCTGCGCTGTAACATGGTGAAGCTCCAGAACACCTGTAATACATTGATGACATCATTGTAGGGGGCAATACAGCAGAAGAATTTTTCAAGAAATGGAAGAAAATAGTCCAAATCCTTCTGAAAGCCGGTTTTGCCATAAAACAGAGTAAAGTCAAGGGACCTGCACAGGAGATCCAGTTTTTGGGAATAAAATGGCAAGATGGACATTGTCAGATCCCAATAGATATGATCAACAAAATAACAGCACTGTCTCCACCATCTCATAAGAAAGAAACTCAGGCTTTCTTAGGTGTCATCGGGTTTTGGAGAATGCGCATTCCAAACTACAGTCTGATTGTAAGCCCTCTTTATCACGTGACCCAAAAGAAGAATGATTTTAAATGGGGTCCTGAGCAACGACAAGCCTTTGAACAAATTAAACGGGAGATAGTTCAAGCAGTAGCCATTGGGCCAGTTCGGACTGGGCAAGATAGAAAGAATGTGCTCTACACCACAGCCAGGGAGAATGGCCTTACCTGGAGCCTCTGGCAGAAAACACCAGGGGAAACTCAAGGACGACCTTTGGGCTTTTGGAGTCGAGGATATAAAGGATCTGAGGTCTGCTATACTCCAACTGAAAAAGAGATATTGGTAGCTTATGAAGGGGTTTGAGCTGCTTCGGAAGTGACTGGTACCGAAGCGCAGCTCCTCTTGGCGCTCCGGTTACCAGTGCTAGGCTGGATGTTTAAAGGGAGGGTTTCTTCTACACATCACTCAACTGATGCTACATGGAGTAAGTGGATCGTGCTGATTACACAACGAGCTTGGATAGGAAATGCCAATCGTCCAGGAATTTTGGAAATTATTATGGATTGGCCAGAAGGTGAAGATTTTTTGGGATGTCACCAGAGGAAGAGGTGACACGTGCTGAAGAAGCCCCTTTGTTTAATGAACTGCCAGAACATGAGAAGAAATATGCCTTGTTTACTGATGGGTCCTGCCATATTGTAGTAAAGCATCGGAGGTTGAAGGCGGCTGTATGGAGTCCCCTACAACAAGTTGCAGAAACTGCTGAAGGACAAGGTGAATCGAGCCAGTTTGCAGAAGTGAAAGCTATCCAGCTGGCTTTAGATGTTGCTGAACGGGAAGGTGGCCGATACTTTACCTCTATACTGACTCATGGATGGTGGCAAATGCCCGGTGGGGGTGGTTACAGCGGTGGAAGCAGAGTCATTGGCAACGCAGAGGTAAACCCATCTGGGCTGCTACATTATGGCAAATATCGCCGCTCGGTTGGAGAACCTGGTTGTAAAGGTACGTCATGTAGATGCTCATGTACCCAAGAGTCAGGCCACTGAAGAACATTTAAACAACCAGCAGGTAGATCAAGCAGCCAAGATTGAAGTGGCTCATGTAGATCTGGATTGGCAACATAAAGGTGAATTATTTATATCTCGGTGGGCCCATAACACCTCAAGCCATCAAGGATGAGATGCAACATATAGATGGGCCTGAGATCGAGGGGTGGACTTAACCATGGACACTATTCCACAGGTAATCCATGAATGTGAAACGTGCTGCAATTAATCAACCCAAGCGGTTAAATCCTCTCTGGTCTGGAGAACGATGGCTGAAATATAAATATGGATATGGTGAGGCTTGGCAAATTGACTATATCACACTCCCACAGGCCTGCCAAGGCAAGCGCCATGTGCTTACAATGGTGGAAGCAACCACCGGATGGCTGGAAACATACCCTGTACCCCATGCCACTGCCCAGAACACTATTCTGGGCCTTGAAAGACAGGCACCCCAGAAAGAAATGAATCAGACAATGGAACTAATTTCTGAAACAACCTCATAGACACTTGGGTCAAAGAGCATGGTATTGAGTGGGTATATCACATTCCTTATCATGCACCAGCCTCTGAGAAAACTGAACGATGCAATGGACTGTTAAAGACTACACTGAAAGCAATGGGTGGTGGACCTTTCAAACATTGGGATAAACATTTAGCAAAGGCTACCTGGTTGGTTAATACCAGAGGATCTGCTATCCCAGCTGGTCCTGCCTAGTCAAAGCTTTTGCATAGTGTAGAAGGGGATAAAGTTCCTGTACTGCACCTTAAAAATATGCTTGGGAAAACAGTCTGGGTCATTCCTGCCTCAGGCAAAGGCAAACCCATTCATGGGATTGCTTTTGCTCAAGGGCCTGGGAGCACTTGGTGGGTAAAGTGGGAAGATGGGGAAGTTCGATGTGTGCCTCAAGGGGATTTGATTTTGGGTGAAAAAAAGGCAATAAACTGAGTCATGTTAATTGTTACATAATACTATATATTGTCTGTTGCGACGGAGGGAAGACACAGTCACTCAATATGAGTGATCAGCAGACTTCGTTTATTGTCTCTTACAGTCACCTTTTATGCCTTCTTATAATTAGCTCATACATATTACAAATGTTAAGCTCATTATTGGTTAGTTGCCTAAATACCAAGCCCGCCCCTAGTTTCTCTTCTGTAGTTATCTGTTCCCACCTGCAACATTCTTTTCCCACCACGATCTTCCTGTTATTGTGTAACAAGGACAGCCAAAGACAGTGTATTTTGCTTTACTTCAGATAAGCTGAGAGCGATGTGCATTTTTGTCCAGCCAGCTGGACTATGTCTATGTGACCCTTTTCAGCTAGCCAGTTATCCACAATTGTCTTTGGTGGTGATGGTAGAATTTGAACCCTTGCCCCTGGAGAGACTGGATAATCATGTGGCACTATTTCTACCATTTTTAGATTTGAAGATTTGAACCTTATTTCTCTCCAACTGCCACACCAACAAAGATTGACTGGTGAAGCCAGATCAGCACAGCTGTAATAGGATTGGAACTGGCTTCAACATGGAACAGTCCAACACCTCGTACCGTCCTCCTTGCCCAGAGTGACAGTTATAACAGATGGAACCCAGCATCATGGATTAAATGAACTCAATGGATTTTAGAGAAATGGTCCATAGACTAAGGGTATGATATCTTTGTATTTATATAAAGGACAGGAGAGGTGATGATGATGTATTGGATAACGTAGAATGACATAAATGGTATGCAATAAGGGGTGGATACTCTCCTGGTTTCAGCTGGGATGGAGTTAACTTTCATCTTAGTAGATAGTACAGTGCTGTGTTTTGGCTATGATGTGAGAACAATATTGATAACCACACTGATGTTTTTAGTTGTTGCTGGGTAATGTTTATACTAAGTCAAGGATTTTTCGGTTTCTTGGGCCTTGCCAGCCAGAGGGCTGGAGGGGCACAAGAGACTGGGAAGGGACACAGTCAGGTCAACTGACCTCAACTAGCCAAAGAGGTATTCCATACCATGGGACGTCATGCTTGGTATATAAACTTGGAGGGTTAGCTGGCAGGGGATCATTGCTCGGGGACTGAGTGGGCATCGGTCAGCGGGTTCTCCTTTTTCCCTTCTCCTTTGGATTTTACCCTTTTCCCCACCTTTCCATTATAATTGTTGTTGTTATTATTATTGCTATTGTTGTTGTTCTTACCTCTTTATTCTGTTTAAATTATTAAATTTTTCTTATCTCGATCCTCGAGTTTTACATTCCTTTCTGATTCTCCTCCCCACCCCTCTGGGTGAGCAAAACAGACTCAATTCAGGGAAATTTAATTTATTGCCAGTCAAAAGTCAGAGTAGGATAATGAGGAATAAGAACAAGTCTAAAAACACCTTCTCCCCATTCCTCCCTTCTTCCTGGGCTCAACTTCACTCCTAACTTCTCTACCTCCTCCCTCTGACTGGTGCAGGAGGACAGGGAATGGGGATTGCTGTCAGTTCATAATGCTTTGCCTCTGCTGCTCCTTCCTCCTCACGCTCTTCTCCAGCGTAGGTCCTTCCCACATACTGCAGTTCTTCATGAACTGCTCCATCATGGGTCCTTTCCATGGGGTGCAGCCCTTCAGGAACAGACTGCTTCAGCATGGATCCCCCATGGGGTCACAAGTCTTGCTAGTAAATCTGCTCCAGCATGGGGCTCCTCTCCAGAGGCTGTAGTCCCTGCCAGGAGCCTGCTGCAGAGCAGGGTCTCCACAGGGTCACAGCTTCCTTCAGGACACATCCACCTACTCTAGTGTGGGGTCCTCCACAGGCTGCAAGGTGGATATCTGCTCTGACACGGTCGTCCATGGGCCACAGGGTGACAACTTGCATCATCATGGTCTTTACCACAGGCTGCAGGGGAATCTCTGCTCTGGCGCCTGGAGGACCTCCTCCCCCTCCTTCTGCACTGACCTTGGTGTCTGCAGGGCTGTTTCTCTCACATATTCTCAGTCATATCCCTCCCAGATGCTTTTGCACCACAGTTTTTCCCCCTTCTTAAATATGTTATCACAGAGTCGCTACCACCGTCGCTGATTGGCTCAGCTTTGGCCAGTAGCAGGTTCATCTTGGAGCCAGTTGGAACTGGCTCTGTCTGACAAGAGGGAAGTTTCTGGCATCTTCTGACAAGAGCTACCCCTGCAGCCCCCCACTACCAAAACCTTGCCACATAAACCCAATACAGGAGCTTCAGTTATCCAGGGAATTTTAATATTATTAAATTGCAAAGTTTACACATTTTTAATTATTTCCTCAAAATAGAACATTATTTTAACAGGTATTTCAAAAAACACCTTTCAAGTTAACCCCAAGGTCAGCTTCCATTTTTTCAGTTTTTTTCAGTAGAATTCTGATTAATTCTGGTAAAATTACATTATGTCGAACAAAAATCCCTATGATCAGTCAACAAAGTAATTAATATCAATGATAAAAGGGTAAGAACTGAGACCAAAATCAGGAGGACAAAAATATTGGCTACTTAAATAGCATTAGATGTATTCAAATGATCTGGGTCTGATGAAATACTGCCTGAGATATTTAGACATCCACCTGTAGCAGTTGCAGAATTATTACTGATTATTTCTGAAAATGCATGAAGGACGGTTGAGGTTCCAGAACACTAAAGGGCAAACAAGTGAGAGAGGAGAAACTCTTCAAAAGATCAGCCATCTTAACTTCAATCTTGGATGAATTAGTTAAACTATTTATATGCCTCTAGAAGACAACAAAGAGATAAGTAGCAGCCAACATGAATTTATCGAAAGCAAATTATATCAGATCAATCTAATTTTCTTCCATGATAGAGTAATGGGCATTAAGACTAGGAGGAAGTGATAGACATCATACATATTCAACTTCAGTGGGGTTTTGGCACTATATCATATAATTATCATATGCAAGGTAAAGAAACACATTAAACTACTAATGTGGTAAACAACTGACAGAAAATATATTTTCAGAGTATTATCATTATCAAATTAGAGATGTTGTATTGAGTCTGGCTGAGCCCCATAGCATTCCTCATAGTGCTATGCCTTGTATTTGTATCTAGAAAGGTGGTGATAACACACCAGTGTTTTGGCTACTGGTGAGCAGTGCTCCCACAGCATCAAGGCTCTCTCCAACCTTCCCCACACCTCCCTCTCACCAGTAGGCTGGGTGTGGGGAAGATCTTGGGAGGGGACATAGCAAGGACAGCTGACCCAAAGTGACCAATTCCATACCATATGACGTCTGCTCAGATAGAAAAGCTAAGAGAAAGGAGGAGGAAGGGGTGGGGCTGGGGCATTCATTATTTATGATGTTTGTCTTCTGGAGCAACCACTATGTGTACTGAAGCCCTGCTTCCTGGGAAGCAGCTGGACATCACCTGCTGATGGGAAGTAGAGAATAACATCTTTTGTTTTCCTTTTCTTCTGCGTGTGTGACTTCTTTTGCTATTGCTTCATTAAACTGCTTTTATCTTGACCCACAAGGGGGGTTTTTGCATCTTATTTTCTCCCCCCTGCCCCCCCTACCCCCGATTCTGCTGAGGAGGGGAGTGATAGAGCAGCTTGATGGGCATCTGGCATCCAGCCAAGGTCAACCCACCACAGATGCATATCATATGGGGTTTCACATAGGTCTTTTCTGGTCCAATGTTATTTAACAGTTTTAGTAATCAGTTAGATAACAGAATAGAAAAAGTTTCTTAAATAATAGCAGGCGGAGAAGGGCTGTAGTAATTTTCAAGGACAGGTTTAGAATTAAAAATGTTCTTGACAAATTCAAAAAGTTGTCTGAAAAACAGGATGAAAATTCAACAAGGGCAACTGCAAAGTTTTACTCCCAGGTGGTAGTAACCAGCTGCACATGGGAAGGAAAGACTTTGTACTGCAGAAATAAATACTAGAGTTGTAGTTTCACAAGACTCAACAACATCAGACTCTCACAAAAAAGACAGACATTATTCAGGGATGTATAATTGGTAGTGTCATCTATAAGACTTGCAAATTAATCCTTTTGCTTTACCCAGTGCTGATAAAGCCTCTACTGATACACTCTATATAGACTTGTGCTGTACAATTCAAGAACTAATTAGAGAGAATAAAGAGAAGCACACTGAAAATGAGGCCTAGAAAGCATCATCTCTGAGGGATGAGTGAAGGAGATAGGGTTTTATAATTACATAGAAAAGATGGAGAAATATGATAAGGGACTTAAAATGCTTAAAACATAGCTGCAAAAGAAAGGCAATGAATTATTTTCCATGTTTTCTGTTGGATTAAATTGCAGTTAGGAAAATATAGTTCCAGGAGAATCTTTCTAACAGTAAGGCTAGTGAAATACTGGAATAGATAGCCTAGGACCAAATCTTCATCACTAGAGTTTTCTAAGATCAGGTCAGACAAACATCTATACAGAATGATAGGTCTAGAAGTGAATCTGCACTGAAGCAGTAGTATGGTATATATAGTAGTATATATAGTAGTATAGTAGCATGTACTAGAAGATATTTCAGATATTTCCTATGATTTGTCTGATTTAACTTTAAAGTATTATAGGAGAGGTGGAGTTAGTCAATACAATTTACCTTCAGCTGCTTATTTCTTCAGTCATTTTCCTTTGAGTTAAATATTACTATTAAATATTAATTTAATAGTATAAACATGTTTATATTATGATATTATATTATATTTTAATATCATAAAATATTGCAGTAAGCAGATCAACATACAAGAACTACTGCAAAGCCTCTCCAAATCTGTCACAGCCCAACGAGTGATGCAAATTAAAATTTAAGTTTTATACTCATTTTGCCCCATACATGGGTTCTGAGGTTTTGATAGATTTACCTGAACAAATTCAGTACAGTTCTATATAATTTTGGCATATTAGTCTCATATCAGCGCTGTAGATCTCTACAGCTACTTCTTATTGACTGTGGTACATGTATTAAGGAATAAAAAGCTATAGGCCTTCTTCCTTGCTTCTTTTCCCCCTTCCTGTCAATGACTCAGCCAATGAGCTCATAGAAACTCTACTGGGAAACAGAAGCCTTCATGGAGGTAACTGCCAGTTAATTTTTAATATTCATTATTTGCGACACTCAACTCGGGTTCAGTGGAAGCCAGTATTAAAATAAATTTAATCACCAGTGTCTACAAAACAACATATGACTTACATTATATGTGCAAAGCCATTAGCCAGAAATATTTAGTTTGTTGCCTTTCTTGATTCAGGTAGTAGCTAAAGTTTAGAATCCTGCAAGTTTTGTCTATGAGGAGAGAAACATATGAGGGAGCTGGTAGCTATGACACTATCCAGTTTGTTTACCAAGAATGTATACAAGATTAAATGGAAAAAAGAAAGATTGCTGATTCACTTTGCCTTTGCAAGTACTCCTGATACTGTGCCTAGTGCTTTCTCACTCTTAGCTTCTCTGCTTTTTACCCATTGAATTCATAGACATGAAAACAAACATCAGAGATTTCTAACTTGGTTAATGTCTAACCTCCATGCCCCCTTGTATTTTTTATATATATTTATATATATATATATAAAAGCCACAATAGATGACACAATATAGCCTTATTATGTACCCGTGTTCTCCATAGTGTCCTCTATTAGTTAAATTATCATGTTGCACAGTGAACTCAACATCTTATTTACATTTATACTGCATGGAAGATGCCTGTTAAACTGACCAATTTTAACTACATTTAAAATAACCAATAACATCATGTATTATCTGTATTTGGATGTGTCTAACAACTATTCATGACACTGAGGAAAAAAATGTTGTGCAGGTTTGGGCAAATATACTTACACTGTTCACTAGGCCTGATCTAAAACTCACTGAAGTCAATGGACATGTTGCCATTGATGTCACTGGGCTTTGGATCAGGACCAAGGCTGCTTCAGTGTTTACTCAGATCTTGCTCTGGCAATTCTCCCATTGAAGTCAACGGGATTATACCCTGATATAATAGAATTCACAGCCAGGAAGATTTTAATGATATTCACTCTATATTTTCCATGTCTTAATATTGCCCCTTTAATCCTTGTTATATCACTATTTTCTTTTCAGGGACACAATCCTAACCTCCCTAGTGAGACAAAACACCCGCTGACTTCAATTAAGGAAGTAAGATCTCACTGTGATCTTTACTATATGGAAGCTGCTGTCATGTGCCCTCATGATGTCATATAGGCAAACCCTGCATGTTTTTTCTGCTTGCAAAGACTGCAGTATTGAGCTTATGGTAATACTGAAGAGGAGAGAAAGATTAAAAGACTTGTCAGTACATTTTCAAGACATACAGCAATATGAATTTTTAAATAACATTCTATCATTTTTCTATTGCACATCCTCACAACTTTTTAAAAATCTGTAGTAAAATTATTGTAAGTAGTTTCTTTGATTAAGAACTCAACATTTGTGGTTTAGAATAGCTTTGTAATTTGCTGTGGACCAGACAGATAATGTGAGATCTCTTTCTGAAAAATCATTTATTATGTATAATTTGGCCTTTTCAGATAGTTGGATTGAAATGTATCCTAAATTACCAGAAGTTAAAAATTTCTTATACATCCTAAAAAAGTTCATTTTCTATAAATTTGTATTAAAAGCTTGGATTTTATTTAGAATTAAGACATCATATATCTCTGATGTTTTTCATGCATATAAACTTTTGCACACTTATAATTCTATTAGTTTAAAAGGTTAAACTCAGGTAGTAGAATTTCATTAGTTTCTCTTCTGTCTGTGATGTGCCAGAGCTGTACTCTGAGAAAAGTATAGAGACCCTTCCCCTCCATCCAGTCACTAATCAAAAGAGTAGCAAGACAGCAGACACCACCAAGGCAACCTGGTTAACAAGGTACCTATGGCTAATAGGCTAAAACAATATAGCATGTCAGAACACTGCAACATCAAGCCCCTGGACAGATGTCATGGACAGTAATATCTTTGCCAGTTTTTTAAGTCCTGTAACAAGAACCCTCTTTTTGTCTGTGTTTGTACAGCAGTGGGCACTGAATGACTGGGATTTTATGGTAGTATAGTAACACTAATGATAACATTGATAATAAAATAATGAATACTACTTCTAATTAAAAGAAAGAGGGTGTGGACATTATACAGCACACAACAAATACTCTGAAATATGTTCCCATTCCTGATACTGTGTGCTTCCTTACTCTGTTCTAGAGAAACAGTATGAATTCTTCCAGAATGGATACATGGGACTCTCTAGTAAGGACATGATTTTGCCCATTAGGGATATCAATTATGCCCAACAGCTATGACAAATCACTTTTTCTCTACAAGCTAGATCTGCACTTTACTATCACATACTAGTAATTACTTGTAGATTTACGTATGTATTCCCTTTGCTATCAGTCATCATATACATTAAGTTTAAAAATGGAAAACATTATTGCATGTTCTGTGTTCAGCACTGCTATCCTTATTTGCTCCACCCACTCCCCTTGCTGGTTTACAGCAAATGGAGATACAGCTCTCAGGTGACAATTCAAGTCTATTTCTTTAATAAGATAAATACAAACACTCCGATGTTTGTGCAATTATGTAATTCTTCAGAAATGTTACACTGAAAATCAGCATATTCAAGAGATGTTTACTCATGATGCCGAAAAATCTTGGAGTGAAGAAAACTGCTAAGAGACTTTTTGTACTTTTAGCAGGAAGGTATTTATTATCTGCACAGGGGAGGAGGTGGTTTGCACCACAGAAACTCGCTCTGAAGCACAGGTGCAAAACAGGTCAATTTATACATTTGACATACATGATTGCAACAGCTCTTCACACATTATTCATGTAATTACAACATCTCATTGCATATTAATGATAGGCAGAGTCTAGGTGGAGCCTGGGCGGAGTTTAGGCAGTCTTCTCTTGGTATCAATTTTGAGAGGGTCGTTCCGGCCTTTGGCCCTGCTCAGGTAGTCATCCTCAGGGTTGAACTTTTCAGCTTTCTTTCATAAGTAACCCTGCCAGAATCTCGTACAAAAATCTTGGCTTGCTACCATTTTCTTCTATTGATGTGTCTAACTTTACTTAATTTATGATTTCTAGTACCTGCTACAGCAATTTCCAACAATGGCTTAGACTTGGGTACAGTGAGCAAGAACAGGGCGATTCATCACTACATGCTATGGTTCCTCAGTAACAAAAGTTGAGCAATTTTGCAAGGCAGAATGGGGCTTTTACAGAGCTGAGACTTCTCAGGTGAATCTTTAGGTTTTTAGGCCTTATTCCTTTTCACTCAGCAGCTGAACAAGTTTATTTCTTTATTTTAGTCCATATATTTTCAGATATGAGGAAGCACAAATAATTAAGATGAGAAAACGTATGTGAAAGAATGATTTGAAGGGATCGTTTACATTGTCATGTTTAGTTCAGAGCAGTTTGCTCCCAGTTATCCTAACTTACCATTCTTTTGTTTGCATTATGCAGCGTGCAAATTAGATTCCTTTCAAATTAAGCTAAATCAAAAGATGCACTATAAGAGCCCATCTAATTTGATTCAAAGGAGCATTCAGTCCATGGGACCAAACTGGAGTTACTCTAAAGTAAACCCCTCAAAATATATAGTGTGGTCCTCAGCACCAGCTCTGTCACTCTGTAGATCTGTAGATCTGATTCATTGCACTGCACTAATGGAGACATACTCTAATTTGCGTTTCAGAGAACAGTCCCTCTATGTGTCCTTTCTATTTTTTGTTTTCCTCCTAGTCTCCTGGTATCTAACCCAATCCTTCTTTGGCCATATACTGATGGTGCAGCTTTTCAATAAAAAAAATAGATAAAAAAATAGTAGATAAGGAAAAAATACTTGTCCCCAGAGTCCAGACAGTGTCTTAGCTTGTTTAAAGAACCTTCCTAGAAAGAGAATGGAGATCAAATTCACCCCTCAAACTTAGATATCCTGTATGAGAAGGACGTTAGCTTCTTCAGAAAAAGCGTCAGCTTGACCTCTTTCTGATGTTTAATTATAACTAGTGAAATTATACAGTTATAAAATAATAGAATCATAGAATCATAGAGACCTTAAAGATCATTTAGTTCTAACTCCCTTGCCATGAGCAGGGACACCTTCCACTAGACCAGGTTGTTCAAAGCCCCATCCAACCTGACCTTGAACACTTCCAGGGATGGGGCACCCACAGTTTCGTTGGGCAAGTATTGTGGTGAATGAAGTTACATCCAGTTGGTGGCCAGTCACAAGTGGTGTTCCCCGTGGCTCAGTATTGGGGCCAGTTCTGTTTAATATCTTAATCGATAATCGGGATGAGGTTATCAAGTGCACCCTCAGTAAGTTTGCAGATGACACCAAGTTGGGGAGGGAGTGTTGATCTGCTTGAGGGTAGGAAGGCTCTGCAGAGGGATCTGAACAGGCTGGATTGA
The DNA here is from genome assembly GCF_023634155.1 of Falco peregrinus. NCBI lineage: Eukaryota > Metazoa > Chordata > Aves > Falconiformes > Falconidae > Falco > Falco peregrinus. The sequence continues at coordinate 26,958,601 of NC_073743.1, forward strand.
TGGGCCAAGGCCAATTGGATGAAGTACAACAAGGAGAAGTTCCGGGTCCTCCATTTGGGTCACAACAATGCCACGCAATGCTACAGGATTGGGGAAGAGTGGCTGGAAAGCTGCCCAATGGAAAAGGACCGGGAGATGTTGGTCAACAGCTGGCTGAATATGAACTGGCAGTGTGCCCAAGTGGCCAAGGCAGCCAACAGCATCCCAGTTTGTATCAGAAATAGCGTGGCCAGCAGGACTAGGGAAGTGATTGTCCCCCTGTACTCGGCCCTGGTGAGGCCACACCTCAAATACTGTTTTCATTTTTGGGCTCCTCACCTCAAGAGGGATGTAGGGGTGCTGGAGCATGTGCAAAGAAGGGCGATGAAGCTGGTGAAGGGTCTAGAGAACAAGTCTTACGAGGAGCAGCTGAGGGAAGTGGGGTGGTTTAATTTGTAGAAAAGGAGATTCAGGGGGGAACTTAGCACTCTCTACAACTACCTGAAAGGAGGTTATAGACAGGTGGGTGTTGGTCACTTCTCCCAAGTAACAAGTGATAGGACAAGAGGAAATGGCCTCAAGTTGCACCAGGGGAGGTTTAGATTGGATATTAGGAAAACTTTCTTCACCAAAAGGGTTGTAAAGCATTGGAACAGGCTGCCCAGGGAAGCAGTTGAGTCACCATCCCTGGAGGTATTTAATATGTGCAGATGTGGCACTTAGGGACATGATTTAGTGGTGGGCTTGGCAGTGTTAGGTTTATGGTTGGTTTCTATGATCTTAAAGGTCTTTTCCAACCTAAATGATTCTATGATAATAGGATTTTGTAATCAAAATGATATGAGTAATATTTTTTAGCTGATACTATATGGGTATGACAGAAAGATAGATGTTGGGCAGTCAGCACCTCTTATTTCCATTAACCTTCTTTTCTTCATTAATAACTGACCTAGGTCAGTAAGACCCAGTCATGAATTCAAGCAAGTAAAACTGTCAACTTTTCTAGGCTGTCGTGGTTTAACCCCAGCTAGCAACTAAGCATCACACAGCCACTCGCTCACTCCCTGCCCCAGGGGGATGAAGGGAAGGAATCGGAAGAGTAGAAGTGAAAAAACTCTTGGGTTGAGATAAAAACAGTTTAATTATTGAAATAAAATATAATAATGAGAATGAATTTTAATGAAAAGGAAAATAATAAAGAAAGAGAAATAAAACCCAAGGAAGAGAAGCAATGCAAATTAAAACAATTGCCCACCACCAACCGATCAATGCCCAGTCAGTCTCTGAGCAGCGACTCCCCTGACAACCTCCCCCCTAGTTTTATTGCTGAGCATGACATTATATGGTATGAAATATCTCTTTGGTCAGTTGGGGTCAGCTGTCTGGGCTGTGTCCCATCCCAACATCTTGTTCATCCCCAGCCTACTTGCTGGTGGGGCAGTGTGAGGAGCAGAAAAGGACTTGACTCTGTGTAAGTACTGCTCAGCAATAACTACGATGTGGTTACAGCTTTGGTGGATAAGGGAAGAACAAATGATGCCATCTACCTGGACTTGTGAAAAACATTTGACACTGTCCCACACGACATCCTTGTCTCTGCACTGGAGAGACATGGATTTGACAGATGGACTGTTAGATCAATGAAGAATTGGCTGGATGGTTGCACTCAAAGAGTTGTGGTCAGTGGTTCAATGTCCAAGTGGAGACCAGTGACGAGTGGCATTACTCAGGGTTTGGTATTGGGACTGGCACTGTTTAACATATTTTTTGGCAACATGGACAGTGGTATTGAGTGCACCCTCATCAAGTTTGCAGATGACACCAAGCTGAGTGGTGCAGTTGATTACTTGAGGGAAGGAATGCCATTCAGAGGGACCTTAACAGGCTTGAGGAGTGGGGTCATGTGAGCTTAATGAAATTCAACAAACCCAAATGCAAGGCCCTGCACCTGGATCAGGACAATCCCCAGTGTCACTACAGACTGGGGAATGGATGGATTGAGAGCAGCCCTGTAGAGAAGAACTTAGGGGTACTGGTAGATGAAAAGATGGACATAAGTGGGCAATGTACGCATGCAGCCCAGAAAGCCAATCATATCCTGAGATGCATCAAAAGAAGCAGGTCAAGGGGGGTGATTCTCCCCCTCTACTCCCTTCTTGGGAGACCCCACCTGGAGTACCACATTTAGGTCTGGGGTCCCCAGTACAAGAAGGACATGGACCTGTTGGAGCAGGTTCAGAGGAGGGCCATGAAAATGATCAAAGGGCTGGAGCACCTCTCCTCTGAAGAAAGGATAAGAGAGTTGGGGTTGTTGAGCCTGGAGAAGAGAAGGCTCTGGGGAGACCTTATAGCAGCCTTCCAGTACCTAAAAGAGGCCTACAAGACAGCTGGAGAGGGACTTTTTACAAGGGCATGTAGTGATAGGACAAGGGGGAATGGCTTTAAACTGAAAGAGGGTAGACTTAGATTAGATATTAGGAAGAAATACTTTCCTGTGAGGGTGGTGAGACACTGGTACAGGTTGCCCAGATAATTTGTGGATGCCTCATCATTGGAAATATTCAAGGTCAGGTTGGATGGGGCTTTGAGCAACCTGGCCTAATGGAAGGTGTCCCTGCTCATGGCTGGGATGTTGGACTAGATGATCTTTAAAGGTCCCTTCCAACCCAAATCATTTTATGATTCTGCAAAAACCTTAGACCTTTTAATTACCTTAGATCATGCCCTTTGCATAAGCTAATCTTAAAGTCTTAAATTTTTAATTTGTGATATTGTTAAGTAGATCAAAGGGCACAAGAAAATTAGACACTGCACAATTTCTAAAGAAGACAGAGAATCTTAAAGCTGGATCATGACATATGTAACAGAGATTTTTTTTTCTAATAATTTGGATTTTCACATATATTTCAATGTAATTTTTCATAATTTCTCTTATGGGTTTGAAATCTTACCTAAAAAAAAATCTTGTTTTTTAAAACCTCTTCTTTTACCTTTTAGAAAAGAAATAATATTTGTTTCTCTCTAAAATAAACATAATTAAAATCAGTGTTATATGAAATAATTTTTGTCTGTAAGGATAACTTCACAATTTAATCATAGATTTGCTACGGTGGAGTTTGATAATTTGAGTTTTGCTTACAAACAGTAGGTTTACACTCTATATTCGATAGATTCTCATTATATGTCTTGTGTCAGCAAAATTATATTAGACAATCTCACTATTGCATCAGATCATTTAATATTATTTATAAGACAAAATCATCCTTGATGTTAAGCTTCTACTCATTTTCAGAAATAATTTTGCTCTAGCATATTAATATTAAAGTTTATATATGATAACATTAAAAAAAATATTTCCCAATAACAACACCTACTGTTTTAGTGACTCATTTTACTTTCTTGTATTTCCTGGAAAGTATTCCCTTTCTTTTTAAGAAATACAAAAATAACTTGTTTACAACTCAACTCAGAAGTTGATTCTATAGGCTGTGCTTAGTGAAGGCTTCCTTTTAAACCACTGCCCTGGACAGGACATACAGGATTGGGTATCTTTCATCAGCTTCTAAACTATGCTCTTTTGTACTGAAACTTTATAAAACAACATTAATTAAAACTTCAAATATAATGGAAAACTAATTGAGAAATAAAAGAGAGCAAGGAAGAGAGAAAGGGGTAGAACACAGTCAGTCCCTTCTGTAACATGCCATATCAACTTCAACCTACAAAATGATAGATGCTTTGTCACGCAACACTACCCTAGAAATGCATTACCTAGAAAAATATTAAGCAATAACTACATATGTACAATATGCTACCAATTGCAGGTTTACTTCTCAAGGATAATTATAAAGAATAAAAAGTTCATATTTCATTTTGACAAAATTAAAGATACTTCAATTTCAAATTCAACAATAAATTTACTGTCCTTGAATAGCTAAAGCTCTCAGTGAATATAATGCATATGTATTGCCAGATCATTCTAAACTGCATATTTGAAATATTGAAGCCTACTTACAAAACAGGAAATAATGGAACATGTAGTTGTGTTGATGTATTTGGGGAAATAGAGTAACTTTTATTAATGTAAAAATGTAAACCTCATTATAAAAATATATTTCTTATTACCATCTCATCAAAAATATTTTAACCAAAGATTGAATTTCGGACCTTTGTAAATTATTTGTGGCCAGTTCAACATATTTGTTATTGGTCATTGTGGTTTAGTATAGTAAAGATTTTCACTATTACCTGTTTGTTTCAGTAATCTGCTTTGGCTAGTCTTCAGTTTATAATTCCACCTAAAAGGGCCAAATTCTACACTCATTTAGATCCACCCAACCCCATCAACCTCAACCATATTTTTATTCTGATTTACAGCTTCATTAGGATTGTGATGATGTAAATGAGAATGGAATTTGGTCCTAAACCTTCATTCAGAATTAAAGAGCATATTCATATTTCAGTACAGGATGTAGGAGTGTGTCTCAAACAGAGAATACACAGCTAAAACTTGACAGGCAAGGTCTCAGGTAGAGTGTAAAGGACAGAGACAGTGAGTTTGACATTGATAATGTGCAGCTGTGATCCTGCAGCAAAGAGGTAAATAACTTTGAGGGAGTATGAGAAGAAACCTGGATGAAGCAGAGACAAAAGAGGAATATGATCTCACCTCTAGAAGATAAGGAAACAGTATGAACAGCAGAGAGTAGCCTATAGTGAACAGCGGCTGGGCATGGACAGTAGAGTTTGACCAATAATAAAGCTTTTAGCAGTGTGTGTGCAGAGTATAAACTTATAAAAGCTGTAACTAACAATAAATGTCTTTGCCTCACAATCCTTGCAAAGTCCGTGCCTCATATGCCACAATAGAGGGCAGATTTTTTTTAATGTTAAGCTCATTTCTTTCCTTAAATAAGTAGGCACACATTCCCGTGTATTTTGTAAAATCAGTAACAATTTTGCACATGCATGTACAAGTGTAGTGCTGCTTTTACAAGTTACACAGCAATTCTTACTCATATATCTTTCTGATGAAAGAATCAGGTCAACAGTCTAAATATATTTGGTTTTACTTAAGTTGCAGGATTACAGAAAGAAGAGATGTTTACCAGCTCTTGGTACTTTCTTTGAGTACCTCTACTACAGCACCAAAGGTTTAGATGTAAAAATCTCTAATTTAGGTGGGCAGTGAGTGAGAAAGTACCTTTTAGAAGAAGTCTTTTTTTGGGGGGGAAATTTATAAATCTTAGTCTTCAAGCCTGATCCAAAGCTCACAGAAGTCAGAGGAAAAATACCCATTAACTTCAGTGGCCTGGATCAGGTTCCAAAAAAGGAAATACCATGTATCACTTTCAGTATCTTCTATAAAATTAAGCCAGAAAACCTCAACTGCTTCTAAACCATCATATATTAAAGAGTAACTCTGAAGAAGTTATTTTATTATTTATTGAAAGAATATATTATGCAAATCTCATTATATTTAAATTCATTTTATAGCACGTGGACTGAGAAGTACAATAAGTGACATATTTACTCTGACCTTATGCTGTTTGTAGCTTGGATGTATGTGTAACTCATAGCAGAGACACACATTATCCAAAATCATTCTGTTCTTACCCACAAATTGCACCTATCATGAAAAAAGATATTTGGCAGAACTTACTCCATAAGCATGATTTCCATATAGTCTTCTCTTAAAATCAAAATACCAGAATGTCAGGAGACTAGAATGACCCAGGGCAGCTGATTTTATATGCTAACCCTAGAATTCATTCAGCCATTGCTATCTCAATGCCAGTAAATTGTATACAGTGTCACATAAATAATACATCACTAATGGAGCATGATGGTGTGGCCAGTAATAACAATACCAATTTTGGGGATACTTGAATACGCACACAGATTCACAATTCCCAGCAAGATCACTAGTGCAAGAGCAGGTTGCATGTCACATGGACAGGTTTGAATACTTATGCACAAAAGGAAGAAGTTAAGAATTTCTTGCTTATGTTAAATTTATGCTGTTTGGTTTTGAGTTTATTTTAAAGTGTATTGAAGCTTGATTACTTTTAGTAATAGGTGAAGTACTATAGAGTCAAGGAGCAGAAGAATTTTTAAAGACCTTACATAAATCTAGTGATATTTTTAAACATATTAATCGGCAGGTGCTTCTCACAAATGAGGTGACTTTCTGAAAATATATCTGCCTCGAATATAGAATGACTTATTTTGTAGCTTTTATCAACAATAGTATTCACCACCTGTAAAAATGAAAAATATAGCGCACATTTTAGAATGCAATAATCAAGAGGAAGCTTTCCTCCCCAAAACAAAGTGAAGCAACAAATAGTCTGAAGAGACGGGACGCAGCTTGATGCAAGCAAATGTGAATTTATTGTACAGAAGCACGACTTTATATACACTTTCAAAAGCTGCGCGTTTTAAACTAATTGGTTCTTGAAGCTAAGCCTTGCATACTAGGCAATCCCTGATCGGTGGTTAACTACCAGCAATTAACAGCAAGGTGTTACCTTTCCTTGGCGCCATCCGTCTCCCACTCCCCTGTGCTCTGTAAACATGTCTCATCATGTTAATTGTTGTCTAGACAAGCTCGAGCACATTCCCCTCAGCTAACTGATTGCCACGCATGGTCCTAGTTTCCAGCCCGCTCCTGCATCTCCCCCTTCCTGTTGCACAAAAAGAACCCCTGAAATCGAACGAGTAAAAACAAGGTATAAGTAATAGAACAAATAAAAAACCAACTGAGACATATTATCAGAGTCAAAATAACCCACTGTCTCTGTTCCATACAATTTTACAATTTCCCCTTTTTGTTTTTGAACAGCTAGTACCAGGTTTGTCATGTTCTGCAGGGCCCTTGCAAACATGACAGCAACCAAGGTAATAGCAAACAAACAATACTGCCAATTGAGTGAATGGATGCCAAAAAGGCTGACATTTTCTCAGATTTTGATAACATGTTGCTGCAATGGGGCGCCTAAAATCCACGCAGCACATACCATCAAAATCCTCACAGCCATGTCCTTGAACCAACAACAAAAAGCAGTGGCAATTTTGACTCACATTCTGAACTGCCTACCAAACAAGGTGATTTAACTCTTTAATGCTTTCCCTGCTGTTACTCTGGATAAGAGGAGAACCACTGCGACACGTACCCATCATAGCCTCCTACTACATTAGCATCCACAGAAAGACAATTATTGACATTCAAAGTGTAAACAATATCAGCTTCTTTTGGATTAACATTATACATAGGTGGAAGGGCACACTAAACAAGAACGGGTTCAGTCAAAAAGTTCGAAACATAGCATGCCTTCTTTGAACATACCTCGGGGTCATTCCCTTCATTCCTTCTCTTTTTTATGCAAAGAGAAACACTTTTACCATAACAGAGAAGCCCCTATTTACATCTCTGAGCCCAGACACAAACTGCAGCTGTATGCTCCACCAGGCTCAGGGCAGAAATCATTCATGTAGTTACATAGCTATATATCACTACAAGCATGCAGACACCTATTAGACACTAGATAACCATGTTTATCTTTCCTAGTCTCCTTCACAATACCCAGCTGTTCTCTCATCTCTTCTTAGGTCAAATATGCTCCAGCTTCCTCTCCTATATCTCTCTTCAGACATTCTCTATCCTCCCCTTTTTTGCTTGTTAATTGCGACAAAGCAAAGGGGGTGTGTAGCTGGGTGACCATGACCTGCTTTATGTTACAATCAACTAAACACTGAATACAGGAAAAAAAAAAAAAAAAAAAAAGGCATGGGAGACATAAGGCAAACATCAATAAGGTGGTTAAAGATAATTATAATAAATCCTGTAATACTTTTGAGTCATGGCCCAAAGTTTCCCAGCCGTGAGAAGAGACCAAAGGCATCCCGCCCCTGGCTCTGTTGCAGATCTTTGTTTTAAGGCTTTTAAGTTTTGTATACTTTTGTAAATTAATTCACAGTGGTCACTCAGATTCACGTAACACATCCTATCAAAGTCTTCACACTTGTGTCCCTGTGCTAATAATAAAAATCAATAGCAACTCGGTTCTGTAGCAACATATGATGGACAGAATCAACATCTGTTAATAAGCCAGAAAAAAAATAGTATTTGTAGTATTACTTTGTTTAGCAAGCTAGCAGCCTAATTTACTAAGCAAGTTAAGAGCGTGTACTATTCTTACAGAAGAGATTAGAGAAGCAAAAATCTGTTATGCTGCATTCCAGAACTCAGCCTGAGAATTACAGTCTGCTGTGAGTTCTGCGTTACAATCATTTGACACATGCTGGGGTTGCGATTGTGAAAGTTGCCCGTTTACAATTTTCATTGCCATTATCACAGCTAGTTGTTTTAAAAGCAACCCTTGAGCTTCCTGATGTTCGACTTGTTGCAAAATATTCTGAAGCCAATCAATCAAGTTAGTATTAAAGTTAGTGACTCTCTAGGACCCTGCAAGACTGTGGCAAGACTCCCGCATCCTGACTGCTTTAATAGCCATCTCCTTCATTTGCAAACAGTTGTCCCTGGGATACCTTGCCTGAGTCACAGAATCAGCACAATTAATTTTCTCCAGCCAACTGCTCATAGTTAACAGCAATTCCCCGATTAAGGTTTTCAGTCAAGGCCACTACACATAGCTCACAAAAATCAAATAACCACATCATATACTGTATCAGTTAGTACCATACAAAGCAATAACTTCCAATCATGCAGTGTGAGTGTATAAGGCTCTGCCATCACTTCAAGAAGGGACATAGCAAATGTATTATGAATCCTCCCTTCCCGCACTGCTTTGCTTAACCCTTTAACAGCCTCGTATTGCACAGGCTGACACTCTGCAGGTTGATTTGTCTGACAAAATACTGAACATGCCATAGCGACTCCCAAAACCCATCACTGAAGTGTTTCCCACTTGCATTCCTGTCACCAATCCCTCAGACCCCCTTTCACCCTCCCCAAAAATACAATCAATGCATCAGGAGAGACAAGGGGATGGGGGGGAAAGGTCTAGCTCCTTTTCCAGATCTATAGGACCTGGATCAAAAGGTTTATCAGAGTCAATGAAATCATTGTCCGAGTTGTCCTGTTCCCGTGCTTGCTCCTGTGTTGTGAGGGTCGCTGCAATCAGTGACAGAAGCTTTGGGGGCAGAGGAGGTGTGGACAGAATCGCCATCGCTGACAGTGTCTTGAGAAGAGTCACGCTGTCGGTGGAATTTACAGCTTCCTCTGGTTTAGCACCGTTAGTAGAATTAGTCCACACTTGGCAAAGAGTAGTCAGAATTTGCCACCAAGATGTTAAATGCATTCCCGACACGGAGCTCCCCTCCGCGGCAGCATCACACAATTGGCTGCTGTATGTACACACTTTCATTCTTTCCAAGTCTCTAAAGTTTCTTGGCTGCTCACCTGTCTCGATGAATACAGGTGTTATCCTCGGGGTTTAGGTTGTCCGCCTGGTCCAGACAGCAAGACGATCGTTCAGCCAAGCCGTCTCCTCCGGAACGCAGCCCTCTTCCACGAGCTGTCTTTTTTCCGTCCTTATTCTTCCAAGGCTTCGGAACACCACCATAGGGGTCATCGTTTGAGGAGATTGAGGCACGGACTCCCTGATCTGACTAGAAGACCCTTTATGAGTCCATATACGTCTCTTTCTGGGGACGAAGCCTGATTCCCCGTTACGGATTTCCCACAGCTCACCTCTCAACTCCGGAGGGATTTCAGGCCAGCTCCTGCTTCCTTTCAGCAGATCATTCAAAGTTCTGTGGGATTCGCTGCATGTCGCTCAGATAGGCGATTCGAGAGCCTTTCACGTTAGATCCTTAAACGTATCACGTCGGGGTCACCAATTTGCGGCAAATGAAGAGACGGGATGTAGCTTGATGCAAGCAAGATGTCGATTTACTGTACAGAAGCACAACTTTATATACACTTTCAAAAGCTGCGCGTTTTAAACTAATTGGTTCTTGAAGCTAAGCCTTGCATACTAGGCAATCCCTGATCGGTGGTTAACTACCAGCAATTAACAGCAAGGTGTTACCTTTCCTTGGCGCCATCCTTGGCGCCATCTGTCTCCCAGTCCCTTGTGCTCTGTAAACATGCCTCATCATGTTAATTGTTGTCTAGACAAGCTCGAGCACATTCCCCTCAGCTAACCGATTGCCACGCATGGTCCTAGTTTCCAGCCCGCTCCTGCATCTCCCTCTGCTGCCTTGCCCTCACCTCATCCAGAGTATGTGTTCTATCTTCTCTTGCTTCCTCCTCAGCTGCTCCCTCTTCATTGGCTGCCCAACCACTTAACCAGCCACACCTGCACCTTATCTACATCAGCCAACCCACCGCCCCTGAAGCCAACCCACAGTTGTATATTATCCATGCTAGTTAACCCAGCTTCATTCTTCTACGATATGGTATGGAATATCCCATTCGTCGCTTTGGGTCAGCTGTCCTGGCTATGTCCCCTCCCAAGATTTTCCCCACATCCAGCCTGCTGGTAGTGGTGGGGAAGGTTGGAGAGACAGCCTTGATGCTGTGGGAGCACTGCTCACCAGTAGCCAAACCACTGGTGTGTTATCACCACCTTTCTAGCTACCAATATATGCACAGCACTATGAGGGCTGCTACGGGGAAAATTAATTCCATCTCAGTCAGACCCAATACAATTATAAGACTTTATACAATTATAAATTTTGATTTCAGAGATCAAAAACAATAAAAGAAATCTGTTTTAAATAACATGGTTCCCCTGAAATTTTAGGCTTCTTTGCAGCTATCCTAGGAAACGGAGATACTACCATGCCAGTCAGACTATCAGCAGTAAATATGTGAAGATTTCAACAGGAGAGAAAGGGATGGGAGGAGTACCTATTTCTAACGCAGCCCTAAGACATATCTATTCCCTTTTTCAGGACTCCATTTTGTAACCATCCCTGTTCCAGCTACTCAGACCATGACTTGATTGTCCTCACAGACACAATACTACCCTTCACTGGACAGAAAGGCCACTTGCAGAGAAAGCAAGTAGCTTCACTCATGGGAAACATTCTGTCTGAGTAAACAGATCTCTCACTGGCCAAAACAAGAGGTTAGAATAGCTCAATCGTTTCAGCTTCCTAATTATATCAGCAGATTTGAACATGGGAAGCATAATTCAAGAAACCAGCAGAGAACACAGGATGAACAGGTTGTACTTGGTTTCTCTAGTGTAATTGTGTTTGAAATACACAGTTGTAACAGGGACTGAATTTCCTTATAGAACTGTTCTTCATATCTCCCAGTTACACTTGAAGAGCCAAGTATATAGACTAGGTAAGTTCTGCAGTGCATATTAACTGAAACTGAGAAATAAAAAAATTCCACACACTTTTGGTTCAGTGAAATCCTGTGTAAGCAATAGGTGATATTATCTTCTCTTATTATCATTATTACATACACTATTGAGCATTTAAAATAATTTTTCCTTGTTATTTGCTGGGGTTTTTGGTAGGTTCTGAGGATTATATTCCATAATGCTTCTCTTTATATATGAAACTGTGATCTGTTGGAAGGTTAAGAGAAACAAAACATATATAAGTACAAATCTCTTCAAGTATTTTATACATCAATAAGTTTCTGAATGAATAATATTGTGGTTTTCTTTTTTACTTTTAACACTGCTATTGGCAAACTGTTAAACAGTCAGTCAGATCTGGTATACCTTTGATTTAATATGTGCCTGTGTTTTCTAATCATCATCACCCTTTTCCTGGGCCTGAGGCCCAAACCAGCATGAAATCTTAGCCAGTTTTCAATATATATATTCTTAACTGAACATGAAAACTTAAAATAATTTCTAAAAGTAGAAGCAGCAAATACTCAAATGTTGGTGTTAAAAACAAATGAAATTGTCCTGGTTTTGGCTAGGATAGAGTTAATTTTCTTCTTAGCTGGTACAGTGCTGTATTTTGGATTTAGTATGAGAATAATGTTGATAACACACTGATGGTTTAGTTGTTGCTAAGTAGTGCTTACCCTAAATCAGGGGTCCTCAAACTTTTTAAACACGGGGCTGGCATGCAGATGAAGTGGCAGGAAGTCATCTGCGGCTGCTTGGTTTCCCCCCCCAACCCCCGGCGGGGCGGGGGTGTTCTGTAAATACCAGGGGCTGGACTGAGGACCCTGGGGGGCCGTATCTGACCCGCGGGCCGTAGTTTGAGGATCCCTGTGCCTAAATCAAGGACTTTTCAAGCTTCCCATGCTCTGCCAGTGAGCAGGTGCACAAGAAGTCAGGAGGGAGCAGTCAGGACAGCTGACCTGAACTAGCCAAAGGGCTATTCCATACCACAGAATGTCATGCTCAGCAATATAAAGCTGAGGGAAGAAGAAGGAAGAGGGGGACATTTGGAGTTGCAGTGTTTGTCTTCCCAAGTCACTGTTATGTGTGATGGAGCCCTGCTCTCCTGGAGATGGCTAAACCTGCCTGCTGATGGGAAGTGGTGAATGAATTCCTTGTTTTGATTTGCTTGTGTGCACAGCTTCTGCTTTACTTATTAAGCTGTCTTTATCTCAACTCACGAGTTTTCTCACTTTTACTCTTCCGATTCTCTCCCTCATCCCACTGGAGGGGAGTCAGTGAGCAACTGTGTGGGGCTTAGTTGCCGACTGGGGTTAAAACATGTTTATTTAAACATTCAGATATTAGAGTTCACTTGCATACTTTGTACTTCTCAAAAAGAAGAAGCTCAAAGATGATGATTTTATTTTTCTGTGATTTTTGAGATCTAGAGAAATTAGCTCCTTTGCATAAAAGCCCATAATGCGGGCTGAAATTATCCCCATTTTTCCCAGATTATACACATCAAAGAAGGCAGAAAAGCTCCACAAAGCTACTGTATGTTTGAATGTGTTGATATGACATGGATGATGTGGTATACCACTGGCATGATATTTAATTTACCAATATGCACTAAATATGTGGACCATTTTATTCATAAAGTATGAACATTTAATGTTAAAGAACTACCCAGGAAATAGAACATCAAATGTATTTGTTTCATAGAACTGTGTAAAAGTTTGCCAAAGCTGTCACAGTATGATAGCTTTGGCTATTTATTTCCCAGATCTTCACCTTGAGCACTACTGCTTGCTTTAGAATCTTTTTTATGAACAGAGATTAACAAATGTAAAAATGTTGAGAGTTCTGAAGAGGTTAGTTGTCCTAGTCATGTTTAATTACTGGCAAAAGTAAAACTTTTCCATCTGATACACCTATGCAACCCCAGGCCCATGATATGTAACCTCATTGGTATAGCCTCACAAAATTACATCTTGACTAATCCCAATACCAAAAGAAACAAATGGCTATCATGTTAAATAAGCCTGTTGAAGTCACCAGCAGTCTGCATATGTCAAACTAACTCAGGAATTACCAGCTATTCCATATTGGGTTCGTCCTTTCTCTGTAACACTGCTGAGTGCAGGGATTCTGAACACAAAAGCAATTTTGATTCTGCTAAAAGCAGGTTAGATTCTACTAATGTAATTTCTGTTTGTTTGGCGGTGGTTTTTTTTTTTAGTATAGCACTACTGGGAGCTAAGGCATCATAGCAGTAAAGTACTTACCCACAAATCCTTGTATCTACATGATGCAAAGATAGATCTGCCCATGTAAAGCTTTGTGTAGGATTAGGGTCCAATTTAAAATCACATCCTCTTGATGAAGCGCCTATATTCCCCGTTTTCAAGCTGGGGTGTTTTGTTTTGTTTTTTTTTTTTTTCTCTAGTCCTTGGCACAGACAGTGCACATAATTGTGGATAACTGGCTAGCTGAAAAAGGTCTCATAGACATAGTCCAGCTGGCTGGACAAAAATGCACATCGCTCTCAGCTTATCTGAAGTAAAGCAAAAATACACTATCCTTGGCTGTTCTTGTTACACAATAACAGGAAGATCGTGGTGGGAAAAGAATGTTGCAGGTGGGAACAGATAACTACAGAAGAGAAACTAGGGGTGGGCTTGGTATTTAGGCAACTAACCAATAATGAGCTTAACTTTTGTAATATGTATGAGCTAATTATAACAAGGCATAAAAGTTGACTGTAAGGGACAATAAACGAAGTCTGCTGATCACTCATATTGAGTGACTGTGTCTTCCCTCCGTCGCGACACATAATCACATTCCTTATGTGACACAGCATTAAACCACCAATGATGTCTATCATTTATCCTTCCAATGATTAATAACTGAGGCTGACCTACTATTTTTTCACAAACTGGGTTGTCTGGTAACATACGGTTTCAGTCAGAGAGCTTAAAACACTCAAACCAGTTGGACAGAGCCAGGTCCAGCTGGCTCCAAGATGGACCTGCCACTTGCCAAAGCTGAGCCAGTCAGTGACACTGGTGGCTCCTTTGTGATAACGTATTTAAGAAAGGGTAAAAAAGGTGCAAAACAGCAGCTGGGAGAGAGGAGTGAGAATATGTAAGAGAAACAACCCTGCAGACACCAAGGTCAGTGAAGAAGGAAGGGGAGGTGGTGCTCCAGGATCCAGAGCAAAGATTCCCCTGCAACCCATGGAGGTCCACAGTGGAGCAGATATCCACCCTGCAGCTCGTGGAGGACCCCACACTGGAGCAGGTGGATGTGCCCTGAAGGAAGCTCTGACCCTGTGGAGAACCCACATTGGAGCAGGTTCCTGGCAAGACCTATGACCTCATGGGGAGGCCACGCTGGAGCACTTTTCCTGAAGGACTGCACCCTGTGTAAAGGACCCATGCTAGAGCAGTTCTTGAAGAACTGCAGCCCATAGGAAGGACCCACACTGGAGAAGTTCATGAAGGACTGCATCCTGTGGGAGGGACCCCACATTAGAGCAGGGTAAAAGTGTAAGGAGGAAGGAGCAGCAGAGATGAAGTGTTATGAGCTGACTGCAACCCTCGTTCCCCATTTTCCCTGTGCTGCTCAGTGGGAAGATGCAGAAGAGTCTTGAGTGAAGTTGAATCTGAGAAGAATGGAGGGGTGGGGGGAAGATGTTTTAGGTTTTTGTTTCTCACTATCCTACTAAATTTGTAATTGGCAATAAATTAAATTAATTTTCCCCATGTCGAATATGTTTTCCCTGTGATGAGAATTGGTGAATGATCTCCCTGTTTTTGTCACATATCATTGTCAATGAGATTAATAAACCAATTATGGTTTTATTCTAACTAAGTTGTTGTGGTTTAACCCTGGTCATCACCACACAGCCAATTGCTGATTCCCCCCCCCAGTGGGATGGGGGGGAGAATTGGAAGAGTAAAAGTGAAAAAACCTCATGGGTTGAGATAAAGGCAGATTAATAATAATAAAAAATACATTAATAAAAAGTAAAGAAAAAAGCAACAAAGAGAGAGGAAAATAAACCCCAAGAAAAACAAGCGATGCAAATGAAAACAATTGCTCACCTCCAATTGACCAATGCCTAGCCAGTCCCCAAGCAGCGCCCCCCCCTGCCAATCTCCACCCCTCTAGTTTTATTGCTGAGCATGACGTCATAAGGTATGGAATATCCCTTTGGTCAGTTGGGGTCAGCTGTCCTGGCTGTGTCCCCTCCCAACTTCTTGTGCACCCCCAGCCTACTCACTGGCCAGGCAGTTTGCGAAGCAGAAAAGGCCTTGACTCTGTGTAAGCACTGCTCAGCAATAGCTAAAACATGGGTGTGTTATCAACACTGTTTTCACCACAAATCCAAAACATAGCCCCATACAATTTAACTCTATCCCAGCCAAAACCAGTATACAAGTTTTATTTCTAAGCTAAATTTATTCAGATTCTATCTGGCCCTTTCATGGATGAACTATGTAACAGGAGGCTGCAAAGTACCCCTGCTTCCTTTCCAAAGATGGAAGGAAGTTTTAGACATGGTTCTCATTGGAAAAAGAAAATGTAAATAGGAAGCAGGGCCATAACTTAAGTTTCATAGGAGAATGAGAGTGAGAAAGCAAGGACAGACTGTGTTCCAGAAGGAACTGTAGCAGGTTGCAAATTCTTCCAGTTTCAGGGTATAGAAATACTTCTCTTCAACCTGTCCTGTAGCTTTGTGCTGAAAGATGTCCCCATCTCCCTTCACTGGACGACTCTGCATCTCACAGGACAAGTGTTCTTTAGCAGGAAAGAGTTCAGGCAACCAAACACTGCAGAGCAGTATTAACTATCTGTGTTGGTGGAGATCCCTTCCAGTGGTATTGCAGAAACACCTATAGAAAATACCATGGAGTAAAGAGAGCACCATGCTGACAGGAGATCTTTGAGACAAACTGGTTATTAATGAGACTTTGAGACTTCTCTTACTATACTGCTCTCACTAACACTGAGCTGTATTTACCAGGCCTTTATTTCCTCCCAACTGGAAGACAGGGACAAATAAAACTTTTGTTTTACACTTCTGAACAAAGCATTTCTCCTCTCTTCATTCTTCAGTAATGATTTAGGACTCATCTCACTCACCTAAGCAATTCTTATCCATCTTACCTGTAGAAGAATGGCTGCAGAAGCATGGCCTTAGAACTCTGAAGATCTGCACAATCCAGGCCTGGTATTAGAATAGGCCTGTAATCAGAACTGTACTGAAGTTGCTGTGCTGAAGTTAACAAGAAAGGTGGCCTTGAGCTATTCTTGAATCCTGAGACCAAGTAATTATGTTGTGCCAACAGGCCGTGGCTGTAACAAGATACAGCTGCTGGGAAAGCAGGTGCAGGGCCAAGAAAGGTAGGGAGCAGTATGGGAATATAGGGAGTAACAAACTACAAGGCTGAAGCATAGCAACACAATTAGCTACATGGATAGAATGCTTATTTTAGTCATGATAATTAGGGGTGTGAGAACCGCGCGCATTTAGAGACTACTAACCAATTATATTTCTGCTTTACGAATATGCATGTGTATCGGTTCTATATAAGTAGTGTTAGAAACTAATAAAGTTGAGCAAGATGCATAACTCATATTGAGCGTCTTCTTGAACTCCGGCGAACCCTTCTTCCAACAATTGGTGCCCGAACGACGGGAAAGCTGGCAATTGCTGGAAAAACTCTGCCTTTGCATCGCAACGGTGGGCTTTGCAAAATTGAGAGTCGCTGTGAAGAGTTCGAGCAGGAAGATGTCCGTAAGGAGTAAAGGCGTCTGAATCTGGCATTGATGTCGTGCGCGGGCCTGCAATGGTAAGACCGCTTTTTCCTCGATGATGGAAAGAGGAGCGGCACTCACGCTATTAACTGATGTTCTTGCTAAGCAAGAGGCTAGCGTGAGCACTAAGAAGCTCCATGAGCTCTGTAGGTGGGCGGCTGAAAACGGACACTTAAAAGACCTGCAACTGCTGTTTAGTGTGACTGAGTGGCGAGCGGTCGGGGATTCCCTTTGCGATGCGATCCTTAGCGGCAGCAAGTCGGCCAAGGACTTGGGGACTGCCTGCCGGGAGGTCATAAACCATTTACGATCCCTGGTTGAGGAGAAAAAAAATGGCTATGGCTGCCTCAGACCTCCTCGGTCGGGAAGCCGAGTCGGAGTCTACCCAATTATTTGGTCAAGGCGCTCCGTCTGCAAAAGGCATAATTGTGCCTATTAAAAATCTGCGACAGAGCTATTACACCCGACACTGCCTCCGGAGGGTGCCGCTGCAACGGGTGCTCCACGCCGACCTGAAAGCTACCGAGAGCCGCCCCCCCTGCTAGATGAGGACGAGGGTGTTAAAGCAGGTCCAAGCGCGCCTCTGAATGAGAGCACAGAGTCCGATAAAGAAAATGAGCCCACCCCACCTGCACCTGCCCCGATGCCCCGTCCCTGAACAAAACCCTCCGACCGGACTCTAAACTGCTTGCAGCAGCAATTGACTGAATGCCATCTGCCTACTGCCGGTCGTGATGTTCAGATCCTGACCCAGGAAGGTGTTATCCTCCACCCTGCCGCTCCCCAAAGTCGTTGGTCTGGGGTTGTAAGAGACGCTATATTGGAGGGAGAGTGGGAAGCTGCTTCTGTTGTTGCTTGTCCGGTGCGGACTACTGCTTTACCTACTGGTTCAGCAGCCACTGTGTGGAAACCTTTTGATTGGAAATTTATGCAGCAGCTGCGACAAGCTGTTACACAATATGGATTACAATCTGAACCAGTCAAACACTTGTTGAATTATTTGTTTGACTCTGAAATCATGACACCCAGTGACTGTACTTAGCTAGCCAGATTGCTTCTTACACCAGCACAGTTCCCCGCGACCCGCCAGCTTGCCGTGCCGTGCCGTGCCCCGCAGCTCCCCCCGCTCGCCTGCCCACCCACCACCACGGATCCCCCCAGCTGCTGGCGAAAAGCGGAGTCCAGAGTTCGGTGTGGAGCTGCAGATTGCACCCCCGATGGTGGTAAGACCGCGTAGAGTAAATTGCGGCAGGACTCTATGCTAAATTCCTCTCTGTGAGGGGGGGGGGGGCACTACGGAAGGCCGCGACGAGTAAATTGCGGCAGGGCTTCTCTGCACTGATATCCTTTCTGTGAAAGGGGAGAGCTCTGAGAAGACCGCGATGGAATTAGACGCGGCAATTAAACTGTTAACTGGCATCCTCCTTAAGAGAGGGGAGGGCGTTAAAGAGACAGAAGTGGAGACCTTAGTTCGCTGGGCATGAAAAAAGAATAAGATCCCCGAGCCCGCATTATTGTTTAGCATTGCAGAATGAAATGAGAAGTGGAAAATTGCCTCTGGCCTGGCGGTCGATAGTTAACACTCTGGAAATTATGAAAGCAAAAAAAAAAAAAAAAAAAAAAAAAAAGAAAAGTAGCGCGGCAGCCATAGAAGAGTTGGGGAGAGATGTGTAGAAAAGCCGGTGGAGCAGAAGCGTGATTCACCTAAGCCTTCTCTCTTGGTTACACTTTTCGCAGTTGGGCATACTTGCCCTATGAAGGGTACGTCCGCCCCTGCGTATTCGACAGTGCCGGAGCTTTTAGATAAGACAGCAGACAAACCAAAGTTCCTCCTCGTCCTGAAACATCATCGGACGGGTTTGAGGAAGAAGGCAGGGAGAAACCTTGTGATAACAATACAGGGAAATCCTTACAGGAGGTAATAGATAAATTAAGAAACCTGGTAAAGCGAGTTAAAATGAACCTGCCTACTACTTCAATACCTGTAATTCCTCCAGTTAGCCCAACTACCCCACCGATGCTGAACTCGAGAAAAGATCTGTGGATAACTGGCTAGCTGAAAAGGGTCTCATAGACATAGTCCAGCTGGCTGGACAAAAATGCACATCGCTCTCAGCTTATCTGAAGTAAAGCAAAATACACTGTCTTTGGCAGTCCTTGTTACACAATAACAGGAAGATTTTGGTGGGAAAAGAATGTTGCAGGTGGGAACAGATAACTACAGAAGAGAAACTAGGGGCGGGCTTGGTATTTAGGCAACTAACCAATAATGAGCTTAACTTTTGTAATATGTATGAGCTAATTATAACAAGGCATAAAAGGTGACTGTAAGAGACAATAAACGAAGTCTGCTGATCACTCATATTGAGCGACTGTGTCTTCCCTCCGTCGCGACAAATGGCGCCCGAACAGGGACCCTAGAGAGGGCTGAACCTGCGAGCCACGGTTCGACGGAGATTCGGGTACCGGTCCTGAAAGCAGCGCAGGAGGCGGAAGGGCACAGTCCCCGCGCCCGGGAGCACCTACAGAGGGTCCCGCCGGCCACGCGTCGCCGAAGTCTCGCAAAGGCTGCAACAGCGCTGACGAAGGTATGGAGAGACAAGCGACGTACGATTCGCTCATATGCTTTTTAGAAAAGCGGAGCATTCGGGGCATAGATTGTAAAAAGGAATTACTCGGGTTATTAGCGTATGGGATAGCGTCCGGGTCCCCCGCGGCAGCGGCGAGCGGCGGCGCAGCCCGGCAGGCCCCTTCCCGGCCGCGGTTTCTCTCCATAGGCGGCACCCCACCCCCCACCCCCCCCCTCCGATCGGCGCCATGGCGATGCAAGCGGCCAAGCGAGCTGACATCTGGCTGCCCCCAGAGGTCAATCGGGTCCTTTATATTCGGAACCTGCCGTATAAAATCACAGCGGAGGAAATGTATGATTTATTTGGGAAATACGGACCTATTCGACAAATCAGAGCTGGAAACACTCCTGAAACAAGAGGAACAGCTTAAGCTCCTCAAGGAAAAATACGGACTTGATTACAAACCCACCAAAAAAAAAAAAAAAAAAAGTGCTTCAGATGTCCCCTACAAGAAATGGGTTTCTGCCTTGACCTAGCAAACATCTCTGTGCTTAAAGAGAAGCCTTTTTGCCTTGATGGAGATAATTTATTCTGTATTCTGTATTTATGCTGTATTCTGAATGTGGAAATTGGTTGGGACTAGGAGGCTGGCTTAAAGGCATTTTGCAAACGGGATTATTATTTTTGATCGTTATTGTAATAATAGTTTCTTGATCAAAACCAGCCAAAATTATTTGTAAGCATTAGGCATATCTGAAGAGAATGCCTTTATTTGAATCAGCAGTTAAGGTGTAGTTTAGTCTGATGCTGTGGTTTTATCTGCTTCTGGTGAATTTTTGAAGTGATGAAATCAGAGATACTAAGAGTTATGAGGTAATAAGGTAATAATCTAAGTAAGGGTGCTGTCTTTTATATCTACAAGTGCAATATGCTTTTATGTAGCAGAGAGAAACTTTGACAATAATGTTGCTTGAGCGAGATGTGCATGTGACAACTTGGGAAAAGGGCTATCACAACTGGAGTGCAACAGTGTTTCTATGTCTGGCACAGTGAAATCTTTCAAGACCTGAGTTTAGACAGTCTAAAATAAATTGTTAGTATTCAGAAAACCCATCTTAAGCCTCTTTTGCTTACATAGTGTTATGGAAGTCAACTGCTATTGTAGAGAATTAATGATTTTTAATACATATTAACAAATACTACTATTTTAACTTGAGGCAGTTGAGTGAAAAATACTCACGTGTAGCATTTGAGGGAATGTCAGCATAAATCGCACTTACATTAAGACTGCATTTTTAATTACTGTACTCGTTAAGATTCGATGATGCCATAAGGCTAAGGCCTTATATCACAGATTGGTTCTGAACTAAAAGGTGTGTGCACATGTAGATATGCACATTTGTGTTATTTTCCTTAATTGGCTACAAAATAATATAATTAGGTTGGGGACTAGATCTTGGGAATTTGTCTATTATACTTCTGTTTGTTAAGGAACGTGCATAACACAGCACCCATGTAGGCTTGGCTTGTGGCACAGTTGTCAAATTTAGCATAGACATTCAGACAGATAAGCAACGTACTCTTCTTGTGTGTATCACCTACAAGGCATTATGGCTTAGTGTGTAAATCTGTATGTAACTATTGAAAAAAACACTTATGAATGTATATAGCTTAGAACTAATTTTTCCCCTTTGTTAATTCTTTGATATCAATGAGGTATTCTTCAGAAATTGTATGGACTGGTTGGTTGCATAAGGGCAGTTGTTATTTGGACAGAAAATTGTTAATGGTCAGGGATTTTCCACTAAAATATTTGCAAATATTCCTAGTCAAACATCAGTTTGGTTTCTTTTTGGGTTTTGAGCTTGCATTAGTCCAGGTTCAGAACTTTAAAATTACCTTTGAATTTTTTAAACTTTTTATATCACTGGAACAGAAAGAGCATCTAAATTAAAGCTTCAAGCTAACTTTATTTTTCAAGTATTTCAGGAATTATACTTCTGAACTGAGATTTTATAAGTTGGCTGTGTATGTTCCTGTGTTAAAACGCTGTTATTGAAAATGGTCAACCAGGCCTGTGTCGCCCAAAATAAAAACGGGGGAATTGTGGATAACTGGCTAGCTGAAAAGGGTCTCATAGACATAGTCCAGCTGGCTGGACAAAAATGCACATCGCTCTCAGCTTATCTGAAGTAAAGCAAAATACACTGTCTTTGGCAGTCCTTGTTACACAATAACAGGAAGATTTTGGTGGGAAAAGAATGTTGCAGGTGGGAACAGATAACTACAGAAGAGAAACTAGGGGCGGGCTTGGTATTTAGGCAACTAACCAATAATGAGCTTAACTTTTGTAATATGTATGAGCTAATTATAACAAGGCATAAAAGGTGACTGTAAGGTACAATAAACGAAGTCTGCTGATCACTCATATTGAGGGACTGCGTCTTCCCTCCGTCGCGACAAAGATCCAATTCTACAGCACTGGTCTGGTGTTATTCGTGATGCTATTTTAGAGGGAGAATGGCAGGTGACCAGCTCGTTAGCTTGTCCAGTACTGATTAATAATCTTGATGCACATAACTGGGACATGATTTATGGAAGATTAATGATCAGATTTTAGCGATGGGAGTGTTGCAACCTGCTCTTCCACCTTTTATGATGATGCCTCAGATTTGGCAAATTGTTGTGATAGACTTGAAAGACTGTTCTGTCTTTTTCATGATTCCCTTACACCCTGATGACACACAAAGAGACTCACTAATGATGATTTGCAACCATTCCAATCCTGGTTGCATGGCACCGAAGCCAACAGTCCTCAAACTTGTTCACCAGAACAGCGGGCTGCCCTGAAAGTGGTGTCCCCCAAGATTCAGACTGGCTGGTGTGGTCACCAAATGGCGAATCATCCATTATCTTTCTTGGTTTGTAATGTTGCCACTTCACCTTTTGCCCTTATTCTACAATGGCAAAAGAAAAAGGGGGAAAATACAGCGATCGTTTCAGACTGGTTGTTTTTGCCATTGCAACCCAGACATCATATTTTAAGACGCCCTGAAGCAGTAGCGGCCTTGGTGAGAAAAGGAAGAGACGGGATTGTTGAAATTGATGGGACTGAACTGGCAGATATCAGTATTCCAGTCCGGGATGATGATTATGAGTGGCTCCTGAGACATTCAACAGCCATACAGGAAGCCTTGATGGGCTATACAGATGTTGTACACAACAACCGGCCAAAAGGGCCTCTCTGGAAGATGTTAGAACATTACCAGTGGATTGCGAGACCGTTACGCTCAAAAAGACCAGCTGAAGGGCCAACGGTGTTTACAGGTGCAGGACAAAAGATGAAGAAGGCTGCGTGTGTTTGGCAATCTGATAATCAGTGGCAGAAACACATGATCACCGGTGAACCACGGGACAACCTTCAAACCTTAGAACTGAAAGCAGTTGTTGAAAGGGCAAACCGTACCCTGAAGGATTATCTTCAGAGACAGAAAGTATCGCAGGACATAGACGTAACTAAACGGTTGACTAAGGTGTTCTTTGCCTTAAACTATCTCTCCCTTACGGAGGATAGAGAGGGACCTCCTGCTGTTATACATCACCAAACGGCGTGAGAGAACCAAACAACTACAGTTCCTGGTTTGAATGTTCTGTATAAAAATATGGCTTCAGGTGTATGGGGAGGACCTAATCCAGTGTTATTTATCGGTAGAGGTTATTTTTGTATCTCCACAGATAAAGGACCTATATGGGTCCCTAGCAAGTTTGTGCGACCTGTATGTCAAGATCAGAAGACAGAAGGGAAGACTCAGAGCGCGCAGACGGAATAAAATGTCTATGTTGTAAGGGATGTAACCCGTGGGTATTGTGCCGATGTATGCTATGTGGGGTAAAACGGTTCTGTAAGCCAAAGCCTAAATGTAAATGGTGTAAAGAGTGTATGTGTTTGATTTGTAACCGGGCATGAAGCAAGAGAAAGCATACAACTAGTGTAATACCATGCTGATTGGAGACAGTATACATCATCAGAATCTGTGAAAGCACAGATTTGTGGGGTGGAATGAAAAAAAAAAAAAAAAAAGGTGGAAACTGTAGGACTAAACATGTTTAAGTGGAGGTCTTGGTTTACGGTCTTGATGAATTTTTTACCCATTGACCAAGGTATTTTTTGACATCTTGCCTAGAACAAACATATGGGTGACATGGGCAAATATCACGGGGGTAACAGACTTTTGTTTAAGTTTGCAGCAAGCAGACAACCCCTTTAGAACTTGTTTAATTGGTATTCCCCTGCAAGAGAATGAAACAAATTTTGATGGTTTTTTGAAATGTTAAAACAGTGGATCTGACTTCCAATCAGAATGTTACATGTATGAGTCCGAATGGGCAATTTGTTTGGCCTTCTATGTGTAATGCAGCGTGGCAGAAAACGGTTATTGAGAATTTGAATCGACCATATCATTTGCCATTGCAGGAGTTAGACCTATTAGGTAGCATTACGCCCGTTAAATACGTTAACATGACTGCAACGGGAATGCCAGAATGCAAGGACACGGTACCACCACTTCAACCTGTAAATGGCACTAGAGTAATTTGGTTTGGTGAACCGTGGCGATTGTGGCTAGCACGACAAGGTGAATTGGAGTTTGATACAAAGTTTCAAAATTTAACCGGTTTACCTAAACGGGGTGAACTGAAAGCTGGAGGCTTACATATAAATGTATCAGGGGGCTATCAGTTGCCACCGGGAGTCTTTTTGATATGTGGAGATAGAGCATGGCCAGGGATTCCTTTGAATCCTGTCAGTGGACCATGTTATTTAGGGCGTTTAACTTTGTTTGTTCCATGTATGAAAGACTTATTGAAAATGACTCCACAATCTCATAGATCACAGAGGGCACTGCACACCTTTGATGAAACATGTAATGACCGAGTCGATCTGCAGCCTGTAACAACAAATGTCTTAGCCTCCATATTTATGCCAGGAGCAATGACTGCATGCAGGAGTGGGCTGGAAACTAGGACCATGCGTGGCAATCAGTTAGCTGAGGGGAATATGCTCGAGCTTGTCTAGACAACAATTAACATGATGAGACATGTTTACAGAGCACAGGGGAGTGGGAGACGGATGGCGCCAAGAAAAGGCAACCCCTTGCTGTTAATTGATGGTAGTTAACCACCAATCAGGGATTGCCTAGTATGCAAGGCTTAGCTTCAAGAACCAATCTGTTTAAAACGCGCAGCTTCTGAAAGTGTGTATAAAAACTCGTGCTTCTGTACAATAAATTGACATTTGCTTGCATCAAGCTGCGTCCCGTCTCTTCATTCGCCGCAAATTGGTGACCCCGACGTGATCCGTTTAAGGATCTAACGTGAAAGGCTCTCGAATCGCCTATCTGAGCGACATGCAGCGAATCCCACAGAACTTTGAATGATCTGCTGAAAGGAAGCAGGAGCCGGCCTGAAATCCCTCCGGAGTTGAGAGGTGAGCTGTGGGAAACCCGTAATGGGGAATCAGGCTTCGTCCCCAGAAAGAGACGTATATGGACTCATAAAAGGTCTTCTAGTCAGATCTGGGAGTCCGTGCCTCCATCTCCTCAAACGATGACCCCTATGGTGGTGTTCCGAAGCCTTAGAAGAATAAGGACGGAACTGGTCGATAAAAAAGAAAGCTCGTGGAAGAGGGCTGCGTTCCGGAGGAGATGTCTTGGCTGAACGATCGTCTTGCTGGCTGGCCGCACCAGGCGGACAACCTGCATCGAGACAGGTGAGCAGCCAAGAAACTTTAGAGACTTTGAAGCTGTAAATTCCATGGACAGCATGACTCTTCTCAAGACACCGTCAGTGATGGCGATTCCGTCCACACCTCCTCTGCCCCCAAAGCTTCTGTCACTGATTGCAGTGACCCTCAAAACACAGGACCAAGCACGGGAACAGGACAACTCGGACAATGATTTCATTGACACTGATAAACCTTTTGATCCAGGTCCTATAGATCTGGAAAAGGAGCTAGACCTTTCCCCCACCCCCTCGTCTCTCCCGATGCATTGATTGTATTTTTGGGGAGGGTGAAAGGGAGTCTGAGGGATTGGTGGCAGGAATGCAAGTGGGAAACACTTCAGTGATGGGTTTTGGGAGTCGCTATGGCATGTTCAGTATTTTGTCAGACAAATCAACCTGCAGAGTGGCAGCCTGTGCAATACGAGGTTGTTAAAGAGTTAAGCAAAGCAGTGCGGGAAGGGAGGATTCATAATGAGAGAACAACTAGGTATTATGAAGGAGTATAGGAAAGATAAACATGGTTATCTAGTGTTTAATCGGTGTCTGCATGCTTGTAGAGATATATAGCTATGTAACTACATGAATGATTTCTGCCCTGAGCCTGGTGGTGCATGCAGCTGCGGTTTGTGTCCGGGCTCAGAGATGTAAATAGGGGCTTCTCTGTTATGGTAAAAGTGTTTCTGTTTGCATAAAAAAAGAGGGAATGAAGGGAATGACCCCAGAGGCATGTTCAGAGAAGGCATGCTATGTTTCGAACTTTTGACTGAACCAGTTCTTGTTTGGTGTGCCCTTCCACCTATGTATAATGTTAATCCAAAAGAAGATGATACTGTTTACACTTCGAATGTTGATAATTGTCTTTCTGTAGATGCTAATGTAGTAGGAGGCTATGATGGGTACGTGTCGCAGCGGTTCTTCTCTTATCCAGAGTAACAGCAGGGAAAGCATTAAAGAGTTAAATCACCTTGTTTGGTAGGCAGTTCAGAATGTGAGTCAAAATTGCCACTGCTTTTTGTTGTTGGTTCAAGGACATGGCTGTGAGGATTTTGATGGTATGTGCTGCGTGGATTTTAGGCGCCCCATTGCAGCAACATGTTATCAAAATCTGAGAAAATGTCAGCCTTTTTTGGCATCCATTCACTCAACTGGCAGTATTGTTTGTTTGCTATTACCTTGGTTGCTGTCATGTTTGCAAGGGCCCTGCAGAACATGACAAACCTGGTACTAGCTGTTCAAAAACAAAAAGGGGAAATTGTAAAATTGTATGGAACAGAGACAGTGGGTTATTTTGACTCTGATAATATGTCTCAGTTGGTTTTTTATTTGTTCTATTACTTATACCTTGTTTTTACTCGTTCGATTTCAGGGGTTCTTTTTGTGCAACAGGAAGGGGGAGATAGATGCAGGAGCGGGCTGGAAACTAGGACCATGCGTGGCAATCAGTTAGCTGAGGGGAATGTGCTCGAGCTTGTCTAGACAACAATTAACATGATGAGACATGTTTACAGAGCACAGGGGAGTGGGAGACGGATGGCGCCAAGGAAAGGTAACACCTTGCTGTTAATTGCTGGTAGTTAACCACCGATCAGGGATTGCCTAGTATGCAAGGCTTAGCTTCAAGAACCAATTAGTTTAAAACGCGCAGCTTTTGAAAGTGTATATAAAGTCGTGCTTCTGTACAATAAATTCACATTTGCTTGCATCAAGCTGCGTCCCGTCTCTTCATTTGCCGCAGTTAACCACCAGTCGGGGATTGCCTAGTATGCAATGCTTAGCTTCAAGAACCAATCTGTTTAAAGCGCGCAGCTTCTGAAAGTGTATATAAACTTGTGCTTCTGCACAATAAATTGACATTTGCTTGCATCAAGCTGCGTCCCGTCTCTTCATTCGCCGCAACTGCATTAAACACTAAGAATATACGAAGGTTAGCGTGTTGGGGAGAAAAGCAATTTAATCTTACATCACAGATTTTAAGTTTGTTATCGCTTGACGTAGATAGTGTTAGGCATGCTACATTACAAAATAGAGCTGCAGTAGATTTTTTGTTATCAGGACATGGACACGGTTGTGAGGATTTTGAAGGGACGTGTTGTGTGAACCTTTCCGATCATTCCATATCTATCCACAAGAAGTTGTCACAACTGCAGGGAAACATGAAGCATATTCTTGTTGATGATAATCCCTTTGATGAATGGTTGAGAGGATTGGGTATAACCGGTTGGTTAAAGACATTATTGATGGAAGGAATACGCTTTGTTATAATCATTATTGTAATGCTTTTAGTTTTTAGCTGTGTTTTTTCTTGTTTAAAGAGAGTAGTTTTTAACATAACCAATCAGGCCTGGCTTGTGCAAAAGAAAAAGGGGGAATTGTAGAAGAATGGCTGCAGAAGCATGGCCTTAGAATCTCTGAAGATCTGCACAATCCAGGCCTGGTATTAGAATAGGCCTGTAATCAGAACTGTACTGAAATTGCTGTGCTGAAGTTAACAAGAAAGGTGGCCTTGAGCTATTCTTGAATCCTGAGACCAAGTAATTATGTTGTGCCAACAGGCCGTGGCTGTAACAAGATACAGCTGCTGGGAAAGCAGGTGCAGGGCCAAGAAAGGTAGGGAGCAGTATGGGAATATAGGGAGTAACAAACTACAAGGCTGAAGCATAGCAACACAATTAGCTACATGGATAGAATGCTTATTTTAGTCATGATAATTAGGGGTGTGAGAACCGCGCGCATTTAGAGACTACTAACCAATTATATTTCTGCTTTACGAATATGCATGTGTATCGGTTCTATATAAGTAGTGTTAGAAACTAATAAAGTTGAGCAAGATGCATAACTCATATTGAGCGTCTTCTTGACTCCGCTTATCTCCACAGCATCAGAATAAAAATTGCAGAATGAGGTTCATAGTTAGAAACACCATACAAATATTAAGCATCCACTCCATAGAAATATTAAACATGCCATAGAAGGATTCTTGGGAAGATCTTCAAATCTGCCTAGTCACATACCTGTTGAAAAAGACCAAGCAAAAGCTTCTCTTTTCCATGATATCATGTCCAGTAATCTTTCCAGTTACACAACAATAACTATATATAACTAGAATTAAAATAAGGGAGTACCATTTCATGACATAAATTCCTGAACACACATTTGTTAAAAGCTGTCAGAAATCTGACAGTTATATTAATTTATGATTTTCAAAATCAACATAATGGGCAGAACCCTATATTGATTGTATATATTACTTTAAGTATATGAGGAAGGTCATGATCCTATATTATGTTACATTGTTTAAGTAATTGTTATACAGCTATGCAAGTAATGTTTCACTACAGACATTCTTAACATGAATGCATAATGTAACTAGCTACAGGAAGAGAAAATACAACCAGTTTGTAGCTATCCTATATCTCAAGCAGGGTAATAATAACATTTGTTTTACAATGATAAAGACTTTCAAGAATAAGATGCAGTATCCAGAAAAATATTCATTGACACCCAAACAAAAGCAAAAATCTTGTAATAACTAAATAATTGCAGCTTCCTGTACTAAGAAGTTATTTCAAAAAATAAAACCCATAAATAATATATTATAAAAATTATACAAACCACAGTTCTGTAATCTTCCTGCAAAGGCAGACCTCGCTTCCAGATATCGTACAATTTCTTTTTCCTCTTGAGCTCCACGAGGAGTTCACTGTTCAGTCAAGCTCGTCTTCTACCCTGCTTGCTTGACTTTTGACACAATGGAATTGCCTGCCCCTGTGCTTCTAAAAGGTGGTTCTTAATAACTGACCAGCACTCATAGACTCCTAAGCCTTCAAAAGCAGATTCCCAGGGGATTCTGCTAAATAGTTCCCTGAATAGCTTAAAGTTTGCTCTCTTGAAATCCAGGGAAGCAACTCTGCTGACCTTTTTTCTCATTACACTGAAAATGTTAATCTCAGACATTTCATGATCACTGTGGCCAAGACAGCCACCTGCCATCACATCCCCCATGATTCCTTCTCTATTCACAAACAGCAAGTCTAGGAGGGCATCTTTCCTAGTTGGCTCACAGAGTACCTATGACAAGAAGTTATCGTCTCCTACAAACTTCAGGAATTTCCCAGACTTGTTCGTCACAGCAGTATGGCATTCCCACCTGTTGTCTGGGAAGTTGAAATCTCCCATAAGGACAAGGGCTACCAATCCTGAAAATTCTCCTAATTGCCTGAAAAATAACTCATCAATGCTTGCATCCTGGCGGGGCACTCGTTAGTAGACACCCACTACAACATCTCCTTTGTTTTCCGCCACCCTCATCCTTACCCAGAGGCTCTCAACCACATCATCGCTAACTGCAAGGGCTGTACAGTCAAGCCTCTCCCTTACATACAGTGCAACTTCTCCACCTCACCTGCCCTGCCTATCCCTCCTGAACAGCCTGTACTCCTCCATCCCAGCACCCCAATCGTGGGACTCATTCTGCCAAGTCTCATTAATACCAATGACGTCGTAGCTCTGGGAGTTGACCAATGCTTCCAGTTCATCCTGTTTGTTTCTCATACTGCATGTGTTGGTGTGCAAGCATTTAAAACCTCAGTGTTTTGGTGATCCTGTACTGATATGTGTCAACTATCCTTCTAGCATTTCCCTAGGAATATCCATGCTCACTCTTTTTCTTCACTCAGCTACTCCTATATTTTACTCAAAACTCAAGTCCTTTGTTTTCTGTCCTGATTCTTTCTCTGCCTTTCTTTCTATAATTTTTTGCTACCCATATTCACATTGAATAAAATCAGTCACATGACTAGCACTCATGTGAACTCCATGGTACAATATACATAAATATTATTTAGTATGAATGAGGACATAATATGTCCCTTTAGTTCACTCTTCACTCTTTATCGCTTAAATTCATTGTGCATTATTCCTGGACTTTGCTTCCTTTTTTCTATTCTCACCTATAGTAATTTGCACTTATGTTTTTTCCTTTGTTAGCTGATCTTATCCTTCCTTTCCATGTTCTTGCTCATTTTCTTCTACCATTTTCCGCTTCTTTCTACCTCCACCATAACTCTTTGTTTCCACCTTGCTTGTCATTCTTTCTCTGGTTTCAGTGGTGTAACTTGCAAGTAAGCAGGAGCCTGGTCCTGCAAAGATATGGAGATCAGGGGTTAATACTGTTGGCTCATTTAACAGACAGCTTAATACACTTCTTTCAACTACTCTTTCCCACTGACCTGTTAATATAAAATAAAATATAATATATAAAATAAAATATAGTGGAGCAAAAGCCTAGGACAGACAAATCAATTTCACCTGACCAATTGTTGCTGTCATTCTAGCAGCTCAAAATCCAGAGGATATTTTTTTTTTGCAGCTCTAACAATGATAAGCAGATGCTGATGGTCTATGTCTTATACAATTTCCCTCCTCAAAGTTTGTGTGGCAATTGCTTTTAGAGACCTTTGCCTGTAAGCACAATGGGGAGGTGGGTATATATTGTCACAAAAATTTTGCAACTGGCCCATGCTAACCAAGGAGACAGGCTAGGATGCAAAGTATAGAATTACAAGAGTAATTATTTATTCCTGCACGTGAGGTGTCCCATTCAAATTGAGGCACACTGAATGTGGTTTTACTCATGGTTCTTATACCTTTCAAGTGTTCAGATGCAACATGATTTGACCAGTCACTACTCAAAACACACACACTACCATTTTGCAAAGCAACTATAATTCTGTGGCATCATCATCCATCTGCTTCTTTCTTGATCTAGATATCGTTGGAGTTGGTTTTGCTAAAGTTATTTATCTATGATGCCAGATAATGGGAGGCTTTCACAGAGGTGTTAGAGGGGCTAGAATGCTGGCATTATCTCAGTAGTTGGAGGGTATCCTTTTTTATTCAGGATGGGTGCTGTCATCCTCCTTGCAATGAGCTGGAGTCCTTTGGTCATGCTTACTTAACCATGACTATGCAGTATAAAATGTAAACTATATATATATGTATATGTCTTAAGAAAGTTCATACAATTTTATGCTATAAAGACTAACTGGTACAATAGTGAGGGAATGAGTTTTTCCTAACAATTTAAAATGTGGCTCAACTAAGAAGCACTATGAATGCTTGACATTAAACACTAAAAGCCCTCTTGGGTTACACAAATTAGTAGATTTCTTTGCATGACATCCTTGTGTCTACACTGGAGAGACATGGATTTGACAGATGGACCACTTGGTGAATGAGGAATTGGCTGGATGGTTGCACTCAAAGAGTTGCAGTCAACAGCTTGATGTCTGCATGGAGATCAGTGATGAGTGGCATTCCTCAGGGGTCGGTATTGGGACTGGTGCTGTTCAACATTGTCCTGGTTTCATCTGGGATAGAGTTAATTTTCTTCTTAGTAGCTGGCACAGTGCTGTATTTTGGATTTGGTGTCAGAACAATGTTGATAACACACTGATGTTGTTAGTTGTTGCTAGGTAATGTTTATACTGTCAAGGAGCTTTCAGTTTCTCAGGCTCTGCCAGCGAGAGGGCTGGGGGGGCACAGGAAATTGGGAGGGGACACAGCCAGGACAGGTGACCCTAGCTAGCCAAAGAGGTATTCTATACCATATGACATCATGCTGAGTATATAAACTGGGGGAAGAAGTAAGGGGGGAACATCTGGCATCATGGTGTTTGTCTTCCTGAGTAACCATCATGCGCGATGGAGCCCTGCTTTCCTGGAGATGGCTGAACACCTGCCTGCCAATGGAAAGTAGTGAATGAATTCCTTGTTTTGCTTTGCTTGCATGCATGGATTTTGCTTTCCCTATCAAACTGTCTTTATCGCAACCCACAAGTTTTCTCACTTTTATTTTTTCAATCTTCTCCCTCATCCCACTGTGGGGGGAGTGAGTGAGCGGCTGCATGGTGCTTGGTTGTCTGCTGGGGTTAAACCAGAACAAACATCTTTGTCAGTGACATGAACAGTGGGATCAAGTGCACCTTCAGCAAGTTTGCAAAAGACACCAAGCTGTGTGGTATGTTCAACATGCTGGAGGGAAGAGATGCCATCCAGAGGGACCTTGACAGGCTTGAGAGGTGGGCCTGTGCAAACCTCATGAATCTCAACAATGCTAAGTGCCAGGTCCTGCACCTAGATCAGGGCAATCCCCGGTACCAATACAGGCTGGGTGAAGAATGGATTGAGATTAGCCCTGAGGAGAAGGATTTATGGGTGCTGGTGGATTAAAAGCTCAATGTGACCTGTCAATGGGCTGTACAGCCCAGAAAGCCAACTGAATCCTGGGCTGCCTCAAAATAAGCATGGCCAGCAGGTCGAGGCAGGTGATTCTGTCCCTCTACTCCATTCTCATGACAGCCCACCTGGAGTACCACATTTAGGTCTGGGGTCCCCAGTACACGAAAGACATGGACCTGTTGGAGTGAGTCCAGAGGAGGGCCACAAAGATGATCAGAGGGCTGGAGCACCTCTCCTATGAAGAAAGGATAAGAGAGTTGGGGTTGTTGAGCCTGGAGAAGAGAAGGCTCCGGGGAGAACTTATAGCAGCCTTCCTATACCTAAAGGGGGCCTACAAGACAGCTGGAGAGGGGCATTTTACAAGGGCATGTAGTGATAGGACAAGGGGGAATGGCTTTAAACTGAAAGAGGGTAGATTTAGATTAGATATTAGGAAGAAATTCTTTTCTGCGAGGGTGGTGAGACACTGGTAAAGGTTGCCCAGAGAGACTGGATGCCCCATCCCTGGAAGTATTCAAGGCCAGGTTGGATGGGGCTTTGAGCAACTTGGCCTAGTGGAAGGTGTCCCTGCCCATAGCAGGGGGGTTGGAACTAGATGATCTTTAAGGTCCCTTCCAACCCAAACCATTCTATGATTCTATGATTTACAGGATTAACGATATTTTAATAAATATAAACATGTATCAAAATCTGAAAAATTTGGGATTATGCTTGAGTAGCAACAACAAAAGTCTTGAAACTTTGGGATACTTAAAAAGATCCCAAGGAATAAATGGTAGTAGTGGTTTCTCTCTTCCTATCACCTCTCAGGAGCATGCAATTATTTGAAATGTAACTTTAAAAAAAATCTTTTGGTTTTGGTGTTGGTTTTTTTTTTTAGCTTTTCTAAGACATACTGTTTTGATTCAGTATCCCTACTGTGATAAGGAACACACTCTCAGAACTGTTCCTACACTTCCTAGCTGTGGTAGAAGAAGGTTTCAAGCTTTGGTGGTCAAGGAATGTAGGAGCTGAGCAGATCTCTGTGGGAGGGCAGACAGAAGTAACTCAAGTAGTTTTGGGCCTGACAAAACCAGCATGTGTCATAGCTTGGGGGGTACTTGTGGGTATTAAAAGAGGATTTGAAGCCCAGCATGAAGGGGTCTAGGTGGAAGGGCCCATGAATTGGCCTCTGAGGTGCTCAGGGGAAAGGATGTTGCAGTGCCAAGGCTTGGTTCAGGCCCCCACATAGTGCAGGGTGTGTGGAGCATCTCCAGTGGGCCAGAAGAGTTACAAAAGGGGTGGCAGACCCTAAGGTAGTTTGGGACTGGGTGTCAGGGCCCTGCAGCTGCTGAGGGGACTTCTGCAAGGAGTGGGGTCACCGTGGACGCCGAGGGCAGTTGAGGTGGTGCGGAGGAGGGGGACAGAGGCAGCCACAGGGCTGCTCTAGATCCCAGGGGGACGGCAGAGGCAACTCCGTGCCGGCTGCGCCCCCAGCCTGCGGGGAATGGGAGGCTCAGAGCACTCCACAGCTAGTTGAATGGGCTAGGGGCAGGGAAGGGGTGCCGGGGAGGGCGGCAGTGCACGGTGGCCTGTGCAGATGGCTGAACAACGGGGACATTGGGCGCTATCTGGTGGTGCTAGCTGCGAAATCCAGTCCGCACTTTCCATCTCTCCTTCGTGCTCTCCCTTGCCGGTAGCAACGGAGGGCGGGCAGCGCGCGCTCGGAACAGCGAGTTGTTTGAAATCCTTCTAGAACCGTTTCTAATTCCCCTTTGCACCGGGGAAGGGAGAGCGCAAGAGGGGAAGGGGAGGGAGGAAGAAGAAGGAGGAGCCAAGAGGGTGGGGGGAGAGAGAGGGAGAAAGAGGAAGCAGTCTGTCCTGTTCTTTGCCTGTCAATCGCCGCGCGTGGGGTGTGCCCTCCTGCGCGGCGGGCCAATGGTGTGTGTGTGTGTGGGGGGGCGTCTCCATGGTGACGGGGCTGTTCCCGGGGAGGTTGTGATGGGTTGACAGGTGCGTGACAGTCGGAGCTCTCTGCAGACATGTATGGCAAAGGCAAGAGCAACATCAGCGTCCCGTCCGACAGTCAGGCCAGGGAGAAGTGAGTAAAACCTGCCTGACCGGGTGCCTACACACCCACATACCTTGCACAATGTAGCTTTCCTGCTCGCGGGTGATATGGCCGATTGCGCACTCCAGGAAAGCAAGGGGGAGTCCGTGGGGAGCGGAAGGGACCGGGAGGGACCGGGACGGGACGGTGGGAGGCAGGAAGGAGTTGGGTCGCGGGGGCACTGGCTCTCGCACCGCGGTGGGAAGGGAGACCCGACACGGGGGCTGGGGGCGATGTGGAGGGAAGCGATCGAGGTTGTCCTCTGCTCTGTGGGCGAGAAGGGTCCGGGAAGGGGTCCCTCAGCGCCCCGCGGCGGGATACGTGGCGGGACAGGAGGGGCCGGCAGGGACTGAGTGAGCGGGAAGAAGGGAAGCTGGTCGTGCTGGCGGGACCGTCGCCCGCCCCGCCTACCCCTTTCCTCAGCGCGGCGGGACGTGGGGTCATGGAGGGCGATCGTTGAGCCATCGGCGCGCTAGGGCGAGGGCGGAGGAGTGCACTTGGGCGCCCCTTCCTCCTGGCCACAGCGGGGCCAGAGGGTGTTTGTGGCAGTGCAAGGTTTTGGGACAAATTTGATAACAAAGAGCTTCAGCCTGGCTGCTGGGGACGGTGCTGCCGCCGGGTGGGGGCGGGGACATCGTTAGCTAACAACTGACCTACTGCTGCTTATTTGCCCACTATAGCATGCTTACCATAAATATAATATATTCATACAGCAACCTTGATTATTTTTCCAAATCAAAACTTTTACATGTAGAATGTGTCAAGCTGTGAGCACATGTAAATAATAGTCTGTTTATTGAAAGAACATGTAAACTTCAAGCTGCATCAGGAAAAGTAATTACAGAATCCATGACACTACTGTAGTATCACCACATCTCTTGAGCATAAACATATTTTTAGATTTATTCAAACGTACATCTTTGAGTCCTGATGACAACACAGCTACAAATTATTGTCACAGTTTCAGAAGGAGCTTCACAAAAAGTGATCTTCAGCAGACAGACATATCACCAAATAAATCAATAGAGCTGGCACAAGGATCTCATTGCAAAAAGAGGACTTATAATCTGAATGGCTATCCACTAGAGCTTGGGCTGAGAATGCCTTTTAAAAAAGCCAAGAACAGGTGAGCAGTAGCAAACAACAATTTCTATTAATATAGGCTAGATCTGAGTTAGAAAACTAAACATGTAGCTCTTCTTGTTCTGCAACTGATTCTCTAGAGATGTTCCTGTCCCTGCAATTTTCAAGTCTTTCAAAATGAAATCTCATTTATTGAGATTTTCATCGGTTTAAAATAATGATTTAATAATAATGCTTAGAAATTGTCTATAAAATATTTCAGTCCAAGAAAGAAAAGAAAGTCACATTGCACTTTTTAAAAAACTGCTAGCTGAACTGTTTTTAAGAACCAAAATCTATGAGTGTATTTTGTGATATACTGCTATTTACTATTTAAGCATATGATTGGTTTTAGTTTGAACCTTGAAGGGACCATACCCACTTTTTAATTCTAGCATTTTACAAAACAGTTGTCTATTAGTTTCTATTAAGCCATGAGTGTGATAAGGAGAAAGCACTTAATTTATTCTAATGGAGCATGGTACCATTCATTGCTCAAATGCCGAACAGCTCAGAGATGATACAGTGATTTGCTTTTTCTAAGTACTGTGAAGAGAGATGATCACTTATTCTAGCCTCTCATCTCAAAAGCACAACTGGATCTTTAAAAAAAAAAAAAGTCAAGTCAAATCTTGTTGACTTAATACTTTCCAGTTGAACTATGATTCAATTTTAAGCAATAAATGGTTACAGACAAAATCTAAGATCAGACAGATGTAAAAGGCAGAGGAAGAACTCTATATAATAACCAAGATGACTTACATACATAGTAACACTTTAAAATATTTAATTTGTCTTCCAAGGTGCACATTTTTCTTTTCTTATCAAAACATGAAGCCTGCAGTCCAGATAAAAGGATTTGTGTGGTCATATCCTTTCTATGCTGCAAAAGAAAGCAAAAAAGCACCAGAACCAGGCATTTATTGAAGATGCACACCTTCATAAGTCTGCCATGTATTAAAAACTTTAGCGAATACTGCACTATGATGCTCAAATTGACAGCACAATATTTTAATATCATATAAGATTTGTATCATCTAAGGACTCCTGGATTCTATCTGCAAAACACAGCACATGCCAGCAATGTTCCAGTTGGTCAGCATCTAAAAAAATCCAAGTTTTTTTAACAAAACAAAAAAGACAGCCCTAGAGGTTTGATATAAGCATATGGAATGTGCTAATTAAACTGTAATTAAAATTATGAAGTCTCCTACACTTTGACAAACATTATTACATCTTGATCTAAATATACTAATTATGAAATGAAATGGTGAAAAAACTTTGGTTTTAAGCAGAGGTTCGGAGGAGACAGATTTCAGGAAAAGATAAAAAATGTCACATTTTAGGCTTCCAAGATGATTCAACAGTGATAAATTAAGAGTGGAACCACATTAGCAAAGGGACTGCATAAATCTTCTAACAGAAAAGCCAGGACCATCTTCCACGAACAGATGTGACACAGAAGGCAAAGTATAAACTAATCTGATTGGCTCATTTTAAATCCAAATTCTTCCCCCATCCTAGTTATTATTCTGTAAGGAAATCTTTAAAGTTAACAACATTATCATTCCATTCAAAAATAAATGCATTTGCCACAAAGATCAAAAAAGATACTAATGTTTTACTGCATTAATCACAGCAAAAAGATCACTGAAAACTGATGGACTGAAGAAAGATAGCAAGGTATCAAAAAAGATTCAACACAGTGTAACAAGTAGGATTAAGGGTTATAGTGACTTTAACTATGACATAAAAAAGACTAGAATATAAAAAAAATGGCCACACTGCGAGTATGTAAAATTAGACTAGAACAAAACAGACCAGAACAAAACAGACCAGAACAAAACAGACCATTTCAGTTGGAAGAGACCTACAATGATCATCTAGTCCAACTGCCTGGCCACTTCAGGGCTGACCACAAGTTAAAGCATGTTATTAAGGACATTGTCCAAATGCCTCTTGAACACTGACAGGCTTGGGGCATTGACCACATTTCAGCTGCTCTCTTACAATTTCAGTGTCCACAAATGGAAAGTCACTGTTCCCACACTTGTGTTCCTCTGACTCAGGGGACCAGGCAGGAAAAGGTCTGTCAGTATTATTAAGGGCTGAGGGAAAAAAAGCATTGACTGACCCTGCTTTTTCTTCATCCCTATTAGTCAGATGACTGTCTGCAGCAAGTATTGGTCCAATGCCTTCTTTAGACCTCCTCTTGCTATTAACATACTTTAAAAAAAAGCAATTCTTGTTATCTGATAAAGCACTGGCCAGTTTTAACTCTAATCGAGCTTTGGCCTTTCGTGTCTTCTCCCTCATATATGAACCATGGCTCTGTAATCTTCCTGCAAAGGCAGACCTCGCTTCCAGAGATCGTACAATTTCTTTTTCCTCTTGAGCTCCACGAGGAGTTCACTGTTCAGCCAAGCTCCTCTTCTACCCTGCTTGCTTGACTTTTGACACAATGGAATTGCCTGCCCCTGTGCTTCTAAAAGGTGGTTCTTAAATAACTGACCAGCACTCATGGACTCCTAAGCCTTCAAAAGCAGATTCCCAGGGGATTCTGCTAAATAGCTCCCCGAATAGCTTAAAGTTTGCTCTCTTGAAATCCAGGGAAGCAACTCTGCTGACCTTTTTTCTCATTACACTGAAAATGTTAATCTCAGACATTTCATGATCACTGTGGCCAAGACAGCCACCTGCCATCACATCCCCCATGATTCCTTCTCTATTCACAAACAGCAAGTCTAGGAGGGCATCTTTCCTAGTTGGCTCACTGAGTACCTGTGACAAGAAATAATACTGGTTCCAGTACAAACCCCTGGGGGACACCATTCATCATTGGTCTCCACCCAGGCATCGAGCCATTGATCTCAATTCTTTGAGTGCAACCATGCAATCAATTCGTTATCCACCAAGTGGTCCATCCATCAAACCTATGTCTCTCGATTTTAGAGACAAGGATGTTGCATGGGACAGTATCAAATGCTTTCAAGGAGTCCAGGTAGATGACATCAGTCACTCTTCCCTTATCCACCAATACTGTAACCCGGTTGTAGAAGTGTCATGGTTTAACCCTGGCCAGCAACCAAACACCATGCAGCCACTCCCTCACTTCCCCTCACCCAGAAGGATGGGGAGGAGATTTGGAAAATAATGTAAAACTTGAGGTTTGAGATAAGAACAATTTAATAGGTAAAGCAAAATCCATGCATGCAAGCAAAGCAAAACAAGGAATTCATTCACTACTTTCCATCGGCAGGCAGGTGTTCAGCCATCCCCAGGAAAGCAGGGCTCCATCACGCATAATGGTTACTCAGGAAGACAAACACCATGATGCCAGATGTTCCCCCCTTACTTCTTCCCCCAGTTTATATACTCAGCATGATGTCATATGGTATAGAATACCTCTTTGGCTAGCTAGGGTCACCTGTCCTGGCTGTGACCCCTCCCAATTTCCTGTGCCCCTCAAGCCCTCTCACTGGTAGGGCCCAAGAAACTGCAAATTCCTTGACTTAGTATAAGCATTACCTAGCACCAACTAAAAACATCAGTGTCCTATCAGCATTATTCTCACATCAGAGCCACAGCACTGCATCAGCCACTAATAATAAAATTAACTCTATCCCAGCTGAAACCAGGATAAGAAAGCTACCAAATTTATCAGGCATGATTTACCCTTAGTAAAGCCATACTGACTGTCACGAATCACCTCCCTGTTTTCTATGTGCCTTAGCATAGCTTGCAGGAAGATCTACTCCATGATCTTGTTGGGCATAGAGGTGAGACTGACCAGCCCATAGTTCACCATGTCTTCCTTCTTTCCCTTTTTAAAAATGGGGCTATATTTCCCCTTTTCCAGTCCATGGGAATTTCACTGGTCTGCCATGACTTTTCAAATATGATGGATAGTGGCTTAGCAACTTCACCTGACAGTTCCCTCAGGACCCTTGGATGCATCTCATCAAGTCCCATGGACTTGTGCACCTTCGGGTTCCTTAAGAGATCAGGTTTGAGACCATCTACAGTGGGCAGTACTTCACTCTCCCAGTCCTTGCCTTAGGATTCTGTGAGTTGAGCAGCATGGCTAGAACACTTGCTGGTGAAGATCGAGGAAAAAAGTTGTTGAGCACCTTAGTCTTCTCCATGTCAGTCCTTCTCCAGGTCTCCCATTCAGCTCATGAGAGGGGGATACAGTTTCTTTCATCTTCCTTTGTTGTACTCTGTACCTAAAGAAGCCCTTCTTGTTATTGGGTAAGAATCGGGGTAGAGGACAACAAGGCAGATATCAAGGTGGGAGTCTGTTATAGACCACCCAAACAGGATGAAGAGGCAACTGGGAGAAGTCTCATGATTGCTAGCCCTTGTACTCATGGGGGGGACTTCAACTTATCAGATGTCTGCTGGAAATACAATACAGCAGAGAGGAAACAGTCTAGGAGATTCCTTGAGTGCACAGAAGATATCCTGACACAGCTGGTGAGTGAGCCAACTAGGAAAAGGGCCCTGCTGGACCTGTTGTTTGCTAACAGAGGAGGACTTGTGGGTAATGTGATGCTTGGAGGTCATCTTGGGCATCATGATCATGAAATGATAGTTTTCAATACTTGACGAAGTACGGAGGGGGGTCAGCAAAACTGCTTCCTTGGACTTCCGGAGGGCAGACTTTGGCCTGGTTAT
This sequence comes from Falco peregrinus, assembly GCF_023634155.1. NCBI lineage: Eukaryota > Metazoa > Chordata > Aves > Falconiformes > Falconidae > Falco > Falco peregrinus. Next base: position 26,999,211 of record NC_073743.1, read on the forward strand.
GAGACTGGTTTGACATAGTCCTTTGGGAGGCAGTCCTGAAGGGCAAAGGAGTCCAGGAAGGCTGGACATTCTTCAAGAAGGAAATCTTAAACATGCAGGAGTAAGTTGTCCCCATATGCTGAAAGACAAGCCAGTGGGTAGGAAGACCGGTCTAGCTGAACCGAGAGCTTTGGCTGGAACTCAGAAAAAAAGAGAATTTACCACCTTTGGAAGAAGGGGCAGGCAACTCAGGAGGACTGTAAAGATGTTATGAGGTTAAGCAGGGAAAAAATTAGAAAGGCAGAAGGTCAGCTAGAACTCCAGTTGCCCACTGCCATGAAAGATAACAAAAAATGTTTCTACAAATGCCTAAGAAATAAAAGAAAGGCCAAGGATAATCTTCATCCTTTATTGGATGCAGCAGGGAACATTGTCACATAGGATGAGGGAAAGGCTGAGGTATTTAATGCCTTCTTTGCCTCAGTCTTTAATAGTCAGACCTGCTACACTTAAGGTATTCAGCACCCTGAGCTGGAAGACAGGGATGAGGAGCAGAATTAAGTCTCCACAGTCCAGGAAGAAATGGTTAGTGACCTGCTGCTCCTCTTAGACATGCACAAGTCTATGGGGCCAGATGGGATCCACTCAAGGGTACTGAGGGAGCTGGTGGAAGAGCTCACCAAGCCACTCTCCATCATTTATCAACAGTTTTGGCTAAGCAGAGAGGTCCCAGTTGACTGGAGGTTAGCAAATGTGATGCCCATCTACAAAAAGGGCAGGAAGGAGTGTCCAAGGAATGTCAGACCTGTCAACCTGTCCACAGTACCAGGGAAGCTTATGGAGTAGATCATCTTGAGTGCCAGCATGTGACATGTAGAGGACAACCATGGGATCAGGCCCAGCCAGCATGGGTTTATGAAAGGCAGGTCCTGCTTGAGAAACCTGATCTCCTTCTACAACAAGATGACCTGCCTAGTGGATGAGAGAAAGGCTGTGGATGTTGTCTATCTGGACCTTAGTAAAGCCTTTGACACTCCCACAGCATTCTCCTGGAGAAAGTGGCTGCTCATGGCTTGGACGGGTATACTTTACACTGGATAAAAAGCTGGCTGGCTGGCTGAGCCCAAAGAGTGATGGTGAATGAAGTTACATCCAGTTGGTAGCCAGTCACAAGTGGTGTTCCCCAGGGCTCAGTAGTGGGACCAGTTCTGCTTAATATCTTTACCAACAATCTGGATGAGGGGACTGAGTGCACCCTCAGTAACTTTGCAGATGACACCAAGTTGGGGAGGGAGTGTTGATCTGCTTGAGGGTAGGAAGGCTCTGCAGAGGGATCTGGACAGGCTGGATCGATAGGCCAAGGCCAATTGTATGAAGTTCAATAAGGAGAAGTTCCAGGTCCTGCACTTGGGTCACAATAACTCCATGCAACGCTACAGGCTTGGAGAAGAGTGGCTGGAAAGCTGCCTGGGAGAAAATGACCTGTTCTGTTGATTGACAGCTGGCTGAACATGAGCTAACAGTGTGCCCAGGTGGCCAAGGCAGCCAACAGCACCCTGGCCTGTATCAGAAATAGTGTGACCAGCAGGACTAGGGAAGTGATTGTCCCCCTGTACTTGGCACTGGTGAGTCTGCACCTCAAATCCTGTGTTCAGCTTTGGGCCCCTCACCACATGAAAGACATTGAGGTGCTGGAGAGTATCCAGAGAAGGGCAACGAAGCTGGTGAAGGGTCTAGAGCACAAGTCTTATGAGGAATGGCTGAGGCAAGTGGGGTGGTTTAGTCTGGAGAGAAGGAGGATCAGGGGAGACCTTATCTCTCTGTACAACTGCCTGAAAGGAGGTTGTAGACAGGTGGGTGTCAGTCTCTTCTCCCAAGTAACAAGTGATAGGGCAAGAGGAAACAGCCTCAAGTTGTACCAGGAAAGGTTTAGATTGGACATTAGGGAAACTTTCTTAATGGAAAGGGTTGTAAAGCATTTGAACAGGCTGCCCAGGGAGGTGGTTGAGTCACCATCCCTGAAGGTATTTAAAGATGCATAGATGTGGCACTTAGGGACATGGTTTAGTAGTGGATTTGGCAGTGTTAGATTTAAGGTTGGACTTAATTATCTTAAAGGTATTTTCCAACCTAAATGATTCTATGATTTTTAAGTCCCTTACCAAGTTCAGCTACAGCTGTGCCTTGGCTTTCCTGACTGATCCCCTCCCTGCATTTCCAGACCATATCCCTACAATCTCCCCAGGATGTGTATCCTTGTCTCCACTGCCTATGCATTTTGGTTTTGTGTTTTACTGTGGCTAAGAGGTCTTGGCTTAGCCATGCTGGCCTCCTGCCTCACCTGCCCAACTTCTTGCATGTCAAGATTGAGAGCTCTTGTGTTCTAACAAATATGTCAGCAGTACTCTGGAAGAAAAGTCATCTAAAAAAAAAAACCAACTGAAAATATTTTAACGTTTCAGCCTGTCATGGTTTAACACCAGCTGGCAACTTAGCACTACACAGCTGCTTGCTCCCCCCACAATGGGATGGAGGAGGGAATCAGTAGGATAAAAGTGAGAAAACTTGTGGGTTGAGATAAAGACTGTTTAATAGGGAAAGCAAAAGTCATGTGCACAAGCAGAGCAAAACAAGGAATTCATTCACTACTGCCCATCAGCAGGCATGTGTTGAGCCATCTCCAGGAGAGCAGGGCTCCATCACATGTAATGGTTACTTGGGAAGATAAACACCATAATTCTGAAAGTCCCTCCCTTCCTTCTTCTTTCCCCAGCTTTATATTGCTGAGCATGATGTCATACGGTATGGAATATCCCTTTGGTCAGTTGGGGTCGGCTGTCCTGGATGTGTCCCCTCCCAACTTCTTGTGCACCCCTAGCCTACTTGCTGGTGGAGCAGTGTGAGAAGCAGAAAAGGCCTTGACTCTGTGTAAGCACTGCTCAGCAATAACTAAAACATCCCTGTATTATCAACACTGTTTTCAGCACAAATCCAAAACAGCCTGATACTAGCTTCTATGAAGAAAATTAACTCTATCCCAGCCAAAACCAGCACATTCTCTACCACTTATTCCATACCATTTACATCATGCTTGGATCCCACACTATCCAATACATCCTCATTAAGCACCACCACCCTTCCCATCCTTTGATATAATACAGTAGCTACTGTGAAGAAATTTAACTCTATCCCAGACAAAAGCAGCACATCACTGTTTTGTGTATGGCTTATATCAGGTAGACTTTTCAAAGTGGAATGAAAATAAACCTATAGGGCTAATGTTTATCCAGTCTGATGAATCTCATGTTCTCTTATTTAGTCCCTAAAATACTGTAGCAAAACCCACCTCTCCCAAAACAAAAAACAACAGCAACAAAAACCAGCAACAAAATGAAAATAAAATCCAACCCCAAAACACCTCTAGTTGAATATTCAAGACAAAGTGCCTGAATGAAAACCCATCACTTATGTCTGAACTATTCATTGTCACGTTAAATGCAATTCTGAAGCAATACTATTTTTGCAGAAGAGACATGAAAACATATTTTCGGTTAGAGGTCACCTGACCCTCTCAACAGCCTCTCTCAACCTTCTACAGGCTGCAGCAGACTGACTCGGTAGCCTTGACCAGGCTAAAGTCACTTATACACTTGCTGTATTCAGCTTTTCCTCCTTCACAGCCATCACCTCCTGCCTGTGCTAAACCAATCTCAGTAATGCAAAGCAAAGCTGCAACTACAGCGAACTTAAAGAGACACTACTCTGAAGTAATTTTTCCTTCCAATTACTCTGCACCTACTATATCTGCAAGTAACGTATAACATCATAATATCTGAAGGAAATAATCCTAAAATTCCACTCAACCAAACAACACTGTTTATTATCCCACCACTGCCACTATATTTACTGTGGGCATTTGACTGCATGTGCTGTGTTGTCAGTTTTTAGCATTTCTCATGTGCACTTTCTCCCAGTCTTAAGTCTTTTATTTTTTTCCTCTTGTATATGTTTAAATAAAGAAATACTTACATGATTTTAATAGATTGTATTTATATTTTTCATATCACAGTGCTTACACCTAAAAAGTAGCTCTTGCAGACTATTTCAGCATTAGCCAATTTTGACAAAGTTCTAGCGTTTGGTGTCCCTTTTACACACACATACACGACGACTGTTTGCTTCCTTCTAACACCTTTGCTGTTATTATTTTTTTAATGCACGAAAGATAAATGAAACTATGAACACACCACTGCTTTCCCCTGTATCTAGAAACACAATATTCCTCGCAGGTAATCAAGTAACACAACACACATACACACCCCCACTTGCAATAACCCCGGTTTAACTCCCGGAGAACAATGCACTTCACTCCGTGCCCCCTCCCCGGTCAGGGGAGGCAGGCAGGGACAGCCAGGCGGAGAAGAGGAAGACAAACGGGGAGGGGACAGGAAGATACGCGGTCCCGATTAAAAGTTGAGAGCCAGAGAGTTATAAAGCAGCGGTGGGAGTGAGTGAGCCAACTAGGAAAAGGGCCCTGCTGGACCTGTTGTTTGCTAACAGAGGAGGACTTGTGGGTAATGTGATGCTTGGAGGTCATCTTGGGCATCATGATCATGAAATGATAGTTTTCAATACTTGACGAAGTACGGAGGGGGGTCAGCAAAACTGCTGTACAACTGCCTGAAAGGAGGTTGTAGTAAGGTGGGTGTCAGTCTCTTCTCCCAAGTAACAAGTGATAGGGCAAGAGGAAACAGCCTCAAGTTGCACCAGGAAAGGTTTAGATTGGACAATAGGAAAACTTTCTTCACGGAGTTGCCTGCCCCTTCTTCCAAAGTTGGTAAATTCTCCCTTTTCCGCTGAGTTCGAGGCAAAGCTCTCTTTTCAGCCAGGCTGGTCTTCTTCCCTGCCAACTCGTCTTTTTACAGCACATGGGGATGGCCTGCTCCTGTACCTTTAAGACTTCCTTCTTGAAGAATGTCCAGCCTTCCTGGACCCCTTGGCCCTTCAGGACTGCCTCCCAAGGGACCCTGTCAACCAGGCTCCTAAATAGGCCAAAGTTGGCTCTCTGGAAGTCCAAGATTATACTGTCTCCCCTTCTTACTTCTCCAAGAATCAAAAACTCTATCATCTCATGATCGCTATGCCCAAGATGTCCTCTGACCACCACATCACCCACCAGTCCTTCCCTGTTTGTAAACAACAGGTCCAGTGGGGCATCTCCCCTGGTTGGCTCACTGACCAGCTGTGTCAGGAAGTTATCTTCCACACACTCCAGGAACCTCCTAGATGGTTTCCTGTCTGCTGTCTTGTATTTCCAGCAGACATCTGGTAAGTTGAAGTCCCCCATGAGAACAAGGGCTAGATATCATGAGACTTCTCCCAGCTGCTTGTAGAATGTTTCATCTGCCTCTTCATCCTGGTTGGGTGGTCTATTACAGACTTCCACCAGGATATCCGCCTTGTTGGCCCTCCCTTGATCCTTAATCATAAATTTGTACTTGCAGTACTTACTTTGGTTTTAATTTGAGGAATATGCTTCACCAATTTGGTTGACCTTAACACCTCAGTGGATGGGAAACTTCCTCATAATTTTCTTCCTAACTTCTCTCTCATACATTTTTTTCATTGATTATGAGTAATCAATGCATCATAGACACTACTGTGCAGAACTATCCAAGCTCCTCTACCAGTCAGCCTCAAAATCTAACCACCAAGGACAGGGTATTAATGTCTCATTAGTCTATAAGTAAAATATGCTTAACAGTTCTGATTGTGTTAATGGTGCATTTGTAACATAGTCTGATACCTACAAAGAAGGCAAGATCACCATTATTCTTACCCATAAAACACTTTACCCTATTGTCACCATCATTCAGTTGAAACACTCCCTGACATACAGGGCTACCACACTGCCTCTCTTTCCTTTGGGTACAAACTCTTCAGAGGAAGAGTTTGTAGCCATCCAAAATTAGTAAATGTACGTGAAATTATCCCCAGAAAAAGAATTTTTGAGTTTAAGTTTATGGATAAACTGGAAAAAAACCCCAACTCTAATAATATCTAAGTAAAAGTGCACTTACTAGGTTACAACTGGTTTTAGCACTTGAAGCAGTATATACAAATTAAGAGAGTATATACTATCAAGGGGATACCAAAATTACTGAGGCATAGTTTCAGGATATCTTCCAAGCAATCAGGTATAATAGAGGACATACATGAAAGTACCTCTGCAGAATCATGCTACTAGAAGTATTTTCCTCTCTAAAACCAGAATAAATGAAGAGGAGGATCAGCTAATTCCTTTTGTACCATAAGCCTAATCAAAGTCACTGAGTCTATTGTTTATTATAACACTGGCTATAATCCCCAAGTAGTTAAATATGTACAGGGAGAACATTTTTTTGCTGTCTACAAAGAGAGAAAGAAATTATGGATTATGTCAAATACATATATTTTTATGCTGCCTGTGTTTGTAGGCTTGTGATAGGAGATCTCTGAAAAAGCAGTGCACATATTTGAATAAATATTTCGTATCACTTTTGGGATGTACTATTTCCTTATATCAATGCTTGTTTTTTGTTTAATGCTCAAGTGTTTCACAGAAAACCAATCACATTGTTGATAGGATAAGGAATACTAACATTAACATAAATGATGAAGATACAGATAAACTGTCTGAGCAGCCAGGGATCAGGTTAGGAAAGCTAAAGCCCTGATAGAATTTAATCTGGCCAGGAATGTCAAGGACAACAAGAAAAGCTTCTATAGGTACATCAGTGATAAAAGGAAGACTAGGGAAAATGTGGGCCCTCTCGGGAAGGAAACAGGAGACATCATTACCCAACACATGAAGAAGGCTGAGGTACTCAATGACTTTTTCGCTTTGGTCTTCACCGGCAAGTACTCCAGCCACACTGCCCAAGTCGCAGAAGGCAAAGGCAGGGACTGGGAGAATGAAGAACCACCCACTGTAGGTGAAGATCAGGTTTGAGACCATCTAAGGAACCTGAAGGCACACAAGACCATGGGACCTGAGGAAACTGGTGGATGAAGTGGCTAAGCCACTATCCATCATATTTGAGAAGTTGCGGCAGACCAGTGAAATTCCCATGGACTGGAAAAGGGGAAATGTAACTCCCATTTTTAAAAAAGGAAAGAAAGACCCAGGAAACTACAGGCCAGTCACTCTCACCTCTGTGCTTAGCAAGGTCATGGAGCAGATCCTCCTGGAAACTATGCTAAGGCACATGGAAATTAAGGCGGTGACTGGTGACAGTCAACATGACTTCACTAAGGGCAAATCATGACTGACAGATTTCATGGCCTTTTACGATGCGGTTACAGCATTAATGGATGAGGGAAGAGCAACTGATGTCATCTACTTGGACTTGTGCAAAGCTTTTGACACTGTCCCATATGGCATCCTTGTCTCTACACTGGAGAGACATAGATTTGACAGATGGACCACTCAGTGGATAAGGAATTGACTGGATGGTCGTACTCAAACAGTTGCAGTCAACAGCTCGATGTCTAAAAGGAGACCAGTGACGAGTGGCATTCCTCAGGGGTTTGTACTGGGACTGGCACTGTTAAACATCTTTGTCAGTGACATAGATGGTGGGATCGAGTGCACCCTCAGCAAGTTTGCTGATGATACCAAGCTGTGTGGTATGTTCGACATGCTGGAGGGAAGAGATGCCATCCAGAGGGACCTTGACAGGCTTAGGAGGTGAGCCCATGCAAACCTCATGAAGTTCAACAATGCTAAGTACAAGATCCTGAACCTGGGTCAGGGCAACCCTGAGAATCAATACAGGTTGGGTGGAGAATGGATTGAGACCAGCCCTGAGGAGAAAGACTTATGAATGCTCGAAGAAGGTCCCCCGTGGAGAGTCAGCCAAATCACGACAATCACACCAATATGCCTACATGCCGTGCTCCCTTTATTAAACAAACAGGTCATATTTATAACTTAAACCGACCGCTCACACGACTCTACACACAGGTGATTGGATAAAAGTCTCTGGCCATGTGGAAGTCTGTGTCGCTGATTGGTGAGCATGCTGCAGGCGCCTGATCAGAGTGTGCCGATGAGAGTGTGTTGATTCAAGGATTCCCAGGACTTGCTCTGCACCTGGCTTCTTGTTTGTGCATAGCTTGTTTTCTTTCTCACACTGCTTGTTCCAAGGACAATTTAAAGTTGCTCTGCAGCTTCAACTATCAGGCCTGGGTTGTCCAACCCAGACAATGGTGACATATGTGCTCGGTCCTTAAAAAATCCCTCTACATATCCCCCTTTTTCTTTTTGGACAACCCATGTCTGTTTCACAGTAGATGTTAAACCTTTCTTCACACAAGAAAATAAACAGCTAAAAACTAAAAACGTTACAACAATGATTATAACAAAGCGTATTCCTTCCATCAATAACATCTTTAACCAACCTGTTATCCCCAAATCTCTCAATCATTCATCAAAGGGATTATCAGCAGCAAGAATATGCTTCATGTTTCCCTGCAGTTGTGAACAACTTCTTGTGCACCAATATGGAATGATCGGAAAGGTTCATAAAACACATCCCTTCAAAATCCTCACAACCGTGTCCATGTGCTAATAACAAAAAATCTATTGCAGCTCTATTATGTAAGGTAGCATGCCTAACACTATCTACATCAAGCAATAATGAACTTAAAATCTGCGATGTAAGATTAAAATGTTTCTCTCCCCAGCACGCTAACCTTCGTATATTCTTAGCACTCAATGCTGCCATTGCCCCCGGCATAAATATGGAGGCTAGGACATTTGCTGTTACTGACTGTAGATCGACTCGGTCATTACATGTTTCATCAAAGGTGCGCAGTGCCCTCCGTGATCTATGAGATTGTTGAGTCATTTTTAATAAGTCTTTCATATGTGGAGCAAAGAAAGTTAAATGCCCTAAATAACATGGTCCACCGACAGGATACAAAGGAAGCCCTGGCCACGCTCTGTCCCCACATATCAGAAAGACTCCCGGTGGCAACTGATAACCCCCTGATACATCTATATGGAAACCTCCAGTTTTCAATTCACCCCAAATAGGTGAACCTGTTAGATTTTGAAACATTGTATAAAACCCCCATTCACCTTGATGTGTTAGCCATAACTGCCACGGGTCACCAAACCAAATTACTCCAGTGCCATTCACGGGTTGAAGTGGTGATGACATGTGGGTACAGTTTGCCATATCAGTTGCAGTAACATTAACATATTCAACAGCTACAACGCTAGCCAATAGGTCTAACTCCTGCAAAGGTAAATGATGTGGCTGATTTAAATTCTCAATAACCGTCTTCTGCCACGCTGCATTACACATAGAAGGCCAAACATATTGCCTATTTGGACTCATACATGTACCATTCTGATTGGAAGTCAGATCCACTGTTTTATCATTCCAAAAACCATCAAAATTTGTTTAATTCTCCTGCAAGGGAATACCAATTAAACAAGTTCTAAAGGGGTTGTCTGCTTGTTGCAGACTCAAACAAAAGTCTGTTACTCCTGTGATATTTGCCCATGTCACCCATATGTTTGTCCTAGGCAAGATGTCAAAAATACTTTGGCCAATGGGTAAAAAATTCATCAAGACCATAAACCCAAGTCCACCACTGAAACATGTTTAGTCCTACAATTTCCACTTTTTTATTATTTTTTTTCTTTTACATTCCACCCCACAAATCTGTGCTTTCACAGATTCTGATGATGTATACTGTCTCCAATCAGCATGGTATTACACTAATCGTATGTTTTCTCTTGCTTCATGCCTGGTTACTAATCAAACACATACACTCTTTACACCATTTACAATTAAGCTTTGGCTTACAGAACCATTTTACCCCACATAGCATACATTGGCATAATACCCATGGTTTACATCCCTTACAACATAGACATTTTATTCCGTCTGCTCGCTCCGAGTCTTCTCTCATAAACCTAGCGACTCGTTGAGTACTATACGCCGGACAATTGTCCGTCTTTATTTCTACAGGTACTCCCATGACAGCAAAACAAGACATTAAGTGTCTCTCCACATGTAATGCCTTTTCACTGGTTTGTGCAGTGGCCCATATAAAATGAGAATAGATGTCAATTGTGACATGCACATACTTAAGCTTCCCAAAGTCAGGTACATGCGTTACATCCATTTGCCAAACCTGAAGTGCCTTCAGACCTTTTGGGTTAGTGCCCACCCCTAAACTAGGTCCATGATGACTACATTGAGGACAGGATTGAACAATACCCTTTGCATCTGCTATGGGTATTTGATACTGTCGATGTAAAGACTTTGCATTCTGATGAAACATCTCGTGGCTGTTACAAGCTTCTTCAAACTTATTTGTTGGAGGAGTTATTGCCGGACAGCTGACTGCTTCATCAGCTCTAGCGTTACCTTCACCCAAACCAATGGTCCACTGATGACTTCTAATATGCATAATACAAAATTCATGTTTTCTCTGTCGAAGAGTACTATGCAGTTATAGAAACATTTCACCAAGATGTTGATTCTTTGTCTCTCTCAACAAGGCATCTTCAATGCGCTGTACTACACCAACTACGTACAATGAGTGATACTATGTTTACAGGTGTTTTGTTCCAGCTTCCCAATGCCCAACACACTGCTTTCAGTTCTAAGGTTGGAAGGTTGTCCCGTGGTTCACCGGTGATCATGTGTTTCTGCCTCTGATTATTGGATTGCCAAACAGACGCAGCCTTCTTCATCTTTTGTCCTGCATCTGTAAACACTGTTGGCCCTTCAACTGGTCTTTTTGAGCGTAACGGTCTCGCAATCCACTGGTAATGTTCTAACATCTTCCAGAGGCGCCCTTTTGGCCGGTTGTTGTGTACAACATCTGTATAGCCCATCAAGGCTTCCTGTATGGCTGTTGAATGTCTCAGGAGCCACTCATAATCATCATCCCGGACTGGAATACTGATATCTGCCGGTTCAGTCCCATCAATTTCAACAATCCCGTCTCTTCCTTTTCTCACCAAGGCCGCTACTGCTTCAGGACAACTTAAAATACGATGTCTGGGTTGCAATGGCAAAAACAACCAGTCTGAAACGATCGCTGTATTTTCCCCCTTTTTCTTTTGCCATTGTAGAATAAGGGCAAAAGGTGAAGTGGCAACATTACAAACCAAGAAAGATAATGGATGATTCGCCATTTGGTGACCACACCAGCCAGTCTGAATCTTGGGGGACACAACTTTCAGGGCAGCCCGCTGTTCTGGTGAACAAGTTTCAGGACTGTTGGCTTCGGTGCCATGCAACCAGGATTGGAACGGTTGCAAATCATCGTTAGTGAGGCCAACTATATTACGAACCCATTGTAGATCTCCTAAAAGCCTTTGAGCATCATGCCGATTAGCTATTTGTGTAGTAAGAGTTACCTTCTGTGGTCGGATCTGAGCATCCAAGATGAGCCAGCCCAAATATTTCCATGGGGCTGAACGCTGAACCTTCTCAGGCGCCACAATCAAACCACATGATAGAAGGTGGTCAACAATCCATTTCAATTGATCATCTGAAATCCCTTGTTCAGCGGCCAATAACATATCGTCCATATAATGGTAGATCAGGACGTGAGGCCAACGCTGTCGTACTGGAACAAATGCCCAATCTACAAAAGTCTGACACATCATAGGAGAGTTCTTCATTCCTTGTGGTAAGACAACCCATTCATACCGTTTGGATGGAGCGGCACGGTTTATTGACGGTAGAGTGAATGCAAATTTTTGTGTGTCGTCAGGATGTAAGGGAATCGTGAAGAAACAGTGTTTCAAGTCTATTACAACAATTTGCCAAATCTGAGGGATCATCATAGGAAGCTATTTAGCAGAATCCCCTGGGAATCTGCTTTTGAAGGCTTAGGAGTCTTAGATGTACAATACTAAATATTGTCTTGTTTATTTTTCAGATTAGCACTGTATGTATATGAATATCTACTCCATGTAGGAGCACAGAAATCAGCCCAGACATTTTTATCAGAGGTATGTTTTCCCCATCTTTTTTTTCTTCCATAACATAATCATGTGCAAGTGAAATAAATGTCAGTTTAAAATGAAAAACAGTGAAAACCTTGAGTATCAGTTTACATTGATCAGCATAGATTTCTGATCCTACAAATGCCAGTTTGTTATGTCATTTTACATGCTTTAATATAATTACTTTTTCTATGATTTGTTACCCCCTGTTCTCTGATTTGCTGCTACACTGAGAAAGATCCCCCTATTTTTTCTAATAAATATGCATGTTAGAGAATGAAATGATGGTGCTCCTTTTTGATAATCTTGTAACTTATTGTTGATACCCTCAATTGTGAATAATGGAGCCATCCGAAATACACAGCATTCAAGTCTTTTACATCCTACTGTTATATACTTGCAGTTCTCATTCTCTTAAGCATTGTTAATTGCCATACATAGTTGTCCTGGTTTCAGCTGGGATTGAGTTAATTTTCTTCCTAGTAGCTGGTGCAGTGCTGTGTTTTGGATTTGATGTGAGAACAATGTTGATAGCACACTGATGGTTTTGGTTGTTGCTAGGTAATGTTTATACTAAATCAAGGACTTTTCAGTTTCTCAAGCCCTGCCAGCGAGAAGGCTGGAGGAGCAGATGAATTCAGGAGGGAGCAGAGCCAGGACAGCTGATCCTAACTGGCCAAAGGGATATTCCATACTATATGACATGATACTCAGTATATAAACCGGGGGGAAAGCTGGCTGGGGGCTGCTGCTCAGGAACTGGCTGGGCATCGATTGGTGGGTGGTGAGCAATTGCATTGTGCATTACTTGCTTTATATATTCTAATTATTTTATCATTACTATTATATTTATTATTATTTTATTCATTTTCTGTCCCATTAAACTGTCTTTATCTCAACCCACGCGTTTTCTCACTGTTACCTTTCTGATTCTCTCCCCAATCCCACTGGGGGGGTAAGTGAGTGAGCACCTTTGTGGTGCTTAGTTGCTGGCTGGGGTTAAATCACGACAATAGTCTTACCATGCTTCTAACCACTTATTTTCATCTGGTGAATCAATTATGACTATAACCATTTAGGTCCTGTTTCTCAAATACTCTTTAACTGCTAGTAGAATTTTTACTGTTACATAATAGTTAGTATTTTTCATAGCCTTTTAAGGACTTGTATATAACTGTTGAAGATTGGAGTAAATGATATCTCTTTAGCATGTTGTTTATTCTGGAATACAAAACCACCTCTGTACCAAACATACTGAAGTCTTTTCACAATATAGTTTTTAATAAACCTTTATTTGATGAGAATAATTAAGATAACAATAATAATAATAACTGAGAAGTGAGCAGAAGTGAGAAAAAAATGGCAGAATGCTGTACTGGGATAATTTGCTGCTTCAAATGATACTTTTTGTATTGGGTTTACATGGCAAAGTTTTGGTAGTGGAGGGGCTGCAGGGGTGGCCTCTATGAGAAGAGATCAGGAGCTGCCCCCATGTCAGACAGAGCCAGTTCCAGCTGGCTCTAAGATGAACCACTGCTGGCCAAAGCTGAGCCAATCAGCGAAGCTGGTGGTACTGCTGTGATAACGTATTTAAGGGAGGGGTGAAAACACTGTGCAGCAGCTGTGAGGGAGGGGAGTAATAAAAATATGTGAAACAACCCTGTACACACCAAGGTCAGTGCAGAAGGAGGGGGAGGAGGTGGAGGTGCTCCAGACACCAAAGCAGAGATTCCCCTGAAGCTCTCTCATGGTTTAACCTCAGTAGGCAGCTAAGCCCCATGCAGCCGCTCACTCATTCCCCCACAGAGGGGTGGGGGAGAGAATCGGAAGGGTAAAAGTGTGGCAACTTGTGGGTTGAGATAAAGACAGTTTAATATGGAAAGCAAAAGCCACACACACAAGCAAAACAAAACAAGGAATTCATTCACTACTTTCCATTGGCAGGCAGGTGTTCAGCCATCTCCAGGAAAGCAGGGCTCCATCACAGGAAACAGTGAGAAGACAAATGCCATCACTCCAAATGTCCCTCCCTTCCTTCTTCCCCCAGCTTTATATTACTGAGTGTATACATCATATGGTATGGAATATCCCTTTGGTCAGTTGGGGTCAGCTGCCCCATAAAGGAAGCTGCAACTTGTGGAGACTCCATGCTGGAGCAGGCTCCTGGCAGGAATTATGGCCCATGGAGAAGAGCCCATGCTGGAGCAGTGTTTTTCTGAAGGACCATGGAAAAGACCCATGCTGGAGAAATTTATGAAGGACTGTATCCTGTGGGAGGGACCCCACGCTGGAGGAGGGGAAAGCTGTGAGGAGGAAGGAGTGGCAGAGACAAAGTATTATGAACTGACCTCAACCCCCATTCCCTATCCCCCCATGCCACTCGACATGGGTGGAAGAGGTAGAAGAGTCAGGATCACAGGGGTGAAATTAAGCCTGGGAAGAAGGGGGAGTTGAGGGGAAGATGGTTTTAATTTTGTCTTTTTTTCTCCCCATCTCACTCTATTTTTAATTGGCAATAAACTAGTTTTCCCCAAGTTAAGTTTGTTTTGTCCATGACGGTAATTGGCAAGTGATCTCCCTGTCCTCATCCCAACACATGAGCTTTTTCATCTTGTTTTCTCCACTGTCCTGTTGAGAAGAGGAAGTGAGAGAGTGGCTTGTTAGGTGTCTGGCAGCCAAGCCAGAAACCTGGAAAACCCCTGATATTTGGTCTGAAAGTCATAAAATGAGGTTCAGATTGAGAAAACTACACTAATACAAATTGGAGGTAATAATCTAAGACACAAGTAAAATGGCAAGTAGTAAAAGCAGCATTTGTGGGCTGTAAACCACAAAATAATAGCTCTACCCCTTCTCTCTACCCTATGTGAGTCAGCTGTAGTTATTAGAAAATCATTATTGGTGTACAGGATGAAAATGAGAGAACAGTAGTTGAGAGAAGTCCTAAAAAAGTCTTCTAGACAAATAATTTCTGATATTATGACAGTTACGATTTTCCATCTGTCTTTGTACTTTTCTGACTTATGCCTGTTGAGAAGCAACTGCCCTATTGCAGTGAATTAGCTGTGAGAATGCTTGTTTTAGGAGATATCTGGGTGGCATAGGAGGAAATGGATATTGTTTTGGTCGCTCCTGAAAAAGCATGGCTAGCTAGGCTCAATGTCCTCTAAGATCTGGCAGTCCATACCTGCCAGAACAGTTTGGGTGGATTTTTTAAAAGAAGAAATAGCTCAGAGTAGCTTTAAAACGGACTATTAGAGCATAAAAGAAGTAAGCATATATTATCCGAGCTGTCTGTGATATCTAAAGAGTATAAATGATAGAGATGAATATCCCTTCCTTGTAGCTCTACCAGGGAAATTGACTAAGAGTAATGGAATAAAATTAAGAAAAAGAAAATTTAAGTTGGATATCATGAAATTTTCTGATATTAGATAACTTAGAAATGGTTGTATTAAGCATTTCTACATTTTTGTGATGCACTGTGTCTAGTTTAAATTTCATAGAACTAATTCACAGTTCAGTAAGTTCCAGAAGCCCTCTGCTTTTTCACTTACAGGATGCACTGTGATTTCCATGTCTTTGTGGTCCCTATTGAGTACATCCTTCAAAGCTTTGTTGCCTTCATCTCTAAAATGTAAGATCTCATGTTCAACTAGCCTTTTCCTAGATTTCTGGATTGCAGAGACCTCTAGTTTATTAACTGTAGCTCTAGTCTCTTGGTCTGCAAATTACTTCCTTTCTAGAGATATGGTGTGAAGTAATTGATTCGACTAACTCAACAGCTGTTTCATTCCAAAATATGTAGCTATTATGCAATTAGCAAAATGGCAAGGAGCCAGCACAACTAGATTTCATGTAAAGAATGTCATATTCTTATGAGGATTAAAAAAAGGCTATTCAGATGAGATATCCAAATTTTTGAAAAAGAAGAAGCTGCTCTGCTCCAGAATCTTTCCTCTGATGTTCAAGCTGCTACATTTTCCTTCAAGAGTTGATCCTTAGCCCACATATTTTAATGTTTTAGAAATTAGGTTCCAACCCTGAAGAATAATTCCATTTCTTTGGCTGGACCAGGAATGTAGGCATTCCTGGTTAACAGATCATCAGTTATGAACTTAATTGGTACAGTTGACAATGTGGAGGTCTTTTTAATTAATAATTCTTCATAATTCTTTTTAAGATTAATTCTTTTTATAGTTAGAAAGACTGACATCTACCAGATGAAATAGAATGCATATTAAAAAACCACAAAACAACAAACAAAAACAAACAAAGAAAAGAAAACCCTCAAACTTCCATATTCCCTTCAGGTTCCTTCTTTGAATACATTTATCAAGATGAAATGTGTCCCAATAAAAAGGACCAGTGTAAGACCTGTGAATCAGGTAATTTCCTTGTCAAACCCTGCTTTGAAGAGTTCAAATACTGTGTAGGCATTGTGAGGACTTTCTACACAGGCATAATTTTTACTCTTAACGGAATAGTTTTCCAACTTCAGAAACAGGTGGGGTTTTTTGACTATATATTGCATCTCTTCTTCACCATGTTGCTTTTGAAACATCCCAGAAATACTGTGTATTCCTGGTGATAAACACAAGTCCTTCCAAGCAATTCCCAATGGATGTGAGGAGCACTCATGCCTCAGAGGAATGCATTTGAAGAGTGTGAAATACCTTTTTAGTAGCTTTGGGTTTTATTTATATTTTTCATTTTAATTAATATTTCTTTCTGGCAGAGTTTAGGCAAGATTTCCACATTTTAAAAAGTCCTTTTTCTTTTTATATCTTAACTGTTGTTACATGGTGGATGGTATATGTGTGTATGAAGCTCCATGCAGTTGGCTCATTCTGCTGACTTTTGAATAGTGAATGCTGTACCACTTATCTAAAGGATGATGCACCTATGTTTAGTTAAAAGTCGGGAAATGTCCAAGGACCCTTATTGCCACGTGATGGATGTACAGACTGCTAAGTCCTTGGGTTGGTTATCTTTAGAAGGGACATTTTGTCTTAGATTCCTGTTGTACATGCAACATGGCGAAGACGAAGAATTTAAACATGGCCACTAAGGAATAGAGTCTGCGCAGAGACAAATCCTCAAGGACGTAGCGCAGGCATGAGATATGTAAATGAATTCTCAGAATTGTAAAGAATATGTAAACAATTTCTTGGAAAACTAATGAATAGGTATGAATAGCTTGTATAAAGGGGGGACTGAAAAGTCCCCTCGGTCTGCATGACTTTGGTGGAGCTTACGTACGGAATTAAACTCTATAACTCAAAAGTTATAAAGTAGGTATGTTTATTGCGCGCAGATGCACGGGGGATCGCTCCTCCGCAAGCATGCATGCCCGAAATGATGAACCATCTCACATTTATACAATAAAACAAATGAATATTCAATTAATGCCTATACATATTCGTTACCTAAACCCACTTACTCTCGCTTCGTATGTTAATTAGCTTATCAGTCCTTTGCCTGGAATGTGGTGGTCTTGCAGGTTTGTAGGTGATTCATGTCCTTGTGACCATCCAATCTTCTCCAGCAAGGAGACTTAGCACTCCCTCCCTCTAGATAGCATTGGAATATCTCTCATCCTTTTCTCATTCTTTTTAAATAGCCCCTTTGTTAGAGGAAGAAGGGCAGGTGTCTCCCCTTTGTTAGAGGAAGAATCTCCCCTTTGTTAGAGGAAGAAGGGCAGGCGTCTCCTCAAAACTGTAGGCGTCTCCTCAAGGCTGTGTGCTTATGTGACCAGACATCGCACCCATGACTAGTCACCATACCCACATTCCTGGGCAGACATATACAATCACAATCGATGTCCATTGTCCCCATTTCACACTATTTCTCTATATCAGGGTAAGAAAGAGTTAAAACAGAAGTGCTGTTGCAGAGGCAGGCTTGTGTAACCTGCAGAGCAGGAAGAGCATCTCCTGCCCCGAATCCTTCTGCTGGTAAGGAGGAGGGGGTTGCTATTGCTGACAATTGAGCAGAAGGACCTGACAATGTCACCCCAATTGCTGCAGCATTTGCAGTACAACAGGACCGGTAACGGCCCCTTTAGGGCAGGCAATGGGTCTGAGGAGAATAAAGGTGAATCTTTGATGTGTAAGAGGAGCTGGGAAACCGCATAAAAGAGCCTACGTGCCAGAACAAGCAGAAACAGAAATCTTCCCAGTAAACAATTGTTAACCAATCATATTATTATACGCTTGTAAAATAGCCAATCACATTATTGCACGCTTATAGAATGCCTTATAAAAGTCTACCTGGTTTGTACAATAAACGGATCAGATCTTGAACTCTGTGAGTATTTGAATCTGACTCCCGCTCGCCCGAAATGCCCGCAGCAGATGTGAAATTTAGATGTTTGAAAGTCGGTTATGAAAGACTTGTCCGGATGATCTAATAGGACTAGATAAAGGTTCGAGTTACTAGGTAAGCCTGATTATAGAAAAGTTGATAGAAGGAACAGGGAACGTGTACAGAAGGTAAGAGAAGAAGAGCTGGGTCGTGCTAAACTGGTAGAGGAGATGAGGCAGAGACAGGAGGAGTGTCAGGCAGAAGTGAAAGAGTGAATCCCTCTCCTATGGGACCGGATCACTGTGCATATTGTAGGGAAAGTGGACACTGGAAGCGAGATTGCCCTAAGCTAAAGAACCATCAAGGGGTTCTGGTGAACTAGGGACTAGGAAAAATGAGGTGGAATTTTAGTGATTACAAAACACACTTATTTGTTAAACTTCAGTAAAAAAAAATAAAAAATAATTTGTTACAGTTGTGGGAGCTGCTGGCCACCAGGAAAACATCCTGAAACCTTTAAAGTACAAACTAAAAAAACAAATAAGAATGCCAAATTCACCAAAATCTTTGTTGGGATGAGATTTATTAGAACATCTAGACGTTTAAAGAAGGAGAAATGAAACTAAAAGTTAAAAATGATCAAGTAATTGAAATCTTGAGCTTATCTTTAATTCAACAGAAAAGAGGAAAAGAGGACCTCCCTGAAGTAAAAGAAATTTTTAACCAGGTGTATCTGAAAATAAATTCCAGGAAAGGTGAAAAATGCTTTACCTGTTACAGTAAAAATATAAGGGGGAGGCTTGCCCAGGCAGGTCAGATAAAAACAATATCCCTTGGTCAGCAAGGCTGTGGGGATATTGGCAGAAAAAGTGAAATAAAATACACTCTGTAGTAGTTCTACTAATGTAAATCTGTGTGTTTTGCCATGACAGTGACTTGTTATGGGATGTGCAGATGAAACTCTGCATTGACAACAAAGTACAAGGAATAAGGTTGGTCAGGTGCCTCCTACCATAGTCAAGGGCAAGACTGGGTTGGCCTCTGTGTTTGCCACCAAGAAGAATCTTGAGCTCTGCTGTTGGCTGCAACCCAGTAGGCGTTGAGTGGTGGGAACATATGCCATGCCAGACCTTGATGTGAGGAATGGCCCACTCTGAGGCACTGATTTGGAAATTGGAAACTGCCTGGCCGACCATGAGGCCAGACGAGTAACAGAGGAGGTAGGAAAGGAGGAATTATCCTTAATACCAGACGATAAAATCCAAACTGTAAGTACAGATCAGGAGCCAAACTATTCTAAAGAAAACTTAAAGGTAATTCAGGACATGAATGATAAAATAAAAATAAATAAGTGGACTTATTTAAAGGATGGTCGTATAGTGGTACCATCCAATTTAATATGGACCACAGCCCTATTATTAATAAGACGCATTGGGGAGCTGATACTTTATATAAAAGTCTAAATCAGAAATTGATAGGGCGAAACTTTTATACTGTAATAAAACAGGTGTTATAAATTGAGACCACAATAGATCATAATCCAATTAAAATTTTTATTAATTATAGCAAGTAGAATATGAGCAAAAACAGCGCTGGACGACAGGGGAGTCTGCGCTCCACCAACTGCCGTCCTGAGCAGTTCAAACAGTCCCTTTTTATACCTTTTTTTTACTTTCGTGTTCATGAAGTAGTGGAGGTGTTGACCCTTCATTCATATGCACAAGCGGCATCCTGGACACCTGGCGGTTATCTTATCTTTTGTTGCCTAATCTTTACATTGGGCTTAACATAAATCTTAATATACAATACCCTAGTCCATAGTTTCTTACACAGGTGACTCAGCAATGTGAAATGTCTTTACGCAATAATC
This sequence comes from Falco peregrinus, assembly GCF_023634155.1. NCBI lineage: Eukaryota > Metazoa > Chordata > Aves > Falconiformes > Falconidae > Falco > Falco peregrinus. The sequence goes on from NC_073743.1 coordinate 27,019,388, forward strand.
CCAATACAGCAAATAAAATAAAACTAGGGAACATTAGTAGAGGAAATGTTCCAGGGCAACACTGGCAGATCGATTTCTCGGAACTTCCTAGAAAAGGGGGTATCGATATTGGTACTAACAGATACTTTTTCAGGTTGGCCAGAAGCCTTCCCGTGCAGAACTGCTAAAGCCCGGGAAGTGACCAAAATACTACTCCAAGAGATAATACCTAGGTTTGGAGTCCCAGCGGTAATGTCCTTGGATAGAGGACCACATTTTGTGTCCAGAATAGTACAACAGATCAGCCACCATCTAGGAATAGATTGGCAATTACATACCCCATACCGACCACAATCGAGTGGCCAGGTGGAAAAGATGAATCATCTAATCAAACAACAGATTGTCAAGTTAGGTCAAGAAACAAATCTAACTTGGCCCCAGTCTTTGCCATTAGCTCTTACACGAATTCGAACTAGACCAAGAACAAAAGAGGGGCTTAGCCCATTTGAAATTTTATATGGACGACCCTATGGGGTACAAAAGGGGACGTCTTCACAGATTGGTGAAGAAACAATGACTTCCTATATGGTGGCACTAAACAAACAATTAATAAGAATTGAGAAGCATGTGATGGGAACACGCAGTAGGGGTCTGGATGGACCTGTTCACGATATACAACCAGGGGACTATGTATACGTTAAGTGTTTTACAGATAAAACCCTGGAACCACAGTGGACAGGACCTTTTCAAGTCCTGCTCACCACCTACACTGCAATCAAGGTTGAGGGACAGAATTCTTGGATTCACCATACCCGGATTAAGAAAGCCCCTGCAACTTCGTGGAAAGTAACCCCAGTTAAAAAAGAACTGAAACTCAAATTTACTCGGACAAATGGGAACAATGTGGGTGGCAAGTAAGTGAACCTGAGCGGTTGTGGATCCACCATATGGGAAGGGCACCACAACAAACAATATAGAACAAAAGAGTCTGGGACTGAGCCAGTGGCCAGTCTTGCCCAACTTGTTATCAGTAAGCCCCAACTCAAACAAAGATATTTTTGATCAAAACAGACTTTATATGTATATATGAGGAACGTTTAGATTCTTAAAATGATCAATAGTGGGTTTAAACCATTTGTGTTTTTTTGTACCCTCTCTCTTGCCTACAACCAAGAGCCTGATAATTGGCCTTGGAATCATGCCCAGAAAAAACACACTGGAATAATGGGAAAGGTGGACTCAAAGACGAAACTAGCTATGGTGTTTTTTTCTGAAAATGAGGTGTACCAAAGGAATCAATGGGATCGGGAGGATGTACACAAAGTCGACCGATTATGGGGAAAATTAGGAGATAGGATAAAAGTAGGGTGTCAAACATATAATGAAAAGGATAACAGCAAGATTTCGGGAGACACCCAGATTAATGTCAGAAAGGTAGATAAGGAATTTACCCTTCTAAATACAACCATGTGCTTTAATTCACGGGAATGTTGGCACAATTTTACCTTAACCGAGCCCATCTTTATAATATGCCTAGGAAAGGAATCCCCAAGAACAGCTCTGACTTATAAGATCAAAATAGCAATCATGCTAACCACTGTTCCTACCACCACCACAGTTACAACAACCCCATTAACGCTTGATCTTAAATTAACTAAACCAGATCCAAAAATTTATACAATTGGACCATATGTAATCAGAAATACAGGTCAGCAACAAATGTTGTTTAACCCAGAATGGTCTCTTTGACGTGCGGAATGCCTGGCTCGCCAAACTGACGTGCGGAATTAGACTCTATAACTCGAAAGTTATAAAGTAGGTATGTTTATTGCGCGCAGATGCACGGGGGATCGCTCCTCCACAAGCGTGCATACCCAAAGTGACGAACCATCTCACATTTATACAATGAACAAATGAATATTCAATTAACGCCTATACATATTTGTTACATAAACCCCGCTTCGTATGTTAATTAGCTTATCAGTCCTTTGCCTGGAATGTGGTGGTCTTGCAGGTTTGTAGGTGATTCGTGTTCTTGTGACCATCCGATCTTCTTCAGGTGATTCATGTCCTTGTGACCACCCGATCTTCTTCAGGTGATTGTGACCACCCAATCTTTTCCAGCAAGGAGACTTAGCACTCCCTCCCTCTAGATAGCATTTGAATGTCTCTCATCTTTTCTTATTCTCTTTTAAATAGCCCCTTTGTTAGAGGAAGAAGGGCAGGCGTCTCCCCTTTGTTAGAGGAAGAGGGGCAGGCGTCTCCCCCGTCTCCCCTTTGTTAGAGGAAGAGGGGCAGGCATCTCCTCAAAACTGTGGTTGTCACCGCACCCATGACTAGTCACCATACCCACATTCCTTAAGCAGACACATACAATCACAATCCATGTCCATTATCCCCATTTCACATTATTTCTCCATATCAATCCCCCCTTTTCTATTAAATTAAGTAAATTCTTTTACTTAAGCAGCCTTCCCGAATGATATAAAGCATCATACATAAGTGTTACCCTTTTAAACATTCTCCAAACCCACAAATATAACATAATGGTTAGTATTAAGGAAATTCCTCAACTGATCAATAAGATCACAATGGGGTGTACCAGAGTGTTAAGAATTCCTGTTGCAGAGAGTGACCAGCCAAAGAGAGTATCCCACCAATTATGGTTTCCATCCTGTTCTACCTTTTTTAAAACTTTCTTGATCCCCTCTACATCATGATGGATCATAAGAAGAGTTTCATGTCCCTTTTCTTTGGTTTCTTCCAGTATACGTTGTAAATCTGCATGTTTTAATAGTTCTTTTATACTGCTTATATTTAGTCCTATGGGGGTAGTAATTATTATCTGTGATAGGGTAAAACTGGATTTTAAGAATTGATGAGACACTACTGGGGCTGAGTAACTAAAATCGCATCCTGTGATAGTAGTAAAATTACAAATACAATAATTTGAATACTGTGCAGTCTCTTTTACCTCCCCATCTATGGTTATTGTGTTACACTTAGTTCTCAAACACGCACATCCCTTCCCTGCATATATAATTACTGTTTTCAAGTTTGCATTTGGTCGGGCCTCGAAATGACATATTTTCTGATCTGTATCTAAACAAGTATCCTGAGCCATTATAGTATTGCTTTCACAGAGGAAGCCCTGCTGCTCTCGCATAATACAAGATTCTAAATCTACTGTTTGCCACTTGTCGCCTATCTTTCTGGCCCATGTTCTATGTTCAAAAGGGTATAGGAGCACCCCATTATGGTTAATTCCAAGGGCTACAATGGGGTGTATGGTAATTATTACTGCATTATGTATGGTTAACACAAAAGTTGTGATGGTGTATGTGTTGGGGTCATAGGTAAAGTTCACCATATTCCACCATGACTGGAGTTTTCTACCTCCGTAGCACTGTCCCAAACCATCTTTCGAATTTCTGTAGGAAATATGCCTTCCTCTCCTTCTCTTATTATGGATGCAGCTATTGATTGCATCCACATTTGGGCTTGGATGCAACTTAGAGCCAGGGCGACGTCATCCTGTAAACCACCTAATGCCTTAGTGATGAGTTGATGATCTTCCATGTTTATTTGTTCCCACCTGGGGAGTACCTTCGATATCAACCATTGATGTGCCCCTAATGCCAATAATGAAGATTTTAGTGGTTGTTGTAGTTTTGATAGATCGGCCGTGGTGGCGGCTAGTTTATTCATTATCACCTCTGAGTCTATGGAATTTAATACTCCGAGTCCTGTTCCCAACATTCCAGTTACATCTCTCACTATTCTGTTTCGATAAATATTTCCCCTTTTTCTTAACCAAGTTGTCCATCCCTCATAAGAGGTTCGTAAGAAGGGGGAACAGGATGGCTTAACATCAGAAACATTGACTTGTATTTTTAACTCTATTCTTTTCAGAGACCATTCTGGGTTAAACAACATTTGTTGCTGACCTGTATTTCTGATTACATATGGTCCAATTGTATAAATCTTTGGAACTGGTTTAGTTAATTTAAGATCAAGTGTTAATGGGGTTGTTGTAACTGTGGTGGTGGTAGGAACAGTGGTTAGCATGATTGCTATTTTGATCTTATAAGTCAGAGCTGTTCTTGGGGATTCCTTTCCTAGGCATATTATAAAGATGGGCTCGGTTAAGGTAAAATTGTGCCAACATTCCCGTGAATTAAAGCACATGGTTGTATTTAGAAGGGTAAATTCCTTATCTACCTTTCTGACATTAATCTGGGTGTCTCCCGAAATCTTGCTGTTATCCTTTTCATTATATGTTTGACACCCTACTTTTATCCTATCTCCTAATTTTCCCCATAATCGGTCGACTTTGTGTACATCCTCCCGATCCCATTGATTCCTTTGGTACACCTCATTTTCAGAAAAAAACACCATAGCTAGTTTCGTCTTTGAGTCCACCTTTCCCATTATTCCAGTGTGTTTTTTCTGGGCATGATTCCAAGGCCAATTATCAGGCTCTTGGTTGTAGGCAAGAGAGAGGGTACAAAAAAACACAAATGGTTTAAACCCACTATTGATCATTTTAAGAATCTAAACGTTAAAATCTGTTTTGATCAAAAATATCTTTGTTTGAGTTGGGGCTTACTAATAACAAGTTGGGCAAGACTGGCCACTGGCTCAGTCCCAGACTCTTGTTCTATATTGTTTGTTGTGGTGCCCTTCCCATATGGTGGATCCGCAACCGCTCAGGTTCACTTACTTGCCACCCACATTGTTCCCATTTGTCCGAGTAAATTTGAGTTTCAGTTCTTTTTTAACTGGGGTTACTTTCCACGAAGTTGCAGGGGCTTTCTTAATCCGGGTATGGTGAATCCAAGAATTCTGTCCCTCAACCTTGATTGCAGTGTAGGTGGTGAGTAGGACTTGAAAAGGTCCGGTCCACTGTGGTTCCAGGGTTTTATCTGCAAAACACTTAACGTATACATAGTCCCCTGGTTGTATATTGTGAACAGGTCCATCCAGACCCCTACTGCGTGTTCCCATCACATGCTTCTCAATTCTTATTAATTGTTTGTTTAGTGCCACCATATAGGAAGTCATTGTTTCTTCACCAGTCTGTGAAGACATCCCCTTTTGTACCCCATAGGGTCGTCCATATAAAATTTCGAATGGGCTAAGCCCCTCTTTTGCTCTCGGTCTAGTTCGAATTCGTGTAAGAGCTAATGGCAAAGACTGGGGCCAAGTTAGATTTGTTTCTTGGCCTAACTTGACAATCTGTTGTTTGATTAGATGATTCATCTTTTCCACCTGGCCACTCGATTGTGGTCGGTATGGGGTATGTAATTGCCAATCTATTCCTAGATGGTGGCTAATTTGTTGCACTATTCTGGACACAAAATGTGGTCCTCTATCCGAGGACATTACCGCTGGGACTCCAAACCTAGGTATTATCTCTTGGAGTAGTATTTTGGTCACTTCCCGGGCTTTAGCAGTTCTGCACGGGAAGGCTTCTGGCCAACCTGAAAAGGTATCCATTAGTACCAATATCGATACCCCCCTTTTCTAGGAAGTTCCGAGAAATCGATCTGCCAATGTTGCCCTGCATAATTCCCTCTGCTAATGTTCCCTAGTTTTATTTTATTTGCTGTATTGGGATTATTGTGTAAACACATTTCACATTGCTGAGTCACCTGTTTTATTACAGTATACAAGTTTCGCCCTTTCAATTTCTGATTTAGACTTTTATATAAAGTATCAGCTCCCCAATGAGTCTTATTAATAATAGGGCTGTGGTCCATATTAAATTGGATGGTACCACTATACAACCATCCCTTAAATAAATCCACTTACTTAATTTTATTTTATAATTCATGTCCTGAATTACCTTTAAGTTTTCTTTAGAATAGTTTGGCTCTTGATCTGTACTTACAGTTTGGATTTTATCATCTGGTATTAAGGATAATTCCTCCTTTCCTACCTCCTCTGTTACTTGTCTGGCCTCATGGTCGGCCAGGCAGTTTCCAATTTCCAAATCAGTGCCTCAGAGTGGGCCATTCCACACATCAAGGTCTGTCATGGCATATGTTCCCACCGCTCAACGCCTACTGGGTTGCAGCCAACAGCGGAGCTCAAGATTCTTCTTGGTGGCAAACACAGAGGCCAACCCAGTCTTGCCCTTGACTATGGTAGGAGGCACCTGACCAACCTTATTCCTTGTACTTCGTTGTCAATGCAGTTTCATCTGCACATCCCATAACAAGTCACTGTCATGGCAAAACACACAGATTTACATTAGTAGAACTACTACAGAGTGTATTTTATTTCACTTTTTCTGCCAATATCCCCACAGCCTTGCTGACCAAGGGATATTGTTTTTATCTGAACTGAGCAAGCCTCCCCCTTATCATTTTACTGTATCAGGTAAAGCATTTTTCACCTTTCCTGGAATTTATTTTCAGATACACCTGGTTAAAAATTTCTCTTACTTCTGGGAGGTCCTCTTTTCCTCTTTTCTGCTGAATTAAAGATAAGCTCAATATTTCAATTACTTGATCATATTTAACTTTTAATTTCATTTCCCCTTCTTTAAACGTCTAGATGTTCTAATAAATCTCATCCCAACAAAGATTTTAGTGAATTTGGCATTCTTATTTGTTTTTTTTTTTTAGTTTGTACTTTAAAGGTTTCAGGATGTTTTCCTGGTGGCCAGCAGCTCCCACAACTGTAACAATTTTTTTTTTTTTTTTTTTTTTTTTTTACTGAAGTTTAACAAGTAAGTTGGTTTTGTATTCACTAAAATTCCACCTCATACCCATTCCCTGCCCTAGAAGGGCCGTTACCGGTCCTGTTGTACTGCAAATGCTGCAGCAATTGGGGTGACATTGTCAGGTCCTTCTGCTCAATTGTCAGCAAGAGCAACCCCTCCTCCTCACCAGCAGAAGGGTTCGGGGCAGGAGATGCTCTTCCTGCTCTGCAGGTTACACAAGCCTGCCTCTGCAGCAGCACTTCTGTTTTAACTCTTTCTGACCCTGAATGCAAATCTGCTACTTGTTGCTTTAAGTCTGTGTTCTTACATATCATGCCTTTGCAAGCAAACAGAAAACATCCTGCCATGCATCCCAGCATGATTCAGTTGCACCTTCGAGGGGGTATGGGGGTTTGTACAAACTCACCCCAACACTTTCACAAGGTCTTTGATTCTTCACACACACACGCATGCCTCAGGTTTTACATACATCAGTATAAGTTTTTATATCTTACAACGTGTTTCATTCTGGTTGCTCCACAGAAGGAACCGCAACCTGAGCTTTTTAACACAAAATTTCAACAAGAACATCTTTCTAGTTTAGGTCTCAGTTTTTTCCTATCCTTTTCTAGAGCCACAATCAAAGATCAGGTGATGTTAATCCCGCACTCTTTCTAGTGCTAGTACCATAGGATCCCGAGGGGGTACTAATCCACAGTCCTTTTGCCACTCAGGTTTGTCCTGGAGGACGAAGAACATGTCTGCATACGATACTTCGTCCCATTTTCCTTCTCTTCTCAGACACAACATTAATTGCAGGAGAGTGTTATAATCTAACGTTCCTCCCTCCTGAGGCCATTTCGCATCACTCCCCAATTTATACAAAGGCCACCACTGATTACAATATTTAACCAATTTCCTTCTATTTTCGGTACCACCCTGTCCTACGGTATCACTCCAATGTTTTAATATACAACCCAAAGGCGATTTTTCACAGGGCTTACTCCTTCCATTTCCCATTTTGCAATTTTAATTACTTTGTTTTTCTCCGGCCGCCTTAGCCACCCAAGGTCGGAAACGCGGATAGAGCTTTTTACTCGTTTTGCACTCAAACGCCTGTCTCAAGCACTCTTGCACTCACACTTAGTCAAAATAATTAAGCTATACACGGAAAATCAAAATGCGCATCTCAATCACACCATTCACACTCTCCGGGCAGCCCGCAGTCACACAAGCAGTATGTTATACGGTACCGTGCACTTATGTACAAACTCTTAGGAACACTAACAGTTCACAAAGTATGCATTTCAATGAACAATTGCCAATAAACAAACAACAAACAAAAACCAATTTTTCCTGGTCTTAAGCAGAGTGTTAAGTTTTCCGCTATTTGCCACGAATTACCAGAATGTTAATATTTTTCAACATACGTTTCATAACTCCGAGTTTTGAACATATAACAAGACAACACATAGAACAAACAAGACACAGAGCGCTATTTCAGTTGTTACATTCCAGGAATTCCCCAATTCTTAAAACAACCTAAAGGAAGTTTTTAGCTTCCTCTTTTTCCTACGCAAAAGTTTCCCTTTTACTTTTGCCGTGAGGTCCCTCTTGTTCCTGTGAGACTCCGCCTTATTCCGTCCCGCCCCCCGCTTTCCGTCACGAGGCCTCCGGGCTTTTAGGAATGGCAGTAACCTCGGGTTTGCTCGATCTGCCCTCAAGATCGCTAGCGGCCACCCCTTGGTCAGCAAACCCCCTCCCAAGGTACCTTTCCTCCTGGGGACTACGCTGCGCGCCGGACGTCTCCGTGCGTCTCACCAGCCGCCCCGTTACTAAACATACCGTTTTATCCGCGGATCCAGGGGTTTCTCTTCTGCTCCCGGGTGAACAGCTGAGAAGAGGAGGCTCCTCCGAGGAAATCTCCCGGGGCGCGCCTAGGAGCGTCCGCTCCGCAGCTGGTCCCTCAGCCGAGCAGAAATCCTCCTGCCTGGCTCGCCAAACTGACGTGCGGAATTAGACTCTATAACTCGAAAGTTATAAAGTAGGTATGTTTATTGCGCGCAGATGCACGGGGGATCGCTCCTCCACAAGCGTGCATACCCAAAGTGACGAACCATCTCACATTTATACAATGAACAAATGAATATTCAATTAACGCCTATACATATTTGTTACATAAACCCCGCTTCGTATGTAATTAGCTTATCAGTCCTTTGCCTGGAATGTGGTGGTCTTGCAGGTTTGTAGGTGATTCGTGTTCTTGTGACCATCCGATCTTCTTCAGGTGATTCATGTCCTTGTGACCACCCGATCTTCTTCAGGTGATTGTGACCACCCAATCTTTTCCAGCAAGGAGACTTAGCACTCCCTCCCTCTAGATAGCATTTGAATGTCTCTCATCTTTTCTTATTCTCTTTTAAATAGCCCCTTTGTTAGAGGAAGAAGGGCAGGCGTCTCCCCTTTGTTAGAGGAAGAGGGGCAGGCGTCTCCCCCGTCTCCCCTTTGTTAGAGGAAGAGGGGCAGGCATCTCCTCAAAACTGTGGTTGTCACCGCACCCATGACTAGTCACCATACCCACATTCCTTAAGCAGACACATACAATCACAATCCATGTCCATTATCCCCATTTCACATTATTTCTCCATATCATCTTAAAAGAATAGAGTTAAAAATACAAGTCAATGTTTCTGATGTTAAGCCATCCTGTTCCCCCTTCTTACGAACCTCTTATGAGGGATGGACAACTTGGTTAAGAAAAAGGGGAAATATTTATCGAAACAGAATAATGAGAGATGTAACTGGAATGTTGGGAACAGGACTCGGAGTATTAAATTCCATAGACTCAGAGGTGATAATGAATAAACTAGCCGCCACCACGGCCGATCTATCAAAACTACAACAACCACTAAAATCTTCATTATTGGCATTAGGGGCACATCAATGGTTGATATCGAAGGTACTCCCCAGGTGGGAACAAATAAACATGGAAGATCATCAACTCATCACTAAGGCATTAGGTGGTTTACAGGATGACGTCGCCCTGGCTCTAAGTTGTATCCAAGCCCAAATGTGGATGCAATCAATAGCTGCATCCATAATAAGAGAAGGAGAGGAAGGCATATTTCCTACGGAAATTCGAAAGATGGTTTGGGACAATGCTACGGAGGTAGAAAGAAAACTCCAGTCATGGTGGAATATGGTGAACTTTACCTACGACCCCAACACATACACCATCACAACTTTTGTGTTAACCATACATAATGCAGTAATAATTACCATACACCCCATTGTAGCCCTTGGAATTAACCATAATGGGGTGCTCCTATACCCTTTTGAACATAGAACATGGGCCAGAAAGACAGGCGACAAGTGGCAAACAGTAGATTTAGAATCTTGTATTATGTGAGAACAGCAGGGCTTCCTCTGTGAAAGCAATACTATAATGGCTCAGGATACTTGTTTAGATACAGATCAGAAAATATGTCATTTCGAGGCCCGACCAAATGCAAACTTGAAAACAGTAATTATATATGCAGGGAAGGGATGTGCGTGTTTGAGAACTAAGTGTAACACAATAACCATAGATGGGGAGGTAAAAGAGACTGCACAGTATTCAAATTATTGTATTTGTAATTTTACTACTATCACAGGATGCGATTTTAGTTACTCAGCCCCAGTAGTGTCTCATCCATTCTTAAAATCCAACTTTACCCTATCACAGATGATAATTCCTACCCCCATAGGACTAAATATAAGCAGTATAAAAGAACTATTAAAACATGCAGATTTACTACGTATACTGGAAGAAACCAAAGAAAAGGGACATGAAACTCTTCTTATGATCCATCATGATGTAGAGGGGATCAAGAAAGTTTTAAAAAAGGTAGAACAGGATGGAAACCATAATTGGTGGGATACTCTCTTTGGCTGGTCACCTTCTGCAACAGGAATTCTTAACACTATGGTACACCCCATTGTGATCTTATTGATCAGTTTAGGAATTTCCTTAATACTAACCATTATGTTATATTTGTGGGTTTGGAGAATGTTTAAAAGGGTAACACTTATGTATGATGCTTTATATCATTCGGGAAGACTGCTTAAGTAAAAGAATTTACTTAGTTTAATAGAAAAGGGGGGATTGATATGGAGAAATAGTGTGAAATGGGGATAATGGACATCGATTGTGATTGTATATGTCTGCTCAAGGAATGTGGGTATGGTGACTAGTCATGGGTGCGGTGTCTGGTCACATAGGCACACAGCTCTGAGGAGAGGACTACAGTTTTGAGGAGACGCCTGCCCCTCCTCCTCTAACAAAGGGGAGAGGGGGAGATGGGGAGATGTCTGCCCCTCTTCCTCTAACAAAAGGGGAGAAGCCTGCCCTTCTTTCTCTAACAAAGGGGCTATTTAAAAGAGAATGAGAAAAAGATGAGAGACATTCAAATGCTATCTAGAGGGAGGGAGTTGTTGCAGAATGGCTGTGTGATCATGGCCATGACTCCCTTAAAGATCTTTGTGAAACAAAGTTAGGGTAAGTTAGCTGAAGCAGGCCTTGCAGCTATGCTGAGGCATGCTGATAAGGAAGCTGAGAAAAACACTGACCTTGTGCCTAATGTTGTAAATAACTTTGAGGAATTCGCGTAGACAAGAGAGGAAAAAAAAATATGTAGCTAGCTATCCGCAGAAACCGCAAGTAGGACGTATGAAAATGTAACCCTTTAGAGCTTAGCCAATCAGCAGATGACTAGTAGGCATAATTAACTGGAACTGTATATAAGACATAATCGCGCCGTTATAAATCAAAGCTTGCTTTATCACTCACATTGAGTCGGCTGCTTGCTTTCCCTCGCTCGTCGCAGGGAGTGCTAAGTCTCCTTGCTGGAGAAGACTGGATGGTCACAAGGACATGAATCACCTGAAGAAGATCGGATGGTCACAAGAACATGAATCACCTACAAACCTGCAAGACCACCACATTCCAGGCAAAGGACTGATAAGCTAATTAACATACGAAGCGTGAGTAAGTGGGTTTAGGTAACTAATATGTATAGGCATTAATTGAATATTCATTTGTTTTATTGTATAAATGTGAGATGGTTCGTCACTTCGGGCATGCACGCTTGCGGAGGAGCGATCCCCCGTGCATCTGCGCGCAATAAACATACCTACTTTATAACTTTCAAGTTATAGAGTTTAATTCTGTACGTCACACCCAGCGCTGCCAAATAAAGATAGCCTCCGCTTGCCTGCATATTGCTGACTGATTCTTGAAATCACTTTGCTGACAGAAATGATAGTGCCTCTAGGTTATCTCTTAAAATATTTTTTAAAAAGCAGAATGATTTTTGAATAGTTGTGCCTGTTTACATAATACATCAAAATTACATTAGGTAACTTCATGTGAGAGCGAAGAAAACTTTTTAGTTGTACTAATTATATATACCTCTCCTGCAAGCTATTGACAGAAAATATATATGCTTAACTTTCTTAAGAGTTGAGTGCAGAAATCAAGTTGAAGTTGAGAATAAAAGTTTTATTTTCTTTTGGAAAATCCTAGGTTTACCAGTGGCTAGCAGTATGAATACTGTTAGGTTTTATGATAAAAGCTTGTCTGCACACCCACATAAGAGCCCAGAAAGACAAGGTGGGGGGGGAAGCCCAAATAATAATAATACTCTGCTCCAGCTCCTCCCAGGTCCATCACAGGAGCTAACAGCCTTATCAAAGGTCAATTTTCACAAGCCCAGAGGAACACAGAGGTCCCAAAGGCAGGCAAGAACCCAAATTAAGGACTTGGAGGAACAGATAGCCTGCCTGGGCCTCTCCCAGGAAACCCTTAGTCCCATTGTCCAGATGTGACACCCATCAAGATGAGTCAACACTAGATCACTTTTTTGACTGAGAGAGGTTACTACCTAGAGGTATGGGACACATTGTGGGATGCAGGGGAAGAGTATTTTGGGACTGCACAGGATTTATTATGGTATGTTTAGGGGAGGAGCCAAAGATGAGAAAGGGGAAGGATTTAGGTGATTTGGGGAGGAACAAATGTGGGGAAAATAGAGGGGCAAGGGGATAAAAAGGCTGATTGCATGTAAATAGGTGCTGATTGGTGCATTTGTTTGGTCATTCCCTGCACCTGATCAGTGCAGTCTGTCCTATCTTCTTACTAAATTCCTTTCTTCTTTCCTGGGTGATGGATTCTCTCTCTCTCCCTCTTCCCACCCACCCCCCGGGGGCTGAGTGCCAGCAACTGGAGTCAAACCATGAGTAGGAGGGCCTTTGTAGCTGTGGTGCCAGTGATTGGAGAGACCTGAGTGACTTGACTTCACAGCCAGCAACTGGAGTGAGACCTTGGGTCATAGCAGCCTGTGTGTCTGTAGTGAGTGAGGGTCTGGGTGCCAGCAACTGGGCAGGGACTGCAGGTTGGAGGGCCTGGGTGCCAGTGACTGGAAAGACCAGGGTGAGTGAAACCAAGTGTCAGCCACTGGGGTGGGACCAGGGGTCAGAGGCCCATATGTCTGTGATGATAACAACTGGAGTGAGTGTGGGTGTGCAAGTGAATGCCTGAGCGCTAGCAAAGATCAAGCTGGACTAGCTGGCAAGTAGGTGAAGTGGACTGGGAGCCAGGTGTGTGTGTCTAAGGGTCAGACCACTGGGGATTGGCTACTGGAGGACCAGGGGAGTCCCAGCTAGCTCTGGATATGCATGTGAGACAATCAGCAACTGGAGTGGGGCTATGGCCTAGGGGGTTCATATGTCCAGGTGCCAGCAACTGGGGAGACTGGGGTCCAGGGGCAGCTACTGGGCAGTTTGAGTGTCTGAGCCCAGCTGCTGGAAGGATCCACATTATACATATGTATAGATAGTCTCACTAGTGGGCCTCCATCCTGCTCAGCCAGAGAGGGGAGCAGGATGAGGCTGTTGGTGCTGTCTGTGTTCATGTGTGTGCTCTGAATGTCTCTGATTTGTATGGCCTGCCATGTATAAATGTGTATATGTGTGCTCTGTGTGCATATTCCTACTAGGAATACATTTTCAGACTCACTCACTACTGGTTAGACCTGGGGATGTGGAGCTGCAGCAGCCTTGTCTCTCTTGGGCTGTTGGATCCAGTGTGGAAATCAAGTTGGAGTTGAGGATCAAAGGGTGGGGTTTTTTTTCTTTTGAAAAAATCCCAGCTTTACCAGTGCCTCTTACATACAGTGTGAACACTGTCTACCTTTTATATTAAGCATTTATATAACTTTATATCTATCCTTATATACATTTCATGTTAAAGCTGTTTAAGCATTTCATTAAAATAATGCTCCTTTCATCTGCCATTACTGTCATGTTTAAAGCAGAATATGGTATGTATTTAAACAATTATTTTTATCAATTTTTTCAGGAAATAATGCTATGTGTGGTTGTAACTGGAGGAATTTGGATATAGATTTGAAGAATAGAATTAGAATTTTGAATATTGGAACAGTATGCCCTGGTTTCCACCTTGTTTTAAGATGAGCTGGCCTTCCTAACAGTTTTGTTATGGATTTCTACAGAATCCTTGTATAAAGTTATTTATGATAGAGTCCCTTAAACAATCACACTGGCTTTATTATAGTTACTTTTTAGTTTTGTAGTAAAGGACAAGCTGATGACTATGTCATCAATAAATTGTGTGGTAATGGTTAAGATACAACACTTGTAAAGAATTGCAGAGAGCCAGAATACTTTCACAGTGTGTTTATGTTGTCCAATGTGTTTGTTGATCAGTAATAAAAGTGTGAAGTCAAAGGTAAGAATTCTTAAACTGCATTTCCTTTGAAAACAGTGTAAACCAGAGTTCTCAGGTAGGAAAGCAAGCATAGATAGTATATCTCTATTCAACAGTTTCCCAGTGCAGACAAATCAAGTTAAACTAGTTTTACATTTTCATTGCATGGTGATAGAATGGGTTATATCTCTGTTGTTACTCTGATGTTAGTCAGATTTATCACATTACCTCTAACAGTACTCCTTGAGGATTCTAAAACATTTGCTCACTTCAGATGTGGAGAGAACAGAGCCACCTGCTGAATCAGTAACATTAGTTCTGTATCCTGTATGTTTTTCTTAGGAATTATTCTTGGAAAATATTTTAGATAACTTTAAGGGTGTTTTTTAACACTTTTTTGTTATGCATTTTTGAACTTAAATAAACCCGTCTTAATGGTGGAGTGATACAAAATATACCCTTAATTGTATTCAAAATATTTAAAAAATAAATCTAAAACATGCTTTGCTAAAATGAGAGGCATCAGCTAAATTAATAAGCATGTGTATTGGTCATACATGGCGAGGTTTTGATAGCAGTGGCAGGGGCTGCAGGGGTGGCCTCTGTGAGAAGAGTTCAGGGGCTGCTCTGTGCTGGACACAGCTGGTTCCAGCTGGCTCCACAACATCCTCACTGCAGACCAAAGCTGAGCCCATCAGCAAAGTTGGTGGCACCCCTGTGAAAATATATTTAAGAAAGGACACAAATGCCAGATGAGGAGTGAAGAAAAAAGTGAGAAACAACTGTACAAACACCAAGGTCAGAGAATAAGGATGAGCAGGAGATGCTCCATGGTGCTGGAGCAGATATTCCCCTGCAGCCTGTGGAAGAGACCATAGTGGAGCAGATATCCACACTGCAGCCTTTGGAGGACCCCATGTCAGAGCAGTTGGATATTTCCTGAAAGAAACTGTGGCCCATGGAGAACCCATGCTCTAGCAGATTTTTTCCTGAAGGAGTTCAGCCCATGTAACGATCCATGCTGGAGCAGAGGAAAAGTTTGATGAAGAAGGAGTGGCAGAGAGGAATTGTTATGTACTGACTGTAACCCCCCAGAGGCTCAGGGACAATGGAGGGGGGGGGGAGGTAGGGAGGTAGAGGGAGTCAGGAATGAAGGAGCAAAGGTGAGCCTGGGAAAAAGGAGTGGGGGAAAAGGTGTTTTTTTATTTATATTTTTTATTTTGTTTCTCATTATCCTACTCTATTTTTAATTGTCAATAAATTTAATTAATTTTCTCCAAGTCAAATCTGTTTTGCCCATGATAGTAATTGGTAAGCAATCTGTCTTTATTTTAACCTATCCTATTTTCTCCCCCTGTCCTGCTGAGGAGGGGGAGTGAGAGTGAGCTGCTGGATTGGCATTTGGCCCTTAGCCAAGGTCAACCCACCAAAGTGTGATAAAGTAATATGGCCACTCAGACTGATGATGATAAAGCCTTCTATAACTACAAAATCTTTTATTCTTCCTTTTTTACTCCCTGAATAAATTATGTAATGCTTTTTAGTCACAGTGATCACAAAAAGAGTACAGACTGTTTTTACTGTTTCCCTTTAGATAAGGTGGAAAAAAACCATCACACTAGGGGAGCCCCCAGGATTCTTGCACTCCTGGTGGTGGTAAGTGTCAATTTTCTATTCCTCTGATTTTTAGAATATGTTCATTGTGAATTCCAACGTCTGGAGGCAAGAAATTCAGGTGAATGAATATTGTAAAAAGGGAATATTTTCTTGTAAAGTGTTGAAAGAACGGAAAATTAGATATAGGAAAGTATATAGATATTAAATATAGGAAAAGAAATGTTGAATAATGGATTGATAAGGCAGCATCTTTGAAAGAAGATGGCCTGCATTTCTTTGTTTACCATCTTTTATTAAATTGTGTATTTAAGAGATCATTCCCTATATCCTGAATAACTACATTTGAAATAAATATGTACAGAGACTCTGCAAATAGATGTGAGCTTCCTCAGTCTTTAGTGCACATTTTAGTCATGGGAATAGCATATGAAAGCCATTAGCTGAACCCAAGCTACCAGCATTTTTGAGAGGCAGTTTATGTTAGCATGAGCTTACAGTTGTAGTAGCTGCTTTTGCAATTTCTTTCAGCTCAGAATATGGGTAGGACACAGAGATGACTTGTAATTTTTTATGCATGATGCTCCTTACTTATATATATATTGGTGTTTAGAGAAAATAAACACATTTTACATATATGTATACACATTTGTATATATAAAATTCCCAAGGCAAAAAGAAACATTTAGCAGTGATTTGAATATATATGATATGGCTACATTTGCAAGAATTCAAAATTATGGAGAATATGGACAACCATCTATACAAGAAATTTTTACAAGAATTAAGCTATAAGTTGTAAAGTAGTCTGACTTGAATATAAAAACCCATGTGATTTGTACAGCTGTGTGGAAGATGACATGTTCTTTATTGACTTCTCTGTTTTTAAGTAAGTGATGGAAGCCTGACAAGGAGAATTTGTTCCTTATATCTCTGATGTCTGCATGATCCTTAATTTTGACCATCTGCAGCAGAGTGGTCAAATTTTCCACAATTCTGAATTATGGTGCTGGGCTAAGCTAGAGGGTTAAATCTAAAACAATAAAGAAACAAAATGAAACTTACAAATTTTATTCTTTTAATTGTTCTAGCATATAGATAATTTCATTCTAGAAACTTTGAGGCTAACATTCCTGCCATAATGAAATATCTTCTGTATTGTTTCTTAACAGTTCAGAGATACTTATAGTGTGTTAGAATCAATTCATGAATAACTCCATTTGAGGCAGGGAAAGACTTATTGGAGTATCATAATTTCGTTTTACTCTTTCATTCTTTATCAACCAAGGGTTATAGGATAGGATACCCTTCTATTTCCTACTCTTATCCATACATTTGTTTCTCTAGGAAATTTTGTTTAAAGGACAGTATTGGAACTTGGAAGAACTCCAAATTTTCTCTTAATTTTTTTCCATTTTCACAACATCACGGTATTACTGTATGAATCTGTGCCTTCCAGTGCTTTGTGGTAGTAAATTGCAGAAGTTGAAGAGGTATGAGGTTAAATGCAGAGTTTTATTAATTTTCTTTATATCCTGAAAGCTTGTGTATTAGACTAGCTTCTTGGTTTATACTACAGTGGTTTTAAAGAAATACAAGCACTGCTTGCTTCAGAGAATCAGATAACAGGACTTGATTCCTCACAGATGTTTCACAAAGCTGAATTCTTTCATATAGATAAGTGTTTTCAGCTCTTGGCTACAAAGTGATATGTCTATTTCACACGTGTGGTGTATGCACACCATGAAATCTATGAGAATTACAATGATTTTCTCACCATATCTGTTACTTCTTAACTTGCAGTGTATTTTGGGATCTCTACTGTGCAGCTCCAGAAAGACGAGAAACATGTGAAAATTCAAGTGAAGCAAAAGCCTTTCATGAATATGTAAGTTGTATATGTCTTTACAATGTTTTTATTAATCACAGGTATGAATGTGACAGAGAAATATTTCTGCAGGACAATGACTCAAAAATGCAGAAGCCCATCATATATAAGTAGCTCTCATTTGCTTTCCAGGGATGCCTTAGAATTAAGACTGTCTAATCCTGTGATTACCCAGTGTCACATGGGAAAATCCTGGAATCTATCTCACAGGTGAAAGTACTGTCCCATATATTAATACAGAATGAAGGGTGTCCCTCTCTCTCTCCCACATGGACACATCAGCCTGGTCTCAGTCACAAAGGCCCAGGCCAAATAGAAGCACAGATATGTGCTGTCCAAATAACCATATCCTGTCAACACTAAATAAAAGACAGTTCAGTAGATGGAATTAATCCCATGGCTTCTGGAAGGACCATACTGACTTAACATGTGACTATTCTTTAGATATTTTGGTATACTGAAATAAGTATTTTTTGTTGCAATGGTAAACACTTATGCATCATAGAAAAAAAAAATATAAATCACTTAATCTACTAGAGCAAAAGAAAAAGAGGACAAAATATTATGCCAATTTTGATGTCACTGAGTTCCAGTTCGAAACACAGCAAGAAATTTGGTGGTGTTTTGCCTGAAAGGGCCAAAATGTTATAGAAACTAGCAACAAAAAAACTTACAGTTTTCCATTCCTTTTTTTATATTCTCATAATGTAAATAGAAAACTCCAGCACTCTGGAACTGCATTCCAAAGTTGCAATGGAATTTGGTTTATATTTACTATGACAGCTCTTCAACTGTTGATTTCTTTTTTACCAACAAAATCCTCAGGAGGCTGACTGAGCTGGGTTTATCATTCCTTTAGGCCATTCATATAATATAAAAAAAGAATAAAATGCTCCCCTGATTATATAATTCTGAAAACTCTTTCCTTGAGTGTTTTCTAGGTCTGTCTTAAAAATATTTTTTAATTATTACAGAAAAATATTACTACGCATGAAATTAAAAGTAGGCTGTCATACCACAATACCTTATGAATAGAAAATCATAAAATATTAGACAAATCAACTAAGTTATCATTTTCCACTGTCTTAAATTTCAAGATACTGACACAAATTGTCATAATCTGATGATGGCTCAGCATCCTATAATATGTGAACTAATGGTGATCTTGCCTTCTTTGTAGGTATCAAAGACTATGTTACAAATGCACCATTAACACAATCAGAACTGTTAAGCATATTTTACTTATAGACTAATGAGACATTAATACCCTGTCCTTGGTGGTTAGATTTTGAGGCTGACTGGTAGAGGAGCTTGGATAGTTCTGCACAGTAGTGTCTATGATGCATTGATTACTCATAATCAATGAAAAAAATGTATGAGAGAGAGGTTAGGAAGAAAATTATGAGGAAGTTTCCCATCCACTGAGGTGTTAAGGTCAACCAAATTGGTGAAGCATATTCCTCAAATTAAAACCAAAGTAAGTATTGCAAGTACAAATTTATGATTAAGGATCAAGGGAGGGCCAACAAGGCGGATATCCTGGTGGAAGTCTGTAATAGACCACTCAACCAGGATGAAGAGGCAGATGAAACATTCTACAAGCAGCTGGGAGAAGTCTCATGATATCTAGCCCTTGTTCTCATGGGGGACTTCAACTTACCAGATGTCTGCTGGAAATACAAGACAGCAGACAGGAAACCATCTAGGAGGTTCCTGGAGTGTGTGGAAGATAACTTCCTGACACAGCTGGTCAGTGAGCCAACCAGGGGAGATGCCCCACTGGACCTGTTGTTTACAAACAGGGAAGGACTGGTGGGTGATGTGGTGGTCAGAGGACATCTTGGGCATAGCGATCATGAGATGATAGAGTTTTTGATTCTTGGAGAAGTAAGAAGGGGAGACAGTATAATCTTGGACTTCCAGAGAGCCAACTTTGGCCTATTTAGGAGCCTGGTTGACAGGGTCCCTTGGGAGGCAGTCCTGAAGGGCCAAGGGGTCCAGGAAGGCTGGACATTCTTCAAGAAGGAAGTCTTAAAGGTACAGGAGCAGGCCATCCCCATGTGCTGTAAAAAGACGAGTTGGCAGGGAAGAAGACCAGCCTGGCTGAAAAGAGAGCTTTGCCTCGAACTCAGCGGAAAAGGGAGAATTTACCAACTTTGGAAGAAGGGGCAGGCAACTCAGGAGTACTATAAGGATGTCATGAGGTTATGCAGGGTGAAGATTAGAGAGGCGAAAGGCCAGCTATAACTCAGGCTGGCCACTACTGCTGTGAAAGATAACAAAAAATGTTTCTACAAATGCCTAAGAAATAAAAGAAGGGCCAAGGATAATCTGCATCCTTTATTGGATGCAGGGGGGAACATTGCCACAAATGATGAAGAAAAGGCTGAGGTATTCAATGCCTTCTTTGCCTCAGTCTTTAATAGCAAGACCAGTTACCCTCAGGGTATTCAGCACCCTGAGCTGGAAGACAGGAATAAGGAGCAGAATGAAGTTCCCACAGTCCGGGAAGAAATGGCTAGTGACCTGCTGCTCCACTTAGACACGCACAAGTCTATGGGGCTGGATGGGATCCACCCAAGGGTACTGAGGGAACCAGTCGAAGAGATCACCAAGCCACTCTCCATCATTTATGATGATGATTTATGATCTGGATGAGGGGATTGAGTGCACCCTCAGTAAGTTTGCAGAGAAAACAAAGTTGGCGGGCGATTGTTGATCTGCTTGAGGGTAGTAAGGCTCTGCAGAGGGATCTGGATAGGCTGGAACAATGGGCTGAGGCCAATTGTATGAAGCTCAACAAGAAGTGCTGGGTCCTGCACTTGGGTCACAACAACCCCATGCAATGCCACAGGCTTGGGGAAGAGTGGCTGGAGAGCTGCCTGGGGGAAAAGGACCTGGGGGTGCTGATTGACACCTGGCTGAACATGAGCCAGCAGTGTGCCCAGGTGGCCAAGGCAGCCAACAGCACCCTGGCCTGTATCAGAAATAGTGTGACCAGCAGGACTAGGGAAGTGATTGTCCCCCTGTACTTGGCACAGGTGAGGCCACACCTTGAATATTTTGTTCTTTTTTGGGGCCCTCATTACAAGGAAGACATTGAGGTACTGGAGCGTGCCCAAATAAGGGCAACGAAGCTTGTGTAGGGTCTAGAGAACAAGTCTTATGAGGAGTGACTAAGTGAAGTGAGGTGGTTTAGTCTGTAGAAAAGGAGACTCAGGGGGGCCCTTATTGCTCTCTACAACTACCTCATATGAGGCTGTAGGCAGGTGGGGGTAGGTCTCTTCTCCACGATAACCAGCGACAGGACAAGAGGAAATGGCCTCAAGTTGTGCCAGGGGAGGTTTTGATTGAATATTAGGAAAAATTTCTTCATCGAAAGTGTGGTCAAGCATTGGAACAAGCTGCCCAGGGAGGTGGTTGAATCACTATCCCTGGAGGTATTTAAAAGATGTGTAGATGCAGTGCTTAGGGATATGGTTTAGTGGTGGACTTGGCAGTCCTGGGTTAATGGTTGGACTTGATGATCCTAAAGATCTTTTCCAACCTAAATGATTCTATGATTCTATGAAATTTCTGCCATCTTTTTTACCTTTTCTTTTTTAAATATACAGTGGTTGAAAAAAAATATAAATATTGCAATAGCTTCATTGTTATGAATTCTTGCTATTAGAACAATGTTTAATTCCCCACTGAAGGAGGAATAATTTTACAGGAATAGATTATGACAGTAAAGAATGACTATAGTGAAGTAAATTTGTGAGATCAGAATCCCCAGTATGACAGTTGACTTCAGTGGGCCATTGTGCGCTCACAATATACTGTGCATATCAAAAGTCAGTGTAGTGGGTTGGCCATGAATATCAGCCAAGCACCTGCACAACTTCTCATTCACCCCTGCCCCCCTTTGATTCAGGTGGTAGGGGGTGATTGAGATAGAAAGAACAGATGCAAGAAAATTCATGGGTTGAAATAAAAACTGGGAAATCACTCAGCAGTTACTGTTGGGGGCAAACCAGACTCAACTTGGGGAAGTTAACCTAATATATTTCCAATGTATATAACCTAAACATTTTAATTACTGATCTGTGTATTGGGAAACAAAGACAAACATTTAGACACTTAGGGAAAGCATCTTTTCTCCCCCTTTTCCCAGGCTAAACTTCACTCCAGACACTTTTCTTCCCCCCACGTTATCACCGTGGGTTACACTCAGTCCTTTCAGAGAGACAATGAGCAGTGCAGGAGATTGGGGTCAGTGTTAGGAAGTTTCTCTCTGCTGCTCATTTTTTCTCACTCTGTTCTTCCTGCTGTTCCTTCCTTCTTACTTGTTCATTTCCTGTGCTCCAGTGTGGGTCCTCCACAGGCTGCAGTCCCATCAGGGTGGTGGTGGGGGTGGTGGGGGGTGTGTGTGTGCCTATTCTGCCATGGAGCATTTCTTACTTCTCTGACCTTGTTGTTCCCTCCATTGTTCCCTCCTCCTCAGCATTTTCTGCCCTTTCTTAAATACGTTATCACAGAGGGACCACAAACTTCCAGACTTCGCTGATGGGCTCAGCTTTAGCCTGTAGTGGGGCCATTGCAGAGCCAGCTGGAACTGACTGTGGTCTAGCACAGGGCAGCCCCTGACCTCTTCCTACAGTAGCTACCCCTACTGGCCGCTCTCCAAAAAACCTTGCCATTTACACCCAAAAACGTATTAAACCTATAAAAGTTGTGAAATGATTTTGAAATTAAATAACAAAGTTCTTGGAGATTGAAAAAGGAGTGGAATCTACAGTTCTTTGAACTCATGAGAATTTCAATGATCAGTAAGTTAACTATTGAATCTAAAATTTGAGGTATACTAAGAATTTGAGTAGCTGAATCAAAATTCAAATAAAAAATGTCTTAGCATCAACTTCATAGCATTTATGACTTCTACAAGTCTTGGTTTATTACATGGTCTTATTGTTCAGTTCTGTGTGTTATTTATTATAATTTTAAAAGTTAAAATAATTGAATGTTGTGTATGATACAATTCTGTGCTTGTGTAAATGCTTAAGTTACTGTATAAAGTCTTGTGTGATAAAATAAATGAGATCATGGTATGCTTCTGTATGTACATCAATCTGCATAAGAGAGGATGAATGTTTATTTTAGACACAAATGGGTTTATTTTATAAATACATTCACCAGGTATTTCTGTAACCCACTCTTAATCTTTTAAGGTGACAGGAAAAGCTAGCTGTTGCGTTATTTTTGTCACAGTTGAGATGAACTTGTCTGATATCTAGCAAAACTGATGCTGCTCCTTTGTGTCATGTGCTTTTTGTTTAGTAAAATAATCTGCATTGTGACAAATTGATATGTAAGGGTTAAAAGAACAAGAGATCAGTCAACTTCGGTGAGTTGGCAGGGGTTTACTAGCGTCTGTAGGATGTAGGGAATATACTCAGTTGCTACGTCTTTGTGGTCTGGGAGTTTAGGTAAGGGGAAGTAGAACCATAAGGGTATGTCATAAATAATCTTGGACAATGATAAACGAGTACTACAAAGGAAGATATACATTTTCTTTAACTAAAGAACAGGATGGTGTGTGTCAGAACAATAACATAAGTTTTAAGTCAGCAGAAATGAACTGCTATGCGTGGAGGTGGAAAAATATGTAAAACATTTTGGCAAATAGTTTAAATATATATTAGTTTTCCAGGAAATATTATGCATATGTATTAGGTTGTAGCATAAAAATAGTGAGAACCAGAGCTGAGGTGTGCATACTAGGAGGAGCGATCCCCTATGCACCCGGCGCCGCAAAAAAAGAATACCTGCTTAACAACGACTCTGTTGAGTTTTATCTCAGAATCCTGGCCCAGCCACACCTAGCCTCCCGCTTCAGCGAGGAGTGCTAGAAAGCAAGGGGGCTCAGAAACTCCGAATTTTGATATCAAAATGCATACTTTTGAAATCGTTTATATATTTAATATTTTATGAGTGTCTTGTATATTCATATTAAAGCACACAACATGGTTATAAAATACAGTAAAGCATATTTCTTAGTAGTTGAAGATAAACATTTATTAAATGCTCTGTGAAATACTGACCCATGTAGAGTTTAGCCACTGACTCAAGAGGAATCAAATTTCCATCATCAATGAAGTCTGTCATAAAGCCAGTGACTGAATTCTAGCTTCTGAGTCAGGTCAAGGGGTTTGATAATATCAAAACCCTGTTGTTAGATTACAGGTCAAGTAGTAGAGTTGCACTGTCATATCTAAAAACTGTAATTGTCAAGTACAAAAATTACAGAAGGCTCATTTATTAATTCATATTAGCAATTTAAATTTTTTAATTTGGTATGTGTTGTTCTTGTTCTAAGAAAATTATTCTTGCTGTAGGCGTGTGTGGCCTAATACACCAGACAAGTCATGTTTAATGCTAAGTAGGTTGCATTACCAGGCCTAATATTTTTTCTGTCTTTGCTTCTGTAAAAAAAGAGAAAGATTTAAAATTTTTTGATGGAGAAGTACTTGGGCATGATTTAATGATTTCTGAAGTACTGCTGTCTTGGTAAACTTAGTTGATAGTCATTCTGAAACACACAGGTCGACTCATAAAATTATTAGATACAGAACATTTTGATTACTTTAAGTCTCACGGTTTCTAATTGCAGTAGCAAAAAATGTCATTTTTTAGACAATTTTTCAGGTGATGAGGATTATTTCATTATTTGATTTTTCATAAAATTTCAGCATGTGCTTTGCTTGTTCTTGAATATGACTAAATATATCACAGAATCATTGACTCGTAGAATATCTCAAGTTGGAAGGGACCCATAAGGACCATCAACTCCCTGCTCCTTGCAGGACTACCTAAAACTAAACCATATGACTAGGAGCATTGTCCACATGCTCCTTGAACTCTGACAGGCTTGGTGCCATGACCACTTCCCTGGGGAGCCTGTTCCAGTGACCAGCCACCCTCTCAGTGAAGAACCTTTTCCTAATGTCTAATCTGAACTTCCCCTGACACAACTTCATTCCATTTCCTCATGTCCTATGGCTGCTCACCAGAGAGAGATCAGCACCTCCCCCTCCGCTGCCCCCTTGAGGAAGTTGTAGACTGCAATGAGGTTACCTCTCAGTCTTCTCCAAGCTGAACAAGCCAAGTGACCTCAGCCACTCCTCAGAAGTCTTGCCCTCAAGACCTTTCACCATCTTGGTCGTCCTCCTCTGGACACACTCTAATAGTTTGATGTCCTTCTTATACTGAGGTGCCCAAAACTGCATGCAGTACTCGAGGTGGGGCCACAAAAGTATAGAGTTGGACAATCACCTCCATCACCTGGCTAGCTATGCTGTGCTTGATGCACCCCAGGACACGGCTGGCCCTTTTGGCTGCCAGGGCACACTGTTGACTCATATTAAA
Organism: Falco peregrinus; assembly: GCF_023634155.1. NCBI lineage: Eukaryota > Metazoa > Chordata > Aves > Falconiformes > Falconidae > Falco > Falco peregrinus. Next base: position 27,044,750 of record NC_073743.1, read on the forward strand.
TTTGCCATCAACCCAAACCCCCAGAGCTTTTTCCACGGGGCTGCTCTCCAGCCTCTCGTCCCCTAATTTGTATGTATAACCAGGATTTTCCAGTCCCGGGCGGAGAATCTGGCACTTGCTCTTGTTAAATTTCATATGGTTGGTGATTGCCCAGCTCTCTAGTCTATCCAAATCTCTCTGTAAGGCTTCTCTACCCTCGAGAGAGTCCACAGCTCCTCCTAGTTTAGTATTGTCAGCAAACTTCTATGCAGCTGGACTTCATACATCTGCAATATACTGGGGAGAAAAAGACTAAAAGAGGATCCTTAGATTCTATATATAGTGCTATCCTGAAAAACAGTGCATATTAAGTTTTGTCTAACATCAACTCTAATCAAGCAAACTGAGTCTTGTCTGTATGTGCATATCGGTCTGTTCTTGACTGTTTAAAAGAACAGTAAAACCAAACCTCCTTTAGATTAGTTATATTTTCTGTTCTGTGTTGTGGTGGATTGACTCCAGCTAGCAGCTAAGTACCACTCAACTGCTTGCTCACTCCCCCTGCCCAGTGGGACAAGAGAGAGAAAAGGAAGAGCAAAAGTGAGAAAACTTGTGGGTTGATGTAAAGATAGTTTAATAAGTGAAGGAAAAAAGAAGAAAAAAACCCCAACAAAACAAGTGATGCAAAGGCAATCACTCACTATCTCCCACAAGTAGACCGATGCCCAGCCAATCTCTGAGCAACGGCTACCCTCCTCCCTTCTATTTTTATTGCTGAGCACAATGTTATATGGCATGGAATATCCCTTTGGTCAATTTGGGTCAGCTTTCCAGGCTGTCTCCCCTCCCAAGTTCTTGGCCACCCTCAATCTACTCGCTGTGTGGGATAGAGTAGAAAAAAGATAAAACCTTGATGCTGCTGTGTGAGTACTGTTTAGCAATAGCCAAAACATCTGTGTGTTACCATCACTGCTTTACCAAGAAATCTAAAACACAGCACCATACAGGCTGCTATGGGGAAAGTTAACTCCATTCCAGACACACCCAATACATATATGTATATATTTTTGTATATATTGCATATATATTTTTATCAAGCTAGTGAGAGAAGAATCTTTCATGGCTGATAGCAGGAACATGAAATGACTCTCTCAAGGAGGATGCTGTAACTGTTTGCAATACTAACAATGTTCATCTTCGTAAAGATTAAATAAATGGAAAAGTAGAGGCCTATTTGGACTTTTAAAAGATTATGTACATTCATACTAAGTGTAAATTTTTACAACATCTCCATATTATGTAAAATGGATTCTATTTTTATTTTCTACTGAGATTTGCAATTAGAGTGAACAAGTTTCTGAATGCAGGTATATTTACATAATATATTTCAGGCCTGAAAAGACAAACGTATGTCATGAAAGTGTGTATGCTGGCCCAGAGAAATAGGTTCTGTCCTTGAAGTTTAATATAAATATTTTAGAACTAGAATTAGAAAGACTTTGTTTATGTTTCATTTAAGGGAAAAAAACCAAACCAACCACCACCACTGGTGCTAGCTTATTAATATTGCAGACACTTCAGTAAGAATGGCTTATTTGAAGCAGAAAAGCCTCCATGTTTCTTTTCCAGTTATCTATTACTTTTGCTGGAGGAAAGCTTCTATGTGCTTTGCAGTCTTGTGAAATGAGTAATCATTTATATGGATGGTCTGAGTCAAAATTTAGTCTTTGCTGTAGAATGTTTTTTTTTTTTCTTCACAGTGTCCTAAGAAGATCTCTTAATCTTTCTAGTTAAGGTCTTGCTTCTCTGAGTTTTGAACTGAGTTCTTCTGTTGAGAGAAGCATGTTCCAATGGGCATATCATTCCTGCCTCTTTTCCATTTCTTTATAAGCTAAAAACTTACCGGGGTTAAAAGGAAAATAAAATGTAAATCTTGTGATTCCTCAGAGAAGGCTGTTAGGTTTTAGAGCCATCCCTACCAATGAGCTTTTGATTGCCAGGAGTGGCCATTTTCCTATTCCACAGACTTGACCATTTGTTTGCATCCGGGTTTGGAAGGCCAGTACCTAAAATGTTCTTTCTTGTAAATTTATTTCTTTACATAATAGTTAAGATCTTTTTACAGTCCAGAAGTTCTTATGCCTCCCACCCTTATTATAGTGGAAATTGTTCCACATGTTGATATAAAGAGGGATCTATTAATTCTCACAAGTAGCTATAGCAAAATCTTGATTATTTTCCAGGTTAGGTTTTATTGGTATATATTCCACAGCTCTTTGAAAGATAACTTTTGATATAAGTAATGGTCTCTTGTTTATTTTTATGGCTCCTAAAAGACTGGGGTAGTAATTTACAGGATAAGAAAAAGACACATTGACTGCCCCAAAAACTGTACAGTCTCATAAACAAGTATCACACTTCCACCTGCTAGTATGTTTTAACAGTAAACTATATGGCAGGGTGCTTAGCTTTACCTGAAGGTTGTAGGTTATATCAAAGACTATGCTATAATCAGTTCTCTAGAGACTTTTCCTTTTGAAAATCTTAGTGATATAAACCAAATTTCTCTAGAGGCTATTGGGCATAGTGTTTGGGCATTTGAGATGGCTGTTCGATCTCTTTATGTTACTACTTCATAACAAGTTGGGTCTCTGGATTTATTCTGATATTTTAAGGGGGGAAAAAAACCACCCACTTTTTCCCGCTCTTCTCTGTGTCCAGCTTCCTTCAGTAGAACTAAGAGGCAGTTCCTTGCCCTAGATACCCAAAAGACCATAATTTGTCATCAGTAGTACAGAGAATGTGAAGGTTTATGAATATTTGTACATCTTTTTTTGAAGACTGAAGATTACCATGAAAGGTCTATGAGAAAATATTCTCAGAATGCATCAGTGAATGTTAGAAGTGACCATAAATTTGAAGACTTTTGTTACACAGCTCAATGAAACTATTCTGCAATGAGGCCTGCTTTATTCTAATTTCATAAACCTACTTTTTTTTTAATACTGAAATTCACACAAAACTGTCTTTTAGGTGAAGTTTTCTCTTGACCTAAACACATGGAATTTTATTCTATTTCAGGATAATTTTTGAAAATTAGTTTTCTCGTTGTGTTCTTCAGGTGGTCCAAGTCCATGGTTAACAGCAGTCATGTTTTCCAGGCAGTCAGGCACAGAACCTCGTTCTCTGTCACTCATGCATATCAGGGAAGGAGGAATTCATAGCCAACTTAAGCTGTTCATTTTCTTGAATTCCCCAGCTCTTGCTATTGCAATCTTCTGCAGAGAGCCTAGATAGACTGCATGTACTTCTGGCTCCTCCCAGCTTTCTTGCTGAAAATTGATTTCTAGATCTGGTTTCTGGTTGTCTAGTTCATGGAACAGGGCATAGAAAATGCATTTTTACTCCTTTTGATTATAAAACAACAGAATTAAGAGCAAGTGGCAAGTACAGGCAGAGACAGAGAGGCGGAGAGAGACAGAGAGTCAGAGAGAATGTACAAAATGCTGAATTCAGTTTTATTCATGAGGAGAATGTCAGATTCTGTCACCATGGAATTGTGAAATACATAGATCCATGACTGAGATGAAAAGAACAATTTGCAGCTCTCTGAGCTATTAGTTAGCCTTCCTGCAAACTCACAAGAACCTCTCTCCATGGCTTTATTCACTGCTTATGTTTTCAAGTTTCTCCACATTTCCATGGTCTGTAATTAATATCTTTATCAATGATCTGGACCAGGTGATCGAGTGCACCCTCAGTAAATTTGCAAACAACACCAAATTGGGCAGGAGTGTTGATCTGCTTGAGAGTAGGAAGGCTCTGAAGAGGGATCTGGACAGGCTGGATGGATAGGCTGAGGCCAAGTGTATGAGGTTCAACAAGAAGTGCTGGGTCCTGCACTTGGGTCACAACAACCCTGAGTGGCTGGAAAGCTGCCTGGTGGAAAAATGACCTGTTGCTGTTGGTTGACAGCTGGCTGAACATGAGCCAGCGGTGTGCCCAGGTGGCCAAGAAGGCAAATAGTATCCTGGCCTGTATTCAAAACAGTGTGGCCAGCAGGACTAGGGAAGTGATTGTCCCCCTGTACTCAGCACTGGTGAGCCCACACCTTGAATACTGTGTTCAGCTTTGGGCCCCACACTACAAGAAAGACACTGAGGTGCTGGAGAGTGTCCAAAGGAGGGCAACAAAGCTGGTGAAGGGTCTAGAGCACAAGTCTTATGAGGAGCAGCTGAGGCAAGTGGGGTGGTTTAGTCTGTAGAAAAGGAGACTCAGGTGGGCCCTTATTGTTCCCTACAACTGCCTGAAAGGAGGTTGTAGACAGGTGGGTGTCAGTCTCTTCTCCCAAGTAACAAGCGATAGGATGAAGGGAAAGAGCCTCAAGTTGTGCCAGGGGAGGTTTAGATTGGATATTAGGAAAAATTTCTTCATTGAAAGGGTGGTCAAGCATTGGAACAGGCTGCCCAGGGAGGTGGTTGAGTCACCTCCCCTGGAGGTGTTTAAACAACGCATAGATGCAGTGCTTAGGGACATAGTTTATTGATGAACTTGGCAGTCCTGGGTTAACAGTTGCACTCAATGATCTCAAAGGTCTTTTTCAACCTAAATGATTCTGTGATTCTAATTGAAATCCACAGGTAGGGGGAGATTAAATGTTACCATAGCTATTTCCAGCAACACATTAACTTGTGCTCCTGTATCCAACTAAAATTTAAATAAGTATCTGGTGTTCACTGATCATTTGAAAAAATCAGAGTTATATGGTGTGGTGGTGTCTGTGGTTTCTCCCAGAAACATTTAATTGACTGTGGTTCTACATATTCTCATCTGCTAAGGATGTCTTGGTTTGTGCTAAAATGTCACAAAGTGCATTGCTCCACATGTTATTTTCATTTGATTCTGACCAAGTTTCAAATTAGTTTTTGTCTCAGGTCTCAGCTTGTAGAAATTACTACAGATCCAAAGTACTGCAATATTAAAACATTCTTTCTGTATACCTTATTCTGAATGGGATAATTTTCATTGATTCCCAAATTCTAAATGCTTCGTAAAAAGGTTGAGTTTCTTGATGACCTTTAAGGTTTCACAATGTTTTGCACATATATTCCTCAAAAAGTATACCAGTAGAATTTCACAGACTTCTTAGTCCATCATTAAAAGAGAAGGCTTATATACCTGGAAATTTGTCTGCTTTTCCCAGCTATATTTGCTAGTGTAACAAAATAGAGTATATTTTCCTACAAACCTTGTTCTCTTAGGCCATTACAGGCATATCGTTATTCCTACAATATAACTATGTGAAATTTTTAAGCATCAAGTTCATCAACAGTTGCAATTGTCAGAAATAGGGCTACCTTTAATTTCATTTGCAAATGACAGATGCAATGAAAAGTGAAACGTGTCAGAATTAACTCTAGTATTTTTCAAAGTGTTTATTATGTAGCTTTCAACTGTCTTGTTCTTTCAGTTTATTCAGTTGTCAGTACCTCTGCTGAACAGATTATGTATTTATGCAGCTTCCTCTCTCACCTTCTTGCCTTCCCCAATCGTCCTGGTTTCTGCTGGGATAGAATTCATTTTCTTCTTAGAAATTAGTACAGTGCTGTGTTTTGGCTATAGCATCAGAACAATGTTAATAGCACACTGATGTTGTTAGTTGTTGCTGGGTGATGTTTATACTAAATCAAGGACTTTTCAATTCCGTGGGCCCTGCCAGCGAAAGGTCTGGAGGGGCACAGGAAATTGGGAGGGGACACAGCCAGGACAGCTGACCCAAGCTAGCCACAGAGGTATTCCATACCATATGACGTCATGCAGAGTCTATTAACTGGGGTAAGAAGAAGGAAGGGGGGGGGGCATTTGGCATCATGGCATCTGTCTTCCCGAGTAACCGTTACACATGATGGAGCCCTGCTTTCCTGGGGATGGCCGAACACCTGCCTGCCCAGGGGAAGTAGTGAATGAATTCTTTGCTTTGCTTTGCTTTGCTTGCGTGTGTGGCTTTTGCTTTACCTATTAAACTGTTCTTATCTCAACCCCTGAGTTTTACATTCCTTGCCGATTCTCCTCCCCATTCCTCTGGGTGAGGGGGAGCAAGCAAGCAGCTGCATGGTGCTGGGCTGCCGGCCAGGCTTAAACCATGACACCAATCTAATGTCACCAGTCTAGAAAAATCTAAATCTTTGAGATATATCATTCCTGAAGTCACATTACAAATAGTTCTTTAGTCTCTGTACTGGCTGAAAGACTGTCCTTTTCCTTTTGTCTTGGGCCCAAAGGGCAGGAAACGGAGGTTTATTCTAGACTAGCCAAACTATTACTGTTGGAAATCTTTTGTCATCAAGGATTACTTTGCTGTACCAGAGGAAGCAAGTCAAGGTCTTTCGGCGCTCAGGTGACTTGCTGGGACCATGCATATGAGTTGTCTTTATCTCATAATTCTCAGGGCTGTGCAACACTAAGCTAGTCTGCTGATGATGTGGCCTTTGTCCTTTATGCTTTTCCTCTGTGAGGGATTGCTGTTTACACTGAAATAGGCCTATTTCTTCCTGTAAGGTCAGGAAAGAAGGCTGAGTTAATCCAACCACTCACTGACACTGAGGAGCAAATCTCTTTTTCCCACTACTCCCTCATTTTGTCTCCCATCCCCAGCTAAAGTGTTTAGAAAACTAACCCAACAAAAAAAGTAAAGAGTTTTCTGCTTGATTAGTGAGCAGAATCAGCCTGTTGAGGGTCAGACAAATGCCAGAGCAGTTACAAAATGCTTTTAATTCTTTCTTGTGGCTAGCATCTCAGACTTGTCATTTTATGAGAACAAATGTATTTTTAAGGTAACGTTTAAGTAGTTCTTTCGGCAAACATTTTTCCTTTATCCATGTTCCAGTTTAACCATATAAACTATTCAACTTATCATAACTATAAAATTTGTTAAATGTCAGATAAAAATGTTAAACAACAAAACATGTTTTAAAAAGAAAGTTGAGAAAATTCAACACCTTTATAAATATAGGAGGGTCCACCTCTTCCTGGTAATAAAGGTGATAACTTTGATCTTCCCTGCTTCTTTCAAATGGGATAGTAACAAATTTTTACATGCTATTTTCCCCTACTATGTAATTTACTATCATTAAAGAGTTTAATGAAATGCATCCTGCCCCAATAGTAAGAAGAGCTAACAGCATGGAACTATTCTTTCAGGAGAAAGTATTCTCTTTTTTCAGCAGTACCAGGAAAAGGCGGAGAAAAAGGAGGAAGCATGAATGTATACAGCCAGTTCCCCAAGAATGTATTCGATTAATCTCAAATCAGTGCCAACTGGAAGCTGCAATGTGAATCAGCTCCACTTACTACACAAGGCAAGTAGGATATACATTTATTTCATTCATATCAGGAAAACAGTATTTCTGAATATCTGGCTACTAGAAGGATCCACGTTTTTGCCAGTTTCCTTAGCTCTTCTCAGAAAGTATAGGTTTAATATCTTTATTAAACATGGTGATTCCACAACAATAAGGACTACCAGGAATCACTGCCACTGAAACCTCAACTCCCCTCTTCAAAGGTGTACAGTGAGACAGCAGGAGACTATCTAAGTTGTCACAATATGGAGTGAAGAAATGGAAGACAAGGACTCTGGATGGGAATACAGGCAGGGACATAGGAGTCACTGCCTATCTCCTTTTTAAGGGTCATAGTTAATGTTGGGCAAATAATTGGGGTTTTCTCTTCTTTTAGAGTATATCATGGCTAATCCTGCTGTAGGCAACTAGCAAGTAGCATACTTCTCGTACAACAGCATGAGAAGTCACAGACAATTAGTCAAATAAAGACTGCATTGTTCTTTCCCACTCACTGCCTGCTCCAGCTGACATGTCAAAAATATGTTCTTCTTTGGTAGTTGCTTAGATGCTTTAAAGAGTTCTTTTTAAGTATCAAAAACTGGCAAATTACTGAAGCAGCTTGAGGTCAGTGTACCTACAGACTTACATGGCAGCCAACTGGTAACAGGTGGAAATCCACAGTCATCTACTATTTGGAGAGCTTCTGAGTTGATCATGTTTAGCTTTTCAGCATACCCATGCAGTAACTAATAAATAGGAAAGAGCTGAAGAACTTGGGTTCAGATAGCAGCATTCAGCTGTAGAGATTTCTAAAACAGATTCTCCTCTACTAAGCACAATGTTTTGGAAAGAACACTTCTAAGTTTACTGACTGGTTTAGATGAAATTGCATCTCAGCAATATATTAGAAAACTACTTCCTGAATTGCATCACAAAGTTTCCTTTTAGAACCAGATAGACAGATTGACTCTTATTAACGGTCCTGGCTGGCAGTTTATCTCAATGGCAAGCTGAAATAATGGTCATTATCACAAAAGAATAAAACAGTAAACTGCCAGGAGCCACAAAAGAATCATGAAATGGAGTCAGTCTCAAAAGGGAGAGGGAGAAAAAAGGAGGAAGAGACAAGCAAGAATGTGTTCATATCATCAATCTTATGGGAATCATATGGGATGATTTCCCTGTGTATCTATCGAAAAAGTAATGGTGGAAAGCAATTTGTGTGAATGATTATGAAATGATAGCATTCCCTTCTAGAGAGAGGAAGTCCTGAAAGCATCAGAATAAGGCTAACAGACAACTTTCAGCCTGTTTGAATTTGTCAAACAAATTCAGGGCATTGGTGGAAAGAATTTCTTGAATAAATAAATAACCGGAAGAAAAGAGTGAAAAGACATCTTAAGTGATTCAGACTATATTTGAAAGAAGCAAACACCAAACAACTCAATGACAAATATCACATGGGAGAAAAATAGGAAATAATATGAGGTTATTTTGGCTGTATCACAAATTCCTCAATGATAGAAGAAAAAGGTGCAACAATAAAAAAAGAAAACAAAGACATAAGAGTATTTAGGAACACCAGAAGCATTTAGTGACAAAATCAGAAAGACAGAAGTCCAAAATGAGTTTAAATTAGCAAGGACGTTAATAAGGCAGCAAGAACACATTTTATACCACCAAAGAGTTAGAGTTCTACTATTAAATGGAAAAGGAGCATAAAGGAAAGAATGTCAAGTATGAAGTCTTAATGCCTACTTTGTTCCCACCATCACAAAACAAGAAAAGACATCATTATTATTATTTAAATACAACAACAGCAATACACATGTAGCCATCTGTTTGGATTAATACCTAGGTTACAGTAATCAATAGCTTCATTGTGCTAGCCTGGTTACTTTGTATAAATAATGCATGCCTTACTAACGAATATGCCCCTGAAGAAAAACTAGAAGTCTGATAAGAGGGGAACATCTTGTCCCAGAAGGTGTCAACAGCCGGTTAATCGAAAAAAAGACAAGAAGTCGGCAGAATGAGACTGAAACTAGGGGAAAGATAAAGGCAGCAAGGGGAGATCTGGACCACTGACTCAATTTAAGACTGGAAAGACACCACTCGTTACTGGTTTCTGCCTCGATATTGAGCCCTTGACTGTAATATTTGGATGTGGCCATCCAGCCAATTCCTTATCCATCTAACAGTCCATCCATCAAACCCATCTCTCCATTTCAGAGGGAGGAGAACTGTGACAAATTCATATCGAAGGCATTACAGAAGTCCAGACAGATGACAACCTTAGTTCTTCCCATGTCCACAGATGCAGTCACTCCATCTTAGAAAGCCACTAGGTTAGATAGTGCATATATTGGAGTATCATGTTAAACTTCATAAATCAATTTTACATTAATAAGATTTGCAGTAAGGCTTGTAAATGCAGATACTTGAATCCCTGTTGAGTATAACCTCACTGACTTTATCACAGATCTATACAGATATTGCAATCTGCCTGTAGAGATCTGGTATCAGGAATGGATCTTTTGCCCTAATGTAGTAAAAAATTTCATGATTGAGTAGCAATGTATGTGTGAATATTCTCATTAAACTCCCATATATGCTTGCAGTAGCAGGATCATATGAATTGATACAACAGCAATGGATCATTCTTGTTTACTGTCCATTCTTACTTATTTCTCAATATAGAAACCAACCCTTCAGTTATTTTTAATGTTTTTTCTTCTTGAATATTCATGTGCAAAGAGATATTTTTCTGTTTCACTCTGTTGTGAAGAAAACCACTAAATTTCTGTTTATAAGGACATAATTCTGTTGAGGAGCAATCCCTTGGAGAACTCTCATGTATCTTTGAAGAAGGCTTTTTACTCAGTCCCAACAGTTCATTTATCACATTTTATTTTCTCACTATTTTTATGGCTTTACATTATTCCATTCTGTGTACACCAACACGGTGTTTTCTGACTCCAGTTGCCAACTGTTTTATATTTCTTGCTTCAGTTGTTTTCCCCCCTTGTTATATGGAGGACATTTGATGGGTTAGTATAGCTCCTACCACTCCTAAGTCAGATAAAATTGCTATCTTGGCTTTCACTCATTTAGAATAGTTTAATTTCTGCTAGTTGAAGAGTTTAATTTAGCATTTCCGGTAACTACCCTCCTCCCTTGAAAAATAAACAAAAATAAAACTAAACAGCCTCCTACCAACAGTTCTTTTTCTTTTTGTGTGATGGCCATCTCTTGAGGCTTTGTGGAATTGTGTTTTCCTTGGTCCTGGAGAGAAAGGTTTGCTTTCAATATATTTTGAGATTTTTTTTTTCTTCAATATTAAAAAGGAAGTTACTGATCAGTCAGCATCTCAGGTTTCTGTGTTCCCTTTGGCAGTGGACTTTCTTGATGTTTGGCTGTGTTGTTCTCTTGGAACTTGGCTTCTTCTTCTTACTACTTAATAATAATAATTATTAGATAGTTAAAACTGTGCATTTTCTATACCACCATAAATATTTAGTCCAGGCTTTGAAAAAAAGCTTCTTCCAGTTTCCTCAAATTTGAAATTTAATCCTATGCCTTTTCAACAGAGACACATAGGAAAATTGCCATTTCCCTTTCCTCTAAATAGGAAAAAGGAAGCTCGTTTACATCCCTGCTTTATTTCCTGATAATTTGCAAAATAAAATTGATATTGTAAGTTCTTTTTTGCAGCTCTATAGTGGGTGTGGGTGTGTGTGTTTTAGGTTGAAGCCTCTGCTCCCTAAATAATTTTCCTTAAATGTATATGAGCAACTCAAATTTTCATTATTTTTTAAAAATATCTTTCTTAGCCTGATTGATTGCTTCAAAAATATAACCTGAATGAAAGATGGAAAATGATTGGACACACAAAAAAAAGAATCCCTAATAAAGATGTTATTGCTTATATTCTGTTTCTTGAAATCCAAAGTACCATAAGAAAATGGTATTAAAGGTGTATCCAAAAGGGTGATTTCAAAAGAGGGCTTTACACTGTTTATTAATGCTTTACTATGTTATTGGATGTCATCTCATATCATAGTGGTAATTATAGAACCTTTATAATTAATAAATATACATCTTTTTATTGCCACTGAAAGAAGTACACCAACAAATGTAACTTTTAGTTTTCTTACAATATGTATAATTTTATGAAGTGGAATCTATAGATTAAGATTCTTTAAAAAGTCTGGTTTTATTTGCTTACAATTTTGTTAAACTTCAGCAATTCCATCTGAATTGTCTATTCTAGGTGTCTGCTTCATAATAAATTCTTTTATCCTTAGTAACTTTTAGCAAAAGTAGTTCTTAGAGGGTTTATAGAGATATCTCTCAACCAAACAAACGAATTGACACAACTGTTCTTCCTTTTGGTGGAACCATTTTGTTTTGCTGAGGGAGAAAGAAAGGAATGAGGTAACTCACTCACCATGGCCAAAATAGTCTATGACAATATGATGTTTGTACATACTGAAAGGATTATCTGTCACTGGCATCATTGTTTTGTAAATGTTCTAAATATTATATTTGTAAATATTGTCTTTGTACCCAGTATGCTTCTCCCTTCCCATCTTCATGTGCTACAAAATTGAAGATGGAGGAATGTGCAGTGAAGCCTATCCTGTGAAGCATTGGTCCCACAGAAAAAAAACTATGCATGATCATGTAATTGAAGACTGTGTCACCATGCTTAGAGGCATGGGGCTAGAATTAAATTTAGAAGTCAGGGCAGTCTTCTTGGAAGTGGGAGATCATAGAATCATAGAACAGTTTGGGTTGGAAGGGACCTTTAAAGGTCATCTAGTCCAACCCCCCTGCAATGAGCAGGGACATCTTCGACCAGATGGGGTTGCTCAGAGCCCCGTCCACCTTGACCTTGAATGTTTCCTGGGATGAGGCATCTACCACCTCTCTGGGCAACTTGCTCCAGTGTTTCACCACCCTCATAAAGAATTTCTTCCTTACATCTAGTCTGAATCTGCCCTCTTTTAGTTTAAAACCATTAACCCTTGTCCTGTCTCAACAGGCCCTACTAAAGTCTTTCCCCATCTTTCTTATAAGCCCCCTTTAATGCTGTGATGCTAATTGGTGGTTTGATTTTGTTCTTTTTAAAGGGTGTGGGAGGGAGTGGGGATGTTACATCACCAAGCAGTAGTTTGAGAAAACAGTGGTCACCATTACACTTTCCATAAAGTACAGTCCTGAGTATGAGTGTTTGTCTAAAGGAAGGTGAGGGGCTGTGATGGCAGTTAAACATCTGTGAAGTTAGATGGTATGAAAGTTGGGTTTTTCTGGAAGGTATTTTTTATTAAATAGCTATGTTCTATTGAAATCCTATGTTAAGTATGCAAATTCTTTTGGATGGAACCAACACATTCTACTACAAGATCCTCTTCCACTCTATAGCAGAGTATTTAAAGTGTCCTTCTATGACAGTTTGGGCTAGTCCACATTTTTGTAGATTAGACATCCCTAACAACTGGTATATTTACTGTTGACAGATCTGTGAATTAAAAACTTCAAAATACATGGAAGAGAAAAAATTGTCATCTTGATATGTTTATTTTGCTGTATCTTTTTAATTTGTCAGCTACCCAAAATGCAAAATAAATCGATCTCAAAGAAAAGTGTAGCTGAATGATACTATGCACATTGCAATGTATTGCAAGTATCTTAGCTATTCTGTTCTTGTGAACCAGCAGGATTTTTATATTAAGGAGATTCCTGTTCTCCAGTTCTTGAAGAGTAGAGCTTTTGTGTAGCTCAGTCCCTCACTGATCCAAAATAGGGCTGGCAGAAAGAGCAGAGGACTATTTGTTTAATAATGTTAGCTGGGAATGGCCTGGTTGTCAGAGTCCAGTGCTCTCTGACCAGGTTCTTTTAGACATTCCACACAAGGAAGATTTAATGTTTTAATACCAAATTTATCTATTTGAAGACATTTGACATTACACAGGATTTTGATTTAGCAGAGCGATATTGAAATCACAATAATTCAATAAGATTGGCTCCAAAGTTCATGCCAATATAGTTAGCGTGATTACTTTTTTTTTTTCAAAACCTCTGAGTATACAGCAGCTTTTATTGAAGCCAGATGAATTCCAGAGGTGTTGCAAATGTCATAAATCAGGCTACCTATTTAGAAGGCTGAGTGCACATACAGTACTAGGATACTTATTCTTTTAAATCTTGGGGTTTATTGTTTCAAACTGTGGTTCAATTTATATGTTTCAATAGTAATATCTTTGGGTTTTTAAAAAACATTTCTTGATACATGGGTAATACTGCATGAATTGAAGGGATTTGATAAATTGGTCACATAAAAGTTTTAGTATATCCTGGTTCTGTAAAAAAATTCCTGGTTTAAAAAATTATAGTAAAACATAATAATGTGAATACCTGGTCTATTTTGTTTTCAGATTACTCACAGTTTTCAGAGTTTTAGGGTAAGATCAAAGGAAATATTTTAAGAAATAGATTTTAAAGCACTTATGTATTGGATTTCATATTTGTGACTAGAAACTGTGTCAGAAAACATTTTCGAACTTTATTAAATGGGGCCTGACAAATGTTGCATCAGTTGAGATAACTGCCTTGATAACAGTAAAACTCAAATTATTATTTTTGTGCTTATTGTAAGCAATTACACACCACCATTACCTAAACATGTATATTATGTATGTATTCTCCTGGAAGAAGAATTATGTCAGTAATATTGGGTTTTTTAATAGTAATTTCTATGTTATGTTTTTTTGCTGGATACACCTATTGAAGCAGCAAAACCATAAAAAGCCTCCATTTTTATAGTGTGGAGAACATGCCTTATTTGAACTTTTTAAAACATCATGTAGTCCCACAGTCCTGATATAATTCTCCTAACTTCTTGCTATTTTTATTTCTTATGACACTGAAGCTGTCAATCCTTAAACTTTCTTTTGGATGAGCTCTAACTCTTCCTTGGCCAAAAGATTGTTACCTAGTACTCTCTACTTTTTCATAGACATGAGGCCTTATAGTTCAGGTCCCTTTTGCTCTTATGCTGAAACTTTCTATTTTTCACTGTCAGAAGCAGTTTTCAATAGAAATTTCTTCTTGCATTTCAAAGTACTTTCTTAATATGGAGGAAAAGGAGGTTTTGAATCTGCCATTATGATAGCTCTGTGATTCACTGGAACTTAAATAGGCATTTGCCTGCTCTGTAAAAAATGTTTCTATACTAGGTAATTGGTACTGTACAAATTGCAAGAGTAAATTGGAATAATTTAATTGTTGAATATCTAAACCTGATGCACTGGTGTTTAAATATTTTATGTTTTTATAATATTTTATAACAACTTAGCCAGAATCTCACTCTGAATAACTTTTGAGAATGAATGCTTAGCTGACGCTCTGTAGACCAGTAGTCTCCAAAGTGGGATGGGTGCACAGAGTGTGGGAAGAAAATATTTTTTGTACCATTAATAAATAAAATAATATTTTTAAAAATAGTGTTTATTTAATCTTTATCTCATTGTTTTTAAAATTCTATTTTTGTGTATGTTTTATAATGTACTTAATATATTAGTACAGTCATATGTATATAATTTTAAAATAATTATACATATATTGGAGGTGCATGCTCAAAAAATTTTACTAATAGTCATGCATGATCAAAAAAGTTTGGAGATCGCTTCTGTGGACCATCTAACTGTACTCCAAAAGTGGTCTGAGTCTTGAGAAAACAGCACAGAGCCCTCTATAACATAGCTAGTGAATGACTTGGTTTGACATCAGGAGATTTGATTGAAGAAAGAGAGGAGCTAAGGGGTTGTAATTATTTATCATGTATCAATTTTCTCTGTTTACCTTTTTCTACGTGTAGCTTTTGGAAGTATCTAATCTGCAAGGTCATTAAAGAAATAAAGAAGAAAAATTCTGAAATATTCTATTTAAGACATTTTATACTAATTTTTTTCTTTGGCTATTACCTATTAATGTAGAATTGGAGGTGTTTCATTATCTAATGTTTCCTTTCCTGGTGCAAATTAGTGAGCTCATGGCCTAGTTACTTAACCTAACCCATGAACCTTTCCTTACCAGGGGAATTCTTTGTCTGCTAGACTTGCATACTATATCAGAGTGTAGTTTTTAGTCTTCCATTGACAACTACTCCCACTTTGACATTCTGTTTGGAAAATCAGTCAAATATGTCTGTCTCTAGAGCAGGCAATTTTGTGTTGTTTTATGGATCAGGTAGCAGAAGGTGGTAAAAATCACAAATAGCTTTTACCTTTAGATTAATAAAATATACCATTTTAAATAGCCTGGGAATCTGTCAGCTTCTGACCTCCAGATGTGTGGACAAAGAAAAGGTATTATTGAGAAGTGCCAGTCCAGTGCCAGTGCAGTTTTCTGTTAACTACTCACTTCAGCTTGATTTGCTTTTCATTGCATCATTGTGTCTTCAGGAAAAAAAATAATTATATGATTAATTGCATCAATGTAAGCATGCATACACATTTTCACATTAAAATATGTTGATATTTTTTTAAAAAGTTCATAATGTTCTGCAAAGATTAAGAATTAAACTAACAGTTCTGATTTAACTATCACAAGTTATTTATTCCAGAGTTTAGTGAAATACTGAAACATAATAATTTCATCTGTATGTTATTTGAATGAAAAAGATATTTTAAATAATGCTTGGAATTATAAAGAACATGTGATCACTCTGAGCATTCTTTCTGTGTGTATCTACTACATTAGCCAAGGCACAGAAATTTTTTAACTGCATTTCCATATTTAACAGTATCATATGTCTGCGTTTATTTACATTTAACCTATATCTTAATTTTGATACCTCTGAAACTATTTTAAAACAAGTCAATTAATACTTCATGGTAGTTTTTCCTGTGTGTGGACAGATGTATCATCATGCTGTTGAGTGACATAACCAACCTTTTTTTAGTAAGTCATCTAGTATCAGCTATATGATACCAGTTTGCTGGCACAATTAACATTCTGCAAACTGAATCTATGCTCTTGGGGCTGTGTCACAGTCCATTTGGATCTCTCAAATTTACAGGACAATATACTCTGTAAATTAAATTGTATTTCATGAGCCCATAAAGTAAAAAAAAAATCAAACAAGGGATCAATCCTTTTTGTACAGACTAGTCTAACACATGAAATCTCAAATTCATTACTTCATTACTTCATTAATTCTCTAGCTTGCAAATTCTCTCACTTACAAATTTTCTAACTTCTAACTTGCATGACCGTGAGCAAAATATTTACCTAGCTGATGACAAGAGCACTCATTCTTCCTCCTCCATCATGGTGCGGGTGTTCCCTGTATCACACCAGGAAGCATGAAAGCCTCAGCAGTCTGGCTGCTGTTGGATCTGCTTCAAAAACTTTTTGGGTTTTTATACCTTCCAGCTTGGAAGTTTGGTCTATACCATTTCCATAAGTTAGTGGATTCTGAAGAAAATGCCAAACAATTACTATGCAAAAATGCAGGAGATGATGGCTGCAGGAGACAGCAAACTGCAGGTGATAACCATGGCAGAACGGCCCTTATCCCTTCCATTCCATTGTGTCCTGCATATGAGTTGCTCTTGCTTTGACCTAATGGCACTGCTCCCAGCATACATCAGACCTTACCATGAGCTGTGTGTTAGGCCAAAACCTGAGCAGGAATTGAATGAACCGTCACAAGCTGTGCACAACAGAAAAAAACCCTTGATCTCTTTGATTCTGTATTTAAAATTATATTTTCATTTTCTGTATGGGTATTTAGTACTCTATTAAAAAAAGATAAAAACAAGACTGAAATACTTCTCTCCAGCAGTTTTCAGTTTCCATCTCAAAACTGGCTATTAGCCTTGATGATGTATACAATTTTTTCTTGCTTGTCTCATCTCTTTTTCTCAACTGTCACCATTGTTCTGATAATTCCCCACTGGTAAGTGATTTTTTTTCTCAATTTTCTCCCTTAACATTCCCTTTTATTTCACACCTGATGTAGGCAAAGATGTAATCCTGCATATTTCTTCATGAAAGACCTTGTGAAGAGTTATGCCTTCCCTGTGAACCCCTTCTAGCATTACTGTTTCAGAAAACAGTTTCAATTCCTGACATACCAAGACCTCTGCTTTAATTTTTTTATTCTGACCTGACAGATATTCAGATTCATTGCCTGTAACTGCACTAGAATTAATATATTATTGCGTATGTTTGATGAACTATAGAACTGGTTCAAGATTCATTTTCAGTTACTTGGTTTCTGAATGTAACACTATTGTCAATATTCTTTGTTCTGGTTGCTCAGCAGTTTTCAGTTTAATATTGTTGAGGGACAGTTGTATTATGGCAAAATGTTTTTCTTCTCATTTCTATGTGGGGTAAAGTTTAAATAAACCCACATTCCTTACACCTTGTTTTTATCTGTGAACATTTTTGTGGCTTTGTAATTAAACAAGCCAAAAATTACTCGATTCACCATGAAATTGTATCTGCTTTTTTTTTCTATTTAAGTTCTTGCAGTGGGTTTTTTTCTTCTTTTATTTTTGAAGATATACAGTTAGCATATACTTTGTCTCTATGGTACTTTTTTTTTAAGATACAAAATGTAATATTAAATTGTGTCAAGTAGTTCAGATGCTGCATTACTTATGTACTGAGTTCTAGAACCAAGCTTTCATCTACTGTTTAGTATAAAACCCTCTTTTGTTTGCTAAACTGTACTCTATATGTACCTAAGTCTGAAACAGTTTCTCTAATGAAATCTATCATGTAAAAATGTTTAAATCAGTTGCTCTCCAGCAAAATTTGATTTTCTGTTACTCTGACAAAATTCTTAGGAATTTTAGGGGGATTAGGGAGTAAATAAGGACTGAAGTTGTCAGAACATAGTTTTAATTTGCATATCTGCTAATTTAATACTACTGCGATGGGGATTCAGGGATAGTTCTGCAAGTTTCTTTGAGGGTTGGGAGGATTCAGAAAAGAATGTGGTTTAGACTCCCAGTACAGTTTGTTACCGATTAGTTAATAAGTTAAAATCGATTGATTCTATTTGATTAATTAATTGATTTTATAAAATCATTTAATAGAATTGAAATGTAGAAGGTTAAGGAAAAAATTTATAGGAAACTTGCATCTACGCAATAAGAGACGTTATGGAATCTTTTGTACGTCTTGTACCAAGGCTAGAAGAAGGGCCTGGAACTATTGCAATAACTCTAGGGTTGGAAGGTTCCATTGTATTTAACCAGTCTTCTGTACGCAGAGGTGTATTGAAGTGTCAGAATATGAGATTAATGGGAACTGGAGAGAGTCGACTGGAACAGCTTGTAGGTGCCTGCCAAGAAACTGTGAACTTTAGTAAAAGGTAATTCCGGCAGGGGGAGATCGCGACCACCGACTCATATACCACCTACCCAAATCGTACCCTAGACCCATTTCTAGACCTTTCTAAGCTTTACTGCGCACAATCGGATATAGGAGGAGAGTATGTAAATGATTTACGGGAGATGTTATGATTATGTATGAATAATTAATGAATACGTATGAATAAGTTTTATATATGGAATCTGATTTTGGGACCTGGTGTGCGTTGATCGTGAGAGGACTCGCTCACGCACCCGGCCGTCAATAAAGAAGTGTCTGCTTATCTACATCACATTGGTGTCGATAAGTTCTTCAGTCCGAGATTTCGGTAACAGTTTTGGCGACCCAGATGGGACCTCGCTGAAGGAGACCGGAGGAGTCGGGGACCTGATCGGTTCCGGCCAGCACCGAGGATTTCTCGGGGATACCCATCGATCCCCGATCCGTAAGGCTCTTCGCTACGTTCCCTGGATATTTGGTAAGACACTTCTTTTTTTAATTGTAGTAAGTAAGTGCACTAGAGGAAGTGGGTAGGAGTCCCACTATAATAAGTGTATGGTAAGGAGTGGGATGGAGTCCCACCAGTGGGTTGGAGTCCCACTGAGTAAGTCTACCTGTCAGACGCGGTGAAAGAGCTGCGCAGGGTAGGACTAGGAGTCTGCCCGTAAGACATAAGCGAAAGCTATTGCAGGGTTGGACTAAAAGGATCCTTGTGGAAGTGGAAGCCTAAGCGTCTGCCCGTAAGACATAAGCGAAAGCTATTGCAGGGTTGGACAAAAGTGTAGACAAGAGAAACTATATGCTATAGTGTTCTCTAAGGTAGTGCCTCTAACAAGAAGTTAGAAGAAGTTTTTGGTGTTCTTTGTTGTATTGTGAGTTTGTGTATTAAGAAGAAAATTAAGAGGTATAATATTGTGTTATATGTTTGTTTTCTTTGTTGTTCTGTGAGTTTGTGTATTAAGAAGAGAAATTAAGAGGTATAATATTGTGTTATATGTTTGTTTAAAGTAACTGTGGGAAAGTGTGAGTGTGGCTGTAAGAGTGAGACTGTGGAGTGTGGATCCGCGGATCGGAGTGATAGAGTTGAATAATTGTGTATTGTACTGTGGGTAATTACACCATGGCAACTAAGTTAACTCGGTTGTTTAAAAGTAAAAGCTTGGGTAATCTTGTGTTAAATGATAAAATCCCAAAAAATTCTCCATTGGGATGTTTACTGGCGCATTGGGGGGATTTGTATGAGGATTTGCCAAAGAGCCAGATGATTGAATATTGTAATAATTGGTGGCCACTATATATATTAGAAGATCAGGAAAAGTGGCCCATGAACAGGACACTGAATTATAACATTATTTTGCAGTTAATGCTGTATTGTAAAAGAGAAGGGAAATGGAATAAAATGCCAGATGTGGATTTGTTCTTTTACTTGAGACAAAGAAAAGATTGGCAGGAGGAATGTAAGTTAACTATTGGAGATAATTTAGTAATGGCTGTAACCGCTGATAATAAGAAAGTGAAAAAGTGTTGTTCAACTTGTGAAATTGGGAAAGGTTGTTTGAAGAAAAGGATTGTTATTGAGAATGACGATGGACCAGAGTTAGATATATCCCCTCCTAGGAGAGAAATGAATCAGGGTCGAGAATTAAGGATACAAGAACCAGTGAGTGAACCGGATAGCAGTGGAACGGGAGATGTGGGAGAAAGATTATCGGAGATTGTAATTCATACTCCTGTTTCACGGAGAACGGCAACAGACCCATACAATAGCTCCCCTGCGACAGGGAGTTGGCAGTGACGGACCGGTCTATGTGAAAATACCTTTTACAGCTACGGATTTGATGACTTGGAAACAGGCAGCAGGAAACTATAGAGAAGATCCTGA
Source organism: Falco peregrinus (assembly GCF_023634155.1). Classification (NCBI taxonomy): domain Eukaryota; kingdom Metazoa; phylum Chordata; class Aves; order Falconiformes; family Falconidae; genus Falco; species Falco peregrinus. The sequence goes on from NC_073743.1 coordinate 27,065,348, forward strand.
AAAAGTGCACAAGGTGGTAGATACTATAATTAGAACACAGAATCCGGACTGGAGTGATTTACAGGTGATTTTGGATAATTTGTTAGATGATACAGAGAAACAAATGGTATTAAAAGCTGGCAAAACACAAGCAGAGTTGGATGTAATGAGTGGCATAACAGGTGGAACATTAGAACAGAATTTTCCATCTGGGGATCCGCAGTGGGATCCAAATAATGTGGCACATAGAGAAAGACTGAGACGGTATCAAAAATGGGTTTTATATGGAATTAGACATGCCATGCCTAAATCCTTGAATTGGTCTAAATTATATGAAGTAAGACAAGATAAAAATGAATCTCCCTCAGCATTTTTGGAAAGATTAAAGGAAGCTGCTAGAAAATACACTGATTTGAGAGTGGAAACAGAGGCAGCACAGATACAATTGGCTTTGATCTTTATGGGACAATCAGCACCAGATATAAGGAAAAAACTCCAGAAACTGGAGGGAGAGAATTCAAGGAGTTTAAATGCAATGTTGGAAGTGGCATGGAAGGTATATAATGACAGAGAAAAGGAAGAAAGAAGATCAAGGAGAATAGATTTATTGGCAGTAATGGCAGGAACAACAGATAGAGGAAGGGGCAGAGGAAGAGGACGAGGATTTAATGGCAGAGGAGGGTATATGAATTGTGGTGATCGGAAATTTAATACCCTCTTAGGAATAAATCAGTGTGCCTTGTGTAAAGAGGAAGGACATTGGAAAAAAGACTGCCCCAGAAACAGGAGTGCTTCTCACGACCTTGCCAAACTAATGGTTTTAGATGATTGAAGGGGACCGGAGGGGAACCCAGCTGAACCTCTGGTTAAAGTTAAGCTGGGAGATAAAGAAGTTAAATTTTTAGTAGATACGGGAGCGACATTTTCAGTATTAAATACTTGTAAAGGAAAAATTGGAACAAAAACAGACAATATAAAAGGAGCAACAGGGAAAGAAGAAAACAGGCCATTCCTATAACCCATAGATTTGAAATTTGGAAATAAAATAATTACACATGAATTTTTGTATGTACCAGAATGTCCGGTACCCTTGTTAGGAAGAGATTTATTTTCTAAATTAAATGCACAAATTGTTTTTGACGAAGGAGAACTCTTTTTGAAGATACCCGAGTCAAAAACGGGAGAAGTTTTGATGATACAAGAAAAGGTAAAGGAACAAGAAATTCCACCAGAGGTGGATTTGGCAGTGATCCCTACTGTATGGGAGACAGATATTCCTGGCAAATCGAAACTAGCAGAACCTGTTAAAATAGATTTGAAGGAAGGCGCAGGAGCCGTGAGAATTAAACAATATCCAATCAAACCGGAAGTGAGACAGGAATTGAAGAAATTGATTGATAAATTCTTGGAGTATAAAATTTTGGAAGAATGTGAATCTGAGTATAATACTCCTATTTTACCAGTCAGAAAACCTTCGGGTGAATATAGACTGGTACAAGACTTGAGAGCAGTAAATCAAATAGTTAAGGATATTTATCCTGTGGTAGCAAACCCTTATACACTGTTAACAGCATTGAGGGAGAATTATCAGTGGTTTACAGTGCTTGATTTAAAAGATGCTTTCTTTTGTATACCTTTGGAAAAAGGAAGCAGAAAACTGTTTGCTTTTGAATGGGAAAATCCTCAAACCAGGCAAAAGATGCAGCTGACATGGACTAGATTACCCCAAGGATTTAAAAACAGTCCAACTATTTTTGGAAATCAATTAGCAAAGGAACTTGAAATCTGGAAACAGGATAAATCAAGGCCTGGACATTTACTCCTACAATATGTGGATGACATACTGATAGCTACAGAAGAAAGACTTACCTGTATACAGGTGACTATTGACCTCTTGAATTTCCTGGGACTAAATGGATATAAAGTGTCCAGAAAGAAAGCCCAGATAGCCTGCCAGACTGTGATATATCTGGGCTTTGAGATTTCAAAAGGACAACGACAATTAGGAAAAAATCGCAAAGAAGCTATTTGTGGTATACCTGAGCAGAGAAATATTCATGAACTCAGAGCATTTTTGGGAATGACTGGGTGGTGTCGCCTTTGGATCATGAACTATGGGCTAATAGCTGAATGGCTGTACGAGGCCCAAAAGAACTCTCCCTTTGTATAGGGCCCACAACAACAAAAGGCTTTCATAGAGTTGAAACGTGCCTTAATGTCTGCACCTGCCTTGGGACTGCCAGATCTAACCAAAGATTTCCAGTTGTTTGTACATGAAAGACAACACCTTGCACTGGGTGTGTTAACCCAGAGGATAGGAAGCTGGAAACGACCAGTCGGATATTTCTCTAAACAACTGGACACAGTGAGTAAAGGGTGGCCAAACTGCCTTCGAGCAGTGGCCACAACAGTGATGCTCATACAAGAAGCTCGGAAATTGACTTTGGGAAGAACAATAACAGTCTATGTTCCACAGATGGTGATAACTGTCCTAGAACAGAAGGAGGGACATTGGCTGTCCCCCAGCCGAATGATGAAATACCAGGTGGTATTGACTGAACAAGATGATGTGATTCTAAAGACAACTAACCTGGTAAATCCTGCAGTGTTTTTAAGTTCCATACAGGAAGAAGGACGACTGGAACATGATTGCTTGACTACCATCGAGTATGTTTATTCCAGCCGTGAAGATCTGAAGGATGTGCCATTGGAGCGACCAGATTGGGAACTGTATACTGATGGAAGCAGCTTTATGGAACAAGGAGTTCGATACGCTGGATATGCGGTAACAACAGAGACTACAGTTATAGAAGCAGGAGCATTGGCGAGTACCACATCAGCCCAAAAGGCAGAACTCATCGCTTTAATATTCCATTGTTTAAAAATAAGGACTAATCCATATAATACTTAACTGTCATAGCAAACCAGAACAATGGAGGAAAGGATTTCGACCATTGTAGGTAGTAGAGTGAAGACCTCTGTAATTGTGGACCAGAAAACTGATCAAGATAAAATTAAAACCAGAAGGGAATATTAGATGGATTAATCTGAATTCCTGTCTATATCAAACCATAAAGTTTCACCCAAGATCTCTGTATCAAGTCAAAAAACTTTAGCTAGCCTACATGTTTTGTCCCTATAATAAGAGTATAGGTCACAGAAGAAACCAGGGGACCTCTAGTGTTACCGATTAGTTAATAAGTTAAAATTGATTGATTTTATTTGATTAATTAATTGATTTTATAAAATCATTTAATAGAATTAAAATGTAGAAGGCTAAGGAAAAAAAAAATTATAGGAAACTTGCATCTACGCAATAAGAGACGTTATGGAATCTTTTGTACGTCTTGTACCAAGGCTAGAAGAAGGGCCTGGAACTATTGCAATAACTCTAGGGTTGGAAGGTTCCATTGTATTTAACCAGTCTTCTGTACGCAGAGGTGTATTGAAGTGTCAGAATATGAGATTAATGGGAACTGGAGAGAGTCGACTGGAACAGCTTGTAGGTGCCTGCCAAGAAACTGTGAACTTTAGTAAAAGGTAATTCCGGCAGGGGGAGATCGCGACCACCGACTCATATACCACCTACCCAAATCGTACCCTAGACCCATTTCTAGACCTTTCTAAGCTTTACTGCGCACAATTGGATATAGGAGGAGAGTATGTAAATGATTTACGGGAGATGTTATGATTATGTATGAATAATTAATGAATATGTATGAATAAGTTTTATATATGGAATCTGATTTTGGGACCTGGTGTGCGTTGATCGTGAGAGGACTCGCTCACGCACCCGGCCGTCAATAAAGAAGTGTCTGCTTATCTACATCACATTGGTGTCGATAAGTTCTTCAGTCCGAGATTTCGGTAACAAGTTGATGAAAATCTAAGATAATAATTTCCACAGAATGGATAAAAATAATGTATAGCCTTCTTGAAAAAAATAGCATTGTGCATATTTTTTCAAGGTACAGCAGATGATTACTGAAAGATTTTTTTGGGGTTAGTTCTTTAGAAACATTTTTTTATTTTTTAAGGTAGAGCTAACTGCTGGATTGTACTGCAGTGAAATTGGCACCAGATTTGCAAGATGTATAAACACATGCATGTAGATATACCTGATGAATATAGGCATTATAATCCGTATTTCTCAAAATGAAGCTGTATCTAATTTCAAGACTTAATTGGTGAAAATAACATCATGTATATATTTTTCAGCATTAATATTTGTGTTAAAATCAATTACGTGTTGCAGAGTTCATATTATACTACTGCTCCCATCTCTTAGTGAAGAAGGAGTCATATCTTTAAGACTGCAACTATGTTGTTGATATAAGCAGGACCTACTTGAATGTTGACATGCTGGTATGTAAAACTGAAGACTGAAAAGTCTAGTCATGCTGAGAACTTGTTATAATAAATACAGAATCTAAACCATTTCTAAATCAAGGGACCAGTAACTTAGGCATGCAATAATCTCTCATAAACCTTCAGTTCTGCACATAGCTGTTGGGAAGCTGGGATTCTCCAAATCAAAGGGAGATTTCCTGGAGATAAATAATCTATTTTAAAGTAATTAAAATTTCAGTTTTCTGCATGCTCACCAATCATTTCCATATTTTTCAGTCTGAAAGAGAAACTAAACCTGTAAGACAGCCTGTCAGGATTTTAGGTAGCCCCTGCAAATTCTGTTCTGCAGGAGCAAACACTGCAGGTCCTGACCTCTGTTCTAACTTCTGAGTTTTTCCTGGTCTAACCATATATCTGAAAAGAGATTTTAGGTAAACTAGATACTCCTCTCTTTCCCCCAACACCTGGCCCTGGCTGTCTCTCAGCATCCACTTCCTCCAAACCTCCTGTCACGTACACAGTATCTCAGTTCACTGAAGGAGTCAGGGGGCCTCAAACTACGGCCCGTGGGCCGGATACAGTCCCCCAGGGTCCTCAATCTGACCCCCCGGTATCTACAGAACCCCCCCGCCCCCCCCCCCCCCCCCCCCCCGCCGGGGGTTGGGGGGTTGGCAGGGGAAACCAAGCAGCCGCAGATGACCTCCTGCCACTTCATCTGCGCGCTGGCCCCCTGTTTAAAAAGTTTGAGGACCCCTGAATTAGGTCTTCTGTGAAATTCATTCTGTGACCAGCCTGACTTTCTTTTGGCTATAGTTTGATTTCCTTTTTTTCAGCTGTCATATTTGTAGCAGAAGAACATTATACTTAGACATAATCAGATTCCATACTTGCAATCTCAGTTGCCACTTCTCTGTGTTGTGGTTTAACCCCAATCAGTAACTAAGTACCACACAGCCCCTCCCTCATCCCCTGCCCCCCCCCCCCCCCCCCCCAAGGGATAGGGAGAAGAATCAGGAAAAAGATAAAATTCAAGGGTTGAGATAAGAACAATTTAATAATTGAAACAAAATAAAATTAATAACTACAACAACAATTGTAATGAAAAGGAGGGAGAAGGGGAGAGGAATAAAATCCAAAGGGAAGGAGGGGAAAAGAAAAAGTGATGCACAATGCAATTGCTCACAACCCACTGTCCGATGCCGAGCCAGTCCCTGAGCAACAATCAGCCCCTCCCAGGCACACTCCCCACAGTTTATATACTCAGCATGACGCCATATGGTATGAAATATCCCTTTGGCTAGTTCGGGTCAGTTGTCCTGGCTGTGTCCCCTCCCAATTTCTTGTACCCCTCCAGCCCTCTTGCTGGCAGGGCCTGAGAAAGTGAAAAGCCCTTGATTAGTATAAACACTACTTGGCAACAACTGAAAACTTCATTGTGTTATCAACATTGTTCTCACACCAAATCTAAAAAAGCACTGTACCAGCTACTAAGATGAAAATTAACTCTATCTCAGCTGAAACCAGGACAGAGCTTTTGAACCACTGCTCAAATCTTTGATTCCTCCCTCTGTTCTTTCTCCACGTAGGATCTCAATGATTTCTTAAAAAGAAAAATAAACAATAACATAATAACATCATGTGACCTTTCCCCTTCCCTGGTTTGTCTTTCCCCCTTTTCCTTGTTCAGTTTTCTTCTGTCACAGATTTGAAAAGGGCTTTTAACTCCCCTTCAGTTATCCTTCTCACTTGCTCCATTGTTTCAATCCTTCTCATCTCTTACTTTCTTTCTATAAATTCTTTCCCTTTCTTTTTTCTTAATCTCCATTCCCATCTGATGTTTACCTTTGAAAAGAAGTTTTTCAGTCCCTCTCATCTTTAAAAACAAGGCAAAAAATCTTTTTACTCCATTTTCCTTTAGGCACACACTCTCCCACCAGCTTTTAATCTCTCAGGTGGCTGAATACACTGTCTACATACAAAGTGCCTCTTCTTCAAAGATGTCAGAGACCTTCCTCAATACAGATTCCACCTGTTATATTAAAATGGAAGAGACCTCCTGACTTTTTTTTTATTTCTTCCTTTTTTCCTTCCTTATGTGATTAGTTTTAGCTGTTGCTCAATATGCTGTTTGTGTTAGGAAGCTATTTACCTATTTAATGATGTATGATATGCAGTTCAAATATGGTAGCAAAATTGTTTTGGAACTTTAGATTAATTTCTGTTGATAGTTTAACCACTTTAGTTTTCCCTTCTTAATAAAATGTTAAATATTTTCAGATTTCTCAGAGAAAGCCTTATTAGTTATGCTTAACATTGCTATTACAGAATACAAAGTTTACTATTAAACTTATTAGTTGACTTTCTGTAATTTATTGCATTTAAATTCAACTGTCGTCTTTCACTTCATTCTTTGCAGTTTAGAATGCCTCAATTAGAAGGCAGACCAATTGGTCTTACTCTAGAGGAAATAACTGTCTGTCTTCTCATTCTCTGAATCTTTGTCTACCACTTTTATACCAATTCCACATAGAGGAAACAATCCAATTCCCTTATTTCCTGAGAATGCAAACAACCTCCCAATCAACCTATGTTGTCTTTCTTCAAACTAAACTTCAGTGTGCCCCAAACCCCACTGTGTTTAAGAAATGCAACACAACTTTTATTTGATTTGTTCTTATCTCCCAGCAAGGATGTTGATAACAAGACTAATCCCTGTTACTTAGAAAGGCAAATCTGGAAAAGACACAAAGTAACATTGCATATTTTCTTTAATAGAAGAACAGGGGAAATAAAACCAGACAGTAAATAACGGAATTGAAAATTATCACTGTTTTTATAAGTAGTTTAAGTATCAGTTTCACTAAGTTATTGTGGCAAAATAATAAATGTTATAAATCTTTTAAAGGAGGTTGCTGAACTGTTGCTACACATTATTTTCAATTCTTATATATGTTAATGACTCATTTCCCATCAGTCTAACATATTAATGAAAGACAAACTCATTGTCTGCATTAAGGTATCATATGCATACCTGTATTGTGCTTTATGACTTTTTTTTTTTTGGCATTTCTTTTCTTCTACCTAATATACCCAGTATATTAGCAAAATGCAGTAAAAAATACCACAAACAATTATTACTTATTTAACAAAGGAAGTAAACATACTTAACTTTTTACATACAGGAAATCCATTTTTCTTATTTTTATGACAGATAGTCATAGAGCATTAAACCACTCAGTACACAAAAGTCAGAGGGAGGACTTTCAACCATTTCCTATTATTGCCTCCCTTCAAATCCAGAAAGGATAATCTTGTAGTTAAAAATATTTATATATGTACATATTGTATTAACTGGGAAGGACTGAGGAAAATGGCCAGCTTTAAGGTAGACATCCTATAAGAACACTGAATTTCTCTGCCTCAATTCTTCAGCTGTAAACTGTAGTACATAATTGTAGTCCTCTTCTTAGATCTTCTGCCTCTTTTAAAACTTTAAATTATATCTGGTAATGGTTATATCTTGCTTTTTGTTTATACATCTGCCATAATCAAATTCTGACTTGGCTGAGTCTTTTTCATTAAAGTACAAACAATAAGTAATAATAGGCAGGGGATCTCATTGCAAATTAAAAAAAAAAAACTTAGGGTAGGCTGAAATTTATCAGCCACTGGAGACAAAGATTGACAGTATACTGTGTTTGGGCTATATTTTCAGATGTGATGTGTATTTGCGTGTGAAAGTAAAAAATGAGGGATGACAGTCAGTAGTATAGCTCTGACAGTACTTATTTCATTTATTCTTTTACACAGATATTGTTAGCTGGTTTAAAGCCAGTTTTGGGGGTTTTGTACCCAACTGCAAGAAACTAAAAATGCTGTATAATCAAGCATCAGTCAAGAAAAGGATACTGATAGTGAATTCACAACAGAGGGAGCTGACATGTCTGTGAAATCTGAATAAATTACAACACAGGACTTAAGTTAGAACTAAATTGATTAAATAGCACAAAATTTTAGGTATACTTTAGCACATTAAAGAACTGTTTTTTCAGAACAGTTAGTTGGAGAGCCCACATTATTCTCAATTTAATATTAGTGAATTTAAGTTAATTTAAGACAGGATAACTGAAGAGATGATCTGGATGCTACTTAAGAGAATGACAACAGTTTCTTAGAAGCCAGTGTGCTACTGAATGGGAAGGTAAGGTAAACTGGGATGGTTCACCAGTACAGTTTGAAATCCTGTTTGAACTAAACAAAAACCCATGGAAATTTGGAAAAATTTAGTGAAGAGCAAATATAAAGGATCATAAATTTCAGCAAGCAATATTTAAGGGGAAATGAAAAGGCTGAAAAATGCATTTACAGGACTGTGGGCAAAAGTGCAAAACCAAACCAATTCTTAATGTTTATTAAAAGCAGAAAACAGTTAAGAAAGCTAAATTGAGAAATATTCCATTGTTTAAAAATAAGGACTAATCCATATAATACTTAACTGTCATAGCAAACCAGAACAATGGAGGAAAGGATTTCGACCATTGTAGGTAGTAGAGTGAAGACCTCTGTAATTGTGGACCAGAAAACTGATCAAGATAAAATTAAAACCAGAAGGGAATATTAGATGGATTAATCTGAATTCCTGTCTATATCAAACCATAAAGTTTCACCCAAGATCTCTGTATCAAGTCAAAAAACTTTAGCTAGCCTACATGTTTTGTCCCTATAATAAGAGTATAGGTCACAGAAGAAACCAGGGGACCTCTAGTGTTACCGATTAGTTAATAAGTTAAAATTGATTGATTTTATTTGATTAATTAATTGATTTTATAAAATCATTTAATAGAATTAAAATGTAGAAGGCTAAGGAAAAAAAAAATTATAGGAAACTTGCATCTACGCAATAAGAGACGTTATGGAATCTTTTGTACGTCTTGTACCAAGGCTAGAAGAAGGGCCTGGAACTATTGCAATAACTCTAGGGTTGGAAGGTTCCATTGTATTTAACCAGTCTTCTGTACGCAGAGGTGTATTGAAGTGTCAGAATATGAGATTAATGGGAACTGGAGAGAGTCGACTGGAACAGCTTGTAGGTGCCTGCCAAGAAACTGAACTTTAGTAAAAGGTAATTCCGGCAGGGGGAGATCGCGACCACCGACTCATATACCACCTACCCAAATCGTACCCTAGACCCATTTCTAGACCTTTCTAAGCTTTACTGCGCACAATCGGATATAGGAGGAGAGTATGTAAATGATTTACGGGAGATGTTATGATTATGTATGAATAATTAATGAATACGTATGAATAAGTTTTATATATGGAATCTGATTTTGGGACCTGGTGTGCGTTGATCGTGAGAGGACTCGCTCACGCACCCGGCCATCAATAAAGAAGTGTCTGCTTATCTACATCACATTGGTGTCGATAAGTTCTTCAGTCCGAGATTTCGGTAACAGTTTTGGCGACCCAGATGGGACCTCGCTGAAGGAGACCGGAGGAGTCGGGGACCTGATCGGTTCCGGCCAGCACCGAGGATTTCTCGGGGACACCCATCGATCCCCGATCCGTAAGGCTCTTCGCTACGTTCCCTGGATATTTGGTAAGACACTTCTTTTTTTAATTGTAGTAAGTAAGTGCACTAGAGGAAGTGGGTAGGAGTCCCACTATAATAAGTGTATGGTAAGGAGTGGGATGGAGTCCCACCAGTGGGTTGGAGTCCCACTGAGTAAGTCTACCTGTCAGACGCGGTGAAAGAGCTGCGCAGGGTAGGACTAGGAGTCTGCCCGTAAGACATAAGCGAAAGCTATTGCAGGGTTGGACTAAAAGGATCCTTGTGGAAGTGGAAGCCTAGGCGTCTGCCCGTAAGACATAAGCGAAAGCTATTGCAGGGTTGGACTAAAAGGATCCTTGTGGAAGTGGAAGCCTAGGCATCTGCCCGTAAGACATAAGCGAAAGCTATTGCAGGGCTGGACAAAAGTGTAGACAAGAGAAACTATATGCTATAGTGTTCTCTAAGGTAGTGCCTCTAACAAGAAGTTAGAAGAAGTTTTTGGTGTTTTTTGTTGTATTGTGAGTTTGTGTATTAAGAAGAAAATTAAGAGGTATAATATTGTGTTATATGTTTGTTTTCTTTGTTGTTCTGTGAGTTTGTGTATTAAGAAGAGAAATTAAGAGGTATAATATTGTGTTATATGTTTGTTTAAAGTAACTGTGGGAAAGTGTGAGTGTGGCTGTAAGAGTGAGACTGTGGAGTGTGGATCCGCGGATCGGAGTGATAGAGTTGAATAATTGTGTATTGTACTGTGGGTAATTACACCATGGCAACTAAGTTAACTCGGTTGTTTAAAAGTAAAAGCTTGGGTAATCTTGTGTTAAATGATAAAATCCCAAAAAATTCTCCATTGGGATGTTTACTGGCGCATTGGGGGGATTTGTATGAGGATTTGCCAAAGAGCCAGATGATTGAATATTGTAATAATTGGTGGCCACTATATATATTAGAAGATCAGGAAAAGTGGCCCATGAACGGGACACTGAATTATAACACTATTTTGCAGTTAATGCTGTATTGTAAAAGAGAAGGGAAATGGAATAAAATGCCAGATGTGGATTTGGTTTTTTTTACTTAAGACAAAGAAAGGATTGGCAGGGTGAATGTAAGCTAACTTTTAGAGATAATTTGGTAATAGCTATTACTTCTGATAATAAGAAAGTGGGAAAAAAAAATGTTGCTTAAATTGTGAGGTTGGGAGTGGATACAGGAGCGACATTTTTTTATTAAATACCTGTAAAGGAGAAACTGGAACAAAAACAGGCCATTCCTGCAACCCCTGGATTTGAAATTTAGAAATAAGATAATTACACATGATTTTTTGTATGTATCAGAATGTCCGATACCCTTCTTAGGAAGAGATTTGTTATCTAAATTAAATGCACAAATTGTTTTTGATGAATGAGAACTCTTTTTGAAGATACCCGAGTCAAAAACGGGAGAAGTTTTGATGATACAAGAAAAGGTAAAGGAACAAGAAATTCCACCAGACGTGGATTTGGCAGTGATCCCTACTGTATGGGAAACAAATATTCCTGGTAAATTGAAACTAGCAGAACCAGTTAAAATAGATTTGAAGGAAGGCGCAGGAGCCGTGAAAATTAAACAATATCCAATCAAACCGGAAGTGAGACAGGAATTGAAGAAATTGATTGATAAATTTTTTGAGTATAAAATTTTGGAAGAATGTGAATCTGAGTATAATACTCCTATTTTACCAGTCAGAAAACCTTCGGGTGAATATAGACTGGTACAAGACTTGAGAGCAGTAAATCAAATAGTTAAGGATATTTATCCTGTGGTAGCAAACCCTTATACACTGTTAACAGCATTGAGGGAGAATTATCAGTGGTTTACAGTGCTTGATTTAAAAGATGCTTTCTTTTGTATACCTTTGGAAAAGGGAAGCAGAAAACTGTTTGCTTTTGAATGGGAAAATCCTCAAACCAGGCAAAAGATGCAGCTGACATGGACTAGATTACCCCAAGGATTTAAAAACAGTCCAACTATTTTTGGAAATCAATTAGCAAAGGAACTTGAAATCTGGAAACAGGATAAATCAAGGCCTGGACATTTACTCCTACAATATGTGGATGACATACTGATAGCTACAGAAGAAAGACTTACCTGTATACAGGTGACTATTGACCTCTTGAATTTCTTGGGACTAAATGGGTATAAAGTATCCAGGAAGAAAGCCCAAATAGCCTGCCAGACTGTGATATATCTCGGCTTTGAGATTTCAAAAGGACAACGACAATTAGGAAAAGTTCGCAAAGAAGCTATTTGTGGTATACCTGAGCAGAGAAATATTCATGAACTCAGAGCATTTTTGGGAATGACTGGGTGGTGTCGCCTTTGGATCATGAACTATGGGCTAATAGCTGAACGGCTGTACGAGGCCCAAAAGAACTCTCCCTTTGTATGGGGCCCACAACAACAAAAGGCTTTCATAGAGTTGAAACGTGCCTTAATGTCTGCACCTGCCTTGGGACTGCCGGATCTAACCAAAGATTTCCAGTTGTTCGTTCATGAAAGACAACACCTTGCACTGGGCGTGTTAACCCAGAGGATAGGAAGCTGGAAACGACCAGTCGGATATTTCTCTAAACAACTGGACACAGTGAGTAAAGGGTGGCCAAACTGCCTTTGAGCAGTGGCCGCAATAGTGATGCTCATACAAGAAGCTCGGAAATTGACTTTGGGAAGAACAATAACAGTCTATGTTCCACACATGGTGATAACTGTCCTAGAACAGAAGGGGGGACATTGGCTGTCCCCCAGCCGAATGATGAAATGCCAGATAGTATTGACTGAAGAAGATGATGTGATTCTAAAGACAACTAACCTGGTAAATCCTGCAGTGTTTTTAAGTTCCATACAGGAAGAAGGACGACTGGAACATGATTGCTTGGCTGCCTTCGAGTATGTTTATTCCAGTCGTGAAGATCTGAAGGATGTGCCATTGGAGCGACCTGATTGGGAACTGTATACTGATGGAAGCAGCTTTATGGAACAAGGAGTTCGATACGCTGGATATGCGGTAACAACAGAGACTACAGTTATAGAAGCAGGAGCATTGGCGAGTACCACATCAGCCCAAAAGGCAGAACTAATCGCTTTAATTCGAGCCTTAGAATTAAGCAAAGACAAGAGAGTAAATATCTGGACTGATTTGAAATATGCCTTTGGGGTAGTGCATGTCCATGGAGCTTTGTGGAAAGAGAGGGGGTTATTGTCCTCTCAAGGATCAAATATTAAGCATCAAGCAGAGATTTTACGATTATTGCAAGCAGTTCAAAAGCCAGACCAAGTAGCAATCATGCACTGTAAGGCACATCAGAGTGGGAATACAAAAATAATAGCTGGGAATAATTTAGCTGATAAGACTGCAAAAAGGGTAGCAAAGAAACAAGCATTGCAAATGGCAATAATTCCTTCTAAAACAGTAACCCTTCCCAGGGAAAAACCGAGATATTCAGAAGAAGATGACAAATTGGGTCAGTTATTAAATGCTAAGAAAAGCTTAGCTGGATGGTGGATAACTCCTAACGGGCAAGTAGTAATTCCACCTCCTTTGATGAGAGAGATAATTCAAATGAGACATCAAGAATGTCATTGGGGGGCAGAAGCCTTAGTAACATTTTTACGAAAGCAAGTAATATCAGTTAAGATGTTAGGAATAGCCAAAATGGTAACTGCAAAGTGTAAAGTATGTTTGAAAAATAATCCAGTGATTAAGAAAAAGGTTCAAATGGGTAGGCTGAAATCTGGTACAGAACCTGGAGATTACTGGCAAGTAGATTTTTCAGAGTTGCCTAGATACAATGGGTACCGGTACATCTTAGTAGGGGTTGATACTTTTACAGGATGGCCAGAAGCCCTTTCCTGTCGCACTACACAAGCAAAAGAGGTTGTAAAATGGTTATTACAAGAAATAATTCCGAGATTTGGAGTTCCTATTGGAATTTCCTCTGACAGAGGTCCACACTTTGTGGCTGAAGTAGTCCAAAGTGTTAGCAAAGCATTGGGTATTAATTGGGATTTACATTCATCTTGGAGGCCACAATCTAGTAGAAAAGTGGAGAGGATGAATCAAACTTTGAAACGACAAATAAGAAAAATTTGTCAAGAAACCAGTCTAAAGTGGCCTCAGGCACTTTCATTGGCATTATTATGAATCAGGGTACAACCAAAGAGTGGAACCTCAGTCAGTCCTTATGAATTATAATATGGAAAACCATATGAGTCTCTAGAACCAAATCTAAAAATACATGTAAAAGGAAAACAAGATGTGTATAACTATTTGCTTTTTCTAAGGAAAACTTTGGCTGTGATTTGGAGTGTAGTAATTTGGAATAGACCTGTACCCCTGGAAAATTCAGTGCATGATTTCCAACCAGGAGACTATGTCTATGTGAAGAATTGGACCTCCGAACCTTTGCAGGAGCACTGGAGAGGACCCTTCCAGATACTGCTAACCACCTTTACAGCTATCAAAATTGCAGAATCGTATGCTTGGATACATTATACTCGAGTGAAGAAAGCACCGTGAAGAAAGCATCTATTCCATGGAAGATTGTGAAACGTAACTCAGAGACTTTAAAATTGACTTTGAAACATGTTTAATTTTGCATATCAGGTTATGATTGGTTTTTGGATTTTCTTTTGGTTGGTAGTGTTGGTGGGATCATGGGCTGACTTGGTGGACAGGAACAAAAGACAAATAGAAACAGAACAAGTGATTGACATTCCCAAACAAATGGCTGAGGAAAATTTGATGGTAGGATTGATTAAAGAATTTGCCAATTTACAAAACATCACGCAGATTACTGCTTGTTTGCCAATACCGAAGGCAGTAGGTGAATCTATTCCATGGGGAATTTTAACTATGAATTTGACTAACCTGGAACATAAAAATGAAACCAATTATTGTGAACAGAGGCCAGTGACTCAATGGTATGAGCAAGTAAAAGTCACTAGAAAACAGTGGAAAACTCCAGGTAATCTGGCGGATTGTGAAAAATTGTTAAATTATGTTTTTACCAAAATAGGAAGATTTAAGACTGTGGGATGGTGTTCTTATGATGAGCAATTTAAAATCAACGTGAGCAAAAGTATTATGGAATGGAAGTGTAACGAAACTGGCCAGAGCACCCAGTTAGTAGACCAGTGGGACTCTATATGGTCTATGTCCATATTTTCCCATTTTTAGTATATGGCAAGAACTTTTTGGTGTTTTACCTGGGATGGGAAAGTTTTTTTTCAGTATTACCCTGGGTAGATGATAGGTCAACTACATCGGGAGAGAAGGAAAATAAAATAGTGCCATGGTGGAAATGTGAAAAAGTGTATGATTGTAGTAATGCAGACTTAGTAATTAATTCAAGGAGTTCCTCCGTTGGCTGCTGCTTTGAAATATGGTTATTTTTTGTCGAGGTCTTAAGAACACTCTCAATTTAATCAGCACTTTTACAGTTAGGAAAGGAACTTTGTTTAGTTGTAGTAAAACTACTATTTGAAGTCCAGGACATTTAGTTTGGGCATTAAGTGATGGAACCTGGACAACACACCTACCATTAGATGGTAAGGTGAAACAAATCACATTGGGCATGCCAACATTGTGTCCGATTTGGAAGAAATCACCATTTAAAGGGTCTCTAGAGAATCTAGAATTAAAACGAATAAAGAGATCAGGGATAAGTGATGATATTTGGAATGAACCATCTACAGGAGTGAAAATTAGCTGGGCACTGGAATCACTTTTAAATCCTATAGCTTCATATAGAAACAGAGCATGGCTCTATCAGTTAACTGGTCAAGTGGAAAAATTGGCAAACGTTACCAAGAAGGGGTTTAAGGAATTGAATATACAATTACAGGCGACCTCCAGAATGACTTTATAAATAAAATGGCACTAGATATGCTCCTACTTAAAGAACATGGAGTATGTGGATATCTCAAGGATAAACTGGACCACTGTTGCATCCACATTCCAAATGTCACTCAGGATGTGGAACATGATCTAGATCTATTGGGAAAAATTGAAAAAGAAACTGAAACAATTCAAAAGGATATGTCAGAAGATTGGCTTGGAAAAATTTTTAACAAACTGGGATGGAATTTGAGCTCTTGGATACAATCTATAATTAAGACTGTTTCTGTTATTAGTTGTCTTTTTGATGAGCATGCTAATATATGCATGTTTGAAGAAACAGTTTACCAATAGAATTGCGGTGAGTCGTATGATTATGAGAGAAGTACCAACTATTTCACCAAGACATGATCCATTACCCAAATATGTTGAAACAAAAGATATATGAATAAAGTGAAAGTATTGAAATAATGATTTTCAACACTTTCAAAGGGGGGAAATGTTACCGATTAGTTAATAAGTTAAAATTGATTGATTTTATTTGATTAATTAATTGATTTTATAAAATCATTTAATAGAATTAAAATGTAGAAGGCTAAGGAAAAAAAAAATTTATAGGAAACTTGCATCTACGCAATAAGAGACGTTATGGAATCTTTTGTACGTCTTGTACCAAGGCTAGAAGAAGGGCCTGGAACTATTGCAATAACTCTAGGGTTGGAAGGTTCCATTGTATTTAACCAGTCTTCTGTACGCAGAGGTGTATTGAAGTGTCAGAATATGAGATTAATGGGAACTGGAGAGAGTCGACTGGAACAGCTTGTAGGTGCCTGCCAAGAAACTGTGAACTTTAGTAAAAGGTAATTCCGGCAGGGGGAGATCGCGACCACCGACTCATATACCACCTACCCAAATCGTACCCTAGACCCATTTCTAGACCTTTCTAAGCTTTACTGCGCACAATCGGATATAGGAGGAGAGTATGTAAATGATTTACTGGAAATGTTATGATTATGTATGAATAATTAATGAATATGTATGAATAAGTTTTATATATGGAATCTGATTTTGGGACCTGGTGTGCGTTGATCGTGAGAGGACTCGCTCACGCACCCGGCCATCAATAAAGAAGTGTCTGCTTATCTACATCACATTGGTGTCGATAAGTTCTTCAGTCCAAGATTTCGGTAACACTAGTGCTGAAGGATATTGATTAGCTAAGACATTCTCAGAAGACTGCAGCAGACAAATCTTGTCCTGTGCTTCAGAAGAGTGAAAAATACTCTTGGTCCCTGTCATTGTAGCGGTCATGGTCATGACCTATGAGGGTTACCTGACCAGTGGGTATGTAAAGGTTGTAAATGGGGTTTTCAGGATTCCGCAATACACAAGGACACTCAGGTCTGGGATTCTGAGAATTTCTTTATTACAAATTATTACAGAAACTACTTGTAGTAAAACCAAATATACACACACCCCCAAAATTACTGCTAAGAAAACAAGTGTGTATATATATTACAAGAGTACAGCAAATATATGTCTATTACAAGTTATTACAGAATTCCAGGTAGTGAAGAAAGTATATACTTATGAACCTTTACCTCTGTGTGTGCCTATAAATATATTATGTGAGGTGTTACTGGTGTGATACTCACCAAACTGCTCCCAGGAGCGGGGCTAATCAACAACAGAAAAGTCTCACTTCAAAGATGATCCGTGTCACAGAGTCCAGAGTCAGCCAGGTGTTCCCAACAAGGGTCTGGTCTGTCTGGGAGATCATGTACAGGGAAGCTCTTGCAGAAAGGCTCATTTTGGGTAGGTAGCAAGTTACTTTTTATACCTTTTTTTGGTATAGATTTGTAAGTGGGCATAGGACATCAGTTCCCGAAATAGTTGTTGCTGACATGTTTTCCTGGAAACTCAGTTCTTTATCACAGTTTATTTGTCCTGCACCCATCAACAAGTTATACAAAATTGGTTTAGTTAAAAGTGTTATACATAGTGTTTTGATACAAGTTATACAAAAAAGCACAATTGCAACAGCTAAAATGAGAGCTAATATAATTAAACCGCCTGTGTCCATGTTCTGTGACCTGGTAGCCAAGACCATAGCCATGACGAGTCAGTTGACAGACCTCTGAGCAGAGATTGTTCTCGAGCTATTTGGTGAAAGGTACACACACGTTGTTGAATGATATTTACATTGTATTCAATTTGTTTAGTTTTGTTAGCATAAAAACAACAGGTAGTATTTATTTAAATACAAACACGTCTTTGTGAGGCTTGCCAAATAGTCTTTATTGTTTACTCTCTGTGTTTGAGATTTATGCTATTAAAAAAGTTTGTGTCCCACAATTCTCATATATATGTATGTATAAGCTCTCTCTTTTTGAAGACATAAATTATGCTTTCAAACATATATAATAGTTTGGTCAAAGGTGATGACAAGGATCCTAAAAAGTGATGGATTTTTGCTGCTACAGATTTTCAGTGTTCATGATTAGGGATTTTTTCAGATGAGTCCTAAAACTTTCTGAAAATCCAGTCTATTTTCAGGTGTCTCCAGTTATACATTAGAAAGAGAGTAAAGAAAATTTTAAGTCTTTTTTTTTTCTTTTAATGTTTGGTGGTTTTTTTAAGGTATACCATTTCAACAATGATAATTATTTCCAGGTTACTTACCTAATTTTCCTCTAATTAGTTTAATGCTAAAATGGTAGTTACTCTTCTTTCTTGTATTTCTATAGAGAGAAAGAAGTCTATAGACTATATATAGAGAGAAGTCTAATCCCAATAATGTTACTGCTTGAGATGATGCTTCCATAATGGATAAATCACTGAGCTTGGTATTGAATAAAATTTATTTTTCTATTCCAAAATCTGGAGCTTAGACTGTGAAATGACATTTCTGAATGCAGAAAGAGTGTATTTCTATTTTATTTTCATTATGGGTACTTCTCAAGATAGTCGAGTTTTAAGTGTGATCAGAACTTTATAGCAATTCTACTTAAGAGTGTTGTAGAGATTCACTGCTTAGTCATAGTGTGCTGGCTATATTCTCATCTTTGCTAGTTCTTCCTGCCCTCTTTTGAGGTAGCAAGAATTTCTTGCTATGTCTTGCTCTGTGAATTTTCTGCCTGTAGGCCTTATTTACATTTATGGAAATCAGTAGAAAATAAACATGACTTAAGTGCTGTCTGCTTTCACTAAAGTAGGCTGAATAACAACATATTTATCCTTCTGTGACTCTAGGTCAAATTGCACATTAGCTGACTGCATCTTCTAGAATATGAGAAAGGATATTTCTCATGGTGATCAACCAGAATCAGGTTTTGGTAAAATCCTGCTAGTTCTTCCTATTTTTTTCATCATAATCCTTGAAGTTTATCCCTTAATCCTCTCACATAAGGCTACTTCAAGTTTCTTTAACAAAAAACTGAAGATGCCTCTGTAGGATATGCAGTGTCTTTAATACTTAAAGTCCTTCATTTCTCATTGATTCCAAAGGGCGAACCCTTAAGGGTTGATGGTTCTTAAAGCAAGGAATGGTCACAGGCTTTGGTCTATAAAACTGAAGGTAAGATTTTATGGTGTAAAGTTACATGGTACAACGATTTTATTCTTTTCATGAACAAAGACTTCAAGCAAATGTCTTTGAAACAAATATGATCTTTAAAGTTCTCTTGAAATTCAGGAGCCTGTTCTGAAAGGAGATCTGTCTGAACTGGCTATGAAATCACCACAGGAAAGACCTATTGCTTAGAGGCCTATGAAGGTCTGACAAACAAATTATTGTTTGTCCTGGTTTCAGCGGGGATGGAGTTAATTATCTTCTTAGGAGCTAGTGAAGTGCATTGTTTGGGCTTTGATGTGAGACTTTTCAGTTCCTCAGGCCTTGCTAGCAAAATGACTGGAGGGGCACAAGGAACTGGGAGGGGACACAGCCAGGTCAGCTGACCTGAACTAGCCAAAGAGGTATTCCATACCATGGAATGTCATGCCTGGTATATATACCTGTGGGTTGGCCAGGGTGGGCAGATCGTTGCTCGGAGACTGGCTGGGCATCAGTCAGGGACTGGTTGGGCATCGGTCAGTGGGTGGTGAGTGATTGCATTGTGCACCACTTATTCCTTTATTCCTTTCCCTCTGGATGTTATTCTTTTTCTTACCCTTTTCATTATAACTGTAATTGTCATCATTGTTATTATTGTTCTTTCATTTTTATTCTATTTTAATTATTAAATTCTTCTTATCTCAACCCTCAAGTTTTACATTCCTTTCTGATCCTCCTCCCCATCCCTCTGGGTGAGGGAGGAGTGAGCAAGCGGCTGCGTAGTACTTAATTACCAGCTAGGGTTAAACCACAACATTGTTAAAGCTAGAAGAAAAGTTAAATCATGAAATGAACTTGCTGAGCAGAAAATGTTTCTCTAAGAGAATATATTCACTTTTTAGACCTTTCTAAAATTACCTCTTAAAAGCTAATACTTTCACTGACTCCAGCGAAAATATAATAATTTAGTCTGACTGAGGATTGGTTGCTCTATATTGTCAGCTTTGATGGCAACAAAGATTGCAGTAACAGACCACAGTAATGAAGTGACTTGTAACCCATAAATAAAATTATTTTAGGGTAAGAAGTTCCTTTTCCAATATAACTTAATTTGGAATTAAATTGACTTAAATCACATTGAGAGATTTACCTGGCACAGATGTAAGGACAGATGTCGTGGTTTAACCCCAGCCGGCAACCAAGCACCGTGCAGCCAGTTGCTCACTCCCCCTCACTCTGAGGGGTGGGGAGGAGAATCGGAAAAGGAATATAAAAGTCAAGGGTAGAAATAAGAATAATTTAATAATTTAAACAGAATAAAAAGGTAAGAACAACAATAATAACAATAATACCAACAATAACAATAATAATAGCAAAATGGAAAGGTGGGGAAAAAGGGTATAGCAAAAGCTGTGCACGCAAGCAAAGCAAAGCAAGGAATTCATTCACTATTTCCCCTGGGCAGGCAGGTGTTCAGCCATCCCCAGGACAGCAGGGCTCCATCATGCGTAACGGTTACTCGGGAAGACAAATGCCATAACGCCAAATGCCCCCCCCTTCCTTCTGATTACCCCAGTTTATATACTCAGCATGACGTCATATGGTATGGAATACCTCTTTGGCTAGTTTGGGTCACCTGTCCTGGTTGTTTCCCCTCCCAATTTCCTGTGCCTCCCCAGCCCTCTGGCTGGCAGGGCCCACGGAACTGAAAAGTCCTTGATTTAGTATAAACATCACCCAGCAACTACTAACAACATCAGTGTGCTATTAACATTGTTCTGACGTCATAGCCAAAACACAGCACTGTACTAACTACTAAGAAGAAAATTAACTCTATCCCAGCTGAAACCAGGATAACTTACTATTTACAGAACACTGTACTGTGTTCAGTTTTGGGCCCCACATTACAAGAAAGACACTGAGGTGCTGAAGTGTGTCCAGAGAAGGGCAAAGAAGCTGGTGAAGTACCGACGGCGAGGGAAGTCAAGCAGGCAAACTCAATATGAGTGGTAAAGCAAGCTTCGATTTATTACGGCGCAATTATGTCTTATATACAGTTCCAGTTAATTATGCCTACTAGTCATCTGCTGATTGGTTAAGCTCTAAAGGGTTACATTTTCATACGTCCTCCTACTTGCGGTTTCTGCGGATAGCTAGCTACATTTTTTTTTTTCCTCTCTTGTCTACTCGAATTCCTCAAAGTTATTTACAACATTAGGCACAAGGTCAGTGTGTTTTTCTCAGCTTCCTTGTCAGCATGCCTCAGCACAGCTGCAAGGCCTGCTTCAGCTAACTTACGCTAACTTTGTTTCACAAAGATCTTCAAGGGAGTCATGGCCGTGATCACACAGCCATTCTGCAACAGTGAAGTGTCTAGAGAACAAGTCTTATGAGGAGCGGCTGAGGGAAGTGGGTTTGTTTAGTCTATAGAAAAGGAGACTCAGGGGAGCCCTTATTGCTCTCTACAACTACCTCATATGAGGCTGTAGGCAGGTGGGGGTAGGTCTCTTCTCCCAGATAACTAGCGACAGGACAAGAGGAAATGGCCTCAAGTTGTGCCAGGCGAGGTTTAGATTGGATATTAGGAAAAAATTCTTCATTGAAAGGGTGGTCAAGCATAGGAACAGGCTGCCCAGGGAGGTGGTAGAGTCACCATCCCTGCAGGTATTTAATAGATGTGTAGATGTGGTATGAACATGGGACATGGTTTAGCGATGGACTTGGCAGCGTTAGGCTTATGGCTGCACTCAAAGATCTTAAAGGTCTTTTCCAATCTAAATGATTCTATGAAACTATGACTATGGGTGGGAGTAATTGAATTATTTTCCCTCAAATGCTAGAAAGGTTTTAAGTTTTCAAGTTGTTCCATTTCTCAGGAAGAACTTTATCTTAAGGTGGATTTCCCCCCCCCCCCCCCCCTTTTTGTTAGCTACCAGGCAGAACAAAAACTCCATTCTTATATATTTACATTTATATAGTGTATGCATTTACCTGTCTCCTACTGTGTCAGGTAGCAAGACAATAATTACAGCATTCTTATTTTTCTTTCTGCTGGATAAAATATTTTTGTCTATGGTATCGATTTTATTTTGCCAACTCTGTGATACCTAACATTTTTTGTAAGACATTTAGGTAGTGTCCCACCATTCATGCTTTCTTTTCTTATGCTAAGTGGAGAGGAAGGAGTTGAGACACAAAGCTTCCTTGGTCTCTAGAGAAGTTATATCCTGCTATGCCTAGATTTTTTTGCAAGTACAGACTCCTGATTTACATTAAGATGCTTCTCATTATTACTACACTAAACGGACAGTTATTTCTTTAAATTCGTAATAGGTGCATAAGACTTTAGTTTTTAAAAACATAATTACAAGGTGAATTCTCAGGGAAGCTCGGTTTACTATTTTTTTAAAGCGTTTCTTGACATATGAGTGTGTTCAATTCAGTTTGGTTATAGGTTTTTTTTTAAAAAAAATTTTAGCATGCCATTGGTATTACATGTTACTGCCTCATAGTACTGTAATGGATTTAACTTCAAAACAATCCTTAAAAATAGACAATATTAGTTTTGAATGTTTAGATTTTCTGTTTCAATAATGTTATTTAAAGTCTTGACTGCAGTAGTTAGGTTAAATTCGACTCAGTTTTCTCAGGACTGTTACATTTCTTGGTTTTAGAAATTTAATTCAAAATGTTTTTGCTGAATCATATGAATATGAAAGAGTAATTTAGTGCTACATAAATTTCTTGTTTATGCTTTATAAAGCAGTTAAAGTACTATAGAAGAGGTGAGTCTGCCCTTGAGATAGAGCTAGAAGTATGAGGCTAGTGTGGTGCGAAAATCCTTTTAAATAAGGGTTAAAAATATTTTCTGAGCTTTGATGAAATCATCCAAAACTGCCAGCTCTGGAGTTCAAAATATACAATGTGAATTAAACATTACTATCTTTAGGCTTGATGTGGGAGGCATTCTTTGACAATTTGAATCTTAATTTCAAAGATGTTGAGTACCTAAAAGATAAACAGGGTTCTGTGCCCAGCAATTAGGAGATCTCCAGTTAAAGAGAAAGTTGCTCTTTATAAGGTTATTAAGTGATAGTGTCAGTAAAACAGGCCAAATACTGAAAAATCTTATTGAAATCAAATGGATTTTGCAGTAATTGTTGGGGGAGGGGGTGTTGTTTTGTTTTGTGGGGGAGGGTTGCATACTGGAGCAACTTTCTCAATAAAATGCATGATAGGGCATGTAAAAGAAATTATAATATAAGAGTGTGAGAATAATTACTGCTTCATTAGTACATTATTAGGAAAAAATATAGTATTTTCACAATAAAGTTTTCTCACTATCTTTGGTTCTCATATTTGAAATACTTACAATTTCTCTGTATTTAGAGCCCCAGACTTTGCTTGAGCTTACTTTTACATGTCTAACAGACAAATAAGTATAAAATATTTTGGAAGAGGTGGTACATGTAAAATATGAGCTCATTCTGACCCATTTCCATATGTCTGCTGCTACCGTTTGCTCATGGAGTGTCCTTCAGTCTTTTCTTCACATGTCCATATATATAGAGAAAATGCACATAACTTTTCCAATCTTAATTTTTTTTTTTAAAAAAAAAAAGTTCATTATGCTATTAGAAAAGCTCCAAATAAATGAGTGGATCCTTTTACCCTCACAGGTTTTAGTAGTTTTATCTCATTTTCTTTTAAACTTGTAGTTCCATTAACCAAGTTCTCTGGACTCAGTAGTCCTGTTGCCCTTTGTAGGGGTTCCAACTGGGGCCTTCCTAGTTGTGTCGCCACTGTATTGTGCTCCTTGCTTTCTGTGAAGCTTTACTTGGCTACATTTTCTTTGCCAGCAACCACTTAAATTCTAAGAAAATTCATAACATCTTGGAACTATTCCAGTTTCCTAAATACCACATTGCTCACAAGGCAACCTTTCTCTGAAGAGAAAGAGCTACTCTTGCATGAACTTGGGTTACCAGGCTCAGAGCAGTCCCAGCTAGCTGCACCTAACCTACCTGTGGGAGAGGAATACCCTCTAGAGAATACAGTAGCTTTAAAATGCCTATGTCATTTAAATGCCTTTCTTGGGATGATCTTTAGTCCCTTTTGCTGACTTTGCAATATAATGTTAGGAAAAAAACCCTCAAAGACATGGACTGTTTTAATACTTTAATGTTTTAATGGAGTGTTTATTGGACTTTCAATGAAAAATATATGATAGTTAAGTAGTGGTGTAACGATTTTTGGAGTTGTGTGAGGTTTGGGTGTTGTTTTCCATAGATACAACTGATAAAGAAAAATAGTGGCAATATGTAGTTTTCTGTGTATTTACAATTCACATTGGTGTTAAGATAATATACTGGTATCAGAATCCACAGGTGTAATTAGTATTATATAAGAAGTTATAAACTGTTAGTCGTATGGCAGATGATTAATGACAAACTTTCTGGAGAGTATAAAAAACATGACCAACTAAGTATTGTCATGCACAAAACAAAGTTTGAGTATATAATATTTTGAGTACTGCAAACATAAAATAGGCAATCTTTTTTGGGGGGGAGGGTGGGGTGTAGGGAGTCATTTATACTTTCAGGTTAATTTAGCATTAATTCATGGTAGAGATGTGCTGCTTTTCCCTGGAATTAACAACTGCTAAAATTTAACAGTTCACTAAAATTAAATTTGTGGAGAGTAAGAGAAATGAAAGGCTCTATACACATATGTACTTTTCTTTTGCCTGGAGTGATTTATTGATTCTTTCTGTCTACATTGCAGTGTCTGCAGACATTCTTGTCTGAAAGGCTTAAGCTTAGGTAGAGTAATTGCAAACAAAATCTAGTTAAAACTGGCTAGTAGTTCTGGCCTGAGTCTAGACTGTCTTTCTGTTTTCTTCAATATAAATTTTGATTTATTGTTCACAGTGCTGTTTACATATGTTCTGAATTATTATAGGCAAAGGCTGCTGGTTTTGGCTTGGAATAACAACTGTATTTTTTGGATGGGTAAACAAATAGAAAAGGAAGATTGTATTTATTTTGCCTTTTGAGTATTTCACATGAGCATCAATAACAGTGTTTCTCTAGAATGAGTAGCAAGGGAATTTAATCAATATATATTAAATGACACATTTTCATTGTTTTAAATATGGTATGGAGACTTGCTATGGTTTCTTTTTTTAAAAATAAGGTTCTGTAATTAAATCTTTAGATTCAATGAGCACTGTGTTATATTGGCATATTGGCATGTCTAAATTTCCTTGGAAAAATAAAGTCCAAGTGTCTCAGCTACTCGTGAAATGTTAAGAACCTGGTATGAGACATGCTCTGAAATATCTTAGTGTGATGGAATTATTTTATGATATAAATACAATAAAATAATGCATGTATTGTAACACCATGAAAATTATGTGTAAAATTAAAATGATGTAAGTTAAGCTCTTAATTATTTTGTTTTCTTGCTTTTACATCTTGTTTGAAATTAAAACTAACTAAATGGCATTTAAAATAATTCTGAGTCAGCTTTTAAATACAGAAGAAGTCATAAAATGTAAATACTAGGAGAAGCTATGACAAGCAGTTGGTGACTCTATTAATTTTTTTTTTTCTTACAAGGAGTGTGCTGTTTCGTGTATGACATAGACAATGTACTAGTAGGGGCACTTGTCTTCCCCATTCTTTTTTCTCCAGTAAAAGTTAAACTAAAAAATATGATTAAGTTTTTTAGTAACATATCAAATCTCAAAACTAAATCGGAAGAGGTAAAAGGTAGTAGTGGATCAGGGAATGGGGAGAAATTTAAACAAAGAAGGCAAAGAAACAAGCAACTTATCAGAGAGAGAAAAGAAAAAGAAGTGAGAACAGAAAGAATACACAAAAGCACAAAAAGTGGATTTTGCAGGTTTTGTCTTGAAAATTTTTTTTAGGGGGAAAATTTTTGGGGACAAAATGCTATTGTACAATTGGCCCCAGCCAATATGTCATTCTACATAATATGAAATGCCATACAGTATGTAGGCCTTAATCATATAAACACATGCATAACTTTCATGAGTGGTCTTACTGAATAGTCAAAAAATTAGTGATGTGATTAGCTATAAACATGCATATTTTATGTGCATGTGATCAAATCATTAGTGAAAGACTACTTTTCTCTGCAGCAAAGATTTGAGGAGTAAAGGCATGAAGATTTTAAACAAGTGCCATACTTCAACCTTGTATATTTTATTCACTTTAGAATGTATTTGGTTACAGTTTTGCAGAATCACACCTTAAATTGCTTACAGCAACCAGATTTAAAAAAAAAAATACTAATAATGAATTAAAGTAATAACAATCCAAAATGTTATACAGACTAACTACATTAAAAACTTGATGATTTTGAGTTAATTCTTAATATAATTTCTTTAACATAGATCAACATAAAAATGTTTATATTCTGTTCACTGAAAAAGTTACTGCATTTTTAAAGCTGAATAATACTGAATGTTAATAATATTGTACAACTAATTTGCTTCCTCAGGGTCAGTCACTTTTGGTTATCATTCTGCTATACAAATTGAATCTTTTTTTGAGGGTTTTTTTTAAGAAGTAGTAAATTGAGTGGTTAGAAAGTAAAAGCTACCTTCCTTGCATATAAACTTCATTAGTCAAATATTAATTATAACAGTAATCACAGAAATGTTCAATATAGCTAATAGAAACCAAAGAATGAGACTGTTTTCTAAAAAAAATTCTGAAAAGTCACTAGCCATTTACTGTATGCACAACTGTTTACAATTTGAGTTCCCTAACTAATTTAATGAAGCTAACATATATTAATACATTGCATCACTGGAGAATGTTATTCAGAAGGAAAATTAAACACAGAAGCTCTTCATTTTATATGAACTAATGGGAATGAAGGACTTCAGGCAGGCAGGTTAGGATGTTTAAGCTTTGCTGTATGGGGTGGGTTGACCCCAGCCAACAGCCAAACACCCACGCAGTAACTTATTCACTCCCTTCTCCCATGAGATGGAGAAAAAAATGAAGGAAGATAAGAAGACTCATGGACTGAGATAATAACAGTTTAATAGGGAAAGCAAAAGCTGTGCATGCAAGGAAAGCAAAAAAAGGAATTAATTCAGTACTTCCCATTGGCAGGCAGATGTTGAACCATTTCCAGGAAAGCAGGGCCTCAGCACATTAACAGTTACTTGGGAAGATAAATGCCATAACCACGAACATCCCCACTTCCTCCAGATTTCCTCCAGCTTTCATTCCTGAGCATGACATCATATAGTCTGGAATATCCCTTTGGTCAGTTTGGATCAGCTGTCCTGGCCGTGTCTCCTCCCAACCTCTTGCTCAGCCACAGCCTACTCACTAGCTCACAAGGTTAAATATCCTCAAGGTACACATCAGATTTCCCCATCCTTTTGCATTACCTGCAAAGTGCATCTGGGTTCTTGAGTGAAAAAAATCCCATGAATGGATTTGCCTTTTCCCAAGGGAGGGGAAATATGCCTTTACCAGATGCTTCCAGCCACTATGGGAGCCTCAGTTTCTACCACAGTATATAGGGGCTTTGTTTGAGCAGGACCAGAAACATTCCTCTGCTATGTTGCCCCACATAATATCGTCAATGTACTGCAGATGTTCAGGGGCTTTGCCCTGTTCCACTGCAGCCTGTGTCAGTCCATGACAAATGGTAGGACTGTGTCTCTACCCCTGAGGCAGATGATTCCGGGTGTACTGGATATCTGAGAGAGCAGTTGGAGTGTGTAGAGCTCTGCCTAGGGATGGGTGATGAGCCAACTGAGAGCTTATGGGTAGAGATTAAAGACAAGACAGCTAAGGGTCACATTGTAGTAGGTGTCTGCTATAGGCTGCCTGACTGGGAAGAACAAATGGATGAGGCCTTCTACAGGCAGCTAGGAGCAGTCTCACATTTGCAGGCCCTCATCCTCCTGGGGGGTTTCAACCACCCCAATATCTGCTGGAGGGACAACACAGCAAGGCATAAGCAATCTGGAAGGTTCCTGGAGAGCATCAATGGCAACTTCCTCACCCAAGTGACAGAAGAGCCAATGGGGACAGGTGCTCTGCTGGACCTCCTGCTCACCAGCAAGGAGGAGCTTGTTGGGGATGTAAAGATCAAAGGCAGCCTTGGCTGTAGTGACCATGTGATGGGGAAGTTGAGGATCCTGAGGGGAAGGAGGGAGGAAGGTGAAAAGCAAGCTCACAACCCTGGACTTCAGGAGAGCAGACTTTGGCCTTTTCAAGGATCTGCTTGGAAGAGTGCCTTGTGATAGGTTCCTGGAGGGAAAAGAGGATGAAGAAAGCTGATTAATATTCAAGGATCACCTCCTCCAAGCTCAAGAGAGGTCCATCCCAACAAACAGGAAGTTGGGCAAAGATCCCATGAGGCTTGTGTGGATGAACAGGGAGCTCCTGGCCAAACTCAAACACAAAAAGGAAGCATAAAGAGGGTGGAATCAGGGATGGGTAACCTGGGAGGAATACAAAGATACTGTCTGAGCATGCAGAGATGCAGTTAGGAAAGCCAAAGCCCACCTAGAACTGAATCTGGTCAGGGATGTCAAAGGCACCAAGAAGGACTTCTTTAAGTACATAGGAGACACACAGAAGTCTAGGGAAAATGTGGACACACAGCTGAATAAGACAGAGAACCTGGTGACACAGAACATGGAAAAGGCTGAGATACTGAATGCTGCCTTTGCCTCAGTCTACTAGGAAGACCAGCTTTCAGGAATCCCAGGTCCCAGAGGCTAGAGCAAAGGCTGGAGCAAGGAAGATGTACCCTCGGTGGAAGAGGATCAGTTTGGGGAATACTTAAGCAAACTGGACATACATAAGCCCATGGGCTCTGATGGGATATACCCATGAGTGCTGAGGAAGCTGGCAGATATCATTGCAAGGCCACTCTAGATAATCCTTGATCGATCATGACAGCTGGGAGAAGTTCCTGAGGACTGAAGAAAAGCAAATATCACTCCTATCTTCAGGAAGGGCAAGAAGGAAGATCCAGGGAAGTACAGGCCAGTCAGCCTCACCTCGATCCCTGGGAAGGTGATGGAGCAGCCAGTCCTGTGAACCATTTCCAGGCACATGAAAGAAAGAAAAGCATCAGGAAAAGTCAGCATGGGTTCACTAAGAGGAATTCATGCTTAACCAACTTGACAAACTTCTATGATGACATGTCTGGCTTGGTAGATGAGGGGAGATCAGTCAATATTGTTGACCTAGCCTTCAGGAAGGCTTTTGAAACTTTGCCATAAGATCCTCATAGAGAAGATTAATGAAATACAGGCAAAAGTGAGGTGGATTGAAACTGGCTGAACGACTAGTCCCAGAGGGTAGTGATCAGTGAAATCTAGATGGAGGCCAGTGATTAGCAGTGTACCCCAGTGGTCAATATTGCGTCAAGTCCTGTTCAACATCTTCATTAATGATCTAGATGAAGGGGCAGAGCATACCTTCAGCAAGGTTGCTGATGATACAAAACTGGGAGGAGTAACTGATAGGCCAGGGGGTTGTGCTGCCATCCAGAGGGACCTTGACAAGCTGGAGAAATGGGCTGACAGGAACCTAATGAAGTTCAACAAGGAGAAGTGCCAAGTTCTGCACCTGGGGAGGAACAACCCCAGGCAGCAATACATAATGGGGGCCACCCAGATGGAAAGCAGCTTGGCAGAAAAGGCCCTGGTGCTCCTGGTGGACACCAAGTTGAACATGAGCCAGCAATGTGCCCTTGCCACAAAGAAGACTAATGGTATCCTGGGCTTCATTAAGAGGAGTGTTGCGAGTAAGTTGAGGGAGGTGATACTTCCCCTTTATTCAGCACTACTGAGGCCGCACGTGGAGTCTTGTGGCCAGTTCTGTGCTCCTCAGTACAAGAGAGACATGGACATACTGGAGAGTTATGTAAAGGGTCACAAAGATGATAAAGGGACTGGAGCCAGGCTCTTTTCAGTGGTGGCCGGAACAAGAGGCAATGTGCACAAATAAAACATAGGAGGTTCTGACTGTATATCAGGAAACACTTTTTTTACTGTAAAGGTGACCAAGCACTTGAATAGGTTGCATAAAGAGCTTATGGAGTCTCTCGCTTGGGGGAAGAAAAGCTTTCTAGACATTGTTGGACCATATGACCTCCTGAGAGCCCTTCCAACCTCAGTAATTTTATGATTCTTTATTTCTGTGTGTGGTGGGTTGACCTTGGCTGGACATCAGGTGCCCTCCAAGCCACTCTATCACTCCCCCTCTTCAGCTGGACAGAGGAAGAAAAATATGATGAAAGACTTGTGGGTGGAGATAAGGACAGGGAGACATCACTCACCAGTTACCATCATGGACAAAATAGACTAGACACAGGGAAATTAATTTCTTGCCAATCAAATCATGGTAGAATGTCATGTTAAGAAGGGGAGTTTCCTCAAACCCTTTATATTTGATCAGCCTGTCAGTTTCCCAAGAAAGACAAGACCCTTGTGTCCAACCAGCCTGTCCACTACCTGCATTTTGACAGCCCACTGTATCGGAGGGTGATTCGACCAACCTGCTGACCCCTGCTGACAGCATCACTGAGTCAAATCCCTTATAACAACTACTCAAATCTCCAGAGACTTATACAAAATGAATTTCAGCTGAAGATTTTTATTATACAAAATGCAAGTTTGTGACAGAATAAGGTTTGAAGATTGCCAGTGATAATACACTGACTGCAAAGCAAGCTTAAAACAATGCACCTAATAGCAGATAGCATGAGTTAGTCATAAAGTTCGTACCCAGTAGGTGTCCCTATGGGGGAGAAGACAGGTTCAGCCCGTCGATTGATCCCAGAAGTTACAATGGAGTCTTCCCTAACTTCTCCCCTCCTTTGCTTACTTTTTATACTAAATAGTACATTGCATATTTATTATCATACACAGGATTGGTTACAAGTTTCTCACTTCTAATGCAAATTAGTGTGCATCCACAGATAGCACTACTGAAGTTTTTCACTAACTATGCATGCTCCTCAAGTGGGGTTTTGCCCTCTTTCAGGGGGGCTATTTGAGTTGGAGGTCATGATCTCCCACTACCACAATTACCTTTGTCCTACTTTCCACTAATTTTCTGTTGATGTATGGGGATTGTAGCACCTTATCAGATTGTCTTCTCCTGCAGCCAGAACTTCCTTGTTTGAATGCTCCTTTCTTAGGTAACTGTGTTCTTTTCACCATCTGTTCTTTGTCACTCATCCTTCCCAAGGGTGACTACCTTGATTAAAGTCCCTTCATTTGTAGAGTGGGTCAGCTTGACCTAACTTTGTGCACAAATATGTTTAACATATAGTTATCAGTGTGGTAATTTGGGAGTTTAGACAACAATACACACACACACACACACTTTGGATTTATTTCAGTCCAGGAGTCCAGGACTTGTCCGTTTTCTTTACATTTAGGTGGAACTCAAGTGATTCTAGTCATACATATTTTTGTTACTGACTGGCATCACATTCCCAGTGAGGTGTAATAGTACCTTGGAGGCAGGTAACTTTGAGATGGGAGGTGTGTGTTAGTATTACAAGGAGATCATCTCATCTGAGGAAAGTCATTTCGCCAAAGTGGTTGGCTCAGCCACAGACACCTCATAGATTCTTCATGTGATAACTGGTATTCGGCTTATCAGCTGTGTGGTGCCATGAAGTTCCCATTCCTGCAGGGAGCACAACAGAGCCTGGCCATGGTGTCTCCACTCCACTCCATCCTCCATCATGCCTATCAGCATGTGCTGAGCTGGCAGGGTGTGTTGCTTAGGGAACTGTGGTGATGTAGATTCTGTGCATGCCAACCATCCTGAAGGTGATAGCTGTATTTTACCCTAAAAAGCTTTCTGTAATACTACATTCTTCTATTAGGTCCCAGTTTTCTCTAATTCCCCCCTTCTCCCTCCCCCCAAGTAGTTTTCCTACATAGGGCAATGAAAAATAAAATAAAATCTTAAAACCCACATTCTCTCCACCCCTCCTTTCTTCCCAGGCTCAGCTTCACTCCTGATTTTCTCTAACTCCTCCCCCTGGGTGGCTCAGAGGGACAGAGAATGGGGATTGCAATAAGTTCATCAAACACTGTCTCTGCTACTCTTTCCTCCTCACACTCTTCCCCTGCTCCAGCATGGGGTCCCTCTCATGGGACACAGTTCTCCACAAACTTCAACGTGAGTCCATTCCACAGGGTGCAGTCCTTCAGGAATAGGCTGCTCCAGCGTGGGTCCTCCACAGGGTCACAAGTCCTGCCAGAAAAACTGCTCTAGTGTGGGCTCCTGTCGCGACAGAGGGAAGACACAGTCACTCAAAATGAGTGATCAGCAGACTTCGTTTATTGTCCCTTACAGTCACCTTTTATGCCTTGTTATAATTAGCTCATACATATTACTAATGTTAAGCTCATTATTGGTTAGTTGCCTAAACACCAAGCCTGCCCCTAGTTTCTCTTCTGTAGTTATCTGTTCCCACCTGCAACATTCTTTTCCCACCACGATCTTCCTGTTATTGTGTAACAAGGACAGCCAAGGATAGTGTATTTTTGCTTTACTTCAGATAAGCTGAGAGCGATGTGCATTTTTGTCCAGCCAGCTGGACTATGTCTATGTGACCCTTTTCAGCTAGCCAGTTATCCACAATTCCCCCGTTTTTATTTTGGGCGACATAGGCTTGGTTGACCATTTTCAATAACAGCGTTTTAACACAGGAAAATACACAGCCAACTTATAAAATCTCAGTTCAGAAGTATAATTCCTGAAATACTAGAAAAATAATGTTAGCTTGAAGCTTTAATTTAGATGCTCTTTCTGTTCCAGTGATATAAAAAGTTTAAAAAATTCAAAGGTAATTTTAAAGTTCTGAACATGGACTAATGCAAGCTCAAAACCCAAAAAGAAAACAAACTGATGTTTGACTAGGAATATTTGCAAATATTTTAGTGGAAAATCCCTGACCATTAACAATTTTCTGTCCAAATAACAACTGCCCTTA
This sequence comes from Falco peregrinus, assembly GCF_023634155.1. NCBI lineage: Eukaryota > Metazoa > Chordata > Aves > Falconiformes > Falconidae > Falco > Falco peregrinus. The sequence continues at coordinate 27,098,684 of NC_073743.1, forward strand.
TGCAACCAACCAGTCCATACATTTTCTGAAGAATACCTCATTGATATCAAAGAATTAACAAAGGGGAAAAATTAGTTCTAAGCTATATACATTCATAAGTGGATTTTTCAATAGTTACGTACAGATTTACACACTAAGCCATAATGCCTTGTAGGTGATACACACAAGAAGAGTACGTTGCTTATCTGTCTGAATGTCTATGCTAAATTTGACAACTATGCCACAAGCCAAGCCTACATGGGTGCTGTATGTTATGCACGTTCCTTAACAAACAGAAGTATAATAGACAAATTCCCAAGATCTAGTCCCCAACCTAATTATGTTATTTTGTAGCCAGTTAAGGAAAATAACACAAATGTGCATATCTACATGTGCACACACCTTTTAGTTCAGAACCAATCTGTGATAAAAGGCCTTAGCCTTATGGCATCATCGAATCTTAACGAGTACAGTAATTAAAAATGCAGTCTTACTGTAAGTGCGATTTATGCTGACATCCCCTCAGATGCTACACGTGAGTATTTTTCACTCAACTGCCTCAAGTTAAAATAGTAGTATTTGTTAATATGTATTAAAAAATCATTAATTCTCTACAATAGCAGTTGACTTCCATAACACTATGTAAGCAAAAGAGGCTTAAGATGGGTTTTCTGAATACTAACAATTTATTTTAGACTGTCTAAACTCAGGTCTTGAAAGATTTCACTCTGCCAGACGTAGAAACACTGTTGCACTCCAGTTGTGATATCCCTTTTCCCAAGTTGTCACATGCACATCTTGCTCAAGCAACATTATTGTTAAAGTTTCTCTCTGCTATATAAAAGCATATTGCACTTGTAGATATAAAAGACAGTGCGACGAGCGAGGGGAAGCACGCGGCCGACTCAATATGAGTGATAAAGCAAGCTTCGATTTATTACGGCACGATTATGTCTTATATACAGTTCCAGTTAATTATGCCTACTAGTCATCTGCTGATTGGCTAAGCTCTAAAGGGTTACATTTTCATACGTCCTCCTACTTGCGGTTTCTGCGGATAGCTAGCTACATTTTTTTTTTCCTCTCTTGTCTACTCGAATTCCTCAAAGTTATTTACAACATTAGGCACAAGGTCAGTGTTTTTCTCAGCTTCCTTATCAGCATGCCTCAGCATAGCTGCAAGGCCTGCTTCAGCTAACTTACGCTAACTTTGTTTCACAAAGATCTTTAAGGGAGTCATGGCCATGATCACACAGCCATTCTGCAACATTTCCCCCTTTTTCTCTTTGCGCAAGCAAAACTTGTGCAGTTACACGCTTGAGTAATTTTTGAATACAAGAGAGAGCACAGCTTAAACATACAAGTGCAATGATAACAATTATTACTATAAGCAACACACTTTACAACAGCCCTTTTAAACTACCAGAAGACTGCCCTAATAATAGAGCACCATAACTTTGTCCATTAATTATCAGAGGTCCTCGGACACGAGTTGCGATTTTTTGTGGTCGATTGTCAATTAATGTTGTATCTACTGCTGTTGCCAGGTCCAGGCCGAGGCTCCTTCGGGTGGCGGGTTGTAACACGGTGTCTGCCGATAAGAGTTGGTCATGTCTCCTGGAGGGGGTGTCGTGAAGGTGACAGGAGTCGCGATTGGGGTCGACGCGCTGTGGCTCCTCGCGCTCGGTTTCTCGTTTCCCATCTGCCGACAGACGTTGGTGCTGTGGGTCCCTCGCTGACAATTTTGGCACCACACTTGACGTTGTCGACATCGGTCACGGGTATGTCCTGGCTTCCCGCATCGATAGCAGGGGAAGTTTCGGCGCGTGGTGGTCGCTGGCTTTGGGGGCGCGGTAGCCCCAGGGGGGCGCAGAGGCGCAAGCGCTGCAAAAGCCTGACTTTGAGCTTGCACTAAATCTCTCCCTACTGCTTGGATTGCTTCCACTAGCAAGGCTTGCTGACCTACTGGCACCCAACTCATTTGCTCTAGCATTGTTTCTACAGAAGAATCTAAGGGCAGGGTTACTAAAATGCCTTTGGTGTAACTGTTACTATTCTCCAGAATACACTGGCACAATAACGGCCCTTTCATAAAGTTAGGTATATCTGATGGGCTCACTGTGGAGGCCTGACTCATTCACTGTACTACGTAACTGACTTAATATTTTCCAATCAAAGCCTCCCAGGTTCCCTGTCTTTGGTTAGCGGCATTTATCTGATACGTTACAGGGAAAGCTTGTGGGGGGTTGACTTGCTCAGCAATATCAAATATTCCCTGAGCAGCTGCTTCTTGTGCTATTTTTTGCCAATTAATGTGCGTAGAATGCACCAGTTAGTTTACTGTATTTTTTTTTTTTTTTTTTTTTTTTTTTTTAGAATTTTGTATTGACTGCCCACTGCTATTTTCTTCCTCAGCAGCACATTCGTCAGATGTGTCCCCGCCCTCTGGCCCCCCCGAGGCTACTTTGCCGGAGGGGGGGGCGGAGGACACGAAGGGTCTGGAGGTGGTGCAGTGGGCTCTATAGGTGGTACAGAGGGCACTGTTTGTGATAAAGGGGGTATTGGAATGTGATTTTCACATGGCATAATTTTTCCTGCATTAGGATCTGCGCTTGCAAGTCGGCTTGTTACTGCTGCAGCAAGGCGCTTTTCTGCTTGATATCTTTTTATACAATTAGTTACTTCATGCCATGATTTCATCAATTTTTTTGCTGCCTTATCATCATCTATTACTAAATCCCATAAACAATCCCCATAATTACGCCATTCTTCTACTTCAAACATATGCTCAGGATCTGCAAAATATCCTTTAGCGCTACCTCTTTTTCCATTGTGCACTCGTTAAAGTCCTCTTTGTTGCAGCCTTTTCCCTTGGGTAGCAGCTCACGGACGGCAAACCCCTTCTTTAATTATCCTGGGCTCAAGCATGGATCAGGTACGATGCCAGCATCAGCCGATCTTCTGCTCTCTGGTTGCTGCTACCAGTGCTTCTCCGTCCTCGCTGTCCGGTGAAGAACAAGGTTAGGGGTCCCTGTTCGGGCGCCACTTGCGACGAGCGAGGGGAAGCACGCGGCCGACTCAATATGAGTGATAAAGCAAGCTTCGATTTATTACGGCACGATTATGTCTTATATACAGTTCCAGTTAATTATGCCTACTAGTCATCTGCTGATTGGCTAAGCTCTAAAGGGTTACATTTTCATACGTCCTCCTACTTGCGGTTTCTGCGGATAGCTAGCTACATTTTTTTTTTCCTCTCTTGTCTACTCGAATTCCTCAAAGTTATTTACAACATTAGGCACAAGGTCAGTGTTTTTCTCAGCTTCCTTATCAGCATGCCTCAGCATAGCTGCAAGGCCTGCTTCAGCTAACTTACGCTAACTTTGTTTCACAAAGATCTTTAAGGGAGTCATGGCCGTGATCACACAGTCATTCTGCAACAAGACAGCACCCTTACTTAGATTATTACCTTATTACCTCATAACTCTTAGTATACCTTGTATCTCTGATTTCATCACTTCAAAAATTCACCAGAAGCAGATAAAACCACAGCATCAGACTAAACTACACCTTAACTGCTGATTCAAATAAAGGCATTCTCTTCAGATATGCCTAATGCTTACAAATAGTGTTGGCTGGTTTTGATCAAGAAACTATTATTACAATAACGATCAAAAATAATAATCCCGTTTGCAAAATGCCTTTAAGCCAGCCTCCTAGTCCCAACCAATTTCCACATTCAGAATTCAGCATAAATACAGAATACAGAATAAATTATATCCATCAAGGCAAAAAGGCTTCTCTTTAGGCACAGAGATGTTTGCTAGTTCAAGGCAGAAACCCATTTCTTGTAGGGGACACCTGAAGCACTTTTTTTGGTGGGTTTGTAATGAAGTCCGTATTTTTCCTTGAGAAGCTTAAGCTGTTCCTCTTGTTTCCGGAGCGTTTCCAACTCTGATTTGTCGAATAGGTCCGTATTTCCCAAGCATATCATACATTTCCTCCGCTGTGATTTTATACGGCAGGTTCCGAATATAAAGGATCCGATTGACCTCTGGGGGCAGCCGGATGTTAGCTCGCTTGGCCGCTTGCATCGCCATGGCGCCGATCGGAGGGGGGTGGGGGGGTGGGGGTGCCGCCTTGGAGAGAAACCGCGGCCGGGAAGGGGCCTGCCGGGCTGCGCGCCGCTGCTCGCGCTGCCGCGGGGGACCCGGATGCTATCCCATACGCTAATAACCCGAGTCATTCCTTTTTACAATCTATGACCTGAACGCTCCGCTTTTCTAAAAAGCATATGAGCGAATTGTACGTCGCTTGTCTCTCCATACCTTCGTGAGCGCTGTTGCAGCCTTTGCGAGACTTCGGCGACGCGTGGCCGGCGGGACCCTCTGTAGGTACTCCCAGGCGCGGGGACTGTGCCCTTCCGCCTCCTGCGCTGCTTTCAGGACCGGTACCCGAATCTCCGTCGAACCGTGGCTCGCAGGTTCAGCCCTCTCTAGGGTCCCTGTTCGGGGCGCCATTTGTCGCGACGGAGGGAAGACACAGTCACTCAAAATGAGTGATCAGCAGACTTCGTTTATTGTCCCTTACAGTCACCTTTTATGCCTTGTTATAATTAGCTCATACATATTACAAAAGTTAAGCTCATTATTGGTTAGTTGCCTAAATACCAAGCCCGCCCCTAGTTTCTCTTCTGTAGTTATCTGTTCCCACCTGCGACATTCTTTTCCCACCGAAATCTTCCTGTTATTGTGTAACAAGAACAGCCAAGGATAGTGTATTTTTGCTTTACTTCAGATAAGCTGAGAGCGATGTGCATTTTTGTCCAGCCAGCTGGACTATGTCTATGTGAACTTTTTCAGCTAGCCAGTTATCCACAGGCTCCTGTCTCCATGGGGCCACAGCTCTTTTCAGGAACCTGCTCTAGTGTGGGCTCTCCATGGGGGTCACAGCCTTCTTCAGGTGCATTCACCTGATCTGGTGTGGGGTCTTCCACAGGCTGCAGGTGGGTGCTCCATTGTTAACCTCCATGGGCTGCAGGGGGACAGCCTCCCTCACCCTGGTCTTTACCACGGACTGCAGGGGAATCTCTGCTCCAGTGTCTGGAGCACCTCTTCCCCATTCTTCTGCTCTGACCTTGTTGTCTGCAGAGTTGTTTCTCTCACATATTCTCTCTCCTGCTGCAGTTGTGTAGGTTCCACCCCCCTTCTTAAATATGTTATCACAGAGGGTCTACCACCATTGCTGATTGGCTCAGCTTTGGCCAGGGTAGGTCCACGTTAGAGCTGGCTGGCATTGGCTCTGTTGGACATGGAGGAAGCTTCTAGCAGCTTCTCATAGAAGCCACCCCTGTAGCTCCCTTGCTACCAAAACCTTGCCATGCAAACCCAATACAGTGTAACACCCCTCCATGTGACTGTAAATTGGCTTGTACTCTGCTGCTAAAGGAATCAAGAACACATTGGGAATATCAGTAGTGGCATATCACTTGGCCGCTTTCAACTCCAGTTCATGTACAGCAGCACTGAATGGTGGTGTGACTTCGTTCGGGCCATGATAGTTCAGTTAACCTCTACCCTCTGTGAGACTTTCACACTGGTGTCATGGTTTAACCCCAGCCAGCAACTAAGTACCATGCAGCCACTTGCTCACTCCCCCCCTCCCCTGGTGGGATGGAAAGGAGAATCAGAAAAAGGTAAAACCCGTGGGTTGAGATAAGAACAATTTAATAATTGATATAAAGTACTATATAATACTAATACTGCTAAAAACAATCATAATGGAAAGGGAGATAATGGAAAGAGAAAGAGAAATAAAACTCAAGGGAAATAAACCCCAACAAAACAAGTGATGCACAATACAATTGCTCACCACCCACTGACTGATGCCCAGCTAGTTCCTGAGCAGCAATTGGCAGGTCCTGACCAACTCCTCCCAGTTTATATACTTACCGTTACATCCTATGGTATGGAATACCTCTTTGGCCAGTTTGGGTCTGCTGTCCTAGACGTGTCCCTTCCTAATTTCCCGTGCCCCTCCAGCCCTCTTGCTGGTAAGGCCTGAGAAACTGAAAAGTCCTTGACTTAGTATGAACACTACTTGGCAAAAACTAAAAACGTCAGTGTTATCAACATTGTTCTCATACTAAATCCAAAACACAGCATGCACAAGCTACTAGGAAGAAAATTAACTCTATCCCAGCTGAAACCAGGTCAACTGGCCATATGTGACTAATTAAAGGGTGAAAGAGTCTTGCTGATCACTGCTTGGCTGTCAAACTGATTAATCAACTTAAAAGTGGTAACCCAGGAGTCTTGGTGCAATACTGCTGTCAGTGCACCACCGTGGTAGCAGTCAGTACCTGCTGTTCAACACACAGCAATCTCACAAGAGAGGGATCATGCAAGAGGCCAGGCAAGGTAGACAACTGTTTAATCTTCTATGTATCCAGGGCAGCTACATGAAAGATCCACTGGTATGCTTTAGAGTCCTTGAAGTACCATCTCCTGAGACAGCCTATGCCAAGGATACACATGGCCTCTGTGTCAGTTACAATAGGATGCTTCTGCCACTTGTTCTGTTAGGCTCATTTGGGGCTCCCTTTTCCTCCAGCAGGGAGAGGCTGGCTCTGTGGGGCACCCTTGACAGCTGAGATGCTGGCCCGTGGAGATGAGAAGGAAGAGAGATTCTCTTTGAAATGCTGGAACCAGTGGGACATTCTCTCCACAGTTGGTAGCTTGAGGTCTGGCTTGTCTGTCATTGTCAGTGTGTTGACATACAACACTAGTGCATTTTGCACAAACCTCCTCCATATGGTCCATGTGCACTGGGAACCATCCGGATCTTTGGAGGCCTGGTTGTTGTCCAGGTCACTGTAGACCACCATTGCTAATTCTCTCAGACACTGGCCACCTTCCTCAACAGTGATCCACTTACCTCAGTAGTTTACAAGCCCTTCCTTGAGGGGATACCTTGCCCTGTGCTCAGCAGGAGCCACCTCCAGAGCCTGTGTATTGTCAGCTCTCATTCAATTTCTTTTTCTATTTCCCTTCCTAGTCCCTAGCTAGGGATCCCAGCTGCTGGTCTTCTCTACCCTCTAAGTCCTGACTGTTATCCCCAGTATCCCAGCATTGGAGCAACCAGGTAGCAATCTGCTCCTCTGGCTGGCAGCTCTAATCTTTCTGCATACCTTGAAGTTTGCTCAGGGTTAAGACCCAGGTGTTTTCCACCTCCTGGGTTACTTCTATCACTGAAGATAGAAGTTTTGCTATACAATTTTGCTATATAGAAGAAGGCAGCTTGCTGGGGCAGGGCAGGGCAGAGCTGGAAAGCAAGCAAGCTATGATTCTCTGCAAGCATTATTCAACAATAGACAAAATGTGTGTGTTACCAACAGTTTTAGCCACAAACCCAAAGCACAACATCATACTGGCTGCTATGAAGAAAGTTATCTCCATCCCAGTCAGACCCAATATACTGTAACAGTGAAATAATTTGCAAAAGAAACTGACCTTACAGTCCTGTAAATCTAGGTCCTTTTCCTTTTATCAGCTATTACTACCTAAAGATCAGGCTGCTACTAGTTTAAATTAAACAATTGAATATAGTACTGTTTCTATGGTGTAGAAGAATGGCTGCAGAAGCATGGCCTTAGAATCTCTGAAGATCTGCACAATCCAGGCCTGGTATTAGAACAGGCCTGTAATCAGAATTGTACTGAAGTTGCTGTGCTGAAGTTAACAAGAAAGGTAGCCTTGAGCTATTCTTGAAACCTGAGACCAAGTAATTATGTTGTGCCAACAGGCCGTGGCTGTAACAAGATACAGCTGCTGGGAAAGCAGGTGCAGGGCCAAGAAAGATAGGGAGCAGTATGGGAAAATAGGGAGTAACAAACTACAAGGCTGAAGCATAGCAACACAATTAGCTACATGGATAGAATGCTTATTTTAGTCATGATAATTAGGGGTGTGAGAACCGTGCGTGTTTAGAGACTACTAACCAATTATATTTCTGCTTTACGAATATGCATGTGTATCGGTTCTATATAAGTAGTGTTAGAAACTAATAAAGTTGAGCAAGATGCATAACTCGTATTGAGCGTCTTCTTGACTCCGGCGAACCCTTCTTCCAACACTATAGTACTTAATTATCTATTGTAATCTTATACTTTGCAGTTTTGTCAGCTTTTCCTTTGTGCTAAATATGATATCCCTCCCTTGGGAACTTTGTAGTGTCTGTGCAGACACTCTACCCACAGAAATTTGGTAATTTTTGAAAAAACAGCAGAACTTCCTGGAGAACAAAAAACCTAGAGTTGTTTCCAGGGATTTGAAAACTTAGAAATGGAAGCAAAGAAAAATAAATTATAGGATAGACTAGCTTTATATTTCTTTATCTTGGCCATTGCTCAAAGGAAATCCCAATAAATGTTGCATCTCCCTCATTCCTTTAACAAATATCACTGTAAGATGTAAACTTGCTATCTGGCAGCTCAGCTGCTGTCTTTTAGAAGTGGGTCTTATTTTGTCAAACTACCCCAATTTAAGATTCAGATAAGAATGTCAGCTTTCCAATACTTTATTGATGTGAATCTTATCAACAGATAGCAAGAGATTTATAATTCCCAGTCAAAAGTCTGTATTACCATTGCTAGCTTCCCCAGTGTAATATAGGCTAATTACCTGATGGTAGGGGACACGGCTAGAATGCTCATTTGGTTTAGCCATTTATAGTTTGTATTATGCCCCTGTAGCACAGCACTTTGGGGTCAGACAGCTCTCACCAATTAACCAACCTGGCTGGGAAATTATTAGGTTTTCTCTAATATGAAGAAAAATGGTATCATAGAAATATAGGCTGTGGTCAGGAGGATGAAAGGGAAAATACCTCTGGTTGTCATAGTTTAGGCAGTTTAAGATAAAGAGAAAGCTTTATTTTTTATTTTATTTTCTTTTTAGTGGGGGTGCCTGAGTTTTGACTTTAGATACTTCACCTGCCTCAGAAAAGACCTGGGTCTGTAGTTCTTTCTCAGCTGAGGAAGTCAGCCAGCTATCTTATGTTCCAATAGGCAGCACATTACAAACACTCTGCTACCAGCCTGTACATCATATAGTGCTTAGGCTGCTGTAGTTTAACCTGGTCTTAAAGTAACTTTTAACAGCTTTATGTAGTGGGAATTATTAAGGTGACACATTGGTGAGTTTTGTTGCTCTCTTCTGCATGAGCAGAGCTAGGCCAGATCTGTATTTTGCTTCCTACAAGCTTCTCAGTGTTAGATGAGAGGAGGAAACCAGTTTTTTATGTATAGAGAAATATGGATTATTCCAACTAGTTATCACTTGTATTTATCACTAGTCTTTTAGATTATCTTGGTCACTGTCCAGAAGTGAAGCTGACTATGACAGTTAGGTTTGTACTAATATACTTAGGGAGCTTGGAAGAACATGCTTTTTTTTTTTTTTAATTGGTATTATGTGACCTGACATTTATATAAATAATAAAAAATGGGGTTTATACCTGTGTATAATTCTGCCAGTTTGCGATGGAGTTTTTTCATGCCATACTCCTGGTTTTGGTTGATCTTTTTTCATGGTGTGCAATGAAGGACTATATGGTGAAGGAGGTTTGGCAATCTTAATTATGGCAATAAGGGATCAGTGTGCGTGAATCACCATTCTTACAAAAAAGGAGGTACCTTGACTCCACTTTATATGTCTATAGAGTTTGCTGGCAGTGTAGAGGAATGGCCATAACTACCCTGAGCATTAGAGTCATGGTGGAACCAGCTCTTTGAGTATGTCTCCTTCTTTCAGATGACTGTGGATGTGATGCCACTGTGAGATTTTGAGATTTCCCCTAATTCAGAGATTGGAGAAGCAATGCATAATTTAAATTTGTTTACTCTCACATTAATGTTTTAAAAGTCTTTAAAATTGAGAGCAAAGGGCTGTGCCTTTTCCTGCATTCTACTACATCATTGTCTGTACATTACTTAAAAGAATCTTAATAATAAAATAAGAAAAATCTACATAAAGATTAAGGTTTTAAAATTATATTTAAGAGCTTTAATAGCTAGTTAACCCTAAAATACTCAAGTTCTCATTATCACAGGTATTCAGTCACTATAAGGTGCAAAATAATTAGTTCCATGAAGAGAAGCATCTCAATGTTGTCCCAAATCTGGGTTCTTCATCCGATGTGCAAGAGCCAATCCACAGACAGAGCCGAGTTATTTATCACATGTTTGCGCAGAGATGGGTGTGTAAATTCACAAAACTAGCACACCTCAACACAAAATGAAACACTTTATACACTTTGAACAATTGTTTACAATTACATTTAGTCACACTTAATTTTCATTGGTTCTTACAAGCCTCATCTCCATTTAAACGTACAGTATTCTTTCTTTTCACCACACCTTCTGTGGAGAGGGGGCTTTGTTAGTAGGGGGCTTGCTTTGCTTGAGGGTGGGTCTCTTAGTATGCTAATTATGACAGTTCACACATAGTTCAAGTATTTTTCTGTTTAGTCTCATTAACCATTTGGTTCTCCTTGAGCTTACCTTGTTATGCCCCAGTTTGACATATTTATGGTGTCTATTTCTTCACCCAAGGCCATGTCTTGTTAACTATTTGTAACATCCTCTGGTTTTCAAATTCTTTCTTGTTTTTCATTATAGATATTTAAATATTTTGTCTAAATTTCATGTTTAGTAACAGACTGACCTTCTATTAACCACGTATGTGCATCTGTTTGATCTAATACTGAGCCAGTCTACAACTGGACTAGTTTTGCATGGTAGCCATTCATAAAGGCTTCATTCAGTGTTATATGTAAATTGAGATTTTCCAGCATATATCTATTTTTCAGATGCTTGTTATTTTTCTGAAAATGTTGGTCTTGTGCTGACACTTCTGCTTGTGAAATTAACTGCAGGAAGTTTATAGAACAGCTTGATGCTTAAGAAAAATAATGAAATCTCTTTGCAAGAATAATATAGGTAGGTTTTTTTAAAGTCCAGTTGCTCAAAGCCTTAAAATTACTACATACTTGCTATGGAATTAAGAATTTATTGTTCAACACCCATATACATGAGAAATACCACTGATTTTAAATTTGCAAAATTCAAGGTTGAGGCTTTAAAGAAAACTATGTATTGCGTTACATACCGCTATTGAGAATAGAGCTAATGTTCAAAAAAACAAATGGTTTCTTCAGCATGTTCTATCTACAAAAATTTAGTGTCAGTATTAAAATAACTGTAATTCACACATTTTTGGTTTTTTGGACAGAGCAATATTTACAACATGGTCTTAAAAAGACAGAGATATATCTGTAGTTAGTATTTTAATAGCAGTTATTAAAAAGTAATACATAATGAGATATGAAGGTCCAAACAAGAACACCTGAATGTTCTCTTTCTTGACAAGAGGAACAGTTTCTATCATGATTTGAATTCTGCAGATCAACTTATTCTGGAATAGCATTTGGGTTTCTATTTGTATGCTTTCTTTTTCAGCCTACTACCTATAGAAACAAAAATTCAGTTTGGATAGAGGAGGGATTTGTGAGGTTGGCTCTTTTCAGTGGTGCTCCATGACAGGACCAGAGTCAATGGACACAAACTGAAACACAGGAGGTTCCATCTGAACAGCAGGAAACACTTATTCTATGAAAGTGACTGAGCACTCAAATAGTTTGCCCAGGATGGTAGTGCAGTCTCCCTTCTTAGATATATTCAAAAAGCATCTAGACATGGCCCTGGGCAACTGGCTTTAGGTGGCCCCTGCAGGGGGAACATGGTATCTAGCTTGTCCATGCCTGGAGTCCAGCATGGACTTTTACTGCTTGGTCTTCATAGCACAACTCACATATAACATGCTCATGCCTTGCCACAGAGGACAAGGGCACTGCCTCCAAATAAACCAGTAGCAGTGTCACCGAAATCAGGAATCAAGCCTCTTAACACCAATGTAGTATTAAGCAGCAGGCACTCCTTTATTGCAGCGCTGGGTGCTTGGTGGCATCTCCACAAATCAAGCACACCTGTGTAGGTTTTTACCGTTAAATTTATACACAAAATTACACGGTCATACACTTCCAATTACAATGATTGGTTAGAAATTTTCATATAATTGTAATATTTGCTGTGTCACCCTTCTCTGTTACTACGCTTGCGCAGGGGAAGGGTCTTCACCTGGGCAAGGGTCTTCTTGACCTGTGGGCGTGATTTTTAGTATTATAATGAAGGTAGTTTACTTCAGGTCATCTTAAAAGTTAGTTTTGTTGCCAAGTTGGAAGGCTGAAAATTGGTCTTGCCAAGCCATCCTATACACAATAGAACCTAGGTGCTCTGGTTATGGTCTAGAGAGTAAAGACTAAGGGTATTATAGTCTATAGCATAGGGACTTCAAGTAACAGTCTCAGATAATAAGCAGTACAGCGATTCATACATCATTGGTTAATAAGTGCTAACATGATTCCACCATGGAGGTTAACTCTTTAGAATCAAAATGTTCTTCTAACTAACTGTTACATAAACACAGAATATAGAAAGATTCAGTAAGATCTTAAGTAATTTGCCACAGCAGGAGCAGTTTGCTTGATGCAGCTGAGGAAGAAGTGGGTATCAACCACCTCTAGGAAATCATCAGGAACTAGTATTGTCTAGCTTAAGGTGCAGAATTAGAAGTGATGTGGAAGACATTTGTGAAGGAGGCTTGGGTGATGAGGGAATTGAGTTGGTAACAGTGGCCATAGGTCTGCCTTATATGTGAGATCCAACTTCTCTTATTCATTCCAAATAGTCTTCTAAAATAATGGAGATTGCCTTTTTGTGGAAAAATTTAGTAACACACTAAATTCTTACTTTTAAATAAAAAAAAGGATGTCTTGCTCTAAGCAAAATACTTGAAATGAAATGGCCAGATTAGTGAATGAGAGAGATTATGATTTTTATGGATAAACTCAATTCCTTTCTTTGTAGAATATTTTGATCACATATAGAATTCAACCTGTGAGCTTCTGTCACAAACCACTTTTTGTGATAGCTTCAGAAAATGACCTGTGTATTGCAAGTTGCTCTAATGATTTTTATATGTGGTTTCAATATTTGCAGATACTGAATTAATGGAACAACTAATCCATTTGCATTTTTATTTTTCATTTACTTTGTAATTTCTTTATTGGTAAAAATTAGTCTAAACCATGGCTATCAACAACTACTGATTAGACACTAATTTTAATTCTTTTATATAATCATCCATTTTTACATTGTCTAGTGTTGCTTGAGTAGATCAATGAATGCTCACAGTAGTTGTTATTCAAGTAGACCATTTTAGTTAATAATTGTAAAAGAATACCATAATTTCAGTATTTTAGATAGAAAAAAAAATAGTTTTCCATTTTAAGGAGGCAAAATATATGAAGAAATTAAAAAATTTAAATTTTCTTTTTATGAAAAGCGTGGAAAGCAAATTTCAAAAATTTCAAATATTTTTAAATTTGGAAATGGAATGGAAATACAAATTATGAACAACCTGTAATGCATGCAAAAAGAAGCCATGGTTTGTAGTGAGACTGAAAGGAGAACTGAATAATTCATGAGAACAGGCTAAATAAGAATATTTCAGTGCAGCTACTTCAGGTTTGTTTACTGATAAATATTAATACCTGATATAAGTTTTTTAAATGTTTGTCGTATAGTGCAGGCTAGAAAAAATATAATACCTAAAGCACTGAAAATGCTTTATTTCTGGTTTTGAGACTTGATTGTCCTTTGGGGGAAAAACCCACCCAATCAAACATGAAAACGGAAAGAAACTCGAGTACATTACATAATGAAAGATAGAAATTTTAATTTCACAAACACCTAAGCCTAAATTACTGTGGAATGCCTATAACTATAAAATCCTTACAATTATAAAGCAGCACGCACTTACCATTATTTAGCAAGGAGTGATAAAACTGACATACTGTTGTAGCCACTCACACTTTGCATCATTCTGTCCTCCTTCCCACTCCCAGAAATATAGAGGTGAAATGGTTTTACGTAGTGTCCATAAACTACACAATGTAATGAAGTCTCAAATAATTTAGGACAATTAAAACCAACATTTTGAATACCTCCCTGTAACATCATGGTCCACAAACAAAAAATGAGCAACGTTAACAGAGTAAATTAAACTAATTTTTAGTAACTAGCATGAAGCAAAGAGCTAGTTCCCTTCTAGGTGAGAACTTTTTCTCCAGAAACCATTAGAACTGAGACTAATTAATTCAGTCTCGATCACTTGTGGTGTAATCACTTCCACAAAATGTTATTTTCCTTTTCCCTTCATCATCACAAAGAATTCCCTTTTGCCAACCTCTGTTTTATTACTGTATGATAGCATTGTTCAGATCTTTTGGCCATCCTCAGAGAAGCTTTCCAAAATGGGGCTTCAGTCCTCAAACAAATAACTTTCTGAGGAGGCTGTAGAAACTGTCCAACCCATATATTTACTTTGTCATGCTCCTTTCTATATGTCTTCTCCATTAACAAAGGTGTAAAAAAATGGCTCCTCCTAAAATGTGTTCACTTTAGAGCCATATCTCCTTCATAGGAATCAGTAGCGTCAGCATCTCCAAAAGTAATACATTTCTTTACATCTAAAAATGTGTGAGATAGATAGACTTATGTCGCTATGTGAACATTGCTATGTCTGTAGCTCAGTAGACAAAGAATTGTTCTGCATGGCTGCTACTATTACAGCAGCCATTTTATCAGGCCTTGAAAATTGTGTACTATTCCCTCAGGTTGAATGAATGGAGCTGGATTCCTCTGGTATCATTGCTAATTCAGCTTACAAAATTATAATCAAAATATATTTTTAAAAAAACTATTCAGACTTAATTAGATAAATGTTATCTTTAGGCATATTTTAAAATAAAGCTTTGTTAGGAAAGTTTAATGGTTAATAGAAATCCTAACAGATACAATTTTAAACTTTTTTTCCACCCTGTTTTGGAATAGTCTTTTTTTCTTTTTTTTTTTTTTTTTTTTTTTTTTTTTTACCTGTTAAGTATAACTTACCATTTTTTCTTTTGCTCTGTTCTGTGTTAAAGTGATTTTTGAAGTGTGGAAAAGAGTGAACTCTGCTGGGGCAGATAACCATATCCATATAGGAACACTGTACCATGTGAAGTCACTCTCTCCTTTTACATTGTTTCATAACCAGGATAGTCTGGCACACATAGCAATTGAGAAGGACATCTAAGACCCATTTTCCATTGTTCATTAAGGCACTCTGACATGCATTAATGCCTCTCATATCATTTAGTTTAAATAATGCGAGCAAATGTGGAACTTGTGGTGAGACCCTTCAGAAAACCAGTCATATATCAAAGGAGGTGCTACATGGTTCTTTTTTTGAGATCACTGACAGGATTTTCAATAATTGACTTAATACTGTTGACATATGTTTGCCCAGTGATTTATTTTAGTTTGCTCAAATGCTTTATTCTGTAACATCAACTCTGTTGGACATATTACAGTGCTTCACACATGACCACTAAAGACAGACACTTCTAAGGTAGCATGGGATAATAAGGCATTAGTATGCAAGGAGGGATGATATTGTAATCAGGTTCATAATTATTAATACCCTTTTAATAGGCTACTCCCTCTTAGTTTGAGGCTGCAGTGCAGGGTATTTTGGATATTTTAGGTTGTTCAAGCTTTTAACATCATCAGTTTTCTCCATCACTGATGTTACTGTTGTCATTCTTAAGCTAGAAAACCTGTACATCTGGAAATTGTACATCTGTTCATGATTTTACTTGACATTACGACCTGATGCTCAGTTTAACCAAGTCCATTTTTTGCCTAAAAAAATCCCCAGAACTTTCTTGTCTGTTCTTTTTTGAAAATATAGATAATCTGAGAGGAATTAGCGTACGCACACAGATGCCATGCAAAAGAAAAGAAGGATAACAAGTTTACATTGTTATTCAGCAGTGTCATGGTTTAACCTCATCCAGCAACTAAGCACTATGCAGCCACTCACTCACTTCCTCTGTGCCCCCCTGCTCCCCCCAAGGGATAGGGAGGAGAATTGGGAAAAAGGTAAAACTTGAGGGTTGAGATAAGAACAATTTAATAGCTGAAATGAAATAATAATAATAACAACAGCAACAACAATATCAATAACAATCGTAATGAAAAGAAAAGAGGAGAGGAAAAAAATCTAAAGGGAAAAGAAAAAACTCCAAGCGATGCACAATACCATTGCTTACCACCAATGCTGACAATTGCTGACTGATGCCCAGCCAGTCCCCATGCAGAGATTCCCCCAGCCCTCGCCAACTCCCTCAGTTTATATTGCTGAGCATGACGTTCTATGGTATGGAATATCCATTTGGCTAGTTCAGGTCACCTGTCCTGGCTGTATTCCCTCCCAGTTTCTTGTGCCCCTCCAGCTTTCTTCCTGGCAAGGCCTGAGAAACTGAAAAGTCCTTGACTTAGTGTCATGGTTTAACCCTGGCCAGCAACCAAGCACCACACACCCACTCGCTCACTCCCCCTCACCCAGAGGAATGTGGAGGAGAATCAGAAAGGAATGCAAACCTCAAGGATTCAGATAAGAACAATTTAATAGGTAAACCAAAAGCCGTACACACATGTAGAGGAATTATAGAGGACTGTATGAAAAATTTATTTGTAAAGAGGTTGTAATGATTGTTAAAAACATAAGGTATGAAATGTTAAAAAAAGGGGGGGGGAAGTGTAGAGGAATGAAGCTGGGTTAATTAGCATTGATAATATACAACTGTGGGGTGGTGGGTTGGCTGATGTAGATAAATTGCAGGTGTGGCTGGTTCTGTTAAGTGGTTGAGCAGCCAATGAAGAGAGAGCAGCCAAGGAAGAGAGAGGAGAAAGAAACAGAGAGAAGAGGGAGAAGTGTACCCTGGGTGAGGAGAGATAAGGAGAAAGCAGCAGAGGGACTGGCATGAAGAGTATGTTGGTATGAGGTGGTAAAAGACCTTGTTGCAGCTGGCTAGTTTTGAGAGTGCTGTGACGCACACAAGCAAAACAAGGATTTAATTCCCTGCTTCCCATCAGCAGGCAGGTGTTCAGCCATCTCCAGGAATGCAGGGCTCCTTCATGTGTAATGGTTACTTGGGAAAACAAATGCCATAATGCCAGATGTTGTCCCCTTCCTTTTCCTTTCCCCCAGTTCATATACTCAGCGTGATGTCATATGCCATGGAATACCTCTGTGGCTAGTTCAGGTCAGCTGTCCTGGCTGTGTCCCTTCCCAATTTCCCATGCCCCTCCAGCCCTCTTGCTGGCAGGGCCTGAGAAACCAAAAAGTCCTTGACTTAGTATAAACATTACCCAGCAACAACTAAAAACGTTAGCGTGCTATCAACATTGTTCTCACTTCATAGCCAAAACACAGTGCGCCAGCTACTGAAAAGAAAATTAACTCTATCCTGGTGGAAACCAGGACAAGGAGTTATTTCTGTGCATTCACACCACTTGCTTATTTTCCTCTCTAGGAGTCCAAGATAGTGCCACAGGCCTGAAAGAAGGACCTGAGATGTTCCAATGAGTAGTATGCTTTTCCATGCATCTAAGCAGCCTCGTACTCCAGTCCCAGACAGTGTTCAAAGAATGGCCATTACTAGCAGATAATAATCTTTATTTGCTGAAGCTTTATAGAATAAATTGATAGGTTTATGTTAGTCCTTCACAAAAAGATATTATGATTCAAATGTGGTTGCTACTTCAAATTCACGTTACTGATATTTTTTGTTAATTGCAATTAATATTTTAACTTTTAATATTTTAATTGATGCTACAAACCAGATCTTTGCATAAGTAAGAATGGCCTTTATTACAGGGTTTTCTAGGGAATCAAAAGTCTTTTACTCAGTTCTGAAGCCAGTTGTTATTACAATCTCTATGCTTTAATAACATGTTCTAGACTTGTTTGAGAAGAACATAAAGCTTATGCTAAATATGTTACTTGTAGTTGTTAAAAAAATTATTTTAAAGCACAGCTTAGGCTAATGAAAAATCTTTGGTAATTAACTGAATATTTCCTTTTTGCTTGGTTTAAAAAGATCAGTCCATCTTTGTTCCAGTTTTCAAATCTTTCCAGAATTATTCTTTAATTTCCTGGACAGTATGCTTAACACCTGGAAATATAATTTACAGGTCTGCACCTTTTTGATAGCAAGTGTGAGAGTACGTGGAGTAATAAGTTAATAAATGTCATGCATATTCTGTAGGGAAGAAATTAGCAGATCATTAGTGAACTGCAAGCGTCTCACTTTGCATTGTATGTGCATGTGTACTTTTGTAAAAGACTTATAGTCTTTATAGGTGATTCAGTCTTGTACCCTAACAGAAACATATTGCAGGAAGAAAGACTGCTGGAAATTAAAAGGCTCAGGTTCCAATACATGACAACTATAATGATTTGGCTTTCCTTTTTGTGATGATCTCCTGCTTATAAATTGCCAGAAGCAATATTCTTTACTTGCTTCTTCCATCTGAAGGATTTGCAAAGGTAATTAATTTCATTCTTTGATTCACTTCTTAGAAATACCTTATTTTTTTCTTTTCCTTTCCAAAAATGTAACCTGAATTCTTCTAATTTATCATGGTGGTTATTTTGAGGGTTGATAAAATCATGAATATTACTAGTAGTATTGTGAGCATTCCTTCTTGTACTGTTTGTAAAAGAATCATGTTTTGAAGCTTGATATAATTCTGAAAGAATATTAGAGTCTGCTGAAATTATCTTTAAAGTGCTTGGAAATTGCTCATAAAATGCATAAATTAATTTCCTTATGCTACATATGTATCTGTATGCATGCGTGGGAATATTTATAAACATAATACCAAAAAAAAGTGTGCAAGTTGCATTCTCACTTGTGTATATATAGGCACACTGAGATATATTAAAAAAAAATCTAGTCAAGATCTATCTAGTCAATACATATTTGTATGTTCAAACAGTCTGTAGCATCCTTCCCCTCAACATACACTTGTAATCTTTAACAAATCATTCTGCTAGTATAAAATAAGACTAAACTCTAAGCAATTTTAATTTACCTTTAGATGAAACAATAACATAATGACATATCTGGAGTATTACTTTCTGCATTTTGGTCACGGCAGGGTTTTTGGGGATTTTTGGTTTGTATTTTTTTATGTCTACCATACAATGACAAAGGTTTATTTTCCCTTTGTTCTTTTCAGAGTGCTGCAGCAGCTCCCAGTCCAGTGCTAGGAAACATTCCCCCAGGAGATGGCATACCAGTAGGTCCTGTACCACCGGTTTTTTTTCAGGTATTCAGAAAAATTATGATTATAGGAACTTTAGGATAGAAAATCCTCCATAATACTGTTTAAAAGTTTGTATAAAGGGTCCTCTTCTAAACTATATGCCATTATACAGTACAATACTTGAGAGGATCTTTTTAACAAAAGTAAATAGATGGAAAGGAAAGGATCTTTCTAACCGACAAATATTCAATTTGTGAAATGGTACAGCGCAACTCATTTCAGAATTTCAGGAATAAGAAATGGTGCCAGCTGGTTGGAGCTTGAAAATGCTTGAATATAATTTTATAACAATTTGTTATGAAAAAATATTAGAATTGAATAATGAAATAAGAACTTTGTTGGTCATGCCACAAGCCAAACATTTAAGATGTTCAAATTTCAATGAAATTTAGACCTAGACAATTAAGAATATACTACTGAGCATCTGTTGGCATTGAGGATCTCAACCCAAAGGCCTAAAAACAAGCCAAGGAATTAGAGCATATGTTGCCTCTCATAAGATTTGTCATAAATGAAATTAAATAGCCAGTTACCACTTTGGATACTAGCAGTACAGAATACAAGGATGGAAAAATTTGCAACTTATAGCGTAAGGCCAAACTACAATGGTAGTCAAAGATTGGATTGCTCATATAAGTGAGCTTGCATCTCCTGGTCACCAAAGCTCAGTTCTTTTTCTCTTCACTGGCAAACTCTGCAGCAGTAGGAGCAAATGCCACCCTGGAATTGAAACAGTGCTTTAAGATGCAGCACAATAGAGATTTCCACTTCACATACTTGAGCTCATAGAATCATAGAATCATTTAGGTTGGAAAAGACCTTTAAAATCAAGTCTAACCATTAACCTAGCACTGCAAGTTCACCACTAAACCATACCCCTAAGTGCCACACCCTTTCATGATGTGAAAGGAACAATTCAGATTTCCAGGACCATGATCTGAGGAGATCATCATGACAGAAAGCTTCTGTTCCATAAAAACCAAGTGTTGAAATCCAGGTAGAGATACAAGCTAGCATCATTTTCCTTCTTCCATGAGATACATAGACAAAAGAAGCTATTTAATCTGAAAAAAAAAAAGTGATGTTTTACTTTCTTACATCTTTACAACTCTTTATTCTCTTAGCAAAATGGTGATTGTAAAAAATGGCAGGATAGTAGCAGTCTTTATTTCATTTTTTTTGTTCTGTAAGTAAGTGACAGTGGATTATTTGTGTGGCGTTCCTTTTCCCAGAGTCATGGGGGAAAGAGCGCTATGTTGCAGTATTGATACCTGTCTAGAAAAATACAAAACCTGGCATGAGCATGTTGTTTCCTTGATTGACTCAGAATCTGAAATGCAGGTTTTAGAATCATAGAATCATAGAATAGTTTGGGTTGGAAGGAACCTTTGAAGGTCATCTAGTCCACCCCCCCCTGAAATCAACAGGGACATCTTCAACCAGATGAGGTTTCTCAGAACCCTATCCAACCTGACCTTGAATGATTCCAGGGATGGGGCATCTATAACCTCTCTGGGCAACCTATGCCAGTCTTTCATTTTACTCATCATAAAAAATGACTTCCCTATATCTAGTCTAAATCTACCCTCTTTTAGTTTACAACCATTACCCCTTGTCCTATTGCAACAGGCCCTACCAAAAAGCCTGTCTCCATCTTTCTTATAAGCTCCCTTTAAGTATTGAAAGGCTGCAATAAGGTCTTCTTGGAGTCTTCTCTTCTCCAGGCTGAATAACCCCAACTCTCTCGACCTTTCTTCAGAGGAGAGGTGTTCCAGCCCTCTTATCACCTTTGTGGCCCTTCTTTGGACCCGCTCTAACAGGTACATGTCTTTCCTGTGCTGGGGGGCCCAGAGCTGGATGCAGTACTCCAGGTGGGGTCCCACCAGAACAGAGTAGAGGGGGAGAATCACCTCCCTTGACCTGCTGGCCACACTGCTTTTGATGGAGCCCAGCATATGGTTGGCTTTCTGGGCAGGAAGTGCACATTACCTGCTCATGTCCAGCTTTTCATCCACCAACACCCCCTAGTCCTTCTCCACAGGGCTGCTCTCAGTCCATTCATCCCTCAGACTGTATTGATATCGGGGATTGCCCTGATCCAAGTGCAGGACCTTGCACTTGGATTTGTTGAACCTCACGAGGTTCGCATGGGCCCATTCCTTAAACTTGTTAAGGTCCCTCTGGATGGCATCCCTTCCCTCAAGTGAATCAACTGCACCACTCATCTTGGTGTCATCTGCAAACTTGCTGAGGGTGCACTCAATCCCACTGTCTCTATCATTGATGAAGATATTAAATAGTACTGGTCCCAATACAGACCCCTGAGAGGCACCACTCATCACTGATTTCCATCCAGACATTGAGCTGTTGACCACTACCCTCTGGTTGTGACCACCCAACAAATTCTTCATCCACTGAACAGGTCACCCATCAGATCCATATCTCTCCAATTTAGAGAGAAGGATGTTGTCAAAGGCCTTACAGAAGTCCAGATAGATGACATCTGTAGCTATTCCCTTGTCTATTGATGCAGTCCCTCCATCAATACTTTTAATACATGAATTAAAAATACTTGAAATTTCAAAATATCTGAAAGTTTCCAGTCACAAAATCTTCAGGAGTTGGCAGAAGTGAGTCCAATATACAGGAAAAATTTGTGTTGTTTAAGTTTCCTCCATAGCGGAAAGTCTTTCCTTTTCTGTTCCACTAAAGCTTCCATTCTCTTCCACAAAAAGCCTCAGTACTGGCTTCATATCTCAGAAGAAAAAGATTCTTGTTTGTCAGTATCTGAGTTTAGTCTTATTTAAAGCCTCACAGACAGCCTACTCTTTTTCCAAGACCTGGGACTAAAAATAAACTGAGAAAGATCTATTTTCACTGTAACATTTTGTAACATTAATTAGAGCTATAATCAACTCAAAAATATGTCATTAATTTTTTGCAAGGCAAGTTTCAAGAACTGATCTATGCAGTCCAATTTGTTTGGACTTCTCCAGAGATTACCATTCACCAATTCTTAAAATTGCTGAGTCCTTTTCATCAAGTATCTCTGTAACATGCAAGACCTGAAATGAGTCCTTTGTAGTTTTAGTTGCCAGAAATCTACTTTCTTCAGTTGAATAGCTTAGTTAAAAAAAAAAAAACAAAACACATTTTCCAAGAGAGTATTAGTTTTCTCTGTAGTTAAATGTTTAAGAATATATATAAAGAAATAACATTTTAGTTAGAAAATCCAACTGTAGGTTTGATAGCAAATATATTAATATGGTTGGGAGCAATCCTGAAAAAAGTATGTTAAGCCAAAATTAAGTCAGTGTACGGAAACTATAATGTCTGTATAAAGTAAATACACGTACAGTCCATGATAACGTGCTGTGGTGTTGGGATGAGTGTCTATTGTCAAGAAGCAGTTAATATCTGGTTGTAATGCCTCCAGAGCTGAATCTTACTGATATAAATTTATCTGAGGACAAGAAAATATATTGGCAGACATCAGCCAATAATAACGTGGACCTTGAAAACTGAGGGACATCATCTGTTTCTTAAAAAGTAGGTGAAAAGAAAAAATAAGAAAGACAAACTCAAGGGCAAAACATCCTGCTTTAACTACTGCCTTTCTAGTACATCTTTAAGTAGTAAATGAACTTCCATATACTCTTCTGCAGCTCCACTAATCGTGACATCACAAGAGTAAACCAAACCACAGAAAATATGTTCACCTGTCTTAGCCTGAATACTGAGGAACTCCAGTCCCTTTCTTATGAATTACCAGTCTTCTTCCACTGAAGGATGAAAATTTACACTTGGACCTGCAATTCACTCCTAGATTATGGAAATGAACAATTCTGGTCTTTTTAAGAGTGGGAAGATTATAGAAATAGTGGTAGAATGGTACTTATATATATATATATATAGTTCAGTAAGACTATATTTAGTTTAGTAAGACTTTCTATTACAAAAACATTGTAACACTTCAATGTTTTGCAAACTACAATTTATTTGGAGGATTATCCTGAAATGATAAAACTGCCTTTTGTTGCATTCATGAAAATGTTTGGATTGGTCTAAGTTATAGCTGTCAACAACCACTATCTTCCAGCTCTACTTGGCTAACTCTGAATTGCTAGGTCACTTAAAATCATTTCATTTTTCATCAGTACTGGCTCTTAGTTTTGCACTGGAACTTGATTTCAGTGTGTGGTGCAAACTACTAAGACACAAGCAAAATGCATTCTCTTGCTACAGCAGTTGCTTCTCATCAGACAGTTCAGAGAAAGGTGGAAATTAGGTAGGGACTGTGCTAGGAACCAAGAAACCTTACATGAGTTCACTGGAACTGCTGCCCACTGCTGTTAATTCTGTCCTTTATTTTTTATAAAAGAAAAAGAAACCAGTACATTAGTATGACACAGTAATTGCTCCTATAGTCAAACACTGGAAGCTTTTCTAAATGTGGTGAGTTGACCCTGGCCAACAGCCAAACACCTACACAACCTTTCACTAACTTCCCTCTCCTGTGGAACAGGGAGAAAATAGAAGGAAGACAAGGAGACTCATGGTTGAGAAATTCACAGTTTATTAGGGAAAGTAAAAGCTGTGTGTGTAAGGAAAGCAAAAAAGGAAATAATTCACTATTTCCCCTTGTCAATCAGATGTTTAGTCATGGCCAGGAAAGTAGGGCCTAGTAGAAGAATGGCTGCAGAAGCATGGCCTTAGAATCTCTGAAGATCTGCACAATCCAGGCCTGGTATTAGAATAGGCCTGCAATTAGAATTGTGCTGAAGTTGCTGTGCTGAAGACAACAAGAAAGGTAGCCTTGAGATATTCTTGAATCCTGAGACCAAGTAATTATGTTGTGCCAACAGGCCGTGGCTGTAACAAGATACAGCTGCTGGGAAAGCAGGTGCAAGGCCAAGAAAGATAGGGAGCAGTATGGGAAAATAGGGAGTAGCAAACTACAAGGCTGAAGCACAGCAACACAATTAGCTACATGGATAGAATGCTTATTTTAGTCATGATAATTAGGGGTGTGAGAATCGCACATGTTTAGAGACTACTAACCAATTATATTTCTGCTTTACGAATATGCATGTGTATCGGTTCTATATAAGTAGTGTTAGAAACTAATAAAGTTGAGCAAGATGCATAACTCGTATTGAGCGTCTTCTTGACTCCGGCGAACCCTTCTTCCAACAGGGCCTCATCACACATTAACAGTTACTTATGCCATAACAAATAACATAACAGACAAATGCCATAACCACAAACATCTCTGCTTCCTCCTCTTTTCCCTGAGCTTTTATTGCTGAGCATGACATCATATGGTATGGAATATCCCTTTGGTCAGTTGGGGTCAGCTGTCTTGGCTGTGTCCCCTCCCAACTTCTTGCACACCCCCAAGCCACTGGGGGTGGGGTGGGGGGTGGGGGTACAGAGTGGGAAAAAAGAGAAAACCTCGATGCTGTGCAAACACTGTTCATCAACAGCTCAAACACTGGTGTGTTGTTAACACTGGTTTAGTCACAAATCCAAAACACAGCACCCTACAGGCTTCTATGAAGAAAATTAACTCTGTCCCAGCCAGACCAGTACACAACTATAGCATGCTCAAATCAAAACTTGTTATCTTGGGCCTCATGTTGAGTGCCAAAAGGACGGTGGTGGGTTGACCCCAGCCAACAACCAAACACCCAGATAGCTGCTCACTCTATACCCTCTCCCACAGGATGGGGAGAAAATGGAAGGAAGAAGACTCACGGATTGGGATAACGACAGTTTAATAGGGAAAGCAAAACCTGTTGTGCAAGCAAAGGAAAAGGAGGAATTAATTTACTACTTTCCATCAGCAGGCAGATGTTTAGCCACTTCCTGGAAAGCAGGGCCTCAGCACACATAATGGTTACTTAGAAGACAAATGCGATAATCACAAATGTCTCCACTTCCTCCTCCTTTCCCTGACCTTTTATTGCTGAGCATGACATCATATGGTATGGAATATCCCTTTGGTCAATCTGGGTCAGCTGTCCTGGTTGTGTTTCCTCCCAGCTTCTTACATACCCCTGTTTTGCACCTTTGCACCAGGAGGTGCTGGTCCGTGATGATCCAGCAAGAAAGGTACTCAGACTCTGTAAGGTAACATTTAAAATGCTATTTATTAGAGTTAACACTATAAGAAGAGAAAAACATAGATAATCTTATGCCCCTTTAGATGCTGGGAACCCCAAGCACTGAACATGACCCACATGCAGCATACTGTGCAGACCCAGTCCATAGAGGAGACTCCCACATTTAGGTCATTCAAACTATTATAGGCTTTTTTTTGCAAGGAAACAACTCTATTCATTATTTCTGCTGGCAAACAGAAAGGATGCTGTCATGAGAACTTCTTGCTGCACTGTTAGATAAAGACAAGGCCATGCAGGTGACATAATCGAAGTGAAAGGGAGTTGTCTGCAGGATCCTCTGGTACAATGAGCTGATCAAGTTTATCCTGCAGCCAAAGGATTTATGCAGCACAGCACAGACCTGGGCCTACTCAGTTTAACTGTTATGTGGATCACTGAATCCTCGACATACAGTGGTCTCCCGGTCAGGATTACTACATTCCACCCCTTGATGCACATACAGTTTACCTTTCTTAAATATAAGTTACAGATTATATTAGTAAGCAGTTCAGCTAATAGAAAGTTTCTTATACATAAGCTAGTCACTACAAATAATAATAGTACAAGGATAATGACAAATAAAACAAATACTGGTTGTGAAAATAAGTGTAGAAGAGGAATGATATTAGGCTAGCATAGTAAAGCACAGCACTGACCTGGGCTTGCTCAGGTTGTTACATGCATGCCTAACTCCTCGATGTAAAATGGTCTTGTCAGGACCACTACAACTTCCAGCCTACTCACTGACTGGTATAGTGAGAAAGAGAAGGCCTTGATGCTGTGCAAGCACTGATCAGCAACAGCCAAAACATTGGTGTGTTATCAATGCTGTTTTAGTCACAAATGCAAAGCACAACACCATACCAGATGCTATGAAGAAAGTTAACTCCATCCCAGCCAGACCCAGTACAGTATGTATTTTAATATAGATTTTAATTTCAGAGCTACATATTTTTTATCTACAGGACCTTGTCTTCTTTCAGTACATAGGATAGGTTATTCTCTGGAAATAAATAGGTGTTAAACAGTAACTGAATCTGTTCCTGCTTCATTAGCTGCAAAACTCAATGTGTGGGACTACTGGAAGAGAGAACAGTTTTGTGATATGAAGCTCTTAAATCCCAAATAGCAGAACCTAAAAAATAATTAATTGACTTTGTATCTGGCTGTAATGGTGGGTCAAATGCAGTTCAATGACTGGGATTTCTGGAGAGTCAACATATCCGAAAGTTCCTTTCTTAGATAAGGAGCCTCAGAGAAAGCTAATGGCTAGAAATTAGAGTGCTAGAGTAGATCTTAAAACTATGTGATTCAAAGAAATCACCTCACAGTCCGCAACTGTAAAAGACACCTTTATTGGCGCTGGGAGAACGTAGGGGTTAGCACCTCCCTGTACGTGTCTGACAATTTTTGAAATTACAGGTCAATTATACCTTTTGGCTATCTGATAATAGTTATCACATGCGATGCATACTAATGGCAGAGGTTCCTGTCTCTAGGGTCCATATAGGGTGGACCTCTGGTACTTAGGCAGAGGTCCTCCCTTCACCCGGGCCCTGCTCGCCTCGAACGTGGCAGTAAGTATTCTCTTATTGTTTGTTTGCTTTTATCTTATGAATACCATCCCTGCTTATAAGCTTATTTACAGAAGCAGAAGCATCGGCGCCTAATATGTTTTCAAAACAGGCCCCTACTTGCAAAGTCATGCTAGCATGTCATGCCTATCTATCTCACTCCACTCACACTGTATTTCAACTGTTTAGGCAATTGTTACTGAACTAACAAGCAATGCCTGAACTCCCGTTTCAATCCCCCCTTTTCTGTGGTAATGCAAATTCTTTTGCATGGACCACACCTTCCATAGATTAATAACTTGTTGAACTAAAGAGCAAATCTGGTACCACATCCAGATATTAATTACAGTCAATAGGATGGCTATTAATATAGGGTGAACTAAGGTGTGGAAAACTTGGGTGGCTGTAGGTGACTTAGTCCAAGTAGTGAAGATGTTCCACCAATGATGTTCTCCTTCCTTTTCAATCTCAGTAATGACTTCTTTAATTTCTTCTACATTATGTCTCACAGTCCAGACCACCTTTCGGATTGTTTCGTTAACTTTCTGGATTAGTACTTTGACATCCGGGTGGTAAAACATTTTTCGCAAGAGTCCAATATCCATTCCAATGGTAAGTTTTGGTATCTCATGACAGAGAACATACACATCCTAAATTAATTGGTTTGTTGTTACCGGGACAGAATAATTGAAGTCACATCCACTAATCTTAGTAAAATTACAAACACAAAAGTTAGTTCCCTTAGTTGTTTCAAGGCACTCTTCAATTGTTACATTAGGACATACAGTTCATATGCATGCGCACCCTTGTCCTACATAATAGACTTGTGATTTGGCGTGTCCCACAGGGGTCATTTCAAAAATACAAATACTATTATCGGTGTCTAAACAGAGATCTTCCTTTTTGATAGCTGCATTTTTACAAACAAACCCTAATTGATTCCACTGGGTGCAAGGTTCGGTGCTAATAGTTTGCTAATTCTGAGTCTGATTGTTATAAGTGGCCCACACATTATATCTAATGAGCCTTATGACTCCATCTTGATGAACAGTCCCTAGTGCCAAAATTGGTGAAACTTTAATTTCCATGGCCTCTTGGATAGTTAGGACAAAGAACACAATCACGCTTGCATGGGAGTTATAAGTAAAATTCACTAATTTCCACCACGCATTATACTGTATCTCAAATTCTTTTGTAGTACCATTCTTTAATATGATCATCCGTATCTCTTTAGATAAAATTCCATTTTCTGCTTCCCTGATTATAGCTGTTGTTGCATCTTGTAACCAAAGTTGTGACTGTACACATTGTAAAGCTAAAGATGTGTTCTCTTGCAGTGTATCTACAAATTGGATGGTATACCTAAAATCCTCTGTAGCATGCTTGGCCAAGGTTATGGTGAGATCACTCAACAGTTGTTGCATCTCAACTAACGTTAAAAGGGAGGATCTTAGTGGGACCTCCATTTTACCTAGATGTGAGGTATCTGTCCCAAGTTTGTTTAGTAATATTTCTTGATCTACTGAGTTTAGAACCCCCATTCCCATGACAAGCCACCCCATTAAATTTCTTTTATTTTGGACATGGGATATTCTAGAATGCAACAAAGCCTTCCATCCTACCATACTTTGATCAATAAAAGGTCTGCATTCTTCCTTAACTTGGAGTATGTCTGCTTGGACCTTTATTTGTACTTTCTTTAAAGTATATCTGGGGTCCAGTAGTAGTTTCTGTTGATTTGGTTGTCTAACAACATAAGGTCCTACAAAGGAAAGATTATGAGACTTTATACACAATGGCCCTGTCTTGGAAGTCATTGTTGATGTAATGGGGGTCTGCATGGTAGGGGAGTTTGGGATAATTGTAATAGAACGATTCTGTCTGCTAATTCTATTATAACATGCCATTTCTACGGTCCAATTAATCCATATCCTCACATAACATGGTTGGTAACCTCCATCAGGACCAAACCCACATTCTAGCATATAGCCATCATTAATGTGTAGGGTTGAGTTCAGTGAGTCTACACAGGAGACTTTTAAATGGCCACCAGGGGATACTACAATGTTTTTATCTGGTTTAGTTATATTACTCCTTATAACCTTGATTATTCGTTCATCACGTATACTTGGGCAGGAGATTACATTTTCTGCTGGTAGCAGATCATCAAATTTTGTGCTTTTAACTTGTACTCTTCTATATGCCTGTCTCCAGTATTTGTTATCTAGAATGACTGCAAGACATGTCAGGGTGCTTGAGTCTAGGGGCTTAACAGTGTATTTGCATTCCTGTCCCAGGCATGGTTAGTGTTTTGGCACTCTGCGTGAGAAACCGGACTTATGATGAGGTTAACCATAAATATTTGTTTCCCCCTACTTCAAATTTACAGGCTAACGTTACATTATATACAGTTTCTTCTTGGTTTATGATTGTAGTATCATGCAAGCTGTCCCGTTCCTCCCAAGTAATGTTAAGGTTATTGATTTCCAAGAAGATATGCACAACATCTGCTATTTTTTCCTTGGAATCCAAATTATTGAGGCCCACCTCTCCTGTATATACCGATGGGTCTTCCCACACCCGATTATAAGAATAGCTTATGACTTCTTGGGAGTTACTTGATGAGTGAGTGATGGGAATCCAAAGGAAAATTATACTTATTGCCATAAGCATATGGAGGTTGGTCCAATTTGTTCTATTTTCCATCTCCTACTTGTTGCTTGAGGAGGAGGAGCAGGCACTTTCTTAACTTTTGAGTAATGAAACCAGAGAATATTTCCATTGACCTTTACAGCAGTGTGGGTTGTGAGAAGTGTCTGGAAAGGTCCTTTTCACTTTTCTTCTAGAGGTTGACCTACGAAAGACTTTGCATAAACCCAGTCTCCAGGTTTAATATTGTGTAGGGAGTAATCTAAACCTTTAACCCTGGTCTGCATTACTCGTTAATGTCCAATAATTGTTTTCCTAACTGTACGATATATTCCTTTACATATCCTTCCCCTATTTCATGTAAGTCTTCCCCTGTATATGTCATGTCATACGGTCTTCCATAGATCATTTCAAAATTACTTTAGTTTATCTTTTATTCTCAGCTTTACTCATATCCTCAACAAGGCTAGGGGTAACACCTGGTCCCATTGCAAATTAGTTTCTTGACAGATTTTAGCAAGTTGCAATTTAATCAGGTGATTCATCTTCTCTACCTGTCTACTGACTTGTGGTCAATATGGAGTGTGCAGTTGCCAATCAATGTGCAACAGTAAGTAGGCTAATTTATGCATATGATTTGTGCACAAAAGTATGTCCCTCGATCTGATGAGATAGTTGTTGGTACCCCAAACCTGGGGATAATTTCATTAAGTAGTGTGTTTATTACCTCTCAGGCTTTGTTGCTATGGGTAGGAAAAGCTTCTGACCAGCCAGAGAAAGTATCTGTTAAGACCAAGAGGTACCACTACCCCCCTTTTCTTGGCAATTCTGAAAAATCAATTTGCCAGTGTTGTCCAGGACTATTGTCCTTGCCAGTTGTTCCCAATCCAGTCTTAATTTTGGTCAGGGGATCATTTCAAAGACATATTGTACACTGGTAACATGTATTATCACGGTGTACAAATTTTGCCCCACTATTTGCTCCTTTAGACTATTATATAAGGTGTCAGCCCCCCCAATGTATTTTGCTGTGTTCTTCCTGTATTATTTTCCACAAGGCTCTCTCCGGTATTAATGTTTGCCCTTCAGGGAGAATATACACTTCAAGGTGGCATTCAGATCGCATGCTAATTTCTGGTCCTCTTTCAAATATAAAAATTTAGAACTTGTACTTACTAGGTTCCCATCAGGTATAAGTGCGGCGAATGAAGAGACGGGACGCAGCTTGATGCAAGCAAGTTGTCCCTTTATTAGTGATTTTCTTACAATTATATACGTTTCTACCTTCTACATATTACACACTGATTGGTTAAATCTTAAGCGTAAAAAACACTGATTGGTTGATATTTAAGGCACACCGTTAGAACAGTAGGAACTTACTAGTTTATCTTGACATAGCAATAATTTCTATTCCAAGGTTAGGGAGTTTCTTTCTACGCGGCTTTCTTGATTACATATTGGCGCCATCCGTTCCCTTATCTGGCTACTTGTTTCTCTGTCCGTCTGGTTGCCTCCTCAACTGTAACGGCTCAGGGGTCTGCAGTTAGCTTGTTCCTTTGTTCCCAGGGCTTGTGCCCTACAAGTTCTAACAAGTCTCTATTCACCAGGCTATCAGTACTTGGACTCTTGTCCTTGAGGCCTTGTCCTACATATAAGAGCTGACAATTTTACCTCCCCTTCTTCTTCTGCTTCCCTTTTTGCCATTATATCTGCAAGTCAGTTCCCTTTTTCTTGGTCCGTGTTACCCCTTTTGTTTCCTTGACAATGCATTACTGCTACTCGTGTGGGAAGTTTTATAGCTTCTAATAATTGTAAGATTTCCGTTGAATGCTTGATCTGTTTTCCATGGGATGTTAATAGCCCACACTCTTTCCATATAGCTCCATGAGCATGTACTACCCCAAAAGCATATTTTGAGTCAGCCCATATATTGTCTTTCCCATTTGCTAGTTCCAGCACTCTGGTCAGGTTGATAATTTCAGCTTTCTGTGCAGAGGTTCCGGCTGGCAGTGCCTGGGCCTTGATAACATCTCGTGTTGTTGTTATGGCATATCCTGCTTTTCAATGTCTATTTCTAACAAAACTGCTTCCATCTGTAAACCAATTTTCCACTCCTGGTTTGGGTTCTTCTTTAAGATCCAGTATACTCAAATAAGTTGCTTCAATTGTTTCTAGACAATCATGGGCTATCGGTTCCCATGTTGCTGCAGTGTCACTGAGAAAAGAGGCTGGGTTGACAATATTAGTAGTAATGATGCTTATATCATCTTGTTCTACCAATACTGCCTGGTATTTGAGAAACCGAGAAAGGGATAGCCAGTGTCCTCCTTTCTGCTCTAATATTGCAGAAACAGCGTGAGAGACTAGGACAGTTATCTTCTGTCCTAAGGTGAATTTACGAGCCTCCTGTATATTCAATATCACCGCTACCATGGCCCGTAAACATCCCTTGCTTTCTTCATCCAGTTGTTTAGAAAAGTAGGCAACCACCCTCTTATAAGGCCCAAGGTTCTGGGCCAGGACTCCCAGGGTGACCCCTTGTCTCTCATGTGAAAACAACAGAAAGGGTTTAGTAATGTCAGGAAGTCCCAAAGCCGGCGCTTTCATTAGTTCCCTTTTCAGGGTTTTGAAGGCCTTCTCTGCCTCTCCGTTCCACTGTAATACCTTCACCTTGTCTTTTAAGAGTTCATATAGGGATTTCACTAGAAGTCCATAGTTACGTATCTAAAGATGGCACCAACCTATCATTCCAAGGAACGTCCACAGTTCCTTATGTGTCTTAGGTCGGGGGTGTGCATCTTACATATTGTTTTTCTGTTGCTTCCCCAACTTCCACATTCCTCCCACAATTTCATACCCAAGGTAGGTAACTTCTTGTTTTCTTACTTGGGCTTTCTGCAGAGAGATTTTATATCCCCTTAGCCCCACAAAATTTAATAGGCTTACCGTCCATTCTGTGCAATCCTCTGCTGTGTTTGTAGCAATTAAAAGATCATCTACGTATTGAAGCAGGACACCACTGTCGTCTGGGGTAGTCTATTCTTTGAGTTCCTTTGCCAGTTGATTACCAAACAGAGTGGGGCTGTTTTTAAACCCCTGAGGTAACACAGTCCAGGTTAGTTGGGTCTTCCAACCTGACTGGATTTTCCCACTCAAAAGCGAGTAACTTCTGACTCTCTGGCTCCAAGGGCAAGCAGAAGAAGGCATCTTTCAAATCTATGACTGTAAACCAAACTAAATCCCCTCTTAACTTTGTTAGGAGGGTATAAGGGTTAGCCACAACTGGGTGTAGATCTACTATTTGGTTAATTGCTCTCAAATCTTGTACTAATCTATTCTGAATAGGTAAAATGGGGGTATTATATTCTCATTCACATTCTATCAACAAACCAAATTTTCAGAATGAGTCAATGATCGGTTTAATTCCTTTCTGATTCTCTGTCTTTAGGGGGTATTGTTTAATCCTTACTGGTTTAGTGTCTGATTTGAGTCTTATTTGTATGGGTCTCACGTACTTAGTCCTACCTGGGGTTCCATTGGCCCATATTCCTGGATACTCTTGATCCCATACATCCAGAGGAATTTTGTTTTCCTTCTTTGGCTGTATCAAAAATAAGCTTAATAATTCAATTAATTGCTCACCTTTTACTTTAAATCTCACTTCATTGTTTATAAATTTAATTTCTGCTCCCAACTTTTCTAACAAGTCTCTCCCCAGTAATGATTTTGGTGCATTGGGCATATATAAAAATTTATGTGTTCCTATAAGTTTCCCAATCTTATACGATAGGGGTTGTAAATATGATACTTTCTGTTGCCAGCTGGTTGCTCCTATTACATTTAAAGAATCATCAACTACGGCTAATTGCTGATTTAATACCGAATAAGTTTCCCCCATATCTATCAAAAATTCAACCTTTGTATCCTTTTTCTCCAGCTCCATTATAAACAAGGGATCTACTGGGGATTGATTCTGCAGTCTTCCCTAATCCGTATTTAATTCTGCTAGGAGAGGAGGAGATTGAGGTTTGCCCTTTCTTAGCTGGGGACACTCTTGCTTCCAGTGTCCCTCCTTCCTACAAAAGGCACATTGATTATTTCCCAATCTAGCAGGTGGTTGACTAAAGGGTCCTCTCTGTCCTCCTCCCCTTCTCTGATCCACTCCTCATGAACCATCCTTGTGCAGGACCACAAGGGCAGCGTGGGTTATGGCTCTACCCAGCTTTCTCCAATCTACACTATCCCAATTACAGTACACCCGCCAGGCCTCCTCAAGGAGTTTCTCAATGTCTCTTTGGTCTTCTGCTTTAAGTTTTGTAACTTCCTCTGAATATCATCTGAAGACTGCCCAAGAAAAAGGGAAATTAACTGTAATTTTCCCTGGTCTTCAGAAGGGTCGATTGTGGTATATTTTCACATAGCCTCCCACAGTCTGCCATGAAATTCAGTGGGCATTTCAGTGCTGTTTTGTTTCATCGCATAGAGCGCTCCCCAGTTTACACACTTCAGCATAGCATTTTGTAGTCCAAATTCAATCCAAGTTTGATCTCTCTTAATATTTTGATAATCTTGTGGGTCACTAGGATTCCACAGGGGTTTGTTGAGGGGAACATAGTCATCTATATTTCCCCTCAAGGTCCGTATGTTTATTAAAGCTTGAACGTGTTCTGGCAGCCTTGAGTACTAGTTTCTTTTTGGTTTCAGTAAGTTGATCCAACATCAAGTCCATATCTTCCCAGTCAGGGTCCAAGGCCTTGGTAAATGCCTTAAATTTCTTGGCTACCCCTTCTGGGTCATCTCTCTATGTTTTGGCTGTTAATTTCCAATTTTCAAGAACCCCCATAAAGAAATTTATTTTCAGACTTATGGCCCCCCTGGGTCCAGTGGCTTCACAAAGAGGAGTTTGTATCACTTCCCCTTTTCTGGCAGAGGGGGGATTGACCTAGCCTGCGTCCTAGCTCGAGTTCTCCCACTCAGTGGTAAGAATGGCAGGGAGGGGGTTCCTGACATCCTGCCCCACTTTTGCTGCTTTCCCCTCTGAGCCTCCAAGGAGGTATGTTCCTCTTCCAAAGAGCTTCCTCTTTACCCCGCCCCTTCCCTTATAGGGGAGACAAAATCCTCTAGTCTTTCTTTTGACTCCTCTTTATATTTTAAACACCTCTGTCCTATAGAACACGATGAACAACACCTTTTTAACTTCCTGATTTCCTGCTTCTTGTTATCTTTTTCCAAAGCTAAGAGAAGGGGGTCTTGAGGGGTCATATTAATTCCGCATGCTTTCTGCCACTCAGGAGTATTCCTCAGTGTAAAGAACATATCCACATACATTACCTCGTCCCATTTTCCTTCTCTCTGGAGTGTTGTAGCTCATGACGTGTCCAAACCTCAGCGCAGCACCTGAGGGACCATCAGCACTCAGACTCTCATAGAGAGGAAGGCAAAATGGCAGTTTATTGAAAGACACAGGCACTTATATACTAGTAGCAGAGCCAGCCCCTTTGTGGGCAGTTTTCTACTTAGTTCCTACGTTTCCGTCACAACATGTGATCTTCTGCATTGCCACATCCCTATGCTACTACAATTCCCCCCTTCTATGCTACTACAATTCCCCCCTTCCATGCTACTACACTGGAGGAAAAACATTAACTGTAAAATAGTATTATAATTAAAGGTCCCATTTAGGGGCCATTTCTCCTCATCCTCCAATTTATATAAAGGCCACCATTGATTACAATACTTAATTAAGGTTTTCTTGCTGATACTTCCTCCGGACCCTCTCCCTAAGTCCTTCCAGTGGCTTAAAATGCACCCTAATGGGCTTCATGCTGGGATTTCAGTACTTTGTTGTGCCCCCATCCCCACAAACTACACACCTATAAAAACACTTCGTGACACAATACAACAAAAATATAATGGTCGATAACAAGTTTCAATTGGTGTTGTCCTGTGCCACCACAAGCACAGCGGGCTGAGAGTATCTTCTACTCGTTTCAAAAACATGCTTGAATTATGTTGGCAGTGACCACACTGTGCCACAATTAATGTCTGACACTGTTTACAATCCAGGCACAAGAACATTCTGCTCTGTTCTTGACCCAAATCAGGTGCTGTCTGCCTACTTTGACCTCCCATATAATAACAGTGTTTCTTGGTACAGCTATGTGCCTCACTGACCAAGCCCTGTTAATACGGGGGGGGGTCTCTGTGTGTGTGTCTGTGTGTGTGTATGTGTGTTCTGCAGCAATATTCTCTTGATATTTGCACTCAGGGAGTCCCGCTCTCGTTACCCATGCCAATATTCAACTTTTGCCCTGGTCTAACGGGTTCCCCTTTAGACCCTTAATTAACAAACACACAGTGGCCCCGAGAGTGACCTCCAAATACAATATATTATGAAACTTAGTATGATGGCTATAATAACCCCAATAACAAAATCAATTCCTATTTGCATCCACTTTGTCCCTTCACTGGCCGACCTCCTCATGGAGGGGCAGAAATCCAGTTAGAAGGACTTCACACTTGCTTCATGCATAATTGCATGTCTCAAACACACTTGCAGTCATTTGGGCCAAGTTACTTTCATTTCATCCATCTCCGGCCATTTCCCTTGCGGGAGAATGGAACCGCAGATCGGGACTCCACACTTGTTTCGCAGAGAACTCCTCATCTCAGGCATTCTCCCTCACATCTTTGTTGATATCACACTCACACTTTTTAGGGTTCTTCCCAATCGTGCAAGTCAGATAGATTACGAGGATAAGAGTGATACCAAAGGCAGTCCCAATCCCAAAGGAAATACTGACCTTAGTTGTCAAGAGCGATTCTAGCTTACAATCTATGATCTTTATACAAAGAGCAGAACAACAGTTTGTCCCACTGACAGGGCAGATACTCCTGTCCCAATCTCCCAATGAAGGGAACAAGCCTCCAGTCCCAGAACATCCTGAATCCCACCAACAGGGAGACTATTCCTGTCTCAATCTCCCAATAAAGTGAGCGAGCCCCAATCTCCCAAGTACCGCTAGCAGGTCAGGAGCTACTTATCCTGTGTATGTCTTATGGCAAGTACAACCCAAAAGACCAGTTACCTTGACCCAATTCCAATTATTACTGAGGGGTGCTTTAAGTTGCGTACCTCTCTCAGGATCTTGTCCATTCCTGTGATGACCCAGGGGAGATGGGGAACCTCTCTGGAGAAATCTCCAGCAGGCGCCCCAAGGGTCCCCACTTCCAGTGCATCTCACAGCCGAATGGAGAGTCTCCTGGTTGGCTCGCCAACTTGATTCAAAGAAATCACCTCACAGTCCGCAATTGTAAAGTAAAGAACACCTTTATTGGCACTGGGAGAACGTAGGGGTTAGCACCTCCCTGTACGTGTCTGACAATTTTTGAAATTACAGGTCAATTATACCTTTTGGCTATCTGATAATAGTTATCACATGCAATACATACTAATGGCAGAGGTTCCTATCTCTAGGGTCCATATAGGGTGGACCTCTGGTACTTAGGCGGAGGTCCTCCCTTTACCTGGGCCCTGCTCACCTCGAACGTGGCAGTAGGTATTCTCTTATTGTTTGTTTGCTTTTATCTTATGAATACCATCCCTGCTTATAAGCTTATTTACAGAAGCAGAAGCATCGGCGCCTAATATGTTTTCAAAGCAGGGTCATGCTAGCATGTCATGCCTATCTATCTCACTCCACTCACACTGTATTTCAACTGTTTAGGCAATTGTTACTGAACTAACAAGCAATGCCCGAACTCCCGTTTCACGTGTGCAGTTCATTCCTAAGTTAGCTACATTTCTCCTGAGTAATCAAAGATAAGTAATTTCTTTTATCTTTTTTCTTGTTTTTCCACAAATAAAAAGGAATGCCATAAGACAAAAATTGTTTTTAAAGATTATGAATTACTTTGGCAATAGAAATTATAAAACTATCTCAGATTCGATAAGGATAAGATGACTATATACATGTCTGAAATTCTCATCTAAAATAGTCTTGCTT
Organism: Falco peregrinus; assembly: GCF_023634155.1. NCBI lineage: Eukaryota > Metazoa > Chordata > Aves > Falconiformes > Falconidae > Falco > Falco peregrinus. The sequence continues at coordinate 27,136,395 of NC_073743.1, forward strand.
CCAGTCACATTTCCTCTCAGGTATGTCTGTTCCAGAGTGAGCTCCTCCATGGGCTGCAGGGAATATCTGCTCCAGTCCCAATGAACACCTCCTCCCCTTCCTTCTCTTACCTTGGTGTTCCCTCTGCTGTTTCTCACTTTCTCCCCCTCCTTCTGTCTCTGTCCAGCATTTTTGCCTTTTCTTAAATATGTTTTCACAGAGGCACCACCAACTCCACTGATGGGCTCAACTGTGGCCTGGAGTGGGGCCATTGTGGAACCAGCTGGAACTGGCTGTGTCCGGCACAGGGCAGCCCCTGACCTCTTCCCACAGAGGCCACCCCTGCAGCCCTCCTGCTACCAAGACCTTGCCACCTGCACTCAATACAGCCACATTCATTACATTGATGATCTGTGCTGTATATGGAGTTACAATGTGAGGGAAGCACTTAGCTACTATGTTAACACAATAATTTAGGACATTTTCAAACATCAGAGTTAGTAATTTGCAAATGTCTCAGTATACCTGTCTACAGAGATCAACACGACCTAGTCTTCATCCCTAATTTTGCAGCCCTATCTGATACTGAAATAGTAGGAGTGCAGTAGGAGTGAAATAAGAGTGTAGCAATTATTTACCTTCAAGTCTAGATATTAAAGGATGCATATAATATCTGCAGTCAGTTTTACACAAGGTTCTAATAGAACAGCAGCAGTTGTTGTTGCCGTGTGTTGAGAGGAGTGCAAGGCTTATAAGGTACCTGGGGGTGTCTGAGGGGTTTTCTGGGCCCCCGGCACCCTTGGCCTGTGTGTGTGGAGGGATCGTCCGGCAGATCTCATGAGAGGGGCCAGAGAGAGGTGGTGCTGGCGGTCCCCGCAGCTATTTCAAACCGCTAGGGAGCGTCAGCGACCAGGGCATAGCGTGGTAGTTCACGTGCAAACAGGGAGCAGTGCCTGAGGAGACCCGTGCAGCAGTTTGCTCAGTAGGGCGGCACACTCTACCAGTTGGGCTGCTGCCTGCTCTGCTCACCAGCAGGCTTAGGCTACAGCACCCATGGTCTCCCCAGCTAGCTGGTGTCTGTGTATGCCTACCGAGCACGTTGAGGCCTCCAGGGAATTAGAAAGGCATATTAAGCAGTGCTTTGAGATCATTGGAAGCATGGTGGCAGAGATCAGGTGAGGGCTGTGCTCTGCAGCAACTGGGAACCATCTACCTAGCCAGGCTAGCCTGCGATGAGTGGAGGCAGCCATCCAGACAGAGATTCCTATCAAGGAAGCTGCTGTCCAGGTGGAGGGCTTTAAAGTCTGTACCCCACACTCCTGGGTGGAGGAGGGTGGAAGTTCCACCTGTGGGAGGTGTGCTCTGGTGGAGGCACTCAGGCAGCAGGTAGAGGAGCTGCAGGAGGAAATCAGTTATGCTGTATTAGACGTGGGGAGCAAGAAATAGAGTACTGAGGCATTGCAAGAAGAAATACTAGGGCCTTGTGGCACTGACCTCCAAGGACTACCAGACAAGGAGCATCAACAGCAAACATATAGCACCTTGAAGAAGGAGGTGCCATAGTCTGTGGTGACCCATGAGAACAGGATATCACTTCACCCTATTTCCTCATATATACCAACCAGCAACAGATGCAAAATCTTAGCAGTGGATGAAACCAATGAGCAAGACTCACAGGGAGAAACTGCACCAGTTGCACACATTAAAAGCTGCAAAAGGAAGCAGTGAGTGCTAGTAGTGGGTGACTCTGCTGAGAAGCATGGAGACATCCATCTGCCAGCCTGGTATAGAGTCAAGGGAAGTTTGCTGCTTGCCAAGAACCAAGATCCAGGATGTCACAGAGAGACTGCCACAAGCGGTAAAAAGCACAGACTACTGTCCCTTACTTCTTTTCCATGTGGACACCAATGACATGGTAAAGCATAACCTAGGCAAGATCAAGCAGGACTTCAGAGCCCTGTGGGCACAAGTGAAGGGGACAGGAGCTCAAGTGATCTCCTCTTCTATCTTGCCAGTCAGGGATAGAAGTGTAAGCAGAAGTTGACTCATCATGCAGATCAACACCTGGGTTTGTGGCTGGTGTCGTCACCAGAGCTTTGGTTTGTACAATCATGGGATGTCATTCAATGAATACAGATTATTGGGGATAGATGAGATCCACTTATCTAGAAAAGGAAGGAGAATCTTTGCTGGCAGATTGGCTGACTTAGTGAATCACATTTTAAACTAATGAACTTGGGGGATGATGTTCAAAGCTGTGACACTTGTGTACTCACAAGCAACAGGGTGGATAAGCACACCTAGTAGATGAATGAGGAATGCCCCTCAACCCTCCAAAAAGGTTCCGCCAAAAAGGTGAAACAGTTGGCGGTCCAACTGAAGTGTCTCTATACCAGTGCATGCAGCATGGGTAACAAGCAGGAGGAGCTGGAAGCCACTGTGTAGCTGGAAAGCTATGATCTGATTGCTATCACTGAAACTTGGTGGGATGAATCACATGGCTGGAGTTCTGCAATTGATGGCTATAAACTGTTCAGGAGGGACAGGCAAGGAAGGGGGGGGGGGGGGGAAGTGTTGTTCTCTGCATTAAAAAAATGGATTGATTGCACAAAGCTGTCCTTGAAAAACAACAGTGTACAGGTTGAGAGCTTACGGGTGAAAATTAGTGACCAAGCCAACAAAAGAAACCTTGTGGTTGGTGTTTACTACAGGCTGCCTGATCAAAGGGAGCCTGTTGATGAAGTGTTCTTACTTCAGCTACAGGAAGCATCATACTCACAGGCCCTGATCCTGCTGGGGGACTTCAATCACCCTGACATCTGCTGGAAAAGCAGCACAGCAAGCTGCAAGCAGTCCAGGGGACTCTTGGACTTCATAGAGGATAGCTTCCTAATTCAGGTGATAGACATTCCAACCAGAGGCAAAGCATTACTGAACCTGTTGCTAACTAATGCAGAGGAACTTACTGTAGAGGACAAGAGTGGCTGTAGCATGCCCTGGTGGAATTCATGGTCTTGAGGAATATAGGCCAGGTGAGAAGTATAGTCAGGACCCTAAAACTTAGGAAAGTGAACTTTCAGTTAAGGAATTAGTGGGTATAAACCCCTGGGAAACTGCCCTCATGGATAAAGGAGCAGAATAGAGCTGGCAACTCTTTAAGGACATTTTTCTTAGTGCACAAGAGCTCTCAATTCCCATGTGCAAATCAGGCAAGGCAGGCAGGAGACAAGCATGGCTGAGTAAGGACATCCTGGTCAAACTAAAGTGTAAGAAGGAAATGCACAGGCAGTTGAACCAGGGAAATATATCCTGTGAAGAATACAGGGATGCTGCCCAGGTGTACAGAGGTGGGCTCAGGAAAGCTAAGGCACAGCTGGAGCTGAATTTGGCAGGGAATGTGAAGAATCATAAGAAGGGCTTCTACAGGTACATTGGTCAGAAAAGGAAGGAAAAAAAATTGTAAACACACTCCCCCCACCCCCAATAAATGAGACAGGAGATCTGGTGACAGTGGACATGGAGAAGGCTGAGGTACTCAACAACTTTTTTGATTCTGTTTTCACTGGCAGTCTCTCTTCCCACATCTCTCAATCCCCTGAACCTCAGGGCAGGGACTGGGGAAATGAAGTCCCTCCCATCATAGGAGAAGATCAGGTTTGAGACCACCTGAGGAACCTGAACATACACAAGTCCATGGGACCTGATAAGATGCATTCCAGGGTCCTGAGGGAATTGGCTGATGTAATTGTCAATCCACTCTCCATCATTTTTGAAAAGTTGTGACAGTCAAATGAAGTCCCTAGTGACTGGGAAAAAAACATCACACCCATTTTAAAAAGGTTTAAAAAGGAGGACTTTGGGAATGACCCACCAATCAGCCTTACCTCCGTGCCTAGTAAGATCATGGAACAGATCCTTCTGGAAGACATATGAAGACATATGGGTGACAGGAAGGTGATTAGAGACAGCCAACATGACCCCCCCAAGGGCAAATAGTGCCTGACTAATCTAGTGGCCTTCTATGATGGAGTGACTGTGCTGGTGGACAAGGGAAGAGCAAAGAATGTCATCTACCAGAACTTCTGTAATGCCTTTGATATGGTCCCCCACAATATTCTTGCCTCTAAATTGGAGAGATAGGGGTTTGATTGACGGACTGTTGGATAAGTATTGGCTGGATGACCACATCCAAAGAGTCAACAGCTCAGTGTCCAAGCAGAAACCAGTAACGAGTGGTGTCCCTCAAGGGTCCGTACTGGGACCAATACTATTCAGTATCTTCATCAATGATATGGACACTGGGATTGAATGCATTCTCAGCAAGTTTGCAGATGACACCAAGATGAGTGGTGCAGTTGATTCACTTGAGGGAAGGGATGCCATCCAGAGGGACCTTAACAAGTTTAAAGAATGGGCCCATGCGAACCTCATGAAGTTCAACAAAGCCAAGTATAAGGTCCTGTACCTGGGTCGGGGCAATCCCTGATATCAATACAGTCTGAGGGATGAATGCATTGAGAGCAGCCCTGCGGAGAAGGACTTGGGGATATACTGGTGGATGAAAAATTGGACATGAGCCAGCAATGTGCACTTGCTGCCCAGAAAGCCAACCATATGCTGGGCTGCATCAAAAGCAGCATGGCCAGCAGGCCGAGGGAGGTGGTTGTCCCCCTCCACTCCGCACTTGTGAGACCCCACCTGGAGTACTGCATTCAGCTCTGGAGCCCCCAGCACAAGATGTGGACCTGTTGGAGTGGGTCCAGAGGAGGGCTACAAAAGTGGTCAGATCACTGTAACACCTCCCCTCTGAAGAAAGGCTGAGGTTCAGCCTGGAGAATGCTCCAAGGAGACCTTATTGTGGCCTTTCAATATATAAAGTGCTTATAAAAAAGATGGGGAGAGATTTTTTTACCACTGACAGGACAAGGGATAACAGTTTTAAACTGAAAGAAGGTAGATTTAGATTGGACATAAGGAAAAAATTCTTCACTATGAGGGTGGTGAGACACTGGAACCCATTGTCCAGAGAAGCTGTGGATGCTCCATCATTGGAAGTGTTCAAGGCCAGGTTGGATGGGGCTTTGAGCAACCTGATCTAGTGAAAGATGTCTCTGCCCATGGCAGGGGGATTGGAGCTAGATGATCTTTAAACATCCCTTCCAACGCAAACTATTCTATGATTCTATGAAAATAATATGAGGTGAGGTAAACTCATTCAATTGTGATCAGAAGGGAATAGTTCATAGAATTAAAAAAAATTAACAAATAATCTTATTTGCAGATTCTGGTGTGAGGACAGATTTTTTCACAACAGTTGTACTTATCCTTTATTGGAAGCATCAGGGAACATTGCCACAAAGGATGAGGAAAAGGCTGGGGTACTCAATGCTTTCTTTGCCTCAGTCTTTAATAGCAAGACCAGTTACCCTCAGGGTACTCAGCCCCCTGAGCTAGAAGGCAGGGACAGGGAGCAGAATGAAGTCCCCACAGTCCAGGAAGAAACAGTTAGTGACCTGCTGCTCCACTTAGACATGCACAAGTCTATGGGGCCAGATGGGATCCACCCAAGGGTACCAAGGGAGCTGGTGGAAGAGCTCACCAAACCACAGTCCACCATTTATCAACAGTCCTGGATAACTGGGGAGGTCCCATTTGAATGGAGGTTAGCCAATGTGACGCCCATCTACAAGAAGGGCAGGAAGGAGGAACCGGGGAACTACAGACCTGTCAGCCTCAGTACTAGGGAAGGTTTTGGAGCAGATCATCCTGAGTGCCATCACGTGGCATGTGCAGGACAACCAGATGATCAGGCCCAGTCAGCATGGGTTTATGAAAGGCAAGTCCTGCTTGACAAACCTGTTCTCCTTCTATGACAAGGTGACCAACTTAGTGGATGAGGGAAAGGCTGTGGATGTTGTCTATCTGGACCTTAGTAAAGCCTTTGACACTGTCTCCCACAGCATTCTCCTAGATAAACTGGCTGCTCATGGCTTGGATGGGTGTACTCTAAGCTGGGTAAAAAAATGGCTGGCTGGCTGAGCCCAAAGAGTGATGGTGAATGAAGATACATCCAGTTGGTGTCTGGTCACAAGTGGTGTTCCCCAAGGCTCAGTAGTGGGGCCAGTTCTGTTTAATATCTTTATCGATGATCTGGACAAAGGGATTGGGTGCACCCTCAGTAAGTTTGCAGAAGACACCAAGTTGGGGAGGGAGTGTTGATCTGCTTGAGGGTAGGAAGGCTCTGCAGAGGGATCTGGACAGGCTGGATTGATGGGCTGAGGCCAGTTGTATGAGATTCAACAAGGAGAGCTGCTGGGCCCTGCACTTGGGTCACAATAACTCCATGCAATGCCACAGGCTTGGGGAAGAGTGGCTGGAAAGCTGCCTCGTGGAAAAATGACCTGTTACTGTTGATTGACAGCTGGCTGAACATGAGCCAACAGTGTGCCCAGGTGGCCAAGAAGGCCATTAGCATCCTGGCTTGTATTCAAAACAGTGTGGCCAGCAGGACTAGGGCAGTGATTGTCCCCCTGTGCTCAGCACTGGTGAGGCTGCACCTCTAATCCTGTATTCAGGTTTTGGGCCTCTCACTACAAGACACTGAGGTGCTGGAGAGTGTCCAAAGAAGGGCAACAAAGCTGGTGAAGGGTCTAGAGCACAAGTCTTATGAGGAGCAGCTGAGGCAAGTGGGGTGGTTTCATCTGTAGAAAAGGAGACTCAGGGGGGCCTTTGTTCCTTACAACTGCCTGAAAGGAGGTTGTAGACAGGTGGGTGTCAGTCTCTTCTCCCGAGTAACTAGCGATAGGATGAAGGGAAAGAGCCTCAAGTTGTGCCAGGGGAAGTTTAGACTGGATATTAGGAAAAATTTCTTCACTGAAAGGGTGGTCAAGCATTGGAACAGGCTGCCCAGGGAGGTGGTGGAATCACCTCCCCTGGAGGTGTTTAAACAACGCATAGATGCGGTGCTTAGGGACATGGTTTATTGATGAACTTGGCAGTCCTGGGTTAACAGTTGGACTCAATGATCTCAAAGGTCTTTTCCAACCTAAATGATTCTAAAAGTATCCTTAAAAAACCCCAATTGCTCACCACCAACCAACCAATGCCCAGCCAATCCACAAGCAGCAGTCCCCTCGCCAACCTTCAGCCTAATTTTATTGCTGAGTGTGACATCATATGGTCTGGAATATCCCTTTGGTCAGTTGGGGTCAGCTGTCCTGGCTGCGTCCCCTCCCAACTTCTTGTGTACCGCCAGCCTACTTGCTGGCAGGGTGGTGTAAGAAGCAGAAAAGGCTTTGACACTGTATAAGCACTGCTCAGCAATAACTAAAACATCCCTGGGTTTCACACTGATTCCAGCACAAATCCAAAACATAGCCCCATGCAAGCTACTATGAAGATATTTAACTCTATCCCAGCCAAAACCAGCAGACAAATGTAATCTTTTCACAACTGTCATTAAACATTTATTCTCCAGTTTGTAAAACCTCTGTATTTTAAATTTCTTTCTAGTATCTTTTTGGAACATGTGATTATATAGAAGATTATTATTACAACTTTCATCTGATTTTGACATGTGAAAGGTTCAGTTATTTTTTTCCTGAAAATCATGTTAAAAATATTACTAATTATGTTGCCAGTTATTACTAATATTTTTGCATGTATAATGCAAATAATGATGGTAACTGAGATTTTAGTTTATGACACTGTACAGCTGACAGAGCCCAAATATGCCATTCACTCATGAAGCAATGGTGTTGACCACAGAGTTTTAGTGACCTGTTTGTGTTCCTTAGTTATAGCAGAGAAGATGGCTTCTGGTTCGGTACATTTGTTTTATTTGCAAGAGATCCCAAAGAGTGGGTTTCTGCAATAGCCCATTTGTCATATAAGATTCCTCTTGGGAAGTTCTATGAGACACCTTTGTTTTATATCTCTCATTTCTCCTATGACTGGTAGGCAGTTTCATGAATGGAAGTGAGCTTCTGTTTCATAATATAAAGGTTTATGGCATTTTTGCTTTCCCAGTGCTCAGCAATTTAGGCACAGGAGAGAAGATGATAGTGTATTAGTAGAAGGTTTGAGAAGAAAACTCATGGAAAGGTGTTTTTTTTCCCCTCAAGCACTTAAAGAAACAGTCTTTTTGTCCCTGTATTCACAGTCAAAGTGTACATTTAGTCTCCATTTTCTTCTGGAATTATAGGTATGATTGTTTGGCAAAATAATCCTCTTCATCATATGTTTAGTCAGATGTTTCTGCCTTTTTCCTTAAACTTGCCACTAATCTCCTTGCTTTTTAGATTTCTAGATTGCTGTCGCACTTTGAGATAGAACAAGTAGAGATGTTAAAGCTATTTGCTGATGCTACCATTTGTTTATCATTTATTTCTGGAATTAGTTTAAGGAATTGAACTTTTTTCTAGGCTACAAAGTAGTATAGTAGTAGTGAAGAGCCACTAGAATCTCACAGAATGCAGGATGGTATGAGAATTGAGAGCGAATATTTGGTTTTGAGAGAGGAAGAGTTGTAATGAACATGGAGCTATGTATGGAGGGATGGAAGGAGTACAGTACTGACTTAATACACTTCACCACGACCAAAAGTTCTAGTTCTATCACCAACAAAGTTCTAGATATTTATGTCATAAACTTGAAATCCATGCCCTTGAAGGTTACATCTTATATTGTATTTTAATGTATTATTAAAAAAAGTGAAAGGAAAGTATTTGCTAATTATTATGCTGTTATTTACCTCTTGAGTCTTCCAAGAACATTTTTCTTTTGTATTCCCCCTTATCCAGTCAAAAACTTAGATGTGAATATATGATCTAAATGGTTTCCTATTCTTCATAGTTGATGCATTAAGTTGTTTATATCTGCCTTCACAACAGCTGTAGCAAAATTTTATATTTTAAAATAATGAATCTTAGTAGATAGATACATTAAGAATCTTTAAATTTATTTAGTTATAGCTAAACATTGCAGAATAATGTACTGGATGCTCTGTGGAAGCATGTGAATTGAATTCCTGAGGTTTGAGCATAACAAGCCATATATCAAATGACTCAACACAGTATTTACAAGCTAACTTGAATTATTCATCACTACTTTTTTTTTTCCATAGCCTTTCATGTCCCCTAGATACCCTGGAGGTCCAAGGCCACCTTTAAGAATACCCAATCAGGTAAGAATTTATCACTGATGCACATTTGTTTTCCAGGGGCATGGTGCCCTATTGAGAACAGGGAATGTTCTCATTAGCTACCAATTTCTCTGACATACAAAACTCACTTAGTTTCTCTCTACCCCATTTTGTCTGACCATTAAATGGTTATTTAGTTTTGTTGTGTGATAAGACAAACCACTCTCAGCTCACTTTCCTATGCTTAGTGTCTACACCTCAAAATTTATTGTGCATTAAGCCTGTCTACAGAGGGATAATATAGTTGTCTTGTGCAGTGCTTCATTAACCTTAACTAATCAGTGCTGTCTCCTCTGAGAAGGTAGCAGAATGTCTCCATGGTTGTTATATTCTGTAAACTTTCCTAACCACATTAAGCAGTTAGCAATGAATTTTTTTTTACTTAATTATGCATAAAATGCACCACTCCCTCCTATACCTTTTTAGATGTGTAAAGTATTTTTACTTTGCAGTTATGGAGATTATTGGTGAGGTAAAGATATCATAAAGTACACTGTGCCTCTTACAGAATGAGTAATGAGCTGCTGCTTGTCAGCAGAAACCTTTATTGGCCTATCTGTGAAAAGATGGTTCTAGAAGCAGATAACTTCTGCATTTTTACAAATTTTTAGTTTTGTTCTTGGTGTAGATAGATGAGGAGAACACAGTAGTTAGCAGATGAAAAGGTAGAGATAAGCAGATGAAAATTATCAGTTGAGCTCGGAAAGTGAAACTGAGTCAATTAAAAGATTGGGAAAGGTTGATAGGATAGCTGGAATAGGGGCTTTTTGTGCAGCTTAGACTTTCAGGACTACTTTTCTTGTGGTCACAGCTTGATGAGGACACTCTTCTGCTCAAACCTCAATTCTGGCTATTGTTTATGTCTGTATGGCACAATATCAACAAAATGATCTTGAGCACTGGCACAACATTGCCAGAAAGTTGAAGTTTAAATTTTAGTGAGCTGGACACTTCAGGTTGCAAGACTTTTTCAAATGTTCCTCTTGATGATGTTTGAGAGCAGGTTAAGTTATCTATAGCATAGCTACGTTCTCACAAGGGAAACAGGTGACAACATTCCTGAAGTGATCATCAAGGGACAATATAAGAATGCATTATTAGGGCTTTAGTTAAATATTTGGTATAGATATACTGTAGCTCAGTATCGGGTATCTTCCTGCTTTTTGTACCTTTCAACAACGTCAGCCAAAGATACACAAGCATTTGGCTTTCACTTTTTTTTATTTCTCTTTCTACATTTCTGAATTGTATAAATACTGGCAAGTAAAAACTGGATGTGGTAAATGCTATAAAAGTGCTACCAACCTGCAGTTTTAGTTTCAGAACTATTTTTCAGCTATTTTTGTCTGTACATTACATTATTTTCAGATTAGAGCTGTAACATAATCTTAGTGAATTACAGCTCTTGCAATTCATTTACATTGTGCTGCATTCATGAATTACTGCTTTTGGCAATTCTGCCATACTGTAAGTTACAGTATATATGGGCAGTGTGTGGAAGTAATAAACTATTGTAATGCAGCTTTAAGGTTAAAATTTTGATTACATGGAAGTCAGTAAAAATCAGAGTTAAAGTTCCCACTGTAACTATAATTCTATCCCTTAATGCATTGCAGTAGGGATTATAGTTCTTATGCAGGGTAGTGTAGACAAAGGGCATGCGTACACAGCACACTGCAATGCTGTGTAAGGATTTCTGAGCTAGTTTTACACTTTTTAGCAAGGAAAGTTAGTATATACTGCGTATCACACCAATGCACCTAAAAGTGCCTCTAGTATTTGCTCATCTAATCCTATAAGAGCAGTTGCTCTTGTCAAGTAATATGATACAGTGGAAAGAGACTAGTCTTTTATGTAACTATCCACACTAATTACTGCATGAGTTAAGTCTTCAGTCAAATGGGCTTACAGCAGTTCCTCCCTCCTTATTTATCACTTGTCACCTCTGACAGAAATGAACAGTTCCTGCTTCACTAGTATTTGGCACTTCTCTGTATTTCATGTGGTGTTCTTGCATATTGTCCTGACTTGGAGCCACTGAAGTAAATATAAAACTGATTTAAATTATGTATTCTCAGTTTAATATATATTCCATAAATACTACAATAGAATACCTTTTGAGTAGGTGTTAAAATGAGGTAACAATGTGGATCTTAATTTTGAATTTCCTACCTCCTGTGAAAATAAACCTTGGAGTATTTGTAGATGGTTCCCCTTTGTATATATCCAAAACTACCACAGTATTTCCAAGTTAAGAGTAACTGAAACGTTCCCTCAGTAAGCAATAACTGCTTTGCCTGAGTATATATACTTTCATAATACCAGATTTATTTACTCCAGATACATTTTTACTGAAAATGTGTTGTTGTTCTGAAATGTTAAATAGCACTTTATGTGTCAGCTACAAAGATCCATTTACAACATTTTTCTAGTTGACTAAACTATAGGTAAAAGACTGTAGAAATTAGCCTTAAACCTAAAGGTTTCTATAAAATCAAAGGGCAGATAAAAAACTGGGGATTTAAAAATGTTTAATTTGGACCAGAGGTAGAGGTAACAACACAATATAACTTCATACTTGAAGGCAAGATTTAGGAACAAGTTTTGTGACTCTTGTACTACTCTCCTGTAGATGGATAATAAGCTTATTTTAACACTGATGTCCTTCAAGAGTAAGGCAGAGTGGAAGCTAAAATATCACTCACATCACAGTCCTAATTTACCCTTTGAATGCTGTGAAGTTGGCTCATTTATGACTCATCCTCAGAGAAGATCACAGTCTTCACATTCTGGCCTCTTAAAGGAAGATGTTAAAATAATGGTTAAAAAGGAAAACTACAAAAATTTAAGCTTAGGATAAATTACCAGGTAACCAAGAAATGGGTAATGTTCTGAGGTTAAAAAATAGGTAAGGTAAATTAAAGGAAGAATTGGGGGAAAAAAAGAGAAAATTAGGCAAGAGTATATTTTGGAGATTATTTATACATAATTCCATGGAAGCCCAAGATTTTGTCTGTGCAAATCCATAATCAGGGTCTTAGTCATTTAGGAGAGTTAACTCTTCCAGATTGATCTTGATTCAGAAGAAACATTTGAGAATTAAGAACAAAATACCTGTATTATATGTTTATCACAAATTATAGTGTATTATCTCCTTTTAATACTGTTTCTATGTCTGCAGGCACTTGGAGGTGTCCCAGGAAGTCAGCCATTATTGCCCAGTGGGATGGACCCAACACGGCAGCAAGGTGAATTGTGAAATAGTTATTTGGAATGTTCAAAAGTACTATGATCTCAAACTTGTGTCTTTCTTGTTATGTTTCAAAGCTTACTGCAAATTTGTAAGCTCTTCCTCAAACTAAGGGATTATTTGTTAAAGTTGTTTTAGAAGGTGCTTGTATATTGCATAGCTGTTCAAGTTGCATAATTTTCTTTCCAGGGCATCCAAACATGGGTGGGCCAATGCAGAGAATGACTCCTCCAAGAGGAATGGTTTCTTTAGTACCACAGGTACCTTCCATGTATATATATATCTCTTTATTTACAAGATCTGTACTTACAATATATATTACTCTGGCTTTCTGTGAGTTGAAGATGTGTCAGGACCTGTTCTTCTAAACCCATTTTAAAATAAAACTTATATCTTTTATAGAATTAATTATGAGTTGCAGCTGTACAAAGTCTAAAATTCAAGAATAAATTATTTTAATTAACAGTTGTAATTAAAACTTACATAAATAAGTAACTTGCTTATTTCAGAAAAGTTATGTTTGTCCCCCAGACAGTGTATAACTAAAGGCTTGTAAAGGAGCTCAAGGACTGAGTAGATGTTTCCTTATCCTCCCAACCTAATTGATTGCACTGTTTAAGAGGGAAGAATTAATCTAATAAAATTGTTAGTCAAACTTTGTAGTAAAAAATCCCAAAAATATTCTTTAAAGATTTTTCTTCATCTGCTATTGATCTAGATTTTTGTTGAATGCCAGAGAGATTTTAATGTAAAATTTGAAGTTCATGCTGCCGTTTCTCCTCCTTATCAATCATAAGCATCTCTCTAGCTCTGTTTTCAAGGAGTGAAGCAACCTTGAATTGCAAGAATCAGCCTGCTGCCTTCCTGCACAGGCAGTAAATGTGAAACCCTAAATGTGTTGGTATAGAAACGCTTATATCAAGTATAGCATTTATATGTTTGTTTCCCAACTGATATAAACTATTACCAGTAGAAATGCTTTGATGTCTTTATGATTGTGTCATATACTTATGTCAGTATAAACCTGTTGGAAGAAGGGTTCGCCAGAGTCAAGAAGACGCTCAATATGAGTTATGCATCTTGCTCAACTTTATTAGTTTCTAACACTACTTATATAGAACCGATACACATGCATATTCGTAAAGCAGAAATATAATTGGTTAGTAGTCTCTAAACGCACGCGGTTCTCACACCCCTAATTATCATGACTAAAATAAGCATTCTATCCATGTAGCTAATTGTGTTGCTATGCTTCAGCCTTGTAGTTTGTTACTCCCTATTTTCCCATACCGCTCCCTATTTCTCTTGGCCCTGCACTGCTTTCCCAGCAGCTGTATCTTGTTACAGCCACGGCCTGTTGGCACAACATAATTACTTGGTCTCAGGATTCAAGAATAGCTCAAGGCTACCTTTCTTGTTAACTTCAGCACAGCAACTTCAGTACAATTCTGATTACAGGCCTATTCTAATACCAGGCCTGGATTGTGCAGATCTTCAGAGTTCTAAGGCCATGCTTCTGCAGCCATTCTTCTACATAAACCATGACTAAACAACTTTTTTCAGTGTAAAGACACACATAGTGTTAGTTAAGTCCTCTAAAATCAGAAGTTACCTCTATTTTATACTTTATGATTCTAGACTGTTTCAAACTAAATAACTTCAAGCAAAAAGTGGTATACACTTGTAAAGCCTTGAGTCTTTGAAAAACTCCAAAGGCTTTGTTTCAGGCTTTTTCAAGCTGCAGTTATGCCAGCTGAACAGGCTGCTACCTATAATCTGTGACTTGCTACTTATTCCAAGTCCCCTCTGTTGGTGAGCTTCTCACATGCTCCCTAATGAATTCTAGTAAAAAACAATTGGGTTGTCTTAAATATTTAAAAAATAAATCTTGGCTAATCTGGCTCATTTTGACCACCAGAAGTTAGGGAGCACTTTTATGAACAACTCAACCACCAGATAAACAGTGGAGATGGTGACTTTGTTTAAAAAATTGTAAGGAACAAATTAGGGAAATAACTTCTGCAGAGAGCATAGCTGCAGCTGAAGGAACCTATGTATGTATTAATTAAAACATTTTATGACCAAGAAGTATGTTTGAGTAGAATTCTTCTAGCCCTGCAGGATTCCATAAAGATCTTTAACCCACGTCCACACAAATGATTCTTGAATTAAAGAGGGAAGATACCAGACAGACCAAACAAAGAAAATGGCTCAGCTCTCCAAATTAAGATGTGAAAATGAAATAAAATAGATACAAGAACTACTTTTTTGTTACAGTAAAACTGTGTTCTCTTCCAGATCCAGTAGTGCCAACTGAGGATGTTACTGTGCCTAGCTGCTTTGGCTACTCACCAGTTACTGCCCTACAGTTCTGACAGAGTTGTTACTGTAAGCATCCTCTAATCTGTCAGGCAAAATTATCTAGGATAACTCAGATTAAACAGGTAGTTTGAGTTAATCTGGCTGACTTTGGCCTGAGCATGCACACCAATAAGTCTGCCAGCATTATAAAAAAAGGCAGGAATGAGTAGTACTTGATGACTAGCCACTATGAATAATACTATCTTCAGATGTCACAGTTGGATCTAGAAGAAGACATCGGTTTGCAGCCTTTGGACCTATTATTGCAAACCAGCTATCTATGGGACACTTTTGGGAGTTTCTAATAATGAAGGAAATTATAAGTGTGGGGGTTTTGTTTGCAACAACAGAACAACCTCTTGTAGTTCTAGATCAGTTCCAGATAACCGATGTCTCGTATCACTCAACATATATACAGTACCAGGCCAATACTTTGAATCTTTGGATTTCTCCCAGGTCTTCATGACTTCATTTTGACATGGATTTTTGAATCTGACCAATATGGAGAACACACATAAACTTGAGTCATATAGTTTATAGTATAATATTTTATAGTATAAGTAGAGGATATTAGATCTAGTATTGGAAAATAGCAACAATGATTTATGATTAGGATTTTCTTAAAGTAAATCATTTCCCCCTCCTTCAAGGTGCACAACTGTTCATTTTAGAGAATATGCTATTATCCATTCCTTTGGAATATCAAAAAAAATTAGCAGGATTAACAGAGATTACAGAGTGAATTATGCTTGTGAGGTAAGATACATTGCTCTGCATTCTTTTAAATAAAAATAGATATAATTTAGTTTTTCATATCAATAGTACAGTTGTTACCATTTTTCCATAATATTATTAAAGCACAAACTCTGATTTTATAGTCCTTGGGCAATATGTTTATTGGGATTGTTATGACATTCATTATCATATTAAATAATTTTTATATTAGTTACCTTAGATTTATTAGAATAGACTGACTAGAATATAAATGTAATGGTTATTTTATATGTTATAGAAGTGATATCATGTGGTGTAATTTAATATAAGCATTTATTGTTACACTTTTCATTAACAAAATCTAATTAAAAATAATTTTATTTAGATTTTATAATGTAGAAATCTCAGAACAGTCCAAATTTCTTATTTTGTTTGAGCTACCTTGGTATAAAAGCTGAATACATTATAAAACCTGCCCCTCACTGGTCATTGACTTGATCTCTATATGTGTAAATAATTCCTCCTGAAACAACTGACATTTAAAGTATTCTTTCTGTGTTTACATCATTTGAGTAGTATATGTAATTCTTTTTCTTTGGGGATAACAATATTATTTTTTTAAGTCAACAATGGAAACTCCCGAGAGAATGAATTACATTGTCCTATCTAGTTAGCAGTTATGTAGGGATATCATTAACCTGCTGTCCTTTCTTTCCCCCTCTTTGGTTTTGTTTTTTTTTGTTTTGTGGTAGTCTGACCCTTGGTTATCATTGCAGAACTATGGAGGTGCAACGAGAACCCTGCTGAATGCTTTAGGTGGCCCAGGAATGCCTGGAATGAACATGTAAGCATAATGATAAAATCTTATAATACTTAGAAAAAAACATTTCATTGTAGAAGTAACATTTGATACACATAAGACAAGGGAGAACATGCTTTGGTTAGTAAACATGATTTGATGGATAATAACTGCAATTTGAAAAGTGAACCTACAGCAATTCTGCACACATCTATTACAAGCTCTTTTGCTTTCTTTCCAAGCCTGTACAAATACTGAGTTTCCTTTACAGGTCAAAATTCAAATATTGAAATAGTGTCAGTATAGTCACTGATATTTGCTTGTGTGTATTTTTTAATGACACAGGGTTTTTTCTGATTATTTTGCCAAGAATAGTACAAGTATGCTTCTTTTTTGCAAAATAAATAAATTGTTTTAGCAAAATAAACCCATTGTCTATAACTATAAAAATTATACTTATTTGAAAAAAAGTGTGGATGATTCTCCCACTGTTGCTGTTTTTATTTCTGTTACTACATTTATTTCCACTCTAACTGGATAGAACAGTAATACAGATATAGGTTCTTCAGTATTTCTGTGTACTTCTCAGACTGGTTTGACATTTAGTGTAAATTGACTGAGTTCATTTAAGCTATATTAGTTTATTCCAGGTATGGATTTGGTCACTGGAATGCATTATTCCTTTTACACCTGTAAATACACACACCCTTCCTAAACATGTAGAAAAACTTCAGATGTAAAATTACTGTATCTACAATAGACTAGATCTAAACTAAGGATTTTAGCATAGCAAATAGCCCAAAATGAGGAATCTTCTGCACTTATGATAAATCCTTTGCTCACTAAGAGATGTTTCTATGACCAGCAAGCCTGGGAAAAAATAAGGTGTTCCTTGCATTATTTAGATTTCTCTCTTAAGAGATTCAGAAATTTTAAGGTGCTGTTATAATTACATTCAACATAACACAGGCCAGAGATTATCAAGTGATTCTTGTATCTTGGCCCTACCTCTACATAAATTACTACAGTTTTTTAACTAGCATTTTTGCAGTCCCTGGGTGGTCACAGAAGGCAGCATGGCAGTCAGGATATCAAGACACTAAAATTATATTACAATCTAAAGCAGAGAAATCCTTTTACACCTTTGTCTTTCAAGAATGAGTTTGCAGCAAATTGACACTGAAAACACAATCAAGTTTTAAACATGCTTGTTATCATTGTATCATAGATACTAATTTTTACTCTTATTTTAAAGTTTTATTTTATGTCTATAGGAAACATAAGCAAGAGAGGATAATTTTAATTTCAAATAGTTACCAACCTGAAAAAGTAAAAGAGGTACTGAGTTTTACAAAAATATCTAACCCAACATATCCCTAATTTATTCCGATTTCCAGATAAAACTTGAATTCTTGAAGCAAATAAAATCTAAAGTTGGTTGTTACTTTATGATAGACAGCATATATTAGACTCAAGACAATTCTAGAAACCTTCCCAAGGGTAGGCATTTCTTCTTTTAAATAGAGTAGATGTAGAAAAAATATTTAGATATTTGATATTCAGTGTGAGTATATAAGCAGTACATAGATTGTCCTCAGAAGGAGATTTAATGATAAGAAAAGGAATACAACTTTCTAAAATAATATGTTCTATAAGTAAAATTCAGGATAGGTAAGATATTTTGAGGGTAGTTATCCACATAAATCAGTATTTACATAAAAAAGATTGGCAAATGGGTTCCTGGATGAAAAAAAGAACTTTCTCTGCCAGAAAGAATACGGTTATGGGTTGAAATACTAATATTTGATTATTGCAATATTTAAGAAGCACATTTCATCTGGCGTTGAGTCAGTAAATATACATAGATTGTGTTCTTTTAATTCACTGATGTGGGAAATGCATTCTTTGAACTTGTGTGTTCTGTTGAAAGGAATACCATGAACTGCAGTCCTTTACTCAGGGAATTCATGAACTTTGAGACAGTGTATGATTTCTTCTGAGTGCAACATTATATAAAGTAGTAATTATGAAGTAGATAACCATAGTTATCTCTGTGTCTATCAATCAGGCATATGCTGCACACTTTTATATTTCTTACAAACTCATCTTGACTCCAGTTCAGCTGAAAGTGGGAACAGAATGCTGTTTCTTGATTTTGAACAAGGCTTCACACTGTCCCTTACCATATAACGCACATTAAAGGCTTAAAGAGTCCAAAGTGCTAATGCTGGAATATTATGCTGTAGTATATATTGATCTGTGTTATATACTAAATTACAGACCTTTGTAAGGAGTTCCATTATTGCATGCCTTGTAGGTGAATAATTTTTTAGAACTTTTTTTTTTTACTGTCAAACAATAATTTTTTTCTCTTTCAAATGGAGTAACATACGTTTTGGTTTGGGTTTCCTTTAACTGCAATTCCAGGACATCAGGCTGTTTTCTTACTGTAAAGTTATTGCTGTCAAATTTATCTGAAATATGATAGTACTGAAGTCCTTATACTGTGAAAACTTAGTAAAGACTTTTCTGATCAATTCCAATATTCAAAATCAGTCAGAGTGCATCTAAGGATAAACCATGGGCAGTAGCAATAAATGTACCCAAATGTGTTAGAATCCATAATTTGTACATCAAATAAATTGTAAGGGATAATATAATGCTAAGAAATATCAGTGTCACACAGTACTTCCATATCTATAAAAGATAATTTCCATATTGCCTGATGTATAGTGTATATTCATTTACATTTGTCTTCACATAGACATATCTTTTTCTTACATTAAAATTTTCCTGTTTTGTATTCAATGTTTTTGGATTTCTGTCTATGTTAAAATATAAAAATATGTGTACTCTACAAAAATTTGTCTTTTTAAAATACAGCTTTTTCTCCCATCAAAGCTCAAAAGGAAGCTGTTCTGGTTAAGAGAAAAATATCTGTCACATATAAATATAATTTTACATTTTTCTGGATGAAAAAGTATCCTTTATTGTTAAAAACGGCAACAACCAGACTGAGAGGTCATAGACAGTATTTCAGTCCAAGAGCATATACATCATAAATTTAGTTGCATTAGGTGTATGTGGCAAGGTTTCAGTAGCGGGAAGGGAGCTGCAGAAGGAGGGCTGCAGGGGTGGCCTCTGTGGGAAGAGGTCAGGGGCTGCCCTGTGCCGGACACAGCCAGTTCCACCCGGCTCCACAACAGCCCCACTTCAGGCCACAGTTGAGCCCATCAGTGGAGTTGGTGGCACCTCTGTAAAAACATATTTACAAAAGGGCAAAACCACCACACAGCTGGGGGGTGGGGGGGAAGAGGAGGACAAGAAGAAGAAGACGACAAAGAAGATGAAGACAAAGAAGAAGAAGGACTGAGAAGCATCAGAGGGAACACCAAGGTAAGAGAAGAAGGAAAGGGAGGAGGTACTCCATGGCACCAGAGCAGATATGCACCCTGCAGCCTGTAGAGGACCCCACAGCAGAGCAGGTGGACATTTCCTGAAGGAATTGTGTCCTGTTAAGAACCCACGCTGGAGCTGGAGAAAAGTACGAGGAGGAAGGAGCAGCAGAGAGAAACTGTCATGTACTGACCATAGTCGTCCATCTGTCGTCATCATTGTGTGTCATTGTCATCCGTTGTCCCCCCCATTCATTGTTGTGTGTCATCCCCCCCCATTCCCTATTCCCCCTAAGCCACTTGGGTAGGAGAATAGAGGAGTCAGGAAGAAAGGAGTGAAGTTTGAGCTTGGGAAAGGGGAAGGAGATGTTGTTTTAATTTTTGTCTTTGTTTCTCACTACCCAAATCTATTTTGATTGGCAATAAATTAAATTAATTTTCCCAAGTTTAATCTGTTTTTCCTATGACAGTAACTGGTAAGCAATCTCCCTGTCTTTATCTCAACCCAAGAGCTTTTTCATACTATTTGAAGCAAATACAAAAGCAAATTGATGCCCAGACAGTTTTTATTGCTGAGCATGACATTATATGACATGGACCAATTTGGGTCAGCTGTCCTGGCTATGTCCCCTTTCAACTGCTTGCCCATCCCCAGCCTACTCACTGGGGGGTAGAGTGGGAAGAAAAAGTGAAAGCCTTGATGCTGTGTAAGCAGTGTTCAGCGATAACCAGAACATGGGTGTGTTATCAACACTGTTTAGCCACAAATGCAAAGCGTGACATATTACAGGCTGCTATGAAGAAAGCTAACTCCATCCTGGTCAGACCCAGTACACACAAAAAGACTTCCACATTTCTGTCTTTCCAACCTTCCAAAAATAATGCCAACTGTATTGGATGTACATGGCAAGGTTTTGGTAGCAGGGTGGGCGGGTTGCAGGGGTGGCCTCTGTGGGAAGTGGTCAGAGGCTGCCCTGTGCTGGACATGGCCAGTTCCAGTCAGCTCCACAATGGCCCCACTGCAAGCCAAAGTTGATTTAATCAGCAAAGCCTGTGGCACCTCTGTGAAAACATATTTAAGAAAAGGCAAAAATGCCACAGAGAGAACAGAGGAGGGAACAAAAAGAGTGAGAAACAACAAAGGGAACACCAAAATCAGACCTTCATAGTGGAGCAGACTGCAACTCATGGAGGACCCATACCAGAGCAGATGGATATTCTTAAAGAAACTGCAGCCTATGGAAAACCCATGCTGGAGCAGATTTTTCTAAAGGTGTTCACCCTGTGGAGAACCCACACCAGAGCAGAGGAAATGTGAGAAGGAAGGAATGGCAGAGAGAAATCATTATGTACTGACCATAACCCCCAATCCCCCATCCCCTCTGTGTAGCTTGGGTGGGGCAGGTAGAGTGCCTGGAGTGAAGTTGAGCCTGAGAAAGGGGGAGAAAAGGTGGTGTTTTAATTTCTGTCTTTTTGTTTCTCACTACCCAAACCAGTATCTATTTTAATTGTCAATAAATTAAGTTAAATTTCCCCAAGTCAAATCTGTTTTGCTCACTACAGTAATTGGTAAGCAATCTCCCTGTCTTTATCTTGACCCACAATCTTTCTCTTTCCTGTTCTTCTGATTTTCTCCCCTATCCCACTGAGGAGGGGGAATGAGTGAGCAGCTGGGTAGGAGCTTGGCTGTTAGTCAAGGCTAACCCACCACAGCAACATAAAATGAAATTATTCACTTAATTTTCACTTTATTTCAGTTGATTGCTTTAGCCAACTTCTTTATAGTTTTATCAGCAATGAAATAAAAGAGAGTTTCAATATTAAAACCCTGAAGCAATATATATACTTAATAGTTTTTAGTTCTGCAACACTTTAAAATATTAGAAAACTTCCTTAACTCATTAATAAAGCCTACTTTTTGCAGTGTATTTAAATCATTTTCCCATGTCTAGTAAGCTGTGGTGGCTAATGTAGCTTTTCTAAAGCCCATGAGGCCAGAGTACAATTTTAAATGCAGAAATCTTGTCATCTGCTCTGCCTTTATGTTTTCAGGGCCTTCAAAAGGTACTTTTATCTTGTTATTAAATAAATAGGAGTGCTAGTGCTACCAGGAATAATTGTAGTTATTCATATTCATATAGTTATTCAAGCATTGGAACACGCTGCACAGGGAGGTGGTGGAATCACCATCCCTGGAGGTGTTTAAAAAGCACATAGATGCGTTGCTTAGGGACATGGTTTAGTGATGGACTTGGCAGTCCTGGGTTAACTGTTGGACTTGATGATCTCAAAGATCTTTTCCAACCTAAATGATTCTATGATTTTATGATACATTATGACTGTAAACACTGAGATTTTACCTTCCATATGGTTTAGTTCCCTCAAGACTTTTAAAGAAAGAAGCCTAACCACTGAACTACTCAGAGCTCAGATAAGATTAAGAAAGTTAATATAACAGCAAGAGTTGTGAGAAAAACCTGCTCTGTCAGGAAAGGAGTTTTTTTCCTTTTTCTTTCCCTTTCCCTCATTTTGCTTTTAATATCTGTCTGATGTTTACTCTAAGTTAGCTTTATCAAAAACTTCTTTTGCCTGTTGTATTCGCCTCCCACCTGCTAGGAAATTGTCACTTAATCATAAATATACCATTTGGTCAAAGTGTAATAAAAGAATGTCTGAAAAGTCTGAAATTTCCATTTTCCCTGCCGTATGGTAAATTTCATGTTTATGTAATTTCTGTGGAGATAATGTAGCCTAAATCAAGTAGCAAACTAATTTTAGAAATGTATCTAAATATATGCTTTAAATGTATGTATACAATGGCATGTTTTCAATTTTTAATATGTAAATATATCCATATATAAATATAGTTGCTATTCTTCTTAGATACATATTACAGCAAATGGCTTGTTTTTCTAAAAAATAGTTTTAAGCAAAACATTTATAAGGAACTAGCATTTTTTTTTACTAATGAAACCTTACTATATTTGCAGTATTCGAGACCCATACTCAATAAATGTTTGCTACAGTCTTTCAGGAAGGTATTTAATTATGTAAGCAAGAGTACATTTCTATGGCTGAAATTGCACTTACAGTTTAGTACCTTTCTGCTTTGGTCTATATTGCAAATAGACTTTTGCAGAATGTGTAATACTTCCTTCAAATATTTTTTAAATTGTGAACAAAGTCCAAAAAAACCCACTCCTCATGGGAACTTAAAGAATCTTGCAACTCCCAAATCTCCCCCCAAATACATTATAAATATTAATCCATTTATTCTTGGAGCAATGGGACAGATTTCCATGTACTAGGGTTACTTCTGCCCCCGCATCCAGCAGGGCCATAACCCATTGCTTATCATGCCAGCTCCAATGTATTACAAGCAGAATGTGCGGGGCAATGGTCCTCCCAGCTAGCTCCCTTTATTATCTGTACTGGAGAGGGACCACACATTTCCTATTCTGGTTTCCAAGGAGAAAGGTCAGGGTATTTAGAGGCAGCTGAGGAGGATGCATCTTCACTGTCTACAGAGGGTGATGTGGGCGGGACTGATGTCCCGAGCTCCACACTTCCCTTCACACTTTCCTCTTTTCTTTTGCTTTCTTACGCAAACTCCACAAATAAGGAGTTGATTTGCTATCTATCTGCTCCCTAGGCACTCATGCTTGCATTAGTGCCAGAAACATTTCTTTCTTCATAACCTTTCACTTCAGCTGTTGCATTTGAAATGTGTCAGACTCCATCTCCTCTTTTTCAGTCTGATAATCACCAAACTGTCCTAGTGATAGGATAACATCCCTCACTGGTCTTCCCACAGCAGCCCTTAGCAAGGGAATTATTGGTCCTTTCAAGGCAAATGGGTGCCTTCTAACATGCAGGTTTACATGCTGGGTGCAAAAGGTTCCATATCAGGACTTTACAAGTTATGCAAATACATGCCATGTGGCTGATTCCCATAAATACTGATCAGCTTCAGGTGTACTTTTCCAAGATTCTGCTTTATTGTCCCAAATGGTAGTTGATCTCTACTTTTAAAGCTTCCTAGTGCCATACTCGCAGGGAATGGGATACATTACACTACGCTCCTCTCAGCTGCTGGGTAATCATAGGGTTTTGCGAAATGACACCCAAACACTTAAATTCTTTAGGATTTAAATTTATACTATCTCCTCAAAAGTCCCATACTCGCAATAACCAGTGCAACAGCCTTTCTCCCAGCTTTTGCCAGTATGCTTTTATTACCCCAAATCTGGGTTCTTCACCCAGTGTGCAAGAGCTGATCCACACATAGAGTCCAGATATGTTTATTGCATGTCTTCCCAGAGATGTGTGCTAGGTGGTGAATCCACAAAGCTAGCACACCTCTTCACAGATAGTAAAACACTTCATACACTTTGAACAATTGTATACAATTATGTTTAGTAACACTTAATTCTCATTGGTTCTTATGAGCCTCCCCTCCATTTAAAGTTACAGTAGTCTCTTTTCTCCACATGTTCTGTGGGGAGGGGCCTTTGTTAGCAGGGGGCTTCCTTTGCTTGAGGGTAGATCTTTTTGTATGCTAATTAGGACAGTTCACTCATAGTTCCAGTAATTTTCTGTTTGATCTCATTAACCATTTGATTCTCCTCGAGCTTATTTTGTTATGCTCCAAGGGTATCTATCACTTCTCCCAAGGCCATGTCTTGTTAACTGTTTGTAATATCCGTTGTTTTTCAAATTCTTTCTTGGTTTTCATTATAGATATTTACATATTTTTTCTAAATTTCAAGTTAAATAACAGACTGGCCTTCTGTTAATCACGTATCTGCAAGCTGGTCAACTACACTAACATTCATCCCTTTGGCAAATAGCTCATACCTCAGCACTGCCCTTCCTGGGCTGCTCCGTGTACCCCTCCCTGCACAGCGGGCACATGCACCACCATTTGCTACCCCGGGGCTGCCATGAGGAGCTGCGCCTGCAGCTCATGCAATTCGTTTTGCATCAGGTCTAAACGCACCCATGTCCATATCAAGCATGTTAGTAACAACCAAACATAGCGTAAATATTCCTTTCCGTTTCCTTTCCCCAGCCCCTGCTTTCTAAGACAAGAGAATACTTCAGCTGGGATGGGGCATGCAGACAATTACTCCTCACTTTCCCAACCCATTGGTTAAGCTACCTGGCCTAAATACCTTGCAAATGCAAACAACTCTATCCATCATTTCTACTGGCAAACAGGAAGGATGTTTGCCTGAGAACTTGTTGCGGTTTTAGATAAAGGCAAAGCCTAACCGGGTACCAAGCAGGAGCTGCCTGCAGGCTCCTCTTGGATAAAGAGCTGGTTGAGTTTACTCTGCAGCTAAATGATTTGTGCAGCGCAACAGAGGCCTGAAGGCCAAGGTGTAGGTGCAGCACAGAACAGCACAGGCCTGGGGGCTACTTGGGTTAACTGTTATGTGGATCACTAATTCCTTGATGTACAGTGGTCTTCCAGTCAGGATGGCTACATAAGCTTAGTGCACAAGTACATGGATAAAAGGACAAAATTTTCCAGAAATTTGGAATGTGTAATTTAAAGATCCCTTTGAATTTAGAGTCTGTAGCTCTACAATGAAAATGGGAAATTTTTTTGTTGCTGAGGTCTGAATAAGCATTTCAAACACTTTTGGCAAGGCCAGTCTTAACACATTCATTTCTGATTCAATTATAATTTGGAGGGAAAAAAAGCTATGGGTCTGATAGCAGCATGAAATTGTGATTATGCCTTGATCTGTATAACCTGACCTGTGGGTTTCACACTTTATAAAAGATGTCCTGTGTCCTTGCTTACTTTTATTGTAAAGGGACTCACAAGATAAACTGGTAGGTGGTGTTATATATAAGGCCATAGAGGTATATAAATGTTGTTTGACTGTAGGAACATGCTGCTACTTCTGGGTAAAAGTTTTCTCCTTAATCTACAATTAACTGAGAGTTAATCGCTGATTAGAAGAGATGCTTCCCACTGAAGTGTTAACTGTTTTACTTCAATGAACCTGGGGAGGAGTGCCATCAGTCAGAAAGCTGCTACATTACTGATTTTGACTATCTGGAAACTGTTCACTAATTTATTACTGCTAAATGTTTTGTAAGAAATGTTATTTTTAGCAGGCCAGTGAGTAATTGTGTTGTTTTAATTCCAGAACTTTTTGCCTCATTTCAAAGTATTTCAGTGAATTTTAGCAAACCTCAGCAATGTCCTTTTCAGCAGATAGGAACAATCAAGCCTTTATATTCAGTGCTATTGAAAAAAAAGTCTCTGTTTGGAACAGTATATCTACTATTTTAAAGTATAAGAAATGATAAAAAATAGCCCATATGTTGCTGGTTTGGACTTGTGGCTAAAACAGTGTTGATAACAGACCAATGTTATGGCTATTGCTGAACAGTGCTTGCACAGCAGCATCAGGGCTTTCTCTGTTTCTCACTCTGTTCCCCCAGCAAGTAGGCTGGGAGGGGACACAGCCAGGACAGCTGATGTGAAGTGGCCAAAAGGATATTCCATGCCATGTATCAACCTGCTCAGCAATAAAAACTGAGGGTAGGGGAAGAATGGAGGGTTGGTTTTTTTGTCTTCCAAGGTGGCTGTTGCTCAGAGACTGGCTGGGCATTGTTTTGCTTGTGGAAGGTGGTGAGCGATTGCCTTTGCATCACTTGGTCTTTTCCTCTTTCCTTCACTTATTAAACTGTCTTTATCTCAACCCATGAGTTTTCATTATATTTGAGTATTTAATTTTATTTTTATCAAATATAAGCTTGTTAGCAGCAGACAGCAACAAAACTGAAATCTAAGATTCAATAGTTTCTCTACGTTTTAATGTGGAGGTGCAGCCTGTAGAGTCTGTACATCCCAGCCAAGACTGCATAAAGGTTAGGTTTCTTGATCTAGACAGAAAGCTATGGATAAGGGGCTGCAATATCCACAGACCACACCTTTTGTTACAGATGAGCAAAGTACAAGTACCCTTTCAGCAGATGTCAAATTCCATCTCTAACAAGAACGCATAGAATGTTGAAAAGTTTAGCAAAAAAAAAAAGCAGATTTTGTTAAAGTGTTGTCTAGAAACATGACATTCAAAAGTGATTGTAAGCTGTTCCCAGATGTAGTCTCATTTATCTAAAGTCCTAGTTTTGCTTTGATTTACAATTTACACTGTTTGTTAAGGGAGAGTAATACAAACACCTAAACAAGGCCTGAAATACAGACTTGAACAGTGGCATGAGCAAAGTGGAAGCTGGAGCTTTATATTATTTTAGAATCAGAAACATATTTTTTTTTTAGGACAAAAAGAATCCTTACAAGAAACTTCCTTAACCTTGTATTGTTTATTTAAGAAGTATAAATCAATATGCTGTATATGTTTACTAAATGTGAGGGTGCTTTTTTGTGGCAAGTATCCCCTTGCAGAAATATTGCAGTGCATCTGTTTTGTGCATGTTTCTCTAAAACCACAAAAATAACTTTTTATGGATTGTGGATTGCCATAAATGCATTTGGCAAACACTCAGTTCTGGTGGGGAAAGGAAGAAGATTTAATAGCTGGTGGGTTATCATATTTATCTGAATTACTTAAAGCATTGGTACACTATTGTCAACTCTGTACACATTGCATAACATATTCTATGTAGAGATTTACTTTTTACTTTACTGCTGGCATTATAACCTCAGTGACCCATGCATATTTTGTAAATTCTTGTAGGTTTTGTGTAAGAAACCTTGTCACCATTGCTGTAAATACTGTAAATTCTTGTTTTGAAGCAAGAGGTGGATTGACTATATTATATACCACAATAGTACTTGTTCTGTCCTCAAAACTTGCTGTTCATGTATAGTTAAAGCCTTGTTAAGCACACTTAGTGGTTCTGCAATTCATTTCAAACAACAAATATATAAGACATTTACAGGAATATTAAAACAAATGTAACATAAGAAAATTCAACCCAGTTCATCTCCTTTTTGAGACCTTGGGGTTAGATTTTAGCAGATGATAGGCAACTGCAGTTCGGCACATTTCATGGCCCAGTGCAACATGTGCAGTGTATGCTTTCAAGCTGCAGCTGCCTATGTAAAGCCTGAGTAATCAGGCTGTGCAGGGAATTACACAACAAGGAAAGTCTTTTTCCTACTGTCCCCTGCCCAAGGCAAGCTATAGAACTTCAGTAGACTGTCTCAGAGAAATTTTCCAACCTACAGGCTTCCTTGCACTAAGTAAGCATAGATATACTAGCTTTTCTTCTGTCATCTCTTTTTTGCACTTCTACATTGGTGCCAGAACAGAAACTCAACTCTGGGGTATGCAGGAGGCAAGGAAGCAATTTATCCATGTTGTGCCCTTGTCTCCAGTTACCACAGACTTTCTGTGAGGCAGTCTTAAGGAGAATTTCATTATTTATCCATTTACTCAGAAAGAAAAGGGCTCTAACGATGAATTCATTTATCCTGCTTTTTTTTATGATATACAACAAAGACCTGAAAATATGAGTTCTTTGCTTGTTTCTAATATCAGAAATTCAAATTCCATTTAGACTGAAAGACTTTATAATGACTGGAAAAGAGTGAGAAGCTGACAACGGAACCCACAAAAGTTGAAAGGGATTCTTACTTGGATCATTTGAAGTTCTGTGGCTTATTTGTTTTTCTTGATAGTTTAAATGACTAGGTTAACCTTTTGAATAAAGACAGTCTTTGTTAGTGACTTTGCACCTTCACCCTTTCACATGAAACTTTGGGTACTTACAATAAATATTCCTCACACCTCCAAGACAAACTGTAGATAAATTCTTGTATAGCTAAGGTAAAAAAAAGTTCTTATGCATTACTTGAGCCCTTTATGGAGAACAACAGGGCATAATCCCAATTAAAGAGAAGTATTTGCAGATCACACAAACAATTAGGTGTATTTTAGACAAAGAATGACTTTTACCATTATAAGTGAAACTAATGTACAAATCAAGTCTTTAAAAGTAAAGAAAACCTCAGTAATATTCCAAATCAGCACAAATTAAATTTTTCAATATAAAAATTAATGTATAAAAATCTTGATGCTGCCTCTGACCTTAAGCAATAATATTGAGGAAGTCTTATAAACTTTATTTCAGAACAATTGTTACCTGTCCTTTGTGAGTACTTCATTATGGACAACTACAGCAAAGAGCCAATCCATGCCATACCAAAAAAGTTTAAAAGCATGGCAATACAAAATTCCCACAACTTCATAAATATGCCAAAATGATGAGTAATTATTCCAACTGCAAAATTCTCCAGACCATGTTTGTAACAGCCTCTTAAATCATTTCAGAAGGTCAGCAGTCTGTATTGATGAGAGATCCAACAAGCTGCTTGACAACAATCACGTTCCAAATGACTTTTTGACACTATGCCAGCTGCAAACCCTGGAAGGAATTGTACCATCTTTATTTGAAGCCCTTTGACTGTGTCAGAAAACAGACCTTCCACTGAAGGCTTCCCTTTTCTAAGCATTCTTTTCCAAATATACAGCTTTTTTCCACAGCTATGAAAGTGCTGAGAGGTTTGGTGATGCTAGTTCTGTTTTACTAAAATACAAAACTGATGTTGCATTTGTATATTCAGAGAGTATCCCAGCAGAAAGTGCTTCTGAAGTCCAGTATAGCACAACACTTGGGAAGCTCTGGTGTTCAAAGAAACCTCCTTATCTAAGGACTAAACAAGGGAAACAAGGTCATAAAATCAAACTTCAGTGGTTTATCTTTAAAATGTTCCTGGTACGACTGGGGACTGGTTTCCTTTGTTGGCTTGGCCCCTAATTTTTGCCCATAAGCTCTCAACCTGCCCATCACTGTTTTTCAAAGACAGCTCTTTGTAATCAATCCATTCTTTTACAAGGAGGGCAACCCCCCTGCCCCTCCTTCCCTGTCTGTCCCTCCTAAACAGTTTATAGCCATCGATTGCAGTGCTCCAGTAATGCAATCCATCCCACTATGTTTCAGTGATTTCAGTTACATCAAGCTTTCCAGCTGCACAGTGCCTTCTAGCTCTTGCCTGTTAACCATGCTGTGTGCCTTGGTATAGAGGCAGTTCAGCTGGGATCTCAACCGTGGCACATTTTTGGAGGTGAAGCCCTAATTCACAGATTCACAGAATGGTTGGGGTTGGAAGGGACCTCTGGAGATCATCTTGTCCAATCCTCCCTGCTAAATCAGGCTCACCTAGAGCAGGTTGCACAAATTCTGAGTTCTTTTTGGAATGTAAGACTGGAAAAGATCTCCTGCATTTAGTTCCATGCTGTAGTAGGCAGTATATGAAATCTAGACCTCCCCTACTGCAACTTGAGGTGGTTTCGTCTCATTGTATTGCTTGTGTACTTGTGAAAAGAGATGACACCCACCTCTCTAGAACCTCATTTCAGGTAGTTGTAGAGAGCGATAAGTCTCCCCTTAGCCTCATTTTCTCCAGACTAAGCAACCCCACTTGTCTCAGCCACTTCTCATAAGACTTGTGCTCTAGACCCTTCACCAGTTTTGTTGCTCTTCTCTGGACATGCTCCAGCACCTCAATGTCTTTCTTGGAGTGAAGAACCCAAAGCTGAACACAGTATTCCAGGTGTGGCCTCACCAGTGCTGAGTACAGAGGCACAATCACTGCCCTAGTCCTGCTGGCCACACTTTTTTGGGTACAAGCCAGGATGTTGTTGGCCTTCTTGGCCACTTGGGTGCATTGCTGGCTCATATTCAGCTGGGTGCTGACCAACACCCAGGTCCTTTTCTGCTGGGCAGCTTTCCAGCCACTCTTCTCCAAGCCTGTGTCATTGCATGAGGTTGTTGTTACCCAAGTACAGGACCCAGAACTTATTGAATCTCATTCAATTGGTCTTGGCCCATTGATTCAGCCTATATATATATATGTACGTACACACACACTCATACACATGTATTTATATATACAGATGTTATTAAAAAAGGATTGTGGAATATTACGCAGATTGAATTAAGATTGATGTGATACTGATACCAAGTCTGCCTCAAAAAGAAAGCTTTCTTCAGGTGATTAGTCTCTTCTGTCCCCAAAAAGGATCCCCATATTTTGTGCTTAGCAAACATTGGTTACTCTGGCTTTGGAGATGTACTGAGAGTAATGAAAGAGAAATTCCAGTTGGAAAACTGGTGGTAACAGAAGTAGGTTGAGGGAATTAAATATAATTGTCTTAGGTCCTGATCTAAGTATCCGTCTTGTCTGACCCACAGCATGGTTCAGAGTTTTTGACTAATGGATCTTCTTGTATTCATAGATCTACATATATTAGAACTCTGTGCCAGAGCCTGCTGACCAATGATGTTGTCTTAATGAGCTATTTTGCTATCTTATCAGAAAATGTGCGTGTTTTTACCAGAGTAACTCATGACATTCATGATACTTTTTTTCTTTTGTACCATATTCATTCTTGACTGTGGTATGTTTTTCCTTTCATGCTAACTGTTATTTTCTACCCTCTCTAGGGTCCTCCAGGAGGAGGAGGGCCACCAGGAACACCTATTATGCCTAGTCCAGCAGGTATTAAAATCTACTCAGGAAAAAATGAAAGAAAATTATAAGGGATTTTAGGAAGTACAAAAATTCTTTTTTTTTCAGATTTTTCTATGCTATTAATGCAGACAAACTGATACATCCAATTGATACATTTTTCATAAAGGATCAGCTAATGAGAAGGTATTAGTTTTGTACTTTCTGTATCAGGTGTTGGGGTTTTTTTTTCTGCTCTTTCCCTCTCTTTTTCTCCCTGCTGTGTTGCAGAGATACAAAGCCTTGTATCTGTGCAGTTCAAAGCAATTAATTACTCAGGACTTTGAGGCCATCTTTTCTTGCATGATTTTAGCAATAGCAAGAAAAAAAAGGAAGAAGATAGAATGTGTATTTGATTTTGCTAACATTGATCAAGGCAATTCTTCCAGTTCTGAAATCAGGAGACTTTTGAATCCCGTGAAACTTCATCTATAGTACCTTATGTGATAAACCTTACCGATATATGGCTCTCTAGCTATGCACAACTCAGAAGCATGGCTGCATCACATGGTTATATCATCTGACCGACAGCATGGTTATGCTGGACAGACTGCTTTCCTCCATTCTGCAATGAAGGAGTAAGGCCCCAAAGGTACCACTGCCATGTCCTATTTGTGATCTGTTCCCGGAACTTCACTGTCCCATTGTTTGTCCAATTTACACGATTTGTATCTTGGAATTATGACCACATGGAGATTTTGGCCACACAGGCCACCATTCCTATTAAGGTTTAAAGAACTGAGGAGGAGGAGGATGGGAGCATTCAGGACAGCTAGCTAGCTTCTCAAGGCTTAAATTGGTCAACTAGATTGAAGTATTTCCCTCCATGGATATTCAGCAAAGTATCTGACATGAAGGATTCTCTCCTCCCGTGGATATTTTTAGATATCTGCTAAAAAGAAACTAATTACTTTTTGTGTAACCCAATATTCAGCAGATATTCAGACTCTTTTTGGCCAATATCTGGATTTGTAACCCACTTTGACCAGCTAAGACGAACCTGTTCACCTTGATGATGCTATAGCATCCTCAGTCCTCATGTACTACATATTTTTGCTGTCCTCTACAGCACAAGAGGGTAGGGAAGTTTTCTAATTTCCCATGAAAACTTACTGCACTGATGTAAAATCTTAATTAAATACAATTCCAGGGCTTTAAAACGTGACCCAAAATAAAAAGTAGGGCTTCCTTGTTCATATAATTATTGGAAAAGATAAATAACATGAGCTGGCAGTTATAAGGTAGAATCTCTTTTAACATAAAACAAACCCACAGACAGCCTGCACTTTTAAAAGTAGTCAGCACTGTAGTTATGACGTGTTAAGCTATCTGTGTGCACTTAAAATAAAGCATCTATTGAGGAATTGTTTCTATTTTTAATTAAAGAGACTCTAAGGTGTTTTAAGGCCTCTGCTTTCCAAAGTATAAAACCACTTAGACGTTGGCCACCTGAGAATTTTGCAAAGGTATTCACTCACCTCTGAAAAAACCCTTCCATCTCTGAATGTTCCTGTGGCCCAATCAATTTCTGTGTTTTTACAAGATGCAGTAGAACTTAAGGTGAGCAAGGCATGTATGTTTCAAAAGGATCTGGTGGTTCAATAATTTGCCTACCTCCTTGAACATTAAAAATAACTTTTTATATGATAATTTTACTTTTGCTATCTTTATGATAAAAGCTTTTATTTTCCCTCTTTTTTTAAACAATATATTTGAATGCCCTAGTGCTGCATAGTTCTTTGTATATAATGAAATTATTTACTCACCAAGGTTACATTAATTAATGCTTGAAAACTGTATCAGAAAGATAAAGGAATAGACAAAGACTTTGATTTTAACTGTCCTGAGTATGTACAAATATATTCTTGCACAAGGTCAGGCTACATTCTCAGTTTCAACACACATCAGTCTGGTATAGGTTTTCTTGCTTTCACTACTTTTGTCTGAAAAGGCCCTTGTTTTGGAAAAAGATTTACACCTCAGCAGTGGCTTTTTGTGTCTGCTATTAAGTTCAAAACTCATGGTTCAAAGAGATGGAATAGTGTTTTGGAGAAACTAGGTATAGAGCTACTTAGCTATTATTTTACTCTTTTTGTAGATACTATAGAGGGTAGTGTTTTTCCAGAGTTGCCTATATTTTTATAAAGATATGCTGTTCCCTTCAGGAATTATTTAGACTTTTCTGAGGTCATTCTCCTCTCAGTAAACTTTTTTGTTACGTGGCCTGTCTCTTTTCAAGTTCCTTTGTGAAAGGCTTTTTCCTAATTTGTCTATCAATCTGATGCATTTTTTTCCTTCTTCTTCTTACAAATATTGATGAGGGGTTTTAAGACTTTGTGTGTGTTAGCAGTAGGGATAAATTGGAGTTGGGAATGAATAATTTGTATCTACTAGTAGTTTTCAGGCATTGATTTCCTAAGTTCAACCAGAAGAGTTATCTGGGTTGTATTCCATATGTCATTATTTAAATCTGCATTTCGTCTCTGGAGGTGCTCCAGTTTGAAGGTTCATGTACATTAATCAGAGGGAAAGGGTATATCTGTCCTCTGGTTATGTATGAAGTAATCCTAGACTGAGAAGCAGTATAGCTGTGTCAACTTCTGGCAAGGCCCAGTGAAGCTCTTGGCAGAATTTATAGTTTAGGCATCACACTGTGCAAACATGGGTTTGTTGTTTTTGGATTCAGGTTGGTTTTGAAGCATTGCACCACTCTATACTATGAAGATATATTAGCTAATGCTGTCCTTAGAGAGGGGATGTTTGCACAATATTCCACTGAATCATTAGATATAGTCAAAATCTAATAGACTGACACAAATGAGAATAAAATATTTTCAATCACTACACTAACCTGAAGGATATCTAAAAGAAGCTATTTATTGGTTATTACAGATGGAAAACAAATTACAGAAAGTGTTGATAAGCGAGAAACCTCTGTTTTATAGAGTACTGAAGATGAGCGAAGTAATTTTGAACTCCAGGAAAAAGGGTTTAAGGAATTAAATAGTTACAGATACTTGCTGATTTATAAAACTTTTAACAGTCATGCATAAAAGTAGAATCTAGAAATAGTAATGTAGGATCAATTGCAATTATTTCTTTTGATAGCTTTATTGTGTGGTAGAAACAGATAAAAAGGGAATTAGATTTTCCATTATATTGCCACTGTGTATCAGTGATTCAGGAATAGAAATAATATGAGCTAAAAGACAAGAAATATATTAGGTGAGTAGTTTTATTGAAAGGTATATATTAACACTTAAAATAATCTCTTACTATAGATTCAACCAACTCTGGAGACAACATGTACACTTTAATGAATGCAGTACCACCTGGACCTAGCAGACCTAATGTAAATATGAATCTAGTTATAGTATTTTAAATTATACAGCCTTGTTTTATCCAAAGCACTACATTTCCATTATACCATGTCCATTTTAGATTTAATGTTTTGCAAATTGATCATGTTAGTACGTGCAAAATAATGATTTGGGCCTATTTTTCTATACAGAAAAGACCTGAGAAGCATGTGCATGTGGATATTGGGGATGACTTTGTCATGCTACAGTGCAATAGATTTCTGTACCATATGACACCATCCTAGGAGCTTCCACCAAGCATTAGTTTCTGCTGGCTTTAAACTTTCATTATAAAAAAGTCTCTATGGCTGAAGAGGGAGAACAACACTGTTGAAAGTGGTCCAGTATTATATTTCCCTGCTATTCTGTAAAAAAGGATAAAACCAATAACTTTAGGAAGAAACAAACTTCCCCATTTAAGGTGTCAAGAATGAAAGACAATGATAACATTCAGGTATTTGTCTCCTTAACTACTGGACTAGTGACTATTTTAGCCCAAACTTCAGTAGTTCTAGAACTGACAAAAATTGGAATTCTTAGATAGAACTTGTTTCTTTTCTGATCTCTATCTATGCCTTCAATTTTGTTGTACGTATCTGATTACAACCATATTTCATCTAATTACAGTCCATATTGTGGGCCTTCTGAAAAAAAGGGCAATAAAACTTCAGAATATAAATATTTAGATATTGCTAAATCAGTATGCATTGAATTTTAGAAAATGTTCTGTAATGCTAATGCCTTTAAGTTTCTGAAGGACTGAATGTATGGTTAATATCTTAAATCTGTAAGAAACTGATCATATTGCAAAGGTAATGCAGAATAGTCTGACTGTCAGTATAGATAGGGTGGGGTTTGAAAACTGTTAATCACCTACTAATTTAAGTGAATAATAAAATTTTCTCTAACATCAATGGGAGTAGAGTTAATTCAGCACGTGCAGGTTTGAAAATCATGAACAAAGCATTAAAGTACTAAAGCCAGTCTACAGAAATTAGTTTCTCAAAAAATGATGAAGGTAGCATTGGGAAAAGTTAAAAAAAGCACTGATACTTTTTGCAATCATCACATGGAAGACTTTCACATTCATAGATGGGACTGTGCATTTTTCCTTTATCTTTTTTTTTCCTGAGGAATTTTTTTTTATTAGATTATCTTAAAAAAATTGTGCAGTAATATTTTTTAATGTCTGAACCTTTTATACTTTCCAATGGGGCCAGGGTTAGATGGACCTATGAGTGGACTGGGTGGAATGGATTCACATCATATAAATGGATCATTAGGTAATAATAGTAAATGTTATGGACAGTGTGAATTTACAGTGACCAGTGTCATTTTCTATGACTAGTTCTCTAAGCTATGTAGGAGACTGTATGTTAAAATCTTTTAAAAACTAAAATAGCTGTATATACATTAATAATAAATATTAAAATACTTTTAAAGCATATGAATTGGATTATATAATGCATCTCAAAGAAAAATGCTGTATGGTATTTATATGACTAATCATAATTTTAATCCAGTATTTTCAAATCACTCTATAAGAATAACACCACAGTAATATAGAACTGATGGCATAAGACCAATTTTTCTTTTACCTCTCTTTCTCTTTCAAAAACTTGAGAAGGTGTCATTATGACATGCTGGTCTGAGTTCTTATCAAGTACGTGGAAGTTTTTATATATATTAATGTATGTGTTAAACTGGATTTATCCCATATTTTGATATCCTTATTTGTTCTATAATTAGTATTGTTTGTTAAGTATAAGTTTTATTATTCCATCCCCATAAGTAGCTTCATACAGTTGCCATTTTAGTGCACCAAGAAAGAACATGCATTCTTGTCAGGGCATGCAGAGGCAGGAAGAATAGAGTACTTCATGTCTGTTGAAACTATGGGTTTTGAAAGACTGTTATCTAAAGGAAGAAGCCTTACACAATTCTATAAAACATGCACTGCTTTATCCCCTGACTATCACAGAATCACAGAATCATTTAGGTTAGAAAAGACCTTTGAGATCATCAAGTTCAGCTGTTAACCCAGGACTACCAAGTTCACCACTAAAACATGTCCCTAAGCACCACATCTATGCATTGTTTAAACACTTCCAGGGGAGGTGATTCCACCACCTCCCTGGGCAGCCTGTTCCAATGGTTGACCACTCTTTTAGTGAAGAATTTTTTTCTAATATCCAGTCTAAACAATCCTAGCAAACTCTGCTCTTACTCTTTGCTGGATGAATGATAAACACTTGAAAGGGATTTAGGCAATAATCTGCAGCTAAAAAAAATGCATTTTGTATATTCACACAGAATCACAGAATGATTGGGTGTGGTGAGTTGACATTGGCTGGATGCCAGGTGCCCACTAAACTGCTCTATCACTTCCCTCCTCAACAGAATGGGGGGAGGGGAAGAGAAAATAAGATGAAAAAAAATTGTCGGTCAAGATAAAGGCAGTTTAATGAATAATGAAAGCAACAGAAAAAGTCACTGAGGAGATGAAGACATGATGGACTCCTGAATCCAACAAGAAGACCTTTTATTAGTCCAAAACCTGCACTTATATATCCTCATTTGCTGTTCACGTGCATCATACTAAAATATCATTGGTTAATCAATACTGTTGACATGCTTCTTGGCTACATATAATTGGTTAATTACTAAGCTACAAACACACTGAACTTCTTGCATTATTTTTTTTTCTCTCTTCCTTCTTATCTCTGTGAGTTTCATGTTTTCAGCCAGCCGTCGATGTGGCATCACGCATCCACTCCAGCCTTGCTTCATATCCTGTTTCTCTTCCAGGCGTTCAGCCAACCTTATCTTACTTTCTGGGCATTCAGCCTTCAAGGTCCTTCATAGGCATCATGGTCTCCAGCACTTGCCATAAAGATCTCTACAAGTTACATATGCAGAAATGAAGGAAAACAAAAGATGTTATTCTCTACTTCCCATCAGCAGGCGATGTTCAACCACTTCCTGGGAAGCAGGGCTTCAGTACAGATAGCGGTTGCTCTGGAAGAAAAACTGTAAATAACAAATGCTCCCCCTTCTTCCTTCTTTCTCTTAACTTTTCATATGTGAGCAGATGTCATATGGTATGGAATATCCCATTGGTCACTTTGGGTCAGCTGTCCTGGCTATGTCCCCTTCTAAGATCTTGCCCAACCCCAGCCTACTGGTGAGGTGGGGGGGAGGTTGGAAAGACAGCCTTGATGCCGTGCGACCACTGCTCAGCCGTAGCCAAAGAACTGGTGTGTTATCACCATCTTTCTAGCTACCAATACAAGCACAGCACTATGAGGGCTCTATGGGGCTCAGCCAGAACCAATATACCGGGATTGGAAGGGACCTCTGGAGATCATCTTGTCCAATCCTCCCTGCTAAATCAGGCTCACCTAGAGCAGGTTGCACAAATTCCATCCAGGCAGGCTTTGAATGCTTCCAGAGAAGGAGACTCCACAGACTCTCTGGGCAGCCTGTTCCAGTGCTCTGCCACCCTCAAAGTAAAAAGGCTTTTCTTCATATTCAGATGGACCTTCCCGTGTTGCAGTTTGTGTTCGTTGTCCCTTGTCCTGTCACTTGGCACTACTGAAAAGAGCCTGGTACCATCCTCTTGACACTCGCCCTTAAGATATTTCTATGCAGTGATAAGATCCCTTCTCAGTCTCCTCCAGGCTAAACAGGCTCAGCTCTCTCAGCCTTTCCTCATAAGGGAGATACTCCAGTCCCCTCATCATCTTGGTAGCCCTCTGCTGGACCCTCTCCAGTAGTTCCCTGTCTCTCTTGAAGTGGGGAGCCCAGAACTGGACACAGTACTCTAGATGCGGCCTCACCAGGGCAGAGCAGAGGGGGGGGATCACCTCCCTCGACCTGCTGGCCACACTCCTCCTCGTGCACCCCAGGATCCCATTGGCCTTCTTGGCCACATGGGCACGCTGCTGGCTTGTGGGCAACTTGCTGTCCACCAGAACTCCCAGGTCCTTCTCCACAGAGCTGCCTTCCAGCAGGTCAGCCCCCAGCCTGTGCTGGTGCATGGGGTTGTTCCTCCCAAGGTGCAGGACCTTATACTTGCCTTTGTTGACCTTCATTAGGTTTGTCTCTGCCCAACTCTCCAGCCTGCCCAGGTCTCGCTGAATGGCAGCACAGCCTTCTGGTGTATCAGACACTCCTCCCAGTTTTGTATCATCAGCAAACTTGCTGAGGGTACACTCAGTCCCTTCACCCAGGTCAGTGATGAATAAGCTGAACAAGCCTGGACCCAGCACTGACCCCTGGGGAACACCACTAGCTACAGGCCTCCAGCTAGACTCTGTGCCATTGATCACAACCCTCTGAGCTCTGCCATTCAGCCAGTTCTCAATCCACCTCACTGTCCACTCCTCTAACCCACACTTCCTGAGCTTACCTATGAGGATGTTATGGGAGACAGTGTCAAAAGCCTTGCTGATGTCAAGGTAAACAACATCCACCGCTCTCCCCTTGTCTGCTTGGCCAGTCATTGCATCATAGAAGGCTATCAGGTTGGTCAGGCATGATTTCCCCTTGGTGAATCCATGTTGACTGTTCCTGATGACCTTCTTTTCCTCCACATGCTTAGAGATGACCTCCAGGATGAGCTGTTCCATCACTTTTCCAGGGATGGAGGTGAAGCTGACTGGTCTGTAGTTTCCTGGGTCCTCCTTCTTGCCCTTTTTGAAGACTGGAGTGACTCTGGCATTCCTGCAGTCCTCAGGCACCTCTCCTGTTCTCCATGACCTTTCAAAGATGATGGAGAGTGGCTTGGCAATAACATCTGCCAGCTCCCTCAGCACTCAGGGGTGCATCCCATTGGGGCCCGTGGATTTGTGGGTGTCAAGTTTGCCTAAATGATCTCTAACCTAATTCTCCTCGACCAAGGGTAAGCCTCCCTTTCTCCAGACTTCCTCTCTTGCCTCCAGGGTCTGGGCTTCCTGAGGGATGGCCTTGGCAGTAAAGACTGAAGCAAATGCAGCATTCAGTAACTCCATCTTCTCTGTA